>NC_139046.1:13244035-13844035 GCF_965140915.1 Aythya marila
GTGTCATGTGAGGAAAGTCACTGAGGTCTGCATAGCGTTCCTCTTTTGTTCTTTCCCCAACCCAAAATCTCATAGCAATAGAAATTTTGTATGTCAAGCTATCCTCAAGTTTTAGTATCACTGGACATCCTTCTATTTATAATCACAGTTTCCATTCCATTCAAATTTTCCATTTGAAAAATCTTGTTCTCACTGCACTGTTCTAAAATTTCTTCAACCAGTCTACACCTTTCTTCCAAATCAGCACCGTCTGTTGATAGCAAACTTCTGTTGAGCTTTGGAAACTCAGTGAAGTGAAGACTAGACTCCATTTATATTTAAACAATAAATTTCCAGCTACAAGAAAACTGAGGAGCATAGGAGTACCAGCTAATTAAAATAATCATTAACATTGTCCCAAGTATAAAAGATAAGGGTATAGCAACTCCCAAATAAAGTCTACCATGATACAGTTTTTTACCTCTGGTGTGTAGAAACAGACCAGAGCAGAAAATAATCAGTTTTCAGGTAGATTCTTGGTACATTTTGAAATTTAATTAATCTGAAAACCAATTAAAATTATCAATAAATTTATAATTCAATGTGTAGAGATCTTATCACAGCTTATTTTTATGCATCCTGTGAAGGATTAATATCTGTTGACTTAGTTGAGTCCAGTACACACTCAATTTCTGTAGCTTTTAATAGTTAAGAAAGCATGGTGCTGCAAAGGATTCAAAAGTACATGATTCTGGAATCATGCTAAATTCACTTAATTTGAGCAAATGTTTGCAATGAAGAAGATTAGATTTGTGATGAACCCATTTAAAGAGGGTCAGCTTTTCAATGCAGAATAAAATGTCTAACACATGAAGACTGAAAAGACCTGAAGTATGGATGTGTTACATCATGGGAATTAAATTTCATTTTACTTTTTGAGGCAAGTTCCTTCACTGGAGTGGCTCATTCATGATGCCTTTGTAATTGTGCGATTCCTATAGTGCATTAAGATGACACAAGAAGAAAAGAGACCCTCCAGGAGTAGTAGTCCTGTTAGGAAGTACAATATGAAATAAAAATGAAGGAGAGAAGGTACCTGAATTTAAGTTCTTGTAAGGGACCATAATGACATTTATGGTTCAATATTTTTAAATCCTTGAAATTCAGGTAAAAGTAATGAGGGTTTGGCTTCCCCCTCAAAAATATCGAAAATACGAAATATCGAAAATATCGAAAATAATAATCAAGAGCCCATTACAAGAAAAACTGAAGTCTGTAAACAAACAAACACACACAAAAAAAACCCACAACAACAAAAAAATCATCATCAACAACAACAACAAAAAACTGCTAAAATACACCGTGAAACAGGAGAAGTAACTTTTTATTTTTTTTTCTTTTACTCCTATTCCAAGTGTCCAAGTGGATATCTGTGAAGATTTATTTCCTATGTAGATCCAATGGTAATTTAGAATGATAAATCTCTCAGAGAACTCTCTGCAGACTTAGTGAAAATGTATGCCTGAAGCTAATTTTTTCCAACAGTCTGGCTTTTCCTTTTCCAGTTATATTGGCTTCTGAATAGTCCAGCCCTTTGTTTCCCTGTAAACCCAAAAGGGATTTTGCTTTTCATAAAAGACACAGGGACTTAATTGTCAGGGGTATCCATGAAAATGGTCCTCTCAAGGGATTCCCTTGAGTGTCCATGTACATAGGAGAATGTTCCCACTGAACTTTCTGTCATAACTGAAAAGGAATTTTAACATATTTTAACAAACTTGTTATATGAAACAAGTTTGGAAGGGAACAAAAAACTCAGGTCTATCATTGTTTCCCAGGGCAAGAGAAGCTGTACCTAAACTAGTCTTGTCACGTTTATCTAACCCGCTCCTAAGAATTTCTACCAATCTAGATTCCATCTTTTCTTTAGACAATGCTCCAAAACTTACAGGTAATATGTAGTATACAAGCTCATTATTTCTTGCCTCATAGTGTGGAGAATGAATGATTCCATTTTGCTTTGCAATGTCCTTTTCTCCAATCAATGATTCTTACTACCCAGTCCTAAAGTTTCTGTGACATGTTTACATCATATATTCCTTCAGGTATGGAGCAATATTCCAGTATACACAATATTCCAGGTATGCTGTATTGGCTCAGAGGAGAGAACAGAATATCCTAGTGCATTTTAGGTGACACTTTTTATACATAACTTTTGCTTATTTTTGCCACAATATGACATACCTCTGTCATGGTTAATAATATTACAAACTTTAGAACTTTGCCCTTTGTCTTTGGTTCACTGTATCTACTTTTTAAGAGCACTATTTCACCCAATTCATTTTGAAGTTTCACTAATATTTTATTTGCCTACTTTCTGACACATGTTGTAAGCATTTGGTAAACTCTTAGTCATTGCAAATTATGAGATTAAGAACTCAGATCCAGAAAAAGGAGTATTGTGTCAATTCATATGAACAAAGATCAGTTTGTTGTAATCTTAAATTGGGTGCAAAAATTATGCTGATTTCATTTAAATGAAACTTGGACCTTACTATGATGGACTGCTTTACATTTACTTATGCTGCTTGTAATTTAGAAACACACTCACCTTCTCTGCGAGTTTGAAAGTATTCCTTTTCTCCTGCCCTTTCCCCATTGTCCTACAGTGGAATAAGTGCATTAGCAAAGTTACAGAATTACTGAAAAGTATTAAAAAAAAAAAAAAGCAAAAAAAAAGCATCTAAAGCATCTTATATGACTTAAGCTGTATTTGTTTAGGAAGATAAATGAGCTCTTGTCTGGGTGTCTGTTTCTGATCTGGGCAAATATAGTTAAAATCTAAACTCTACCTATGAGTGCAATCCATATTTAATATCTTTGTTATCTAGAATACTGCATTGGGGTTCACTCTAGTATTTTTAGTATCTACCTTTTACTTCATTTAATCTTTACATTCACTTTAGCTCTACTTACACGTAGTTTTTATTTATTTATTTATTTATTTTTTCTTCTTTTTAAATAGGACATCAGACAGGCCAGCTGAGCAACTCAGCATCGCGAGAGAACTCACATTGTTCACATAGTTTCTCAAACGAGTACAGTGAGCTCTGTTAAAAATAACATTTACCATGGCATGGTACAAATAACTCATAGTGGAAAACACTCTAAGCAAGGAAATACTGTGGTAAAATCAATAGTCCGGAATGCTATTATGCTTTCTAATCGCACCCACTGTTTGAGAAAGGAACATACACAGATATTTCCACATTTCTTATGTCCTATTCATGACAACTAGAATCAAATTACATTTAGGCAACAAAGACATAGATTTATTTTTTAGGCTCTAAGCTCTTCTGAAGCAAAACTTGCCTGGGGCCTGGAATCTGACCCCAAACTTACGGAAATCAGTTCCCTTTTCTTCATCCATCTCTAAGACGAGTCTGTAGGGGCAGCATCCAGTGCAAAGAAAGTGGGTGGCAGTGTGGTTCATTCAAAGGCTGTTGTGTTTGTCCCACATGCTGCTCCTCCTCAGGACGTAGAATGGGGAGATGTCTGCGGCCAGATGCAGGGTGCAGAGTGGTCTCCACTGGGGCACTTGGAAATGCCTGGTGGAGGTGTGGGGCAGGGAGCGATTTAGCCCATGGGAGGTGTACACTGAACCCATTAAACATACTCCACACTGAACCCATTAAATGTACTCCTCACAGAACCCATTAAATGTGCTCCTGAGTGGCACTCAAGATGCACACAGAGAATGGGAGTGTCCTGCCTGTGGTGAGTCATGGCAAACCTCTGCACCTTCCAGGCACCATGCGCCAGGAGTGCCCCTGTCCTGGCACATGGGGCTGCAGCAACCAGAAACACAGCACACAGTTGCAGTTTGACTGGTAGCTCATCTTAGGTCTTCAGAGCCATCCTGCTTGGGGATGCATGGAGACAGATGTGTGAGAGTAATGCTGAGGTTAAACCACAGAGCTATTAAATTTTTAGATTTTTGAAGAAAATAGAGTATGCATATGGCAGCTCATATGCATTCTTTAAAAGAGTTTGGTTCTTTGGTGTATCACACTTTCAAACATAGAACTGGATGTACTTCTTTCATAAATATTACATTTTTGAGGGGATTTTTGTGGGGATTTTTCTAGCAAGCACCTAAAGGAATAATTCTGTTTTTTTTTTCTTACGCCTGAAGAGGTAGAAAATCATTCCATATGATTAGTTCAAGCCCCATTGTACAAGACAAAGTAAACTTTTGTCTATAAAAAGGGAAAATGTTTGAAACCAACCTTTATGCATTTTACCACCTCCTTGGCATTGTGATCTCTAAGAACTGAGGTCAGAATATGGCACACAATAAAAAATACTTTGTTAGCATCATGCATATGTTAGGAATATCCTTATACATTTATTATTCATGGATTTTGTTTGTTATGTTTTTTGAGTACCGCAAAGCCTGTTTATTTATAAATATTCCATCGTTAACTATGTGCATGAGAAACTAAACATATTGTAATTGGATAACAATAATGAACCTTTGCATAGTTCAAATGTTTAACATGTGGCCAAATAATTTAGCATGTGGGCAGATAATGACCCCAATTCTAAATAAACCTGCTTTTGGCTTGAAGAAAAATATGGAATCATGACTCTGGAGAGAATTTGGATATATATGTTTGTTGTATGCTTGAATGAGTTTTGGAAGCAGCTTTTTAAACAACCGGTCAAAGGTGAGGAAAGGTGGAAACTAATAGCTAAAAAGGATTCCATTGATTAAAATTTCTTCCCACTTGGATTTTTTTTCCCTTTTCATATTATGTTATTTGTGAGCTTGCCTGAAGTACTTTATGCAGGATTCTGTGTGGAAAAAAAAAACAAAACAAAACAAAACAAAACAAAACAAAACACATTTTATAGTATTTAAATAATTGAATGCTTGCAGAAAGGTGGGCTTTTGATGAGTCTGCAGTTTTGTATTGAAAATCAAATATATTGTAAGCATAGGGAAACACAACTCAGTGCCCTAAGAAGGTCTGGTGTCATGGTCAACATGCAAAATTTGCATGAGAGGTTATTCAAAAGAGAGACAGGAGACTTCCCTATTGTATTAACATGGTAATGAAATTCTTTGTGTCTATTATCCTGATCCACACCAGCTCTGGTACGCAGAAGGTCTGGATTTTTACGAGCTATATGCTTTTACGCAGAGATGTTTTATTAAGCTAATTAAAAGTTTTACAAAAGTAAATTATATTTATGTTTTTGTCTCCTATTTACAGTCATTTGGGAACCCAGACCACCTCTGATGATTTCAGAGAGGGCTGGTCAGATCCCATCTGTGTAAATCTTGCAAGTTGTTGTAGGCTCATTGCATTTGATTTACATGTGAAACCTGCGGACTGAGCACAAATGCTTACCAGACAGCTGATAAATAACACAATAGCAAAGTAACAGGTTTGCATTTCTTTAACTCCTTTCTTATAGGGACCTCCAAATGTTTTTCAGACCTTAATGAATTAACCTTCACATTAAAATTGTCTTGTTATAATAATAACCATAACACCAAACCATTAATGTTTATATATGTCATTATGTTTATTAATTTGCTGCCTTGTAACTTTAGTAATGTGCTAAGACTTATTGCACAAGTTTGCATAAATACAAAATGAAAATCTGGTCCTGTCCCAAACATCTTACAACCTGGAGGCCTTGACTAAAATCACTAAATGACTAGTGATTTTCACTGCTTGACAGAGGGAGTCTTTTAAACTTGCCGCCTGTCTGCTGAGACATGTCCATGTAGACCTGATGCATGTGAAAAACAAACAAGCTCAAACTACCCCGGAAGTGGCTTAAATCCACTTTGAGTTTGGTTTCAGGCAACAAGTTTCATTTCATATTTGCAACAGGCTAGAAGCACGTATGCATGCAGTTATCAAGTCCCAGCTGAGGGCTGTACCTCAGCTGCTTGTGGTTGGCCTACTCACATCCTCAATCTTGTACAGTTTCAGATGATGAGACTTAAAATGAGGTATCAATTCAAGCTTTGAAACCAGAAACAGAGAGAGATTGTACAGAAAGATTACTGAATCAGGTGTCAAAGAATAAAGGTTCATTTTCCAGTGTGCAGCTATGAGCGCTAGCAGACCTGTTGCACAGCCAAAAGCAATTTAACATTGATATTTGGGAAAGAGGTCTCAGGTAATACAGAAATGGGTCAATGTTTGTGCATGAATCTCACTTATCTCAGCTGCCTTTTGTCCATGTACTGCCTTATTTGCTGTCCAGTAATGCCAATGGGAAGTTTTGCAAGAAGTGCCTCCACAAAGAAGTTGGGCTCAAGTAAGATTTCTCTCTGAGATCAAGGAGGGAATAATATGCTTAGTGATGGCATAAAGGAGAGAAGCCACAGGGGCTGTAACAACCTCCTGCTTGCTGCAATTGAAACTAATGGCAATCAGGCATGTGGAGTTACACCACTGATAGCCATGGTCCTTCTGTCATTGTACCCCTTATTCACCTCTGAGAGTCTCTAGATGAGCCTGTCAATCTGACCTGCCTGTCCTTTTTTCTTTTTTTTTTCTTTTTTTTCTTTTTTCTTTTTCTTTTTCTTTTTCTTTTTCTTTTTCTTTTTCTTTTTCTTTTTCTTTTTCTTTTTCTTTTTCTTTTTCTTTTTCTTTTTCTTTTTCTTTTTTTTTTCTTTTTCTTTTTCTTTTTCTTTTTCTTTTTCTTTTTCTTTTTCTTTTTCTTTTTCTTTTTCTTTTTTTCTTTCTTTCTTTTTCTTTTCCTTTTGCTTGTCTAGCCCTACTGAACTGTACTGGAAATGACTTCAGTGGTTGCTGGATCAGGCCTTGATTCTCTACAAAACAGTGTTATGCACCTAGGTTAAGCAGCTCCGAAGGGGAAAGAAACAGATGCCAGGAGTATAACAGAAAGGAGCTTTTGAAGCAAAAGTTGTGAAACAGACCTATTAGCAACTGGTACTTACAGGGCTGAAAGCCACCTTGATGGTGGGGGGACAGGAACA
Source organism: Aythya marila (assembly GCF_965140915.1). Lineage (NCBI taxonomy): Eukaryota > Metazoa > Chordata > Aves > Anseriformes > Anatidae > Aythya > Aythya marila. Next base: position 13,251,042 of record NC_139046.1, read on the forward strand.
GCACATCGGGTGACATGAATCATGTTCTATACTGCTTGCTGTTCATTGGTGGGCAGGAAAAACACATGCCAAATTCTTGTCTTTTTTGCAGCATGTGATGTGGATCTTGATATATTTGCTGTTGATTATTTGGAAATACTTACTTCACAACTGAATGCAAAACCTAGCGGTTACTCTAGCTGCTCTCGGAACAATATTTTAGTGGTCACTGATGTGCAACAGTAGCCACTAGATAGAATTGAGAACAAAATAAAATTAAACTAATACACATTAGTGTTCTTATAGTAATGCTTAATAACTGCAGAGTAAAGCAAACAGATTTAGGTAATGCCAAAGTTAAACTTAACCATTCAGCCTTAATTTAACCCATTTATGTATATGCCTTATATTAATATTAATTATAAGATCATCACATAGTTTTCCTGTAGAATCCTATGTTTATTCTGAACACGGGATGAATGGTGTTTATGGAATAAGCTGCTATTCAATAGTTTGTTTTGTTTCCATTATTTGGTCTGTGAAATTTTAATGTACTTTGATCAATAGGATGTATTACAGCTGCATTTACCTTATGAAAACTTGGCAATTTTACCTGTAAATGCTCTTACATTTTGTTAAGGTATTTCCAGAATGTTTCTGTAATTAGGATGTGTGCAGAATACATGATTTTGCAAACTCCGTAGAAGTGTACCATAAACACCACTATAATCGCCATGCTTCTAATAGCACCCATTAGGGTGCTGTCAACGCCACATTAATCAACAAAGACCTGATTTTGCCAGGTTTTATTTCCAACCCTGTTGGGTCAAATGCAGCCCGGATCACCAGTAAATAGAACATTTTTGCAGTCTTCTGGTTTCCATGAGTCCTAATATGAAATTACATGGTGCTTTTCAGCACAGGTCCAAGGGTATGTAGGTTCAAATCCCAGAGCACCGTTTCTTTGGCTCTTGAAGTTTGACTCAACTGCACAATAAGTGTACCAAAAGAATAGCCATGTTAACACAGTCTGGGTTAAATCTTATCAAATTAAATTCTGAGGAACAAGCTGTATCAGCTCAGTGGAATTGTGTGCTAACCTGATAGCACTGCCTGTGGCCCTGACTAAAGTCATGTGAGTGTCCCTTCATGGCATTACCCTTGGTTATATAACATGTATACACTAACAGCACTACTGGCAATGCCAGTAAGGAGTGCAAGTCTGAACAGAGACTGACAGTCTTCACAGAATGCAGTTGAAACCCATGGCAGTGTTGTTCTCCAGGCTATGCTTTCCTCATGGCTGTAGACCATAGCAGGCTATGGTACCTTTCAACAACACATCTCCTTTTCTTTTTGTTGTGTACTGAGTTGTAGAAGGCCTTAAAACATTAAACTTAAAACATTTAAGTATGGTCCAGTACCCTAGAGAAATACCTTTAATGCAAGAGATGTTGTGTTTTTCAGATGTTTTCCTTTCCCCTAAATTATCATAAAAGGTGACATTCCAGATTCTATTGTCTGGGTTCCAAAGTTTTGGGCAGTTATGAGAGATTTCTTTCTCCTTTCTGCTCAAATGGAAAAATGGTCAGAAACAAGTTAGAGGAGACCCAGAGGGGTAAAGGAGCTTGTAGGTACAAGATAAGTCAGGAATGCTCCGTGTTTTGATGGCAACCTAAACTCAATGGCAACTCCAGTTCATAAACTGGAGCTTCAGCTGCTGGCTTAAAAATAAAACCAAACAAAGCCAGTCCTCTAGCACAAAGGGCAATTTTGGGCTTCTTAGAGCATTGGAGTCTAAGGGGTTTAGGATCCACAGGTTTTTCACACATAAGGAAATTTCATCTCTGTCACCAACAGAAGATAGCCTGTATAGAATAGAGCTATAGTAAATAAAAATATTTTTAAAAAAGCATATGTTGGGTCTTAAATTTTTCCTTGCCAATTCCATACATCTGCACATTATTTTTCTGTAGAAGAAGGAAAAATATGAAAAGACATAGCTGGATCATGGTCATTAAAAAAAAAAAAAAAAAGGAAAGAAATGAAGTAATGAAGTCACCATACATAAATGGTGACATTGTTTGTTAGAATAGGTGACAATACATTTGCCAAGAGCCACTGGTACTTCACTCCCAGGTCATTCTGATTCATGGGTAATTTACATTCCTGTCTCAGTGTTTTTCAATAAACAGCTGACTCTGATCTATAATATAGTCAGTTCTAACAAGCTGGATTTCAAAAGATTTATCCATCTAGCTAAAATGAACCTCAGTCATCTTTGTGCACAAAACACCCACATAGGCTATTTGTCTTGGACTTGAGTGTTTGGCATAAAGCCTGACTCAAGTCTTGAGCATGAGAGCTTAGTGAAGAATGCTGCCATTCATGGAGGGGGGAGTTGATGTCCAGGACTGACCCCACCCTCTGTACTTAGCTCTGAGCTTCTTGGCAAGGGCAGAGAAACCACAAGACAAGTTTTATCATCTGGTAAACCTGTCACTCGAAAAAGAAAATGACTTCAGTAGAATACTTCAACAATTATAGTACATTTTAATTAGATATATACTACAAAATCACAGCTCTTGTTTGTTTGTTTGTTTGTGTTTGTATGTATAGAGTTGCAGAGAAAATCAAAGCAAAAACAAAACAAAACAAAAAACACAACCCAGTGCTATTTGTTGTAAGAACTTTAGGAGGGATCCCTGGTAGCATGGGTCTGTCATCCTACACCTCTGGGATACTTGTTTCAGATGTTAGAAAACATCGCTATTAGGTCATGAGTTGGGTAGGCATTTACAGATGGGCAGATATGAACACCACTACATCCTCTGTCACAACAGAATAGAAGGAAGGATTTAGTCTGACACAGACTGAAAGAGGAGCAAGGTGGAAAAATAGGCTGCTTGCAAAGGCAGAGCCTGTTCCCAGTTCAGGGAAGGGATGACACTGGCATATGCATGCAGTAGAGAAAACTTATAAAACAGAGGGAAGTGTCTAGCCTGGTGGGTCATACCTGCCTCAGACAGTTATCTGATGAGTCTGTCTTTTTCTTATGTTTTGGCAAGAGTTACTTAGCTTGTCTTGCCAGCAAATTCTCAACTAATTGAATTGACAAGCATGGACATTTTTAAATTAAAGCTCCCAATCTGCCCCAAACTTAACTGGTTATTTTTCATTGTAGTGTAGTGTCTGCCATATGAGTTAATCTATTGACTCACAGTCACTGAAGAAGAAAGCTAATAAAATATCTTTGCGCTGGAGGTGAGTAGACTTTTAGTCTTTTAGTCATTCTGGGTAGTGTGCTGGCTTTAAGCCCTTCATGTTTGGTTTGGCATGAATGGCACCTTTTATGCTCATTCTCATCCTAATTCTTCCCTCAATTTTGGGCAGTGAATTCCTGGCTGTGAGTTCTCCCCATCCATTTATATCTCATTGAAGCACCATGACGGAGTGCTACAAGGTTTGAGATATCCTGGTAGTTGCTGGTCAGCCTCAAATCTCATTAAATTTGGTGACAGTGAAGGCTTCCCTGTGCTTCTGTTGTGGGTATTATGAGGTTATAAAATGGTGATTACAACTAAATAATTAAGCGTTAGGTATTATGGAGTCTCTTGAAATACTTCTGTCCCTTCCTCCCTTTTTCTCCTTGTTGTATAGAAATTTGTAAAAAGCCTTATATTCTACACTTTTATCCTACATGTAAAATGAATTTGCCTTTTATGCTTCTATTTCCATATTTTTGAAGTGTGTGTTCTCAAAATGTGTGCTTGTATGCATATTATTCACTAAGTCCCCTTATAGAGGGATTAGACTCTATTATGCCAGTGCATAGAAAATCCCAAGCATTCTTTGTTATGGAAGGTACATCAAAAGTAAAGTTCATGCTTAGATCTCTGAGACACAATCATCAGCAAGACATTATGGGGAATTCTGGTGTGCAAGGAGATTGTATTTGTGTATTTTGTGTTTGTACAAATGTTCATGAGAGTATGTTTTGCCAGAAAAGTGTGCATACCCTGTGCATTAATACTTTGTAAATATACTTACCATGTATATAGTTTATAAACAGTTTGCCAAGTTTTATTCAACAGTCTCATGATTTTTAATTGACAAATATTTGCTCGGAGGCTGCAAACTTCTATGCCAAGTTTCAGTCCAAATTGCCCACTTCAATATCAGAGTTAAGGAGCCATGAAAAATGAAATATATACTGGAAAGTAAGGGGAAAAAAGTTGGCTTTTTCAGTTTTGCCAGGTGAGTACTTAAATAGTTGATTTTAAGCTTGCTACAGTAATTTACAATTACAATTACCTGCTACAATCTGTATATTGAATGATGCCATTTAGGAAGGAGTTTTATCTGATTGCAAGGAGCACTTAAAAGGGACATTTTTACATATCACACAGTTAGGTGTTGTGACTATCAGGACCTGATCCAAAACCTACTGAAATTGAGAGAAAGAGATCTATTAACTTTAAGAGCTTTGGATTGGACATGAATGACAGTATAAAATAGATTTTTTTTTCTCTATTTAAAAGTAATGCAGACTCACCTTTTAAGTTTTGCAGGTTAAATTCTATCTGGATTATCATGAGTTAAGAGCTAAGGACCTTTGGTGTGTCATGAGCTATATAGTGTTAAACCCCTTCATAACTTTAATTCCTCATTGAAAATTCTCATGTTCTTCAGTGGTCACAGTAAGTTGAGTCAGAAATAGTGTCTACTGTCTTTCGGATTTTTTGCGTGCATACATATAGTGGAAAAATTCAGTCAAAGTGTCTCAGTCAACTTCTGCCTTGATAAAATGACCCTGTAATTGTATTGCTGTAACCCTAGTCTTATCCCATATGGTTCTTATATGTTTTTTTTTGTTTTTTTTTGTTTGTTTGTTTTTTTCCCACAATAGCAAAACTGCAGGATAAGCCTCAGTTGCTTATATCACAGCACCACAATTATCTCCTCACAGTGCAAAAGGCACTGCCAATCACCCCTATTGGTAGCCACATTTATAGGTTAGGTTGGGAGCATGTAGAAAACAGGGACTGCATCATCCTCTGTCTGCCATAGCACCTGCAGTGAATTGATCATACTTGATTACAATATATGAAATCCCAACCTGCAATACAGCAGTCATATTGCAAAGCTTATATGTAATTAGGGGAAAAATCCAAATGTCTTGCTGTGTCACAGCAGGGTTGAAAAGTACAACAGAAAATACTGCTAGTCTGGAGGTAGAAAGGGGGCTCAGAGGTTTGGCTAAGTCACGAATGTGTATTTTTCCATGCCTGTCCCAACAGAAACCCCTAAACAATATAACAGCCTGACACTGCTTTGTTATCCCTTTCTGCCTAAGAAAGGGAGTGTGCCCCAAAAAGACATGGTGTGAGGCAGTGATATAACATGCTTGCAATGGAAACACATTATGATAGAGTGAGGAGGATAACTCTGGTGAGAAAGGTTGTGGAAGAATTTCCATGAGACAGTTTTGCGATCTGGTAGATACTTCAGTCTTGCACAAAACTGAAGGAAATCTGCCTGCAACAGTAGGCCTCAAACCATTTTAGACACAAGCAAAACCAGCTTTTACAACAAAGTGACAGAACTGTTTCATCTTTTTGTTTATTTCATTTTCTTGACAACTTCTACGTTAGCATTAGTCAGCTGCAGGGATGGATTAGATTCATAGCAAGTCCACAACCTGGCCACGAGCAATGTACAGTAGTAGCATCATGTCCTAAACAGTGGTCTGATTATTCAGGACCTGCAAAAATGAACCAGACATATCCTACGGTGTTTGTGCATGAGTACTGAATGCCAGTGCTGTAAAACTTTCTTATTGGGCTGTCTGATGTAAATTTATGAAAATCCCAGTCCTCAGAATGTTCAGATGGATTTCCTTCAAATATATTTTCAGAGATAGAGCTTCTAATGGTTCAGGCCACTTGCCATCTACCTCCATCACCTAATCTTTTATTTCCAGACTTTTCCTGGTTTTAGTCTTTTCCTTGCACCTTAGCCAGCAGCTACACAACTCAGGTAAAGTATCTTTTTCTCTTGATAGAAGGCTTGTAGAGGTTTGTATAATCCCTCTTTTTTTTTTTTTTTTTTTTTTTTTTTTTTTTTTTTTCTTCCACAGATGACAGATGTGCCGGACTTTTTCCATGTGAAAATTTTGTGGAAACATTTGGACTTTGGTGAAAATCAGTGACTATTAATGCAAACCAGAATTCCCCAATGATAATAACTTTGAGATATTTGGACTGCAATGGTAACTGTAGAAAAATACCTTCCAGATTAAATGCAATTAGTTGTTAATTAAAGGCAGATTGGTAAAAAAAATCTAGGTTATGTATGCATGTAGATGTATTTACAATATTCTTAACTTCAGTTTGGCATTATTTAGTGATTATTTCTTCACTATAAAACAAAATTCACACAGTTATACAGAAACTAGTGCAGTAAAGCACTGAGTAAATCCTCCATTTTTCTGAGAATTGGTGTTTATAGGACTTGAAACTGCTAACATCTCTTAAGACAAGCTTCTTTTTTTCCCAGTGTCTGTCCCATGCAACGTGTAGGCTGGTAAAGGGCATGTGAACAACAAAACAGACAAATACACATAAAGCTAGAACTGCTAATTTTGAGTATTGTATCACCAGCATCCCAGTTTTGTATCTCATTAAAGGGCAAAGGGCAGAAACTCTGAGGTCTTTCCTGAAACGAGCTGCTGGTTGACATGGAGCACCACGGTCTAGTTAATAAAGCTTGCTCTGTATGTGCAGTTTCTGAGAACCTCACATAAATATCATATATCTACTTCATCTTGTCAAAAGCTTTGTCAATGTCAAACTGCACAAGTGAGTGCCAAAATATGTAACCAGTTTTACAAATGAGTAAGGTTAACAGGTATCTCCCTGCAGAGCAACAATTTCCCTTTTATAAACCCCTCCTGCAGTAGGTGAGTGCTGCATGGACATACGGTTTTCAGCCTGCAGCCAACATTTAAGCAATAATCCAAAGTGACAGTTTTATGACAGATCTAAGTAACCTGAGAAACAATTGAAAGGATCCTTTTCTCCTTTCTTAAGTGAGATCCACATACAGGCAATTTGCAGGTGCTGAATGAAGGAAGGATTCTCGTCAAGAAGCAATGCAATATCATAAAGAAATGACCAATCCTTCCAAACATTAAAGAGATTTAAATCAGAATGCCATTTCCAGGTTAACACTTTTGATCTTTAAAGTACCAGGATAAAAAATGTGCTAATGACAATTGACAAATTTACCCTTCCTGGGCGGTTTAGCTAATGACATCTTAACTCACACAGCTAATATCTCTCTACATTTCAATTTGCAGTCTTATGCAGTGCTTACTTAAAGGAATACATATGTTGTTACTGCGTTGAGGTCTAGCTCTCCTGCTATTAACTACAAAAGCAATTTTTAAAGCAATGATATGGCTGAGATACAAGCCCATAAAACCAGAAAAAAAACAGAAAAATGTCCAATTAAATCTACAAGTGGCTCCTCTGCTCATCTTGGTTGTGTCTAAACATTTCAGCCCACAGGGAACTATAAAAGAAACTCTCCACAGTAGATGATATTACACAATCCGTGTGGTCATTTGTAAATGTGATAGTACATATAATGCACCAAGGAATTCACTAAGGTTTTTATATTAGTATGGTGTTTAGTTTGGTTTTCCCAGTTGCACAGTAATGGATCTCCATAGATGGGATTTTTATTAGATTACTATGCTGTCTTTTTAAGGAGGTGGTTGTCCATAGAGACATTGTGGCAAAACACTTTATAGAAGATAATCTAGCCTAAGCATCTTCTGGGATCAGACCAGAAAAGAAGGATAAAATCTTTATTTACTTCTACATCCTTAGGACATCGGAGCTAAATCTTTGTCAGCTAAATCAAGGACTTTGTCAGCTAAATCAAGTAACAACAATGGATTTGTTATTACAAAATATTTTTTTTGGACAATATTGTCCAAATTTTGGATTTGTTGGACAACTTATGGATTTCTCCAGAATTATTAAACAAAACAAAGCATAAAAGTGCATGTTGTTGACAGCAATTTCTCTGTAAAGTTGTGAATAAAGATGATTGCAAGTGTTAACTTACAAATTTTCTAATTTGGGGGTGGCTAAATGGACATCAGTGACAGGAAAAAAAAATCAATTCAGTTTCTTCAAATCTCAAACTACAGTTCCACTAAAGCTAAAGTAACTAAAGACATAGCATCACTCAAGAAACCAGCCATGCTCAGTGGTCACAACAGAGAATTACTCTTCTACCTATTAGCTTTTTTTGTTTGTTTGTTTGTTTTAAGAAGGAGTCAATGGTCTCTTCGTTGTCCTTGTCTCATGCTGGTTTAAACCTACAGCAAAGGTTTAGCAGTCCTACAGAGGTAACACAGTGTTGCATTTTATCTTTTCCTTTTATTTCAGTAATCACAAACATTTTAATTATGCTATAGCAATGCCTGTGTTTAAGCATCTAATAATGTCTTCTGGAACAAAAGATTCAAAGTTACACAATGGCATTGCACAGTGCAGCTTTCACATTCTTACTCGGTTTTGCCATACAGAACTGTTTTGTTTCTTATTCTCTCTGATTCACACTTTGTGGCATTTGTAAATAGGCTTTCAGTACATTGTGGGGAACAGACAGCCTGGCAGACAAGCAGGGGTCTTTTCCCCCTCAAATACCTTTCAAAGTGTGACATAAATACTAGCTCTGTAAGGGTTTTGTGGCACCTGACCACACACAGCAGGGCAGAGAAGAGGGCTGAGCAGGAGCTCTGTGTGTGTGTGGGTCTGTGTCTGGGGATGCACCACGAAGCTAAGTTGCACCATCTCTCTTCCCTCACTCCCATACTGCTTTGCACACCCTTCCCTGGCACCAGACAGATGCTGATGTGCAGTAGCTGATAGTGCAAAACCTGTCAAGAGCTTTTCTATCATTTTTGCAGCCTTCAGGGCTGTATAAGCAGGGTGGACAAGACTTTTCCAGCAAATTACTATTTAGGTTGGGATGCAACAGTTGATGTATTTGAATTTTGAAAGCAAATTGTCTGTGTCTAAAAACAGTCACTTGGATGCACATAGAGTTTGTATGTGTAGTCACACAGAAAACTGGTGTGAAGTACTGAACTTTTTCTCATTCAACGGTTTCACTAGGAAAGGCTATAGTAGAAACTGATGTATCAGTTTTCTAACTGTTTCAAACTCACTGTAAAATACCCCAACCAAAACAATTAATCTAAATGTGAATGAATATCTTGTGATGCAAGATAAGACATTAAAGTTGACATGTATGTCTTTTAAGGTAAATGTATTAACTTTAAGTATTAGAGCAGATTTTGCAGTGCATTTTTTAAAAGCCACATCTTTTTTAAATATATGATTAGTGCAGAATATTGAACAATACTAGAAGGATAACATGATTTTATGATATAGATATATTTTCTGTCTTGCTGATGTCAATCGGACTTTTCTAAGTTTTATAATGTAAATTTAAAAAAAAAGTATTTTGTAAAATATTTCTCCATTTAATGATGGAGAACGGAGTGTTCTGCAGCATCTCATGATTAAAGAATTTTTCAAACCCTATGTGTAAATCTTACTGACGTGAGCAAGTCCTTGTAGAGTGGAATTCTAGGAGCGGAGTCATTAGGAACCACAACATGATCAGCTGTTGGCAACTCCTTTCTCTTAATGATGACCACTAAACTAAGCTGATATTATTTAAACATGAGTTTAAATTAGCAGTGACTGATGATGATTCTGATTACAAGTGAGAAAGGCAAATGACAAACAAGAATCAGATCACTAGAAAGAGCTGAGATAGTTTGGTGACTGCACTTGGCTCAAAAGCATTGTCTTCTGCAGTTTGGGCTGGGTAGTGAAACTGTGTATAAATGCAAGTTCAATTCTTCATTAGTAGATGGATTCCAGTCCATACCATAGTTTCTTTGCAGCTCATTATTCAGTCAATGGAAAGACTTCTTTGAAGTATCAGCCCTATAATCTGAGATTTTTTGTTTTTACAAAAGGATTTTTTTTTTTTTTTCACAAAGAAGGATCATAATTATTAAAAACACACCACTAAATGGATTGTAAAATAAAATCTTCCATCTTCTTTTTCTTATTTTAAAAAAGGAAAAAATAGAGTTCCAGTGTTAGTTGTGACAAATCCAGTCCTGCAATGAATTCAAATCTGTACATTTCATAAAGGCTACTTAGGGACAAGATAGTTTTAGATCTAAGAAACGTGTAAAAAGTGACTCATTGTTAATAGGGTGAGCTCTTTGCATTTGGATTAGGGTTAACTGACAGTATCCAGTCACCTTTTATTCTCACAGATTCCACCGGAGGAATGCTTTGTGCTGGCCTGAAAAAGAGAGAATTAGGTGTTCCATTTATACTATTGATCTTAATAACCTCATCTCATAAATACCTACTTTATGACATCAATAAAAAGAGAATAGCAGCAACTCCTAACAATAGAAATTGTTACTTTGTAATTCAAGTATTTCATTGAGCATCTCAAAGATACTCCATAGTGGTACAGTAGTGATATTTTATTACCAGTTTTTAAATGTGCACAGAGAGACCATTTTTTAAACAAGTGAAGATTCTAATTAATTGAACACACTATAGCTCTTAGGTCCAACAGTTATCACAGTTCTTCTTTTTCATCTCTTATCCTCCCCCTGTTCTTCACTGTGTACATTAAAAGGAACATATCACTTTAAGGGCGTTGGTGGGTGTAGAACTAATTTTTGACTGGGCTGAATTGGATGAAATGAGACAGAGATCATTTTACACAATGCTCTTACCTCCTTGTTATCTTGCTTTAGCATGCAGGAAATGGATATTATCTGCTTTGAGGGGGTGGATCGAAAGATATTCCAGACAGCCATTCTCACATTCCTCAGACTGTCCTCTCATCCACCAGTCACCAACAGGAGGAAGAGGATGTGGCACTGCTCCACTGAAATATCCCTCAAGAGTGTATTCCTCATTTTAGCTTCCACCTAAGGCAGAGGAAGGAAATGAATGTTCAGAAATTATATGAAAGAAGAGGAATCACAAACTTCCCTTTAAGGAACATTTGAGATGGAAGATTGCAGGCTTATTACACAGGCATTGTCCAAATCACTGTGCCCAACAAGGGACAAATTATGTAGCACATCTGGTAAAATAGCTGTCTTGGATCAGCCCCAGATGTTTCACAGTTACAGTGCAGACTACCTGGGAAATAAATGTGAAACACTCCTTCTTCTTGTCCTCTTAAAAGATATTTGGTGTACATTACATATTGATTTAGCTGTATTTTCTTATATAACTTTTTTTTTTTTTTTTAATCCTTTTGTACAGGCAGTTGTTTACCTTTCCCGTTGACCTTCTTGGTCCCTAGGGAGGATCATACACTTGAAAATGAATGTCTAAAAGCCCAAGAATGTCTAATCCTTATTACAGCATTTTTCCCATTACAGCTTGTCTTTTCCAGGAGTATTTCAAATGGGAAAGGTCTAGTTTATCTCGTCATAGTTTATATTCCTGTGAACACTAAGGGAAGCATTCCTTACAAGTATGTAGGACCTAAAAAGTATTATTATTATTTTTCCTTTTATTTAAAAATGGCAGAACAATGGTGTGGCCCAGAGGGGAAAAATAATGGCAAATGATCAGTATGGACCTGCTTCATCCTGTTCAAGTTATTTCTCTCAGTCTTAAAATCCCATTCTTTTAACCGCTTTTGTTTGGACTTTATAAAAGCCCTTTGTGTAGGTAGTTTTAAAGTTTTAGGCTCCTAGATGTTAGTCTTTGCATTTCCAAATTCTACCACCTTATTTCATGTCAGCAATTAATCCAGTTACCTTAGTCAACTGAAACAGTACTCTTACCATAGGTTTTCATAGTACTATAATTGTTACCAATTGAACTAAGAACATTTTCTTTGTTTTCAAATCTTCATTAGAAAATTGCTTATATTTTTATTTCTCTGGTCCCGTGATGCTACTGAGTGTGTGATATGTAATGATGTTGTCACACAACAAAGTAAATTTTTTCCTGTGCCAGGGATTTAAACGTATCTTTAAAAGGTATTCTGGTAGCTGGTTATATCTCAAAAATGCTTTAAAACACATTTCAAAGTAAAATTTTTTTTTTTTTTTTTTTTTTTTTTTTTGTCATAAAACCAGCTTTCCAACAGGAAATTCAAGAGAACCAAGCACTGAATTTTCAAGTACTCAGCACCTTCAATGAAGGCCAGATTTTTAATAATAGTCAGAATTCATAATAAAACCCAGATTTTCAGAAGGGTTTGGTTCCTGTTTATGCCCCAAATAAACTCAATGTGTTGGAGTTTGAGTTTTCTGAAAATCTGTCCCTAGTTTTGGGTGCTACTTGTTTGCAAGCTGCCTCCTGAGCACTCTTAAAATTGGCATTGGTTGGTTTTAATAGTCCAGGAATGGTCTGTGAGTTCGATAGCTCTTTAGATCTGCAAATAAATACGAATGGAGATAATTTGTTTTTAACCTGTGGAATTCTTAATGAAGCAAATCATTTCCTTTCAAGCATGATAGCAAGAGTGAAAGATGTGCTCATTTGATGTTTTATGGTCTCAAATTTTCCAGTCAGAAGTCTGTTACAGGCTCAGTATTGAACAATAAACCACTTTCTATTTTATATTCCTGTAAAACACAAAAATCCAGCAGTACACTCATATGGAGAGATCCCTTTGGGCTGAATATTGGCTATAACAAACATTTCTATTTGCAAATGTGTGGCATGGTTGTTCTTTGAAGATTTGACCCAGTGAGAAGAGTCAGATAAAAATGTCATGGCATTTGAGATAAGCTTCTAGAAGTTGAATTCATCTGGGAATAGTGTGAAACAAAGTGTTTATTATTATTTTCTGCTCTGGCACAAAGGTACTGATTCAGCAAGACCATTTAGTAGGTACCTAACTTTAAACATCTGTGTAACTGTTTTATGTGAATGGACTGATTTCCGCATTGTGAAAGTTATTCAATGTATAAATAATTCATTTATGTGAGGTGAGTTTCAAACACCTACTAAGGAAAAATTAGCTACCTGACCCTAGAAGGGGAATTATAGGACCAAAAATGATCTGTTTAGCTTCCTGTCTGGTCAGCGAGAAAAGCCTGGTTCATCCAGAATGAGAGCCAAAGATTTGAGATGCTGAGGGAAAAAGACACAGAAGGCTAGCCAGTAGCAAACAACAATCAGTGCAGTTTCTGGTTTGCCAGTTTTTCAATCTGAGAATGTCTTTCTCTAGAGAAGGTAATAGACATCTTTCTTGACTTGTGGTCCAGAGCACGGTTTATGCTTCTGCGAGTAAATGCTTAACAGACACCTTTTTAAGACAGTGACTTGGATGGGCAACCTCTGCCACAGGGCACTAAAAACCATTATTATTCTAAATATGTTGTGATTGAAAGCAGCTTGGCCTTGTGCAGGACTTACTTCTCTGGTTCTGTGGGTAGTGACTGGATGGACATCTGAGATTTTGATGGAGTGAAAGCTGCTTTCTATCTCACTGCTGATTTGTGGTGGAACATACGGAACCTGTGTGGTGGGAGAACTTTAAAGTGAAATAGGATTTATGAATTCAGTTTCAGGTACTTGTGGCCTTAGGAGGATAGCTCTCCAAGCAGATGGGCCTAATTTCTGAAGGTGTTGTTGAAGGTGCCAATGGCCTGGCTATGATTATTTTTCTTATAAATAATTTATTCTGAAGATACAGAAGTGCTGTATTTGATTTCAAAGAAGGAATAGTTTGTATTTTCTCAATTTTGGCAAAAATTAAACGTAATAGTTAGTTGGTTTAAACTTCAGTTCACCATTACCCTGGGACCAATCTGCAATTCAGTAGTCAAAAATGAAGATTAAAATGACTAAGATGTGGGTAAAAAAATCAGAGGTTAGCTCTGTTTGACTCTCCTTATAAAGATGGGGAGGGATGAGTTATGATAATAAAAACAAATAGTTATTATTTGTTTCAATATGATTAAAATGGTCCTAAACAAGCATTCAGGATATTGATTGGAATTAATTGATATTTCTGAATGGTGGTTTCTTATAACCAGAGGCAGCTCAGTAATATTATTTTCTAACTCTAATAAAAACTCTATGTATTTGTGATAACTCATTTGCCTTGTCAATTGCCTATTGAAATGTCACTGAAAACAGAGAACACATGCATCCCACAGGATGCAGCATCTCAAAGATTTATATTTGTATACATACATTTTCAGAGGAGGGAAAAGCCCTTTCTCTGATATATAGAGATCTTAATGTTGTTGTTTTAAATCAATGCATGTCTGTCTGTCTGTCTACCTTTCCATCTCTTTGTCGGTTAGATATTGTTACTTCCTATAACATCTGAATGCTGTCTGCTTAAGATCAAAAGGTTAGATGAAATTCCTAGTGACTATCCTAAATACTCTGGATCTTCTGTCCTTTTAGAAAAATAATATTAATAATAAAAACTCGATATGCCAAATCTTTTAATTATCAAAATTATTATTATTATCAAGGTATTAAGGATTTCTCAGGTGATTTTATTTCTGAAAAAGTTTAATAAAATCTTTAAAGTAGCTTGGAGAAAGCCCTGGAAGTATGATAGAATGTGTCTTGACATTGATACCTGTGAGTTCAAGACTGTACTTTAAGAAATTGCATTTCTGTGGAAAGGTTTATGATACAATGCTCCACAGACCACAGCATGCCAGTAGCTTGGCTGGTACCGCCTTCTTCAAAATTCCTGAAAACATTTCAGTTTATCCATTTTATTACACTTCATTAGTAAGTAAGATGTTGAGCAAATAAGGATGGACTCAAGATCCATGCAAGGGAGTAGGCCAGTCAGTGTACAGATGCAGCATAGTGACTGCTGCATCATGGAGCAGTTTCTGAGGATGAACAGTGGGGCACTCCTGGGTACTGCTCTTCTTGGGGAGCCAGGAGTTTTGGGCAGCCAGGCTGGTGTCCATGGAGGAAAGGTGCTGGCTTGTGTGGAAATATCTGAAACAAGTTATTTCCATCACTGCAAGATGGAGGGGAAAAAAATGTAATTAAATCTCACTAAAAAGTTTTTAATATTAGCATATACTTTAGTAATACAGGCCACTATGTTTGTGAGCTCACTCTTGGTGCAGAGGAGTGTGGACTGCCAGATCCCACTCTGTGAGGAAATGCTTTCTCCAAACATTGTCCTTCTGCTTTGCTGACCAGTTTTGGCAGGATATGAAGTGCTTCCAGCAGTGATGAAGGCATTCAGCATCTGGCAGAAAGCATCCAGCGCTTCATAGGTAACCCCTGTTTAACAAAGATATCTGCTCCAATAGAAATGTCATTCTTTCAAACTGTCATCTGATCAATGCATATGTTGCCAAAGTGAACATTAGGATGTGATTCTTCAAAGCACCCAGAATCGGTCCAGCTCAATTGCAAATTCTGGAGTAAAAGTCTCTCTACAGAATTCACTAATGTCAAAAAATCTTCCACATTTGTGATCTTACTGGAGATTTTCAGTAGGGCCTAAGGGAGCTAACATCTCACTTTACAGCAGTATTTACTGAGAATGAAGCACCTGTTTCCTTCAGACACGTTTTAACATATATATGTATATTTATATATTTTTCTCAAAACCTATAGGAAGTTGTGAAATGATTGATCCCCAATGATTTCCACAGTCTTTGCATCAGGCCCTTATTCCATTACTTAGCACTATTTCCTGTTTTTAAGACTGCTCATTATTATAGTAGATTTCCTGTTGCAAGCAGTTATCACTAGCATGACTGTTCTTTCAAGAGATAGTATCAATAGTCATAGCATTGAGAAATGTTTAACAAAAATATCTTAAAAAGGGATGTTCACAGTATTGGACTAGAGCCTTGGCTAATATAAATCAGGGTAATTTCATTCCATTCAGCATAACTACAGTGATTACAACACTGAGGATTTGGCTCTCAGGATTTTTTTCCTCTCCAGATCATATTTATTCACCTAAGTTGAAAGCAAACAGGGATTTTCTCCTTTAAACAGAAATCTCATAGATCTCATCAATCCAAACTCAGTAAGGGAGAGAAAGGAATGAAGGGATGCCCCATGGAAAATCTGTCACATTTGGCAAAATGTTTTTAGCAAGGAACCAGAAATCCCCATAGCTCTCCTCCATCACCTCTGCCTCTAATCACAGTGGAAAATATCTTGGAGAAGGCAAAGACATTCCTCAGCTCATACAAGGTAGTTTTGTTTCCCTGCTGGCTGCATTTCTGTAGAAATTAAAATTGTGTCCCTTTCTTCTTCACCCTGAAAAAAAAAAAGCTGCTCTGATGTGCAATTGGATCCTATTCTGTCTGGGATCCTGATGTTCTTGTTGAAAAGGGATAAAATCACTGGGGAATGTGGCAGAAGAAACTGGTCCAGAAGCAGAGTCAATGCACATATTCTCCCTTGCTCCTGCTTTTTCCACAAATAGCAGGGTCGTTCACTACTCAAATGCCTGATTACTCTGAATATAACAAAAGGTTTAGTTTCCTTGGGAGCCCAAATAGCCAAGTATGTGGCTGCATGTGCTGTTCTTACTCATAAATGCAAATGCTAACCTATAAATCTTTCCTTTTACAGTACTGTAATAACATTCTATCTATTTAGCCTAGTACAATGCCATCACAATAGCTTTTTCATTGTGCTGCATTCATATTAGACTAATATAATGAGATGCTACCACAATACCATGAAATAAAACGATGTTCTTGACGTATTTCCAAAACATTTGAACACTGTTTCCAAATCGACCTTGTGAATAAATTAAATAATAGCTTGCAAAAACGTCCTCTAGCATTTTCAGAATGTATGCAAATGCAAGCTTGAATGTTTACATGTTCCTTATAGTGTCTGGGATTATACAGTGCATTTGTGCACATGAGTGTTGTCTCTGGGTGTATTTGTCATTTGTGCTCAGTGGCTTGCACAGAATTCTAGCATGATTTGCCCTTCAAGTTGTCCAATTCTTCCTCCTCTCCATGATGACCTGCATATTAAACTTCTCTTCTGTAAGACTTCAGATTTCAGTGGTCCTTTCCATTTGTCATATGCATTATAGTCACTCAGAAACCTTTCAGCACTGTTTTTTCAGTACTTACCCTGATATAGTTCTCCTCTGAACTATCCAATGTCTTTTGACTGTGGAGTTCTAAAGGATACCTTCTTCAAAAAATTTATATACATATATGGATAAAAATACCTGCATATATATACATATATTTATATGTATGTTTAGGGTTACAACATAGATAAGGTAGTTCAGGTTAGTGGGGGGAAACTGCAAATTGGAATGAAATCTGAGACATTTGTTTTTCTGATACTTTAACCAAGATACATTGGTTATTTATTTAATATTATTTTATTTTATTTTATTTTATTTTATTTTATTTTATTTTATTTTATTTTAATTTAATTTTTAATGCCAAGATCCCAATGTATTGAAAGAACAAAATTTTGTTTACCTGTGAGTGAGTTATTTGCAGATTCTCTGTAGCTAATCTCTCTTTATTGGCAGACCCATAAATATTTTCTTCTGGTGATGTATCCCTCTCTCCTTTAGAAATTTCCCAACTATGGTATGCTGTAGGGTGAAAATGAATTTGCCTTTTGGCATCATCTTTCTCATATCTATAGATCTCATTTATGGATCCTAAGGGATCCACAGATCATGGGTTAAAAGGCACTGTATAGATTTGTGGTTAATAAACTCCAAGGGATCATTACAACAATAATATTGTCTGTTGTCCTACATAACCTGGACTGAAGAAATTCATCCATTCATTTCTACTTCAAACATACAACCTTTGGCTGTACCAAAAAGTAGAAAAAATGTCTTCTGATTATAATAACTCCTGTTTCAAAAGTGAAGCCCCCTAAGTGGAAGGATCTTGTAGGAAGCCTCAAAAGACTTCTGCTGATACGCCAGCACATATCTTTTCAATACTCCCATTGAGACATCTAATCCAAACCTCAATGATTTATCTTTACTGACTTTAATGGGCCTCACAAAGCTAGTTTAAAGTAATGGATTGTGAATTTCAACCAGTGTGTTCTTCTCTTATGCAGTAAAAATCCACTGCATACAGAAACCCAGTTGTCTTTCCCTGAGATACACTAGCATAATTTCTCTGAGTTGCTGTTGGCTGGCAATAACAGGTGGGTTGCTTCTAAATGCTCCTCTTGATAGATGCTATTTTACTTGACCTTTCTGAAGAGGAAATGGTGCATATGTTTATGAGAAACACTCTGACACTGTTTCATGGGAGAACGTGCATTGTTTGTACAATGACAATGGGAAATTTTCCACTAAACACTTTGCCAAAAAGTAGTTATTATGGTTGACTATATGTCTCATTTGCCTGTTTTTCCAGCACTGTGGAAGTTTTCATTTTCCTGGTGGTCATCTCAATAGCTGAAACCAGAAAAATCTTGTATCCTTTTAGATAGCCTGCTGATGAAATGTAGTAATGCACAACTAAAGAAAGATTCTCTACAGATGCATTTAGACCTGCAAGAACTGACCAAAACAAGTCATAATATTAAAGTAAAATTGTTTTCTCGTATTCCTAATTTTCTATGTTCATGCATTTACACAAAACAAATTCCACTGGTAAGTGCTTGTCCTGTCTTCCCTCCTCCCAGACGTGCAACAGAGATCCAGTAATATGAGAGTAGAGCCAGAATCAGAAGACCTTCTGTCTGCCCTTCAGCCTATTGCTGATTTATAATGTGACCTTGAGTAAATCACTTCTCTGTTCTTCCTCAGTTGTAGAAGAAGGATGCTCAGACTTGATAGAGCACCTTAAGATCTGTGGGACAAAGGCACTCTATAAACCTTTACTGTTACTGTTTCTAATGAAATTGAGGAAAATTGATGGGATTTAGTTCATCTGTTATATTTGGAAAAGTGAACTTCAAGTAAATATATTTCTAGCTGCAAGCCACTTTGTTTTCAGTGAATGTAGCTCTCCGACTGGACAGCTGCTTAAAATGAGCAGCTCTCAGTGACTACCCCTCAAACATTGTCCTTGAGACCAGTGACAACTGGTTTGCTTGGACAACTGCTGTCTTTTTCTTCTCCTCCTTGTGGTTTCTGTTTGGGATGCATACAATCCAAAGACAACTCTCAGTTTTTCCTCTGTTTAGCAATTTGTCATGCACCAATGCATTAATTATAGAAACAATGGACAGTAAGATTAGATTGATTGTATCGTGGCGAGAAATGCAGGGTAGAGAATACTGACACTGTTTCTGCAGCAACAGTAGAGGCGAGACTAGAGAGCTTATCCAGCAGCAAGATAGAGATGTAGCAGAGGAGAGAGGCCTTGGTCCTACTACTTGGTCCTTGTAGGAAGATGGACCACTGTGTGCAAACAATCCCTGTCTATCGGAGAGGCTTGGCCCAACTGCATTGGGCCACATGTAAAACAGAGAGAGAAGAGCTGAGGGGCTGCCAGCTGAATAGAGTTGATAATGTATGATATATGGGTTGACACTGCTAAAGGCAATCATGATGTGGGCAGCAATTCTGCTCAGTTATTACTGCCTGCCTTGCAACTGGGAGGATTCATTCCCTGAAAAAGGTGAGCTCCAGTGCAAGAACTAGTCATCCAGTAAATACGCTCTTAAATGAGTGCTTATACACCTAAAGAAAGGGAAAGCAGCAATTAGCCCCACACACTCCAGAGCATTTTGTCCTGTGCACCAAAACCTTCTTTCTCTCTCCCCATAAAATCTCTTTGCCAGAATTTCCCCTCAGACATGGACAATACTCTTTATTCATAAAAATGGCCAGGACTCTGATTTCTGCTTACCCTGCAGACCCTGATCTGAGATTAATGCAGACTGTAAGATTCTTTTCAAAGAGCTGGCTTTCCATTTGAAGAAATTATGCCCCCTTATCATTGATCCAGACCAGATTGGTTTTATTAAAAACAGAAGTTCCTCCCACGGCATGTGGCGACTATTTAGCACCATGCATTTTTCCTGTAAATACCATGAAGAGCTGTTAGCCCTCAGTCTGCACATGAAAAATGCTGGAGATCCTGAAAAAAAATAATAAAAAGCTGTTTTTAATGTAATATCTTGAAGTACTTCAAGTCTGAGAGGATTTTATATAATGGTTAAAAGAAAACGTATACGATCTCTCGTCTTCCCCCATGTATACTAACATTTATTCACATTACAGTAGCATCTGGCAGTCCCAACTGACTTCAGCACCCCAGTGAGCTAGACACTGCATGTTCATAATAAGAGACAGTCCTGGGCTCAAAGAATGTAAGAGGAAATCTTTGCTCAGTGAAGTTAATGGGAAAACTCCCATAAACCAGTGGGACTGGGATTCAAACTTACAGCCAAATTAGTCAAGACAGACAAAGGGTGTATGGGAGAAACTGAGACCTGCAGAGATCTGAATCTGAGACCTGCACTGAATCATCTATATCAAAACATTACTGCAACAGAAGAGCAACCATTCCTCAGCAGAACAACCTTTCAAGTATCCTCTCTCTGGCAGGGGCAGTAATGAAAGCAGAGGAAAGCACAGGAAAAAAAGCAACTATGAAGAGATCTTTCCTTGGTACATCCTTTCAGTTTCTGTACTCAGATATTATTAGGTTTGAAAGCCTCCAGGTCATCCAGACCATGATGTTTAAAGGATAGTCGCTTGGCATGACTGTAAGCCCTCCCTGGACCCATAATGCACCTCTGGCTTCTTCCATAGGGAAACTTTGGCACCTCTGCTGAGAAGCTGAACTTAAATGTGCTCAGGGTCACTCAGGCATTGGTGAACTAAGCTAGAGCTGATTTTCTTACATTGTAGGAATAATTCTGTTCCTTCACCACAAAGGCATCCTTTCTTTCATCTCAGTTTCCAAAGCAATACTGGCAAATATAATCCAGCTCTGTTACGTCTTTTTACTGACTGAACCTTCTGACTGGGTTAAAAGATGCAATGCTTTCAATTCCTCAACACATCTCACACCAACAGTTGTTTACAGGTGGGGCTGGGTGCATGGGAATTAACCATTTTGTTCCAGATACTTTCAGCATAATCTTACTGAACAATTTGCCTCAACATTGTTTGACAGTAGCATCATCTCTTTTCAATCCTTCCAAATACCTAATGAGTTTAATTTCTTGGAACACTGTCTCACTGTGGAGCAGACTATCACAGAGTGCAACAATTTCTTTTCGCATGCATGAATTTCTACTCTTACACTATCCCATGTCACCATTATTACTGCTTACAGCACCACATGTAGGCTCCTTTGTGCTAGAAACTGTAGAAAGAAATGGGAAAAATGGGTAAGCAGGGGAAGCTAAGTGTGAAAAAAAAGATTCACATAGCAGGCTGGTGATAGGGCCAGGAATAATTCCAGGATCTCTGAATTATAATTCAGTATTTTGTCTATAAGATCCTATTTTGCCTCATGTTGTTCTTTACTGCTTTTCTTAGTCTTTCACTTAGAGAAATAGGGCTGCACTCTTTTTGAGATGGAGAAACTACTTTGTCTAGTTAGCTTTGTTATCCAACATGATCCAGCTGGGTGAAATTCATCTCAGAGTATTTCTTCTTCCCTCAAGCACAATACCTATGTCGTAAATTGAGATCAGGCTTTACCAAGGACTGAAGCTGTCTTTTTGAAGCCAAGGGAGAAGAGATTAGGTATCAGGTTTGATATTTTTGTATTAGGGTTTCTTCTGCCTTCTATAAAATTATTTCCATTAAATATTATATATACTTGTAATTTCGGACCATTTGATCAGACCTTGAAAAAAAAGCTTAACCTCCTCCATGGTCAGCTGTTTGATTTGAATATTCTTAAAATCTATGTCCTGACAGCTGTCTAGTAACCATATTTCCTTTAAACTATCCAGTTCCCTTTTTATTTGCATTATTAAAACGCTTTCTTCCCTCTTTCCTGCAGCAAGCCAAGGGAGACTTTTCCACTGCAGGAAAAGGCTGCTATGCACAGAGTTGGCATTGTTTTACCATGCCACACACACACAAAAATATATTATTTTATATACCATTTTGAAATTGAACTTTACAGATTTATGGCAGAGATGGGCTAATGTCACATACAGCATTTGGTAGTATGTTTATTAAATGAATGATTTTGTTGATGTTTCCTTTGAATGCCCTCTCCTATTTAGCAGTATTACAGTTAAAAATCTCACTGCTGGAAATAATGTCAGAAGATTCTGTTAACAGTAAAGCAGTCCCACATTGTAAGTTTGAGACAGCTCATTTGCTCACAGTCCCTGCAGCACGCTTCCATCCAGATGCTGACCATTATGTATAATCATCTGTGAGTAAAGCAGGCTCACTGCAGTATTGGAGATAGTGTGATGGGAAGTGAAATTCATATGGATATAGTGCTAAAATGCTGATGTATTTCCATTGAACGTGGAAAACTGTTCAGAATCAGGAGACCTATAACCAGCAACTTCCACTTGGATTCCATTTATTACTAAAACAAAGAGGAAACCTGTGGTTTAAACCTTGGTTTAGTGCTCATTAATCCCAGATCTGTGCCCAAATGGATCCTCCTCTAGACAAAACATGATCTGGCTCAGGTATAAGAACTTGACAGTATTTATGTCATATTAATCAGAGCACACAGTGCAGGGTTTATCCTGGACTGATGAAGGTTGCAGAAGGACAGATGATAGCTGATCCAGCATAAAATTACACATTTTGAAATATATCAAACAAATGTGAGTTGGCCAAATGAGTTTGTACCATTTCTGCATTTTGCTTCAAGTGGAAATAGCATTTTTGATCTATTAAGTATGCCTTAAACCTGTTTTTGCCATCTTCCCAACTTCAGTTGACAAAGAAGTAGTCTTTTCCATTTTGTAACTTGTGTGTGCAGAAGTGGAACTGAACACAAAAAAGCATATATTTGATGACTTGTAATTAAGTATACAACTGCAAATACCCTCACCTGAGCCAAACAAAACAACAAAATTAAATACTTTTATTTATACAGAGGTTCTTCTTACATTTACCTAATAGATATGAGTGGAAAAAGAAAAAAAAATTCTCCTTCCTTGTCACACTTTGTTTCTCCCCCAAATCTTCCCTTCTAATTAGTCCCTGTTGAGCAGGAAAAGAGCACAAGCTGTAGTTGATCATACAGTTGGCCATTGCCAGAATGGACAATGAACTATTTTTGTCTCTTTTTTCCTCATTGGAGACATCATTTTTGGTTTCCTCTACCCACTGATTTTCATGAGTTCTTTGGAATCTAAGCATTTTTATGATTTTGCAAGTGGTTGAAATTGGTCAATGGATAAAATTGGTCAGGGAAAAAGCTATTCAAGTGTGGGGAGAGGCAGCCAGCCCACCCACATAAACACATCAGTCTTCTTTCTTCAAGGAAACAAGACTTAAAAAAGTAAAATTGTCACAGAGGCTAACATAATAACCTAGATTATGAGTGGGATAAATTCAAATAACATTCTCTGCGACCCTGGGAAAGATTCACAAAAGGTCTTTGCAAGTTTTTTTTTTTTTTTTTTCACTCAGCTTTTACGTGTCAGGTTCTAGGAGTCAAATTCACAAAACTTCATGGTACACCTTGTGGACAGATTCAATTGCCTTAGAACTGGACCTTGCAATCACTAAGAGATCTAACTAGAAATGTAATATATATGTGATTTAGAATTGCAGCTCTTGTAGTCCTCCTATGTGGTCAGGGCAAAGGTAGGTAGAGGTGCAAGAGGCAATTTACCTTGCAGTTGGTCAAATATATCTCCCTGTGATGACAGCTTTCTTCATCAGTTATGTGGGATATCTCGGGTTTCCCACATTCAATTAATTCCTTGCTTCCCACATTCAATTAATTCCTTAAATAAGATAGGATGGATCCAGCCCTGAGTGGAGCAAGAGAAAATAGTTAGCAGCAGGCATTCAAAAAGGAAAAGGTGGTGGCAGGTCATCTGAAATTCCACCTATCTCCTCAGTTTTGCTGCCTACCTTACAGGTTCTGCCTTCTTGAGGTTGGGATTCATGGATCCATGCTACTTCCTGCCCTTCCCTTGTGTGTGAATGACAGGTTTGCTGTCGTCTTTTGAAGCTGTTTGGGGAGTGGTGATAGCTTAAAGGGTTAGAGTAATTGCTGGTGAGCAATTTGTGTGAGTGTTTGTTTCCTGAGGAAATTCAGCCTCAAACCTACCAACAAAATGGCACATTTTCTGACAAAATGGCACATTTTCTGTAAAAAAACACATCTTCTTGAAACCCTCTTGAATAGACTTCTCCAACATGGTGAGTGAGGTGTGTTCACGTAACATTGGACCTCCGCAGTCTGAGTTAAAATGTGATCCTTAAAAAATGGAGTTGTGTTGAGATTTCACATATACTTGACATAATATTTCCTCTGAATTTTATAACATAATCTGATTTGAGAAAATAAATAAATAAATAAATAAATAAATAAATAAATAAAAGATTAAATATTAGCACTCTCTCCTATTGCCATTCTTTAAAGTGACTTAAAACTTTCTCTTAACCTGATTAATCCTGTTTGTACGGTTTGTAGGGTTGGGAAAGTAAGGAAGGAGGACAAATGAAGGGAGAAAATGCAAGGTGAGACTAGGGAAGTAAAGTTTTGGGTCATTTTCCTACTTGATCTTTTCGAGGTTTAGCTTTCTTGTGCAGAGTTGCACAACACTGGTTAGACACACTCATCATTTCCCCTCATGAAAAATACACATAAGAGGCAAAATAACAGCAGAGCTACTGGTATTGGGGAAGGCAGAAGATTACATATATAAAGATTTTTGATGTGATCACTGTCCCTGCCTTTCTGTCAGTCTGCAGGGACCCCTGCCTCACAAATAATTCCCTCTAGGACTTGGAGGAGTGTGAATATACAGGTACAGGTAGTCAAACACTTCATAGAGAGGTTTGCCTTTATGGTTACAAACACCCCAGACTACCCCTTAAGTCTTCTGCTCTCTTGGATATTTTCTTATTACAGTAGGTAAAATCAATTCTAGTTGTAAAGAGAATTTCACTGTTTTTCAAAAGGTGGCTAGGGGTAGAGCATTAGGCTGAGCTTGATCTTCTTCAGTAGTGATTCAGAGATAGAAAAAAAAAAAACAAACAACACAACACAATAATATACTGTTCATGACTTATTTATCTTTACCGCATAATTATTTTCTTTCTCTTTTCATGAGAATTAAGACTACTTTCTTTTTTGTCTTCTGCTCCTGTCAGTTTGAGTTGTTCAAAGGTGCCAGATTGACTGTGCTGGAGATTAAAATCCTTTAATTACCTACCAAACAGGTTATGTGTGGACAACAGAAATGTAAGCTTTCTCATGCCACCTTGCCAGTGCGTGCAACCAAACTCCCTAGTCATGAGAGTCTGCTAGTCTTGCTGAGTGAAAGAAAAACACAAAACCTGATCTGCACCTCATGAAAACTGACATTACTCCAAAACCTTGTGCTGCTTCAAGCTCTATTGCTTTTATTTGATTCAGATATTTGGGGGAAGAAATCATAAGTGGAAATTGGCTCTCTATAAAAGTTGATTCATTATTTACATGTACAAAACTGGCTGATACCACTTAAATGTATTAGGTTGAAGACAGTCACACTGTGTATACTTAAATATTAATACAGCATCTTCAAAATTTGGATTGAAGTACCTCCCATTTTGGTATCAGTGTCTGTAAAATAGTTCCTCCTTAAATTCTTCTTACATAGATTTTCACTTTACTTAAACCTAAATCCTCTAGTTCTGGTCTCTTCAACAAACTCAAATACATCACCAAGCTTAATTTTATAATAATCTTCAGCCAGTTTAAATACCTCAGTCAGTCACCTCTTTATCATCTTTATTATTCTTCCAAGACTAAGTAATTCTATCCTCATGTGTAAACTCTTCCAATCTATTTATCAGCTCAATTCCTGTGCACTCTGATGTCTTGGTTTCTATTTTCCTTTATATACATTGACCTTATCTCAACAGCATGGGCCAAATTCTAATCTCAGTCACAATACTTTAAATCCGGAATAACTGACTTCAGTGTCTCTGGCTTTGATTTGATGTCAATGGATTTACTTCAGCTGTACTTTGCTATGACTAAGCTTACAATCTAGAATTATGGTGTATAAAACTTGAAACTCAAAATACCCTTCTGTTTCTGTTAGATACTTTTGAGTCCAACCAGCATTTCCTTGAGTCAGGAAAAACAAACAAACAAACAAACAGAAAAACAACAAAAAAAAATCAACAAGCACCTTTAAAAACAAACAACAGCAACAACAGCAGACATGGGAAATTTAAGCGGTGGGACCATTTTTATGTATTTTCTGTCATATTATTTGATATTTATTTAGTTCTTGAACCTTCTGCTGGTAAACAGCTAAATGAAATAATATGAGTATCTTATGTGGAACATATATATATATACATACATATATTTGTATGTGTGTGTGTGTGTTAATGAGGGTTTCATTCCAACTTTGGAGAATAAACTCTTGTGACGGAAGGACAAATACAAATCCCCAAACCTTCTCTTTTATCTACACAGATTTTCTGGGACTCTCTTCCTTACATGTAGATAAGTATCAGCCAACTTTCTCCCAGAATGGCCAAAAATTGAGAAAAGTAATCTAGGATAGATTTGTTATCAGATGCAGTTCAGATATTATAGTGGTAAGTGGGTTTAGGAGTTGGAGGCTAGAGTAGACTAGCAAGAAATCTAATTTTTGAAGGCTACAGGTGTGTCAGACCTTTATCCTGTTGCTTTTTTCTTTGCTTTTCTGAATTTGTAATTGGAGTTTAATGTAAAAATGATGAACATGTTTCCTTTTCGTACATTTTCTTTCAACAACCACATCTGCTATGCAAATTATGTTGACTTCTGTACAGAGGTGAAGTGACTCTAACATGTTTATATGATCATATTTTGAATGGAAAGAAAAAGTTCACAGGAAATTGAAATTATGACATAGAGCAAGTTTTCACTGAAAATCTCAACTGAAAAACAGAGCAGCAAAACTTTGCTATGCAAGAAGATTAATTCCCAGCATTTTCTGGAGGTTTTAAGAAAAAGTAAAAGGTTACTTACCCATCCACTTATCTTGAGAACTCACTATTATCTTCCCATTTGACTATTTAATGGGACCAGTATGATGAAGGAACTCGGTTAGGTTTGGCAGTCCTGCTCTTTACTCTCTACTGAGTTCATCCTATCCTGTAGGAAGCTAGGAATTTTATAAAATCATAAAATGATTTGGGTTGAAAGAGAATTTTAAGATCATCTAATTCCAGCCTCCCTGCTGTGGGCAGGGACACCTCCCACTAGACTAGGTTGCTCAAAGCTTCGCCTTGGACTCTTCCAAGGATGTGGCATCCACAGCTTCTCTGTGCTCCCATTCCAGTGCCTCACCACTCTCACAATGAAGAATTTATTCCCAATATCTAATCTAAACCCACCCTCTTTTAGTTTAAAAACATTACCCCCTGTCCTGTCATTACACTACCTGACAAAGAGTCCCTCCCCAGCTTTTCTGTAGGCT
Source organism: Aythya marila (assembly GCF_965140915.1). Lineage (NCBI taxonomy): Eukaryota > Metazoa > Chordata > Aves > Anseriformes > Anatidae > Aythya > Aythya marila. The sequence goes on from NC_139046.1 coordinate 13,278,665, forward strand.
CCCTTTAGGTTCTGGAAGGCCACTGTAAGGTCTTTCTGGAGCCTTCTCTTGATGAGGTTGATCAACCCCTATTCCTTCAGCCTGTCTTCACAGGAGAAGTGCTCCTTGATCACTTTTGTAGCTTTTCTCATTCTAATACGTCTACTTTGCTTCATCTCAGTTTGTGCCCAAAAAGTAGGAAGGATAAAAGCAATAACTCTGTTTGTATCAGTATTATAGGATTCTCCACGTGCTTGGAGCTTGCTAAGAGGGACAAAGAAGTTGTGAGGCCTCTGGGAAAGCTCAAACCTTAGACACATATCTACTTTACAGATGGCCAAAATGGCTTTAAGCATTTCTCCCCAGAAATGCTTTTCTCCTCAGATCACTTATTTTTGTTCCTTTTGAGAATTGCTTCTCATGTGTCCAGGCTGACAGAAAAAGCTACAGAAAAAAACTCATTGACCAGAGGGCAAATGCAACAATACTAACTTACATTATTGCCAAATGCAGCCTGAGTTAACTCACTGATATGGACAGTGATGAATTTGTATGATCATCTGTCCCATGAAGGGAATGGTGGGGACAGTAACTGATATCTATGGTTATACCACTGGGCCTGAGACTGCCCTCAGGAACCTATGAATGTCCATGTCTTACTGCTCCCTACCTTCAAAACCTGCTCTAACCACTTAAATCCTTCACTACACTACTAAGAAAGGAAGCCTTTCCAGGTATGGCTGATTTTATATCTATATATTCTTTCACCTCAGAGAGACACAAAGTGTTTTAAATACCAAAGGGAATTGCTTTGCAAATCCACTGCTAAGGAGAAACATGGCAACTTGTTAACAATGCACAGCAATATAGCACAACACGTGCTGTCTTCAAATGAAAAATAAAAAGAAATCCTAGATCCAACTGAAGCTTCAGGGAGTTATTTTTTAAGTAGGGAGAATGCAATTACTCAAACTTCATCACTGTTCTACCCAATGATTCTTAATTACTTCACTTTTATGTCTCTTGTGCAACTGATCACTTCTAGGATCATTGCCTCTCCTTTTCTGGTGACTAGGAGGGCAAACTGCTGCATGTGCTACTGGTTCTGTAGGACTCTTGCAGATGGATCTAAGCAGGTCATTATTTTAATGTGTCCATCCTCTGACCACCTCTGTGAAAGTGAGAAATGGTATTTCCCCTGTGTTACAGTTGTAAAGCTTAAACATTAAATGTCTCATCAAAAGTTGCACAAGAAGACTAAGGCAGAGTGCATAGTCTGTTTCATTTCTTTGAACCTACAGCAGTACGTCTAACCTTCATTCATCCTTTCTCTCTGAATCCTTAAAACAGCTTTTGTTACATTTTCCTCTGAAGTCAGTAAAGTATATATGTTCTATACTCATGCAAGTATTATAAAAACTGAGGCCTCAGACCAGAGCTGTGATATGCTTAGATAATCAGAGATAATCAGATATATTTCTTTAAGAACATATATCTAAGAATTCAGAATTTAGCATGAGAGAAAATCTAATTCAGTCTTTATAATAGTTACATAATTTTACACTTTTTTTCTCTAGTACTTTCATCATTACTTATGATTTTTGCCCCAGTAAGTGGAAGGGGAATACGTCATATTTATTTCCATAGACAAGTATCTTTGCTTGCATAGCTGTAGAGTGAGGATGCTGAGGCCCCTGAACCCAGAGACTGCTTCTGTTTTTCAGAAGTCCGGTAACATTTGTGCACTGATTAACATACATTCTGTTATTTTGTATTTTTTATTTTTTCTCCATGCATTCTGCCCTTTATTTGACATTCTTCTTAATCGGGATGCTGATTATATCTGTTGTTCTATAGAAAAAGTAGACATTCATCACCATACTAAATGAAGCTTTCTTCATACAGACTAATCTTCTCAGAGCTTTGTTCCTCCTTTACATAGGCATTTATTGGAAGTCTTCAACAAAATCAACCAAAACAACAACAAAAAAACACACAACAATAACAACAACAAAAAAGAGAAACAGTCTGTATACTCTGAAAATATATTCTAGAAGGAAAGTTACTTATAGAAAATGACTGTGATGTGCTTATTAAAAACCAGAGAGATAATCTGATGTTTATTTAGGAGAAATACTGGGCAACAACATCTAAAACATTTTTCCAACCCACTGCATATGATAAGGAGGACTTAGTTCTGAACAGCCTGAACTATATTTCACATTGTAAACTATAAATAACTATATATATAGTATAAGCTATATATAGTATAGTATGAACTGTATGTATTTTTTTTTGTGTGTGTGTATATGTGTCTGTGTGCAAAATTTAACAGTAGTTAAAGGGCAAAGGAACCCATTAGTAAGTATATCCTTTGGATATACTTACTTTGCAGATTATATGTAGAGACAATTGAAAAGTCAGGACACCCATAAGCCTTCAACAGCTCTGAGCAGTTGTGCCTCAACTCTTTAGCTAGCTGTTAAATGGGACCAGCAGTTCCAAGAGGATGCTGGAACGTTAATGTGTCAAAGAAAGCAAGAGGCTGAGGCACTGAAGTCGGGGATCATGTGCATATTTAAGGTAGATACCTATAAAGATAAATCTTCACTGTGGCCACAGTTTTTCACGGGGCAATTCAGAAAGTCCAGCCATGGAACAAAAGCACATTAAATATTATCTGTTTGGGTTATCGTCAGTTATTGTGAGAACATTTCGCTAGGGCTATATCACTTCCATGATTTTCACTTCTATCAGGCTCATGTCCCAGCTTCCATGACTAAAGCTACATTTGGGAGAGCCTATAGCTGTTCCTTGGCTTTGTTCTGTTACTTGTAGAATATGTGGATGAATAACCAAACAATGTATATAAGAGTTATTATAATAGCACAGTATGCAAATTTTCAATAAAATGTTCTTTTCTGCTGTATGCCATCCAAAACAGCTTGCATTGTAAGACTCAGAGGAGGGTGAGATGAGTACAGCATTATCAAAACAACTCTCCTGGCCAGAAGAAAGGACTACCCAAGAGCAAGAGAGGTGCAATGAAGGGAAGGGAGAGGGGAAGAAGGGTGGAGAACAGAGCTTTGGCAATGCTAATATCCTGGCAGAGCCCTCCATTTGCAATTGAATAACAAAAGATTTTGTGACCTACAGTCACTTGTGTAAAGAGAAGCACAAACAGAAGTGACGGAAGTGTGGGCCTAAGGTTCTCAGGTCCCTCTCCCATTATCAGGCAGTGGACATCACAAACTTCCTTGAGTATTGTTTGTAATAAAGTCTAATCCCATATTATTTACATCTGATGTCCTTTCAGTGCAGACCATGCTTTTTGTCTTAAAACATCTCCTTATTTTATGTTCTTTTGTTATGTGATGAGTGGATACATGTAATACAAACTTTTCATTTCATCTATCTTTATAGCTGTATTCAGTAACCAAGCTTGATTATTAAATTTGAGCCTTACTCTGCATCAATCTACTCCTGTGCTATGTTCTCAGGCCAAGTCTTCTATGCAGACCATAAACCAGATGTGATTCGTAACTTTTTCAGGACTTAATATTGCCACTTGATTTGGATCACGGAGAAGTTTTCAGCCTGCAGTCTTTGATGCCTTATGTTTGCGTTCATAAAAATTATATAGAAAGTTATAAAAGAGTGATAAGGCCTTCCAGTTTTACCACCAAATGGAAAAGTTGTCCACACAAAGAATTTATAACCATCTTGTAGCAATTTCTAGGATCTAAAATCATTTTAGCTGATTATGCATTAGAGATGTTGAAAAGAATGTAAACCTACCAGTTTCTATGCAAGAATCATGAGAACCAGCTCTGTTTCCTGCTTTTATATACCAAAGGCCTCTCTTCAAACCCTACTTACATGCTGAGCTACATTGACTTCAATAGGGCAACTTACGTGAGTAAGGATGACTTGAATGAATGAGAGTTTCAGGCATGGGATCTAAGATCAAGAAGCATGAAAGCCTTTTAGTTAATTCACTTCAGCATCACTAATACTGAGTGACTGAAAAACTTTAGTTATGATTAATGATGGACTTTTCTTTCAAAAGATAAAGTCAGGATTCTTTGTAAGTCTTTTGCCTATTTTTAAAATGTGATAGTTACATTTAAAACATTTTAAAATTATTAGTAATGTAAAAAGGCATGCATATTCTAGGACTAAAAATTGGTGTGAGAGACAGATTATCAGCCAAGCTTTCTAGTCATCAAATATTACACAGGTAGCTTCTTTATGGAAATATGTCTCTTTAAAACAGTGAATGACTCCAGCAGTCCTTTGTGTATGTGATTTTAGTGATGAGCAACAATATGTTATATTTTATCCTATAAGGATTTGAAAAAAATGTAATTTGTAAAAAAAATGCAATTTGTGGAAAAAATGAAATAATTTTGAAAGGAAAACTCAGAGAAATTCTTACTGTCAAGTAGTAGAGTGAAAAATAACCTTATGCTAGGCATCTGCACCATCCCTTCATCTCTCACTAATATCCTTTTGGTAGACAATATCGTTTCTGTCTCAACAATTTAAACCCAACCAAATGTGAATGCGAGTTAAGAAACACTGATGCACAGAAAGAAAAATTACACTAACCGCTATGTTTGATATGATAGTGCTTTCACTTGGCAGGTTGCATACAATTTACTTGTAATAATAAACTCTTTCCACAATAAGTGTTGTTGCAACACCCTGCTATTAACAGTGCTATTTCATGTACCTAATGATAGCTAAGCAATGGAAATAATAACACAATTTACAAATACTAAAACAAAAAGAAGTTGTATTTCTTCACATATGTAGGGTATGTTCTGATCCATTTATGCTTCTGCTGAGTTCTGCCGAAGCATGAAAAAGGTTGTAAATCATATTTGACATACATCCCATGGGTCATCCAGCACTCTTCTAAAATAGCTGAATGGAATGGGAATAACCACTTGTGGAGGCAGAATATGAAAAAGGAATTGTGATGTACTGTATAAGGCAAAAAAACAGCATTTAAAAATGATCAGCAGCTTAAACTCAGGTGCTTGAACTTTTTCAGTCCAGAGGAAGAAATGGTAGGACAGAATGACCAAATAAAAATCCTTGGGGAATTTTAACATTCTCATGGGATGGACCCCAGCAGGGTCAGAGATTGCTTCAGAAGTATAGGTAAGGTGTCAAGGTATTCACTGGAATGATGATTTGAGAGAGATGCAAGTGGTCCTGTCAGTTCTTATTTCTGAGGACCAAACAACATCTTCTTCCACTATTTAAAATTCAGGACCCTCTCCTGACTCACAGCATAGAATTAGAGATGTTTTATATATTCATGTGAAGAGAAGCCCTTTGGAGAAGGTATTGTGGAAAGAGAGAGATAGAGCAGCTAATCAATTGTATTTATGTTGCACGCGCTGTGTGAAATTACTAATGCAGAAACAGTTCCAACCCTAGTGAAGATGATGGCAAATGCCTTCCCAGTCTTGGGAAACTAGGAGTAAGCCATGAGAGTGTTCAGGTATGCCACACTCTCAACCCCAGAAGCATATGAAGAAGATGCTCTCATGTACCCAGGCAGAAATACTGTGACATTCAGTGCATCTGCAAATGGAATGGCTGTGTTTGCACCTGCTCTTCTGTCTAGGCTGCCTTTTCCTATTTCAATCAAGTTCAACCCATGTCTTCTCTTTTCTTTGGCTCTTAGACATTTGTTTTAACCAAGAGAAAAGTGCAGCCTGACACTTCCTAAGAAGAGATGTTCGCTATTTGTTGAAGTGGCCAAAAGTGATGACAACAATAACAACAACAAAAACAAATAAAGATGGGAAACTCATGCTGCTTACAAAACTCATCCACCCTCTCCTGCTGGACTGACCAGCACTGCCCAGGCCAGGAGCAAGAAACACCAGTTCCTATGAGATGTGACATCTATGCCACACTGCCTTCATGTAATGCTGCCCCTCAAAGACTGGTATCAGGAGACAGAAAATAACAGAGATTAGTATGCATGCATGCATGCACATATGTATGTGTGTATGTGTGCAACTATATATGTGTATTAATGCATTAACTCATTTGTAAAAGGGTAATCGCCAATGTCATGACGTCATGGGGATCTGTAACTGCATATCAATCTGGACTCTGTGCCTTGATCTGCAGGCTCACATTACTGGCAATAACATTTCTGGTGTAATCATGCATATACTTCGTATTCCTCTGGCCAGGATGAAGCTGTAGGAGCTAATGTATTCTGAGTCAGACCAACTGCCGCTCATGAAGGGAAAAAAAAGACTTGCTTGAGTAACCGTAATAATTGGAAAATTATTTTGATAGCCTGAAACAATCTAATATATTACAGAATTTTATTAAAATAATATCAAATCAAATTAACTGCTATTCCATAATGAATTAGGTAACAAGGTAGGCAGATATTAATCGGCCTTGGCTCCCAGGCAGGGGAGCCAGGAATTTATTAGCTCTTGCGGATTGTGTGAGGGTGAAGACAGAAATCAGTATCACAGGCTGCAAGGGAAGCCCCTGAGACAGCTGAGCTTTTACTTTTTTCTCACTTTCACTTTATAATCCATCATTAAACACTTGTATTTCTTTTATGTGGGGTCTTATGAAATTTTTAATTTTTTAATTGCTTTGTGATTTAATAATGAGGATTTTTTGTGCATGTGTGTGTGCATAGCATGTGTAACCCAGCTGCCAATATTAGAATTAACTTACCTTTGTCCACCTATGTCTAACCTTTATGAAATAAAGAAGTAATTTTACAACTTGTTTAATTACCTGCCAAAATATTGCCAAGTTCGTGGGTATTATGGTATCAATAAGTGGGTTGAATAGGCTACCAGACCCATTCCGTCCGTCCCGTCCCGTCCCGTCCCATCCCATCCCATCCCATCCCATCTGTAGTAATGCTAGATCCTGTCCTATCTGTAGTTATGCTAGATACTTAGGAAAGGATGAGCGTATGCCTTGTTCATTCTTTTTTTTTTGGCATCAGAATTTGCTATGGTCAGCACTAATTTTATTTCATTCTGTTTTTTTTTTTTTTTTTTTTTTTTTTTTTTTTTTTTTGTCTGCCTCTGATTTCTAGCTATATGATGGTCTTAGCTTCTCGATAAGTAGCAGAGCTCTAGAATATGACTTTCTGTGCTAGGTTTCTGTTTGTTCAGAGAGACAGATCCCCCTTATTCTGAACTATAACAGGTGAAGTTACAGATATTAGCAAGAGTGGAGTAACTTATTTGATTCAATAAATCTCATGACAAAAACAACTTTTGGAGCTGGAGCTGACTGAGTCATGGCAATAAGTGAATCTGGAATGGTGTGTTTGTGGGAGGGTGGTTATTTTGGATGGTTGATGGGTAACAGCATTGGATATAATAACAGGGCTAGCAGCAGTGGGTAGATTGAGCCAAACAGAAAAACTGTCAGAAGAATCAGACCTCCATTTCCTTGGAATAAGCTGATTTGGAGTCCCAAAAAAAGAGTTGCAGAAATGAAGGCATGAGGAGACAGTTATACCTCTGAAGTATACCCTAGATACTAGGACAAAAGCTGGATGAGCGGATCTGCCTCTGTATCCCAAGAAAAGGACCAAGATTTGCTCTTGGGACTTCTCAGACAAAAGGGAAATCTGAAGGTGATGTCATACTTCCACTTCAACATTTAAAAAAAAGTCTCTTGTTTTGGTTCCAATATATTTAAATGTAAAAAGTGACCAGTGATGTTTGCTGCTTCCAGAAGTTCTGTCTCTGAGCAGGGCCAGCTGGAGTCACTTTTGTGGTGCTGCTTGGGACGAGGACGAAAGAGTGACATTGGTGTTATCCTGAAACATGAGCTATAAGTGTTCCACTCCATCTTGCTTTCTTCAGTTTTTCTCATAATTCCGGGCTGTGCTGACTTTGCTTCATAAACAACAGGCATTCCCTGCATTGATATTTTCTGTTCCCTTCTTCATTTGTGTCTGTGGAAAGGAAAACAGAACAGAGGTCAGAAGAACAGAAGCCTGCTGTGCCCTTTCTAGACATGACAGAAACTTGATTGTGCAGTGCCTAATGGCACATGAGACCAATGAAATCTGTGTTGCTGAGTAGTACCAGACCTATCCATTACACTTCTTCCAGGCATTCTGCCCAGACACTGGTCAGCTGCCTTCAGTTCTTGTATTATTGGTATCATGCTTTCTTCCTGATTAGCTCTTGAATTCTTTTCCTTCACTTGTCATTTAGACATGGAATTTCTTGAGCATTCCAGAAAATGTCAGGGGGATATCAAAGAGGAGAACTAATCGAGGTACCAGTCCATCTTCCAGGAGCTGGGAAATAGAAGGTAGAACTTCAGTGTGTATATGCCAGCCATTTAAACATTCAATGTGTTTGTTAACAAAACATACTGCTGTTCAAGTACTTGCCTTACTTGATGTTTTTAACTTAGATCCTTTTCTCAGTCAAAACTCTCATATTCTTGACACAAGAGTATGACTTTGGCAGGAGGGTGACTGGATGATGTCTAAATAAAACAACTTCAGCTTGGGAAACTCACTGATGGGTAAAAGTCTGTTCCTGCTGTAACTGTAGACTTTCAATAAAAAGGGGAAAAAAGATAACCTGTTACTTAGTTACATTTTTCTGGGGTTAGTGAAATTCCTACATACACACCTCAGGCCTTTGAACTGAAAACCCAGCTATTATCCCAGAGCAGAAATACAACTTTTGTCCTCATAAATGTAGGCAGAGAACTTCACTCCAACATTTGTTCCTGTTCAAATCTAAAAGCAACCTTTCGGCATTGTAATTGGTTTTAGACTTTCAGTGCACAAAAGAATTGGAAGAATATGTCTTTCTGATGATGTCGGATGCTCAGTGTGTGCTGTCATCATGTTATTCATGATAGTTCCTGTCTTCCTACTGTTGTTTGGATTAGATGTTAGGAAGAAATTCTTTGGCTTCTGGACCTTCATGCTTGTTATGTCTGGACAAGGCAATCCACATCCCTGCAAAGAAGATCTGATGAAGAATGGTTCTCTGGTAGGATGAAGACAGTTCCTTCAACTTCCCAACCCTGTTACCTGCATTTGACAAGCCATACCTCTGAGCTGAGAAACTTAAGGTAAGGACCACATGGCTGAGAGCAGGGTTGATGGGAGATGCTGGATGTTGATTACATGTTGAAACTGACGTGATCCACTTCTGCACTGGCAAGCAGGGCTGGGAAAGTTCCTAGAGTCACCTGAAGCCCTGGGGCTGCCAGGGCTTGGTTTGCCCAGAAGCCTCGTGCTAGCCCTGTTCATCTCATGGGCATATAAAGTCTCAAGAGTCACAGGATGAAAAGCTGTCACTTGAAAATTGTCAGTTATCAGGCAGCTCCCCATCTTATCTTAAAGGATATATATGTATATATTCCAAAATATTAACGCTCACAGTTTGGAGGTGCGGTAACGTGGGCCTTTTGTTTTTCATGTTTTGCACATAAATAGATCCAAAATGAAATTAACAACTCCCTGGTTGATAATTACTTTGAAGGGAATGAAATCTGATTTATACAAGCCCACTGGTTAGGGAGATAAATAAGAGATCTTAAATTAAGAATGAGGGGAATAAAGGTCAAATGCATAATGGTTGAGATGCATGTAAGGGAGGAAAAATTAGCTTTTGGGCTGTATCTTTTTATAGAAACATTTAGTTTTAAAAGTCATAGTATAGTGGTGTAAAATGGAATATTTTTATTAAATATCATATCATTGAAATGATGTACACTTGAAATTAGTAGACACTGATTAAAACTAGTTAGTAAAGATTTTGTTTTTGCCATTTCTATCCAAAAGTTAGACAATTTGGTTTTGCCTGCTTTGGGAGCTACACAGAGGTGAGAAGGTTTGCCTCAGCCTGATGGAGATGAGAGAATAACAGAAGGCTTCTTGGGGATTAGTGATGGAGATTTGGGAGGCATCTGCCTGGGGATCTGAATGTGTTAGCTCTCCCAGGGTCCACAAAGCTGAAGTCTGGACTGGGCTCAAATCATGTTTCACATAATTCGTTCTATCAGTTTAAGCTCTATGTTTCTAACCTCTTCACACTCTTTTTTAGAGGGGGTTAGAGTGAAATTAAATGTAATAAAGCCAAAAAACTCTACTTAAACAAACTATCTTCTAATTTCTTGCCCCTTGTAGCACCCTCCTATGTTGCCTTATCCTGTTTCCCATACAAAGAATCCAGGCCACATATGCAACTTTTACAAAGAATATTAAAAAATCTCTTCATATACTACCAGGTGGACGACTGAGGGATAAAATAAATATAAATAATCATAATAATCAATATTAAATTTGGTGATACTGATGTGAAATCTCACCGGTTCCAGAGCCTCCAAAACTTTTTCTTCTTTTTTGCCTATTCATTAGCTCATTTCAGACTGGTTTGTATTAAGCAATCATAGGCTACTACCATAATTGATAAGTTGTGTGTGCAAATTCAGTCACACAGCACCAACATGCAAGCATTCAGAAGATCATGAACACCCTCTCAGGTGTAGGCTCCCCATGTTAATTTGAAACTCATATGCAAGCAGGGTTGGTTGCACAAATATCTTCCCATTACAGCTGAACTGAGCACATGAGAAAAATAATAAGTAAGGCTGAAGCAATGGGAATATCTGACCATGCTTCATACTAACAGATCTCCTACATCTTGGTGCATTGCACCTTTTCATGTTAAAAGGCCTCAAATTCTCAATGAGCTTAATCACTTGAATAGACAACAGAACTGGTCAGATGTTAAAGCTAGGAAATTATTTAGGTACACTGGAGGCTCTGGGACCTTCTGCTGTGAGACTTGCATGTCCTGAGTGGTTTTTTTTTGTAGTGCTGTTAGTGGCCATTTTGTTTGCCTTCTGCAAACCGTAGGCTTCCATTAAGATAATTAGTGGAATATAATGTGCTTGACTGACACATCTCCCTAAAGGGATAGTGCTTTAAAAATATGAGCCTGAATTCTCACTTACATTGAGGCCATTTTACATCATTCTGGCAAGCGTAAGAGGTCTTTCAAGTGGGTGTAGAAATAACTTATGGCCCGTTTACACAGCCAGATCAGTGTGAAGTGACCTTCATATAAATGACAATCAGGCCCCAAATCGTTAAGTTACTTTTTTTAAAGATCCAACTTGGCCAAGGATGCTCTGAGAAGGAAAGTGAAGTGTTTTTCTTTTTTTTTTTTTTTCTCTTTTTTTTTCTCAAATTAGTCAAATGAGGTTGATCGCTTTAAAGGATGGAAGAGTTCACCACAGCTCCAGAAAAACATCAAGTATGAGAGCCTAGATTATGTCAGAAGACATGCAGCAGCCCACGCATTAGACTTGAAATCTGTGCTTGCACCTGCCCCGACTCATTTTTTTTCCCTTTGCATTTACTGAGATGACACAATGTCAACAGAATTCTGCAAACTTTATGACAAAATTGTGACAGATCTGCAATGGCAGAATGACTTATGGAAATGTTGAAGTGGCTTCTCAATCAAGTCTCAGGATAGCTTGTGACTCCATTGTCTTAGAGGTCAGAAGTCAGACTCCACTGCAGAGAGACATCGCTTGATTCTGGTCCAATTTTCTGCCATATGCTGGAGGTGGGAGGGGGGAATCAAGGCTTTTAATTGCTCGATCCCTATGTTTTCTCATCTGCATTCCCCAAGCTAAAAATGCTTTCCATAGCACACACCATTGTTTGTAATGTGGTCTGATAAGTTTTTAAAATGCCTAAGATCTAATTCCTTATGGATTTGCCTCTTTCCAAATCATTTACCATTGCCCAGAACAAAGCAATGGATTGACGTGGACACAAGCCGGTAGGTAATGAGTTGGTAGCATTTCACTCTCATTTCATATTTGCAGAGATAATTTCACAAAGTGTAGAGGAATGATTGGTGTGACCTGTTGCATGCTGTGAAATGGACAGCTTGGATGCATCCAGTCATGGACGGATGGGCAGAGGCTACTTACCTGAGGTACTTTGCTTGCCCCAGTGGAGAATGTCTTTTTGTTTCAATCACCACTGACAGATTCTTATTATTTTTTTTTTCCAAATGTACTGCTTAACATGATTTTCATGAAGTGGTAAACATGCATTTCATGAGTCGAAAAGGGGGAGGCAAGAAACAAACTGCTTCTCTGGTGCATATACAATTTAAAACCATGGATGAAGAGCTCCACCCTATTGAGAACACAAACCTACTTTTCAGAGTGGCTGGCAAGAAGGAGGCTTTGACTCTGGAATCTGCTTTATATCTGATTTAAATACTGAGTCTGGGCTCACAGTCCTACTCTACTGAGTGCTCCTTGTATTACAGTGACCACCAAGCAGTCCCTCTCACTGCAAGCAGCTACAGCTGTGCCCTTCAGAAAGGCTAAAGATATTTGCCACCGGAGTAAGATTTAGGAGATGCACAGGTAGGGGGAAAGGAGATGTGAAGAAGAGGAGCAATGACTTCTTTCCTGAGTCTTACATTTCCAAGTGTGCAAGTAACATATCCTATGGAGAATGTATACAGCTTTCCCTAACAGCATTTTAGTGACAGAAAAAAATAAGTTCTTTTTCTAGAGTATTTTTCTCATTGCAGTTACCAACTCCCTTTCACCTCTTCAGATTTGGATGCACCATCATAATATTCTGACTTCACAAAAACACTTCCTCCCCCAAAAAAACACACAAAGAACAAAACAAAAGAAACAAAAACAAGAAATAGAAAATGCTGTTGTGAGGATGAGAAACTGTTAGCCCCTATTGCAGCAAAACAGGGATGAGAAGCTTGGCAGTGCAGCTGAGCTACTGTGAGAGATGGAGACCAGACAGATGGACAGTGGCTGGAAGTTCACACAGTGATAATGGGCTCAGCAACAGATATAGACCCAGCAAATCAGACAAACAAAACTCCCTGGTTATCTGCCTGTTTCTGTCTCTGTCTCCTGCACCTCAAATGGGGTATTGTATCCAAGACATGTTAAACATGATTCTACAATGAAAACAGAAAAGCTGAAGTATTTGGAGGGAGAGCTCAAGTTACCTATTTGTGCTGGCAACATTAGGAAACGCTTCTCTATTTCTATTCCCAGCAACCACAGTTCAGCAGCAGGCTTGGCTATTGAGTGAAGAGATGCAATGAGAGGAAAACTGTAAGCACATTGCATTTCAGTGGCTTTCCCTGATAGAAACCTCTTCACAGTTTACTGAAAGACAAGGAAACTCAGATGCTTCTGTGCAACTTTAGTGTGGCAGGCGGGTACCACAACCGCTGCTTGTTTATATTTAATGACTATAACATTATGGTACCATTTGTTTATTTAAAGATGAACTTCTGTGCTCAGTCAAACTTTAGACACATTATTTAAACATAAGCCAATTTGCCAATCATGTATCTGTGTCTATTTCTCTCCATAAATAGTTAATAATTGAAGATAAATGTTTGTAAACATGAGCTTTTTTTCCTCTCCACTCACTTTCTTCTCCTGCTCATTGGAACCAAAAGGTCATTTTAAACTTCTGATTTTACCATTTTATATTGGAATCTCTTTTATTTTCTTTGGGAATGTGGGAATGTCCACAATCAAACAACTCAATGGGTGGGTAACGAGCATTCAGAATGAATCATATAAAAGAAGAGAGAGGACTAGGAGAAAAACATTCACAAATGAATTCACAGTCTTCCAGGATGACTGAAAAAGGCAAAATGAAAGAAACAATCAATTCTTCATACAGTGTCAGAATAAGAGGTAAATATAGTGCTGAACCATTTTTAACCCCTTAACTGGTTAGGATAAACAAATGAGATTTACTTCAGCTGGCTAAAATGCATTAGAGCTGTACCTGTTTCTTTTCACTATGGTTTAAACAATCATTAGAAATACACTGTTTTTACTAGATAAATTATATCCTAATTCAGCTATAACCTCTTAAAATCTCCTGTTCTCCTCATAAGAAAATACTGGCCAATGATAAATTGAAAACATGAAATTGAGTATTGCAGATCTTATTCTGAAATGAGGTTGTCTGGAAAACAGAAATTTTCAGTATATTTTAAGGTATTAACACATTTTGCTCATCCATTATGAGATGGAGAAGTTTTGAAAAATTTGTTGTATGTGGAACATTATGGTCCAAGCTCTGAATCATTTTGTATGGAGATTTATTAAATGTTGATCATGAAAAGCAAAGTCAAGGAGAGCAAGGATTTGAACATGCAGTTCCTTTGTCATATACATGCTACACTTGGTAACAGGCTGCTTGTGTGCTCAGCCTCAGCTAAGGAGACCATGATTTTTGATATCCCACTGTTTGGCCTGTTTAGCCTGTTTGGCTGTCTTTCTTTCTTGCTTTTACTCCCTCCTAAATAACAGTTTGGAAGATGAAGTAAATATGGAATTTGGTCAAAGGGAAGGAAGTGCTTGAAATATAGCTGGATCTCCATAGAAATATTGTACTTTCATTTTATTTTTTGACTGAGCTTAAAGGTTAATATTCAAAACATTAGTAAAGTTTTCACCATTCCTTTCCTGGATGCCTGAACAGATTGTCAGTATATGGAGCAGAATCCAAAAGTTACTAGTTTTTGACAATATTCATGGTGTCTGGTGCCTGATAAAAGTAAAGATTTTCAACAACAAAAATATGCATATCACTTTATTTTTAAAGGTGCTACTGCAGAGAAGACACTGTTTTAAATTGCTTGCTGTTGGGGACAGGACAATATGAGGGTGGATTCAGTAATTCATTTTCTTCCAGCATATTTCTCTCTTTAAATATACCATTTCCTGCTCTGTTCCTAGAGGACCTTATGTGCCATGGGGCCCAATTGCTGATATAGTTTTTTTTGCTTGAAAGGTGCTGTGTGCCAGTGACTTTGTTACATACTGATGGCACCAAGCACTGCTCAGCCTCTCCTCGAAAGGGAACTTGAGAAAGTCAGGAGTGAGTGAACACTTCTGAGGGAGATGAGGGAAATACCATGAATACAGGGATAGAGGAACAGCTTCTGCCTAAACCTATGGTGTGATGGGATGGCTGACTGCATGGTGCTTTCTGGAGGCTTTTCTGGTTTGTCATTTTTTAAGTCTACTTTTAAGTCTTTGAATACCAAACTGCTAGTGATTGCAAACACTCATGAGTAGTAGCTATTTCTTTGCTGTGTGTTGGATCCAGATCTAGCGCACTGGATCCAGAATCATTCTGGGATTTGTAGCTCTATAATACATACAAAAATAAGGATGGAAATCATTACTAACATGCAGGGATTCCAGCCATACTATACATGGATTTTTTATTTCAAACGGTTACTGAAACCTTTTCCTTTAAAGAGTGGACCTCTGAACTGGACCTGCCGTGAGTTATATCTGCACTATTAGGTCGAATGAGCGTGCCCAAAATGAAAGCCTCTGTCAACATCATCTGATGTTTCCCTGGTGACTGTGGTACAATATTGGGCAACTAGGCTAATCCAAAATGTAGTTATTTAAACATTTATTATTTTATAACACAGTGTTAAAATTTAAACACATTTTAAACTATTCCAGCTGCCTCTTTATTTTTAACTCTATAATATCAATAGTTGAACTGTAAGGAGTTAATCACTTTTTCCTAATTTTCTTTTATAAATATGTGATTAACCTGAATTATTAGGAAGACACAATAGCTTTATTCTTCCTGTCAACTATGTGCAGAGAAATCAGGATTAGTAATCTCCAGGGATCAGGACTGATTTGGTGTAGGCAGGCAGGAGGATGGCTAACTTTTGAACCTAAGAGGGCTTTGCTGGGCAAGGGTGACAGCTGTAGCATCTTTAGCCTGGATTTGAATTTGAATTCTATCTACCAGAGCAGCAAGGCTATGACTTGGCAATATGTTGTAATAATCTTTGTGACACAAATGTTGGGGGCTTTTTGTTACATATCCTCAAAGAGATTTAGGTAATTAATGTTAAATTGATGATATAAAACCTCCATTCTATCCCTCTTACTAATTCTGATCTACTGTAAATAGACAGAAATATTCACAGACCAATAATCCCAGCACTGTTTAGGGGTTTTGATTTCTTTTTTATCTTGAGTGTGAGGTCAACAGTTGCTGTATGGTATTCAGCTCTGAATCTGAGTGTTTATACTGAAAAGCATTGAAAAAACAGGGATGGGACCTGAATATATTCTCCCACTGAGAAGGCCATATACTATTTCATACTGTAGGCTTAAGTGAGAAAATGGGCCAATGTGTCAGAATTTATCAGCTTTTCAACACAGTTGTGGGCTATTAAATGTTTATGTAGCAGATGGGAACAGTGGAGAAATACAGGGCATAGAACACATGCCGTGTTGGGCCAAGAGGAAAGGAAGTTCTGCAGCCTTCCCCCTTTGCTGTAGTATGAACCAATGACCCTATTGCCCAGAGGCAAAAAAGCTACCTGCAGAGATGTCAGCAGTAAGGAAAAAAGAAATTACAGTGAAACACAAACATTCTGCTCTGCAGAGATGCTTTTCTAAGTCCTTTAGGCTTTTTGTCCATTTGGCTCCATCTTGGCAAAAACAGAGGGGAATTATCTGAGGTAGGACTAGAGATGAAGCAAAATGAGGGGCACTAAAAGAGTGGAGAATAACTGAAGGTGAAGTATTTGGGATGAAATTGCTGACAATGGAATGGAATGTGCCAGAGCACTGATGAGAAGTACAAGCTAAGAAAATCCCATTTCTTAGGAAAATTTTGGTGAAAAACAGGGAAAAGTCCTTCTATGCTAACAGGAGCATAGAACTGAAAAGAATTTCAGTGGTATTATGCTTGATATGTATATTTTGCTAGGACCTTGGATCCATTTTTCTCAACAGGGGAGAACTCAGAGAGAAAACTCTGCCTGAGTTTTTCAGTCAATTAGCATATTCTTTAATTAATGAATTAAATCAGAGAATTAAACTTGGGCAATTGGTGAGGATAGATAGCAGTGTTGTAAATTTTACACTTTGGGGATCTTTTTGGTCTGGCCCCTTCTTTCCTAAATGATTGGTTAATATATCTGACTAATGAAGCATGCAGATAAAAGGTAAAATTTTCAAATGCATCTAATTGACTTAGAATCCAAAGCCAATGGGATTTATTGTCCTTAAGTGACTTAGATGCCTCTGGAAATTTTACTCATATACTCCATTGTTAACATTGATAAAATAATGAACACTTACAGTCCACAAGGGAAAAAAAAAAAAAAAAAAAAAGATTACTTATGGACTTCCAGAACTGAGCTGGGCACAGAAATAACTCCACAGATCTTGTGGCTGAAACTGACCTAAGAGGTCCTGGCACTCTAGTCCAAATATGCATCAAATAACAAATGACTAAACTGGTGATACAGTGATTTGTGGTGTTCTGTAATGTTTGTAATGTTTTCTCATCTTATGCTGAAGCTTGGGATCATTTTCTAGAAGCCTCTGCTGCTGGCCAAGCAATTCCTAAGTCTATGGTCTGTCTTATTCTCTCTCCATAATGTTAGAAATTGATTGTCTACATCTTAATATTTGTCTACACATTAATGTTCTTTTGAACAGTGTGTCTAAGGCTATTCCTGATGAACCTGCTGGCCCCCCTCCCCCCTCCCCCCAATACCTTTGTAGTTTCTTGAAAAATTGATTAAATCTCTCTTGTAATTGTAAATGAGTAAACATAAAATGAGTAAATGGCATTCCAGGCTGTATGGGCCACAGAGTAGGAGAAGGAGAAAACATAGGTGCTACAGGAAGGGGTGTGAGATGACAAGGAATTGTGGGAGCTTCCATGTGGAGGACTTTAAGGCCAGGCAGTAGACTTAGTTTTCCTTAGTTTATCTTGTTTAGCCTTGGAAGTTATTCACAAATTCACTGATGTTTGCAGTGTTTTCAGTCTTGTTTTCAAATTGTAGGGTTTATTGTGATGACAGTGGCATTGTTCATTATGCTGTCAAAAAAGCCATGCAGCAAGATGACTTCCAATAGTTCAGCTTGTTCAGATTGTATGTGTCTGCTCATACTTCTCCACAAATCCTCAGAAGTTATTGACATTGTATTAATGTGCTCACTTCAGTTTAAGGTGGCCTTGACAGGATGTTTTTGACCCTAGCTATATCTTTGTCTCAATGTGGTAACTTTAAAAGACTAGAAGAAATGCATGAACATTGTTCTGGTATTCAGTTTCAGAAAAGCTTGAAGCTAATGGCTGTTTTTCTATCTTCATACTCTTTGTTCAATATCAAATAGACCAAATTCAGAGGTCCCATGTTCATTCAGTTGTTACTCTAAGCCTTCTATGAATTTGAGACCATTTACCAGCCTGGGTGAATATTAGAAAATAAGATCAGCAGATAGAGTTAGAGTCTTTTCTAAACAAAAGCTTTTACATTTCTATTAAAATATTTAATATTTAAAATCTCCAGTTTTCAGCACTGCCATGAGCTGTTACAGCTTACATCATAGCATCATCTTAGAAATAGAGTGTGATGATTCAGCTTCTGGGATCAGTCCACTTTTTTTCTACCCTCTTTTTCAAATGAAAACATTTCTGACATTTGAGGACAACATGCATGAAAGGCTTTATACTACAGAATGTTGAGATAAGCAGGGAAGAACTTCCTCATGTGAACCATGGGAGTTCCTCGAATTAGTCATACTAATAAATAATAGACTGTACCTACTGAGCTTCCCTTTGAAACAGACCTCTGTGTGATGAAGGAAAATCTAGCATTGGATTCTTCCTTTTAAATTGCTCATTCTGTTTTTCATCGTGCTTTGCAGACAGATTATAGTAGTTAGTAGTGTTTGTACAAATTGAAAAGTTGGGAAATTACTGCTATTTAAGTGTACTCTTTCCTTGTCCAGCAAATCCCACTTGAAGAATGCCTCATTTTACCTCTACACACCACCTTTCTTCTATAATGTTTTTGTGAATTGTTCTCTAACTGTCTACATGCCAACTCACTATTTATCTTGTTCCACTATTTCCTTTCCATTGTATGGCTACCCTTCACAAGACCAAAACAAACTCCTCTATAATTCGTATGGCACTAACAAACTACGGCCTCCGCTAAACATCCAGTGAGAATCAATGCCTTCTTAGTTAAAGGTTTGTTACAAGTTATGTTGTCCTTGCATATTTAGCTGGTAAGGACCACAATACCTCACAGCAGATCTGAACTAACTCCTTTGAATTGTGCCAAACAGCAGAACAGCCCTGGTTTACCTGGTCTCCCACGACAACAGACTTGATGGCAGCCAAAGAGATCCAGAGGCAGTCGAGCATGACAGCCGACATCAAAGCGAGAATGCCACACCTTGATCCAGACTTCACTTTACCTGCCAGGGCAAACATATTAACATGACCACCCTGAGAATTCAAAGGAGCAAACATACAGGCACACAAAACCCAACCGCTCAAATTTGAAAACGAAAATAGAAGTCTAGACAGCTTTTCTTCAGAATTCATTGCTGCTGACATTATTTGGATCCTGTGCTTTATCTTGTTCTTTTCAAAGAACAAGAATAGTTAATTTCACTTAATAGAATAATTGAATGCCATAATTGTTTTTTTTTTTTTTTTGTGTGTGTGTTTTTTTTTTTTTCCACTTCAACAATGTTTTAGTTAAGCTGCAGTCTCTCTCTGTAAAGCTGCTAACAACCAGGCTGCTCACACAATGAATTAGTTACTTCTTTGTTTCCTTGCAGGACCATTTGGACTAACCTAAATTGATGAAGATTTGTGTATTTGTGTACATGCATGCTTGTTTGTGTCTATGATGTCCTAAGCTGTAAATGAGATCTCTTCTCCATTCATGATTTGCCACATGCAAGAACTACTCTTACAACAAGTAGAGTTTTGGTATACAAGTAGATATAATTAAGATTTGTGTTTGTCTAACAACTTTTTTTTTTTTTTTTTTTTTTTTTTTTTTTTTTTCAGATGGGACACTTGCATTTGTCTGCCTAACCAAAGTTAAGGAAGAGTTCAAACTCCACATAGTTTGAAGTTTGCAGAGTGTAAACCCATTTTATTTTTACAAAACTAAGGATTAATTGGGAACAGTTCTCAGTCATACAAATTGTACGAGATTTGGGGACGGCTAATGCCATTTAAATGAATCTGGTGAGCCCTCTTCTAGTAGAAAGGACGGATGACATTTTGATGACTTCAGTGGTAAAGTGGCTGTGAAAAGATCTGACTAATACAAAGTGGAAGTTTCGTAATAACTTTAACGAGCTCCACAATTTCTCACATTTATAGTGTCTTCCATCTTGTAAATCCCTAAGCACTTCACAACAATATAAAGCACCAGCGAAAAGCAGCTACCTCTAGGGCAGAAAGTGGTGACCAGCTGGCTCCCAGCAAAGTACATAGCAGTGAGATGAGAAGGAAAAGTCATTTTTGCCAAGTAAACTGGATTATAAATTAAAAGTAAGTATTGTATTGCCTAAAGGAAATACTTTGTCAGACACTGTGCCCCTTTTTCATTCCCCTTTAAAGAAAGCACTGTGAATGAAGAGCATGTTCTGGTTATTAAATGATTTGTCTATCTCAGCCTTTCCCCGACTGTGGTCTGGAGTACATTTATTAGTGGTTTGTGGAGACTTTCTGGTCAGAGTGGCGAGACAACTTTAGTTTTCAAATGGTGTTTGTAGCTTCATGTAGCCTCACCCAGGATTTTTCTACTGCCCAAACTCCCACTGATGCAAATTCCAGTGCCATATGGCATAGTAGGGAATATTAGAAATGCTCAGGGTATAGAAAGATTAGGAAACTTGATTTTTGGTCAAGATCAAATCTGGTACACTTCTGCAACTTACAGGCTGAATTCATGTTTTGTGCAGCAGAGCATGCAGTCTGAAATGACGGCCAACATTCAAATAAAGAAAACAACAAAAATATATTAACGTTCTGGTATGATAAGAACAACCCTATTAAAAAGGGATTGATCCCAAACTGCCTCCTAAAACTTTTTTTTTTTTTTGGGGGGGGGGGGGGGGAGGGGCTGGTCTGACTCAAAACAAGGGGAGGAAAGAGGGGAGAGAACAGAGAACAAGAAAATTTATTAACTTTACCAGAATAACATATGATCATTTTAAGCTCCCTTCTTGAATATTGCCTTAACAATATTTTTCCACAAAGGTTTATAAACATAGTCCATAATAGGGACTGTGAAATTGAGAGAAGATATCATTCATGACAAATTCCTTATTTAAAGCCGTTGAACATTGTAAACGTGTTTAGAATCATGAAGTTAATAAATATTCCCTGCTCTAAATTTTGGCCTAAGATAGGTCAGAATTGAATGCTCTAATATTAAAGGTGTTCTTTTACAAAAAAATCCCATAGCTGAGATAAGTCAATACAAATGCCTTCAAAGAAAGATCCCAAAATGCAGCCAGAAGAGATTAGCCCAGCGCAGGGCACTGAGCCTTTGTTCCTTCCAGTATATGTGCGTCATTCTCAGTTTCTTGCCTTGTCTTCTGGAAGAACCAAAACTATAACAGAATTGCTGTGAAATTCAATTATATTCCAGTTTTGCTAATTTACAAAATTTCAAGAAGACAGTTCACAGATTTTTGCATAACAAACTCCAAACACCTCATAATCCATTAAATTCTAGTACAAACCTGCAAATATCAGTCCATATCTACAGGGTGGAAATTAGGAAGCTTTTCTGTGCATGTAAGTCAAATGAGTTTGAAATTCTGGTCTATGCCCTGCAATAACAGTAACAACCTCATTTCATTCCCCGATCTGTGAAATAAATGTAATCAGTGGGAAAGTTCGATACCGATCTGGACTTTTCTGTCCCAGTTTGTCACGTGTCTGCATTTATTTGCTTGCCATTTTATACTGATTGCATGCTAATTTTACATCATGATTTCCAGGATGATTAGCATGCCTTTTGAGCTGTGTATTCTCTCCAACTTCCATTGCACACTTCAAGCATAGATAATATGTAAATACTTCCATTCTGCAGTGGTTTCCACTGTGTGCTCTTTGGATTTAGTTACTCTATGAAGTAAACAGTGGTGCTGGTTGAACTCTTCATAACAAATAACTCATCCAGCAGATTCAGCTCTTCTGTAAATGTAATGCATACAAGCTGATTGTGATTTCCCCAAATTTGTTCATTATTTGTAATTGTCTGCTGAGTTATTTTTGTCAATAAACTGTACCCTATGAATTATCTGTAATTTGAACACTATGACTATTTGCTTTAAGTCATTCCTTGTGCATGACTGTTCACCTGTTTCACATGGTTTTAGTTCTGGTTCCTGATTGGGTAGGCTGGCTTCGAGGAATAGGTGCTTTAGACAGATTCCTCACTTAAGTTCTTAGTGTGGAGAGGACTGAATGTCTCAAGAAGAAAGATGGGGAAATACAGTTCTCAGAAGGAAAGAGGGAAGGAAAGAAAGGAGAGAAAGAAGGAGAGAAAAATTGTCCTCTCTTATCCTTAAAAGAATTTTTTCTTGAGATACATAGATCTGAAAAAAAAAGTTTCAGTTAATGAGTTACCGTGCTCAGTAGTACTTCATAATATTGATATTAAGGCATATTAAAATTACAATAGGTTTTTGAGGCCTCATCCAGGATGATACCCAATCAATAATACTGGTTATGCCAAGAACAATTAAGAGATTCATGCAGAGCCATTGTGCTCACGTAGTTGGGTCTCCCTGTATCACACAGACACAGAAAATCTCACAGAGAATTAGAAACTAATGGAACTAAACAATGCCTTAAAAAATCCTACTCGATTTTAAAAACTAGAGAGAATTTATCCTGACATGGAAAAAAAGCAGAATTATAGAGTTAAATTATTTAACTGAGGTGACAGACTGGATCAATGGCCATACAACAGATAAGTCCCAGCCTCCCAGGTTCTTAACTTGGTGCCATGTCCACAAGCCGCTACCATTCCCATTCAAGTTCATAGAGAAGCTGGGGACCAGGTCTGACCCATTTAATATTCGATGCCTCTGGAAAGGAACTGCTGTTGCATTCTCCAAATCTAGAACATAATGACAATCCACACACTTTTATGTATCTGCCAAGCACATGGGTTGAGTCTGTTAGCCTTTATTTTATGTACCTTCATCATTCACCCACCACTCCTCACGGTCACCAATCAGGTGTACATGTGTGGGGCTCTTTGCAGTGAGTGAATTTGCCAGCATATCTGCAGGAGGAAATTTAACTTCTGATCTAGATTTTACATCTGGCTGGGCTTTATGTAAGCACCTGTGGTAGAGACTTCATCAAGGGTAAATTAATGACTTTTCTGTCAAATCTGGCCTTTTTTTTTAATTTTATTTTTTTAAATTTTTATTACAAGTTCTCTCTCTTTCCTTGAACCAAGACACACCCTAAGTGAATGAAAATTCAGATAATAATTAAATTTGTATGCACACATGCTCTCTCACACACAAGCATGCATACACACACACACACATATATACCTCACTCCAATAATATCCTAACTGTAGCTGCTCTGGGGCCAGCTTCATGTAGGGTGGGCACATATTTGCACCAGATTTTGAACTAAAAGCATGTCTAATTCTGTGAAGTCACAGGCATATTCATTTCCTGGTTTTAACACACTCATATGGCATGTAAAGTTTTGAAAGGTTAGCCTGAAAAGATCATAAGCCATGTTGTTAGCATGTGTGAGATTTTGTAGCTTTTTGCAAAGTGCTGAGATCCTCAGATGGCAGGTGCTATATAAGTGCCATGTATCATTATTTATAATATTAGCATTCAATTATGTATTAATCACTTGCATGAATGAAAAGTATGAATGAAAGTATGGTTCTGACTTCCCTCCCCATACTTTTGGATAATCTCTACTGGACATGATTATATTTGTTTGGACCAGGTCTATGATACTGAGTGTAAATACAGAACTCAGTTTTTAATCTGTTTTTGATATTGTGTTTTGTTTAAAGCTGGATAGCCCATTGTCATTCAGATGCGGGATTGCTGATGAAAGTCAGCTATGAAATAAATTCAAAACTGTGCAAGGGTGCGTACATCCTCTTAAGACACAGGTAGGGAAGAAGGGGTTAATCCTTAAGCTGGCTAGAAAAGGGACCACAGTTGTCTCTCCATCCTGTAGAAATAAGGCCAGCTGTGGGGAGTTAATTGCTTCCTATACACACCCCTCCATGCACAGCATAAAAGGGGTGTGTTGGGAGGGCTCTGGTTTGGCAAGGAGGATGAGATAGGAAGGAAGCTGAGTCTAGTATTTGAGATCAGGTCTGAACAAAGTCCTGCTCTCTGGTGCTTTCCTGATGTGAGTACTACTTAAGTTGGGTAGAAACAAGCCATTTTTACATGAGGGCTGCTGATGATGAGGGAAATTTCTTGTTTGTGGCCTTTGAAATGGGGCATCCTTCCTGACTGACTTTCTTCTCAGAGTGATGATGTTCAATATGTTGAGATTCAGTCTTACCTCTTTTTGTTGGTGTGTCAATAGATACTGTTACTTCAGAGTATCTGTGTGTGGCCAGGACAGGAGGGATCCCAAATTAGGGGAATTAATTAGGTAGACAATGAGGGATGCAGAGGCTTGGGTTCTTCATGAGGCTATTTGATGATGTTAGGAAAGTGGTAGTAAAGAGTATTCAATTTCTGAAAGAAAAAAAGCCCTGTTCTGGTGTCAATAATATCAGATAGGGTGCAGGCCTATAGCTTTTATTCTGTTTTGATTTTTTTCCCTCCCACTTAATGCTATGGAATAGAAGTGGAGCTGAGAACCAGATGCTTTCTGTTTAGCCTTATCATAATTTAACATTACCCATGTTAGCTGGACAGTATCCTCTGAATTTTAGGTAAGGGAACTGTGTCTAGGAAAAAGAATAATTTGTGTCAGAGACCATTTGACATGCCTGACCTGTTTGGTGTGGGCACCAAGTGATGTGATGCCCTGTATGTAGGGGCTGACTGCATTTTGTCTGGTATGAGCTGAGTGTCTTCTGTGCTGCAGTGGAGGGCGTACCTTGCTAATCTACCTCCTCAAAGAACAGAGTTTCTTTTACCTCTTGGGCCCTGATGTGCCTGTTCAGGGGGTAGGATTTGGCCCTTCGTGAGCTGATTATCCGTTCCCTTGACATAACATAAAGCTCTAGGATTTACAGCTATATAAGAAAGTAATAATCTTGCTGGGATATGTGGGGAGTTACATACAGTATGTAAATCCCATCTTGAGATAGGAATATGTTCCTTTGAGAGTACAGCTGTAAGAGACCTGCATTATGAAACCTGAATCCATGTAAAATGGCCTGGTTTCATTACAAACTCAAATCTCACTTTACATCACTTGAAAGTTTTGCTATGGTTCATGAATGTTTCAGTGCAAACCTGGGCCAGGTTCAAATAATTTTTATTCCTCTATATCATGCAAACTTCATAGTATGATGAAACTTCAACACATCATGCAATTTCAACACAAAACCAGATGAAATGCAAGTCTTTTCACTGAGTTTTTTGGCATTTTTATTTTTGTGCATTTTTTTGGTCTCAAAGTGCAATTCAGCAGCAACAAACCTAGTGAAATTTTCAGGAAAGTTTCTATAAAAACACTGATCCAAAAAAGCCAAGTTCTGCACAGCTGCACTATAGAGTAATGGGCATGGCTTTAGTTGCTAAGCTTGATGCAGCCACACTCGCTGTCAGAATAGGACTGAAAGAATGCAACTCCTCTGGTTTCCATTTCTGCCTGAAGGGGAGCATAGCTCAGTGAACCCACAATGAGACTTGGGGGAAAGGAAAACTAAATTACATTTAAAGAAAGAAGCCTTCTGCCTTTTTTCTATGATTGAATGATGCTGATCTCTTCCACATAACATAGATAAGGTTACAATAAGCCTTTCATTACAAGTCTAATATTGAAAGCAACCCCCACCAAACTTTGCCAAGCCAAAAATCAAGCTGTCTGAAATTTCATAGGCAGCAGTTCAGACCAGACCAGAATATCCCCTCCTGGTGAAATTGCTTAGGTGTGTAAAGAGGAAAGGAGGAGCAAAAGGAAACAGGGAAATATTTCCTGTAAAAGAGTCAAACTTATGCTACTACAAATGCCACGTTGTGCTGCTATGTCTATCTGAGGGTCTCGAATAGTATTCCAAATTCATTTTCTTTACAAGCAGGCAAATGCTGAGCCTAATAAAATGTGGTATGTATTAGGTTTGTTAAACAGGTCAGTCAGAGGAAACAATGTGAGCAGCAGGAGGATTTGCTCTCTGCCCTGGTATTTGATCAGGGCCAGTTCATAACACAGGTGACTCGTCAAAGCCTAGAATCAGTAGTGTGCTTTGATTCTGCAGAATAGGGGTGGTCCTGCATGCTGTTTGAAAAAACAAAACCAAAAACTGTTGCAGAGCTGATTTACACACAAATTAAAGGAAGTTACTGCTTAGATTCAGTTTAGACTCTTTACCTTTTGCATTGGAAGCATATCTGCAAGACAAAAATACTTGCCACCACATCCACAGAAACTCCTTCAACAGGAAATAGCTAGTGATAGGAGCAAGAAGGTAATATCGCAGAGCAACACCAGCATTAGTGTCTTCAGTAAGAACAATGAAATTTCATTTTTCAGTTTGTCTTGAATGTGCACATGGCAAAGGTGCCAATGAGAAGTCACTGTTGTTACCTGATATCTTCACTCTGACCAGCACTGGCAAAGGAAGTAGAGCACGACAGTGGATTATGAAATGGCACGGGGCAAACTTAATTTTATTCCCACCCTCATGGAAGTAATTCTAGGAGATTCATAACCTCAGAAGTAGAAGAAAAAATTAAAACCATGCCAAGCCATTTTAAATTGGACTTATGATAAACTGAGATTTGATATTCTGGGATAATTACTAATGAGAACACTTTCCCTTTAATTATTTTGTGGTCACCATTTCAAAGGTGATTAAAGCTATTCTTCACTAGATGTGGTTATAGATTTAATGCAAACCTGGTCTTTCTTGTGGTTTTATCACAGCAATTAAATCTGGCTTTTGCACAGACTTTGTGTGGCATGAGGGATTTCACCAAGCAAAATGATTTTACCCTTCAGGCAATGTTAAATTTAGGAAAAATATAATTAATTATATCAGACAGGTATCTATTATACATCATGCACACATTCTTAGAGACCAGGGGGCCCACTTCTACTCAAAACAGAAACAGTCATTCCTCCCAGCTCCGGTCTTGAGCATGGTACCTAGAGTTGCCTGTGCAGACATGTCTTAATGTGATCATTTTTATTACCTGTAACAAGCAATCATTCTTTCTCTAAGAAGAAACAATAGAAAATTCTAAGTTTTAAATGCAAGTTCTCTGTTCCTCTACCATTTTCACTGCACTTCTCAGGGTTCTTCATTTTGACTGTATGCAGCAGTTATGTCTTGAAAATAATGCAATGTTAACCTATTTTATAGTTACAGGCTATGTAATATGTTTCTATTTAGCTTTTATCTGTTGATTGTAAGATTACCTGATTGCATTTTATTTCCAAACCCACCTTCCCCCCCCCCCCCAGACTACTTGATGGATTTGTTGCTAATTTATCTAATACTGTACAATCCCTCAGCCCACAAGAAATCTTTTGATTTAATTAGGGTTTCAGGCCTCCTAAAGAAACTGTATTCAAAATGCAAGTAGGCGCTGAAGATGCCCATGTAGGTGATACAGCATGCTACTAGAATGTCTTTCATCAGTGGATCTCAAAGCATTTTAAAAAAGCATTTGCAAAGCATCAGGGAGAGAAGGGCATATCCAGTTTACAGATGTGTGAACTGATAAACCGTTTAAGTTATGATATGCTATGCT
This sequence comes from Aythya marila, assembly GCF_965140915.1. Classification (NCBI taxonomy): domain Eukaryota; kingdom Metazoa; phylum Chordata; class Aves; order Anseriformes; family Anatidae; genus Aythya; species Aythya marila. The sequence goes on from NC_139046.1 coordinate 13,306,491, forward strand.
AAACATTCAGCTACTCTACATTTGATTATATTAAAAGGTTGGTGCTTGAAATACTTGGGTGAGATGGCTATTTTTATAGGTGGTGTTCCTCCCTAATTCTCAGGATAGGTTTCCTGTAAGGGAATAGAGCTGGATTTAAAACGCTGCATTTACATGCAAGCATAAAATGAAAATGAGGTGACAGGTGACTTTTCTTGTTTGCTTTCCTCTGATGCTTCACAGCAGTTTATTCATCTATCAGTTTGCAAAGGTGGTCCTAAGGAAAAACTGGTAGTAGAGAACTAGTTTTACAGTTGAATTTCTGAACTAGAATGCCATTTGAGAAAATAAGCTGTGAAATTTTACAGAGCTCTTAACAGATTTCATCTGTATCTTCTTTTACTGTTTGTTTTTAAATTCAAAAGCCTTAGTTCTTGAAAAAGTCTTGGAAGCATTACAGCATTCAGAACAGTGACATTGTAAAATATAGGGTACTAATCACAGAGTAGCTGTGCAACATACAGCTTTTTCTATCTGTCATATTTAATAACTAGACTATCATATCATTTGATTCTCATGTGCCAGAACTGGAGTCCTACCTCTCAACAGTTTGGAACCATGACAAAAATAATATCACTCAGCCAATCTCATGACTCAAGTGACCTTGGCCTTTGATCCAGTCAGATCCTATCAGATCTTCAGAGGGTCAAGGTACACCTGTTTTCAGTATTTTAGCATTTTAGCCTTAAGCATTAAAAGGCTACTGGGGACATGGGATTCTCAGAGGAAAAGGAACTATGTTGCTGTGTGTGTGTGCACATGTGCCAGGGGAGGGAAGTAAGTTAAATAGTGCTGCTTGTTATTTAAAATCAAGTTTAGTCCAAAGCAGAAGTTTTTTTTTTTTTTTTTTTTTTTGTTAGCATACACATTTGAAAGTGTTTTTAATGAAAAAATATTGTATTTAAAATGTTCTTACAGCATGCGTGGAAAAAGACAACTTGGCAGGACAGGTATTGTGTACATGAAATGCATTAGCATTTAGCAGTAGACAAACATGCTTTGCTGTGTGGGAAACAGCATGATCAAGTGCACATCTGCCATATTAAAGGATTAAAAGAAATGGGAAGAAAATACTTCTGAATGTAAAAATATTGTTTTTTTTTTTTTTTTTTTTAAAGAGGCGTCTCTTGAAGCAACCATATTATGAGATATAATACTCCCAAATCTATTCTTGATTTAGCACTATAGAGACTATTAATGAGTGTTTAATTTCTCTTTCTGAAGCATGTAAGAAAGCCATATGCTAGAATGTAGGAGGTTTGCAGCATGTCCATTTAGTCAGGAATAATATACAGCCAGAAGCACTGAAAATGACTATTTTGTTCATAAAAATATGCCAAGCATTTTATTCCCAGCTATGAAGTATGGAATAAACTTTTGATGATCAATGCTGACTTCTATTGGAAAGTTCTGCTGTGTATACGCCAGGCTAACGTGTATGAATTGTAAACTATAGAATTATCAGGCAGTTCATTGTTTGCAAATGGGAAGCTTAGAAGGCTGTGAAGATAATTTCTCATGACAATTACTATGTACAGTAGGTGTAGAAATTGTTTGCCCATGACCCTCAGTAATTGTTAGTGAGGCATGCCTGCACATCTATGAGGGAGAAAACAAGTATTCTTCATTTACAGAAACAGGATATTTTACTTAAATATATGCATTGAAGAGTTCATAGTGTACTGGCCCAACCATATGAGAGGATGGAATCCCAAAGAACAGAGCAAATGATTTTGGATGCATGTTATAGCAAGCAGTGAGTGTGCCATTATAGGTAAGAATCAGTGCACTATCATAGATCATAGAATCATTAGGATTAGAACAGACCTCCAAGATCATCTGATCCAACCATCACCCTACCACCAATATCACCCACTAACTAAACCATGTCCCTAAGCACCACATCCAACTTTTCTTTAAACACCCCAGAGACGGTGACTCCACCGCCTCCCTGGGTAACCTGTTCCAATGCCTGACTATTTCTGAGAAGAAATGTCTCCTAATTTCTAACCTGAGCCTCCCCTGGCACAACTTCAGGACATTCCCTCTAGTCCTATCACTAGTTACCTGTGAAAAGAGGCTGACCCCCAACTCCTCACCGCTTCCTTTCATGTAGCTGTAGAGAGCAATAAGGTCTCCCCGAGCCTCTTCTGCAGAATAAACAACCCCAGTTCCCTTAGCTGCTCCTCATAGGACTTGTTCCAGGTCCTTTGCCACCTTTGTAGCCCCTCTCTGTACATGTTCCAGGGCCTCAATGCCCTTCTTGTGCTGAGGGGTCCAAAGCTGAACACAGTACTCAAGGTGTGGCCTCACCAGAGCTGAACACAAGGTGAGCAGAATACATGAGAGCAGAGTACAAGATGGAGCCTGAAGTATTGTGGGGAGCTTCTAATACCAACTAGTGTTGTGGGTTCCAAATCTTAATTTCACAGATGGTTTTCGATAACATGGAAAATGGCATAAAGGATTTCCACCAGTTGCACTGGAGCAACTTCCACCTGGGGCCCTTTTTTTTTAAAAGTCCCATCATATAGCAGCACTCACTAATTTCACATAACTCATGGGATGCTTCTGCTTGCAGAAGCACTTCTTGGGTGAGCCAGGGTTATGGTATTAAACCTTTAATATTGCTCTAACAAAGCAGGAATGAGAGAAAAGCAGCTCATTGTAAAGAGGAGGATAAAGGGAAAAACTACTTGCTTCTGTTTTATTGCAGCTTTCCTTCCAGTGCAGTCACTTGTTTTTTCTTTAGTTTTACCACATATAAGGTGGAGGGAAGTGATCAAGTTCACCCTCCATATAAGTACTGAGGGTAATGCTGAACTTGACTGAACACTGCCTATGTCACTGAGCTGTTAAGGAGGTAAATATGTTTGCATTTGTGAAGTGCTGTAATATAAATAATCACTTACATTGAAAATGATACTTTAATTAGCCGAAACAGAATGAGCTTTATTCCCTGAGGAGTCTGCATAGGTTTCTATCCCCATTCCTTTACACACTGGTGAAATACAATGGTTTAAAAAGACTTGGATAGTTGGGTTATTTGGATTTGTAAGTAGATAAGGTGAAACAGAACAACAGAATGTAATGTGGTAGTGACTTTTATCCCAGTTTGCATGCTGTTCTTTTTACATCCGTTATAGACAATTAAAATGAGATGCATTCATATAAATTGAGTCTATAACATCACCCTTGCCTTCTTTGCTGTGCCACAAATGAGAATGAGTTAGGTGAACTGAAGTAGTATTAGTATTTCAGAAATAACAGTAGTTATTTCTGTTTTCCTGATCCATTTTAATTACAGAACATACAGTAGAAATAAAACACTTTTCTGCCAAAGACTGTTTGGCTCCTGACTAAGTATCATGGATTCTTTCCATTTCCTGTCCAGCCCCAAACACCATCTCTTCTCTTCCTACTGCTTTCATTTGCCCCCAGGCAGTTTCCCAGTTCTTTGCAGCTCTTAGAAAATTTCACCTTTTCCTTTAACCAAACAGTTTATACCTTAAGGGGCAGGGCAAATAAGTCACTAGATTCCCATGGTTGCTTCACTTGTCCTTCCCCAGTGATCTTGGATGTGCTGTAACTTTTCTGTGCATGGCACAAGAAGTGCAGTCAAGCAAAGCAACTCTCCTTTCTACACTGTGAACAACCCCAGACCCAAGCAGCAGATTCCTTCCTCAGAAGACTTTCAGATTCTGTCCTGGCCAATTGCTAAGTGTCCAGGAACATAGTGTGAGGTAAAATGAATTTGGTGGGATAATAAAATGCTGTGTTCCTTCTAAGAGTGTGCACTGTCTGCACAAAAATCTTTTATTAATAATTTCATACATTATTTCAATCAGGGACCATTTAGATGTGCATTGTGCATTTTGACATGTAAGAACAAGTTCTCTGCAGGTGGGATAGAAAGAATGATGGTCTAAATTGGCTCTTGGACTTTGTAGGTGATCTGTATTGGTTGCAAAGTCATAAGTAAATCTTGTAAACAAACATTCTTAGTTTTAATCTTGAAAGTGCCATTTCCTAGACAGGACTGTCATATGGTTAACATTAAATTTGTGACCAAGACTGGGGACTTGCATTTCAAACATTTCCCTATTAATGGTAGGATCATTAAGCTGTAGTTCTGCTAGTAATACATGCTTGGATTTCATTGCTGTAAGCAGCACAGAATACTATATAAACCTGAATAGGTGAGTGACTGTCTAGTAGTTAGAACACTGGAATAGAAACTGGAAAATTTGCTTTGGCCTGGTCCAAGATCACTACTGCCTTCCTGTATAGCTTTCATTCATGATTTTTTTTACTACAGCTTCTCCATTGTAAAGTGGGTATTTAATCAATATAAATAACCCAATCTATATGTAGACTAGTTGCCCTGGAGTCCCAGTGCATCCTTTTCAGCAGGGTAAGTTAGCCTTAGGACTCTGCTGTTATTGTGCTTCTGGCTCTACTCCTTTTTTACAAGTTCTGTAGGATAGATCTGATGCTTCTACAGCTGATGTGATGGCCTTGGTGCAAGTAGACTTGCCTGTCTTGCCAGCTCTCCTGACAGATTATAAACTTCATCTTCAGGCTACATGAATATTCAACAATCCCAAATTTCATATTTTTCTGGTCAGATTCTCCCTTTCCTAAGTTATGGCTAGGTTTAGTTATAACCCCTGTGCGTTCAAGAAGCTTAGAGACTAAAAGGCAAACACAACTTTAAAATGGTATTTGAAAGCTTTATTACTATTTTACCATCTCAGGATATCTGGAGGGAGGGGAGGACACATCAGTTTCTTTTGATACAACCTGCAGATTGCTTAAACCATTCAGGAGCCTGAGAATGGTTTACCTCAAAACTTTCTTTATCTCAGGTCAGGAAGTACAAAGTAGATTTCTACATATGTAGGATTTGGGTTTGAGAATGGGGTAATAGATCATCTTCAAGCATATACAGGACCAAAATGGATGAACTGTCCAGATTGGAGAAAACCTCATGACTCTCAGAAGACAAACATCTAAGTCAATGACAAAGAAAACACACATGTTTAACTCTCTCTTCACTCTGGAAATGATATCCACACTTAAGCACCCTATTCCTTAGACTACCTAGCAGACTGGTTCATATGTTACTGTCAAAGAACATTTAGTGGGTCACAATGATAAGCAGCACTCTTGTATTTGGTGTATCTAGCAGTTGTGCTGCTGCGCTATTCTCAGATCTGTACATAAACTTGCATATATCATGTATGATGCTGATACAGAAACTTATTAAGGCTAAGTCTGGCTGTCCATATGTATCTGAGACTTACTGAAGTAAAATGGGATCTTTGAGTTGAGATCAATAGTAGGATTGGGCTTTAAGAAAAGAGCTGAAAAGCCCTATTGATTTACTACATTAAGAATGGGAGGAAAAATGAAATAATAAAACAAAGAAAAACCCTATTCTGAATGATGCTTAGTATTCTAGGAAAGAAAAACAAAACAAAACCAACCAACCAACAAAAAGAAAAAATAATAAAATAATTGTATGTTCAGATGAAGTATTTTCTCTGATAGTCTAGGCATGTACCTAAGGCTTCTAAATTTATTTCCTAGCCTCACTAGCCAAGTGACCTTTCTGAAGTTATTTATATTGTCTTTATATTTGTATTCAATTACTCAGCATAAATCAGAATGAGAATTCAAGGCCCCCTTCTGCTTTACCTTTATCAGTATGCAACAAGCCTGATTCAAAGTCTGCTGAAGGCAGCAGATGGGGCCCCATTGACATTAGCTGACTTTGACTCAGAGCATCATATATACAACACCAAATTCTGATCCCCTGTATAATGCATCCCAGTTCAGCTAAGTTACAAGTATAACAGTTTGCTGTCATACTGAAGAAAAAATGTTTTGGAGGTCTCTTCACATCCTTACTTGTGTACATAAAAGGCTGCTCCTTCTATTGAACAAGAAAAATAAAAGTTCTGCTAGCAGCATACTTAATGGAGTCTGGTTCCTTACAGATGTATGTAGTATGTCAAAGTGCTGCCTAATTTACCCACTGCAAAATTCTTTGTGCCTCTTATAACACCTTTTGCAGCAGTATCTTTAGCTCCCTCTCATAAGATTCCTGTCACTTTGGCTTCCTACTGATCTTTTTTTTTTTGACCTGTTAGTTGACCAGGGGACAACAATATCTGGTGCAAAGCTACGTGAGGAATTCTCTCTATGGAGAACTAGTATCTAATCAGGTGCTGATTTTCAAAAACACTTATGAAACTGAATTAACATTTGGACTCCTATCTTGAACTAGGTTGTTACAAGTATGTCAGACTAGGTAGAAATTCATCACTGAAGGCTCAAAGTCACTGGGTGATGAAGGCAAAGAAACTCAGTAGACAGTCATTATGAAGAGGATAAATGTGTGGTTACATAAGACTGGTTTCTTCTAAATATTTTAATTCTCTGTGCCATTGGTGGGACAGGTAATTATTGACCTTTTCATGGAGGAATTAATACAGAAGAATTTTTTTTTTGTCCATTGTTTCCCATACCTTGACAGGGATTAACAACTTTATGTTCTGCTATACATTCCTGCATAAGGAGAGGTGGCTTAGAACCTGCTATCTTTTTCCTTCAGTGAAAAGCCCTCATTAAGTTAGATATGGTGTGCTGTCTTTTTGTTACTCTTTTGGCAGATATGGATAGAAGGATTTTTTTTTTCAATACTAGGATAACTTGTCCAAATCTGTAATTTAATATAATGTCTTCAGTGTCTGTCATTGGTTCTCCATGTAAAGCCCCCATATTTTAATATGGACAAAATGCACTATGGATTTTCACATGATTAATGGCTGCCATTGGGATTTAAGGAGACTGGTTCCAGTCATGAGTTCACAGCCAAATTTTATGATTCTGATTCTTGTAGGTCCAATGGATCCAATAGGGAACAACAGTTTCTCTTTCTCAACATTTCTCTTCTCAACATTTCTCTTTGTGATTCTCAAAGCTTTAATGCAATATATATTTTTGCCCTGCAGTATATGAAGTTTGATGAATACAGCGTAGAATGCTCAATTTGTTAAACTACGCTCTTGTACCGTTTAATATATTCCTAGTGTTTTTTCTGATACACAACCTAAGGAGAAAATGTCATCAGCTATGCTAAAACCATTGAAATATCTGGGAAAGAAATTGTCCTCGAGTCTCAACAAATCATCTTTTTACAGCATTGCATGTTAAGAATTCATTTAAGAAACGATCCCCAAGAGGCCACATGTGAACACTGTGCCATCCTAATCTATCTTTTCCTGCCTATTAGGTTGATAATGGGGATTCCTTTGCACAGTCATTACACATTGTTGTCAGTCTTGAGCCAGTTTTATGACCTGTATCCAAAATGTACCCTCATTCTTATTAAATGCTTAAAATGATCCATTAATCTCTTGCATTGTTTCTCCATTTTTTTTTCTACCTTCTTATAGAACTTTAAAATAATGGTATTTTTTAGATGGCAGGGAACCAACATAACTAGAACTATAATACATTCATAGTTCACCAGTCAGAGCTTTTACTTATTTTTTTCTGACATACTGGAGGGAAGGGATGTCATCCAGAGGGACATGAACGGGACTGAGAGGTTGGCCTGTGCAAACCTCATGAGATTCAACAAGGCCAAATGCAAGGCCCTGCATCTGGGCCAGGGCAATCCCAAGCACAAATACAGGCTTTGGGGAGAATGGATTAAAAACAGCCTTGAGGAGAAGGACCACCTCGGGGTGTTGGTTGATGAGAAGCTCGACATGAGCCAGCAATGTGTGCTTGCAGCCCAGAAAGCCATCCATATTCTTCACTGCATCAAATGCAGCATGGCCAGCAGGGTGAAGGAGGTGATTGTCTACCCCTCTGCTTGCTCTTGTGAGACCCCACCTAGAGTACTGCATTCAGGTATGGGCCCCCAGTGCAAGAAGGACATGGGCATATTGAAATGAGCCCAGACAAGTGCCACAAGGATGATCAAAGGGCTGCAGCATCTGTCTTATGAAGACAGGCTGAGGGAGTTGGGGTTTATGGAGAAGAGAAGGCTCTGGTGAAACCTTATAGTGGCCTTTCAGTACCTAACAGGGGCTACAGAAGAGCTGGGGAGGGACTCTTTGTTAGGGAGTGGAGTGATAGGATAAGGAATAATGGCTTTAAACAAAACAAACACCAACCAACAAAAATGGTAGGTTTAGACTAGATATTAGAAAGAAATTTTTTACTGTGAGGGTGGTGAGGCATTGGAATAAGTTGCCCAGAGAAACTGTGGATGCCCTGGAAGTATTTAAGGCCAAGCAGGACGGGGCTTTGAGCAACCTGGTCTGGTGGGAGGTGTCTCTGCCCATGGCAGCAGGTTTAGAATTAGATGACCTAATGATGACCTTAGGTTCTTTCCAACCCAAACTATTCTATGATTCTATTGTGAGTACCAGTTTTCAACAAGCAAATCTAGTGAAGTTTAACATCCAAATGATTGTGCTGAATCCCAGCGGTAGTACTCATAGATGGTAATAAACCTGGGTCCTATTGGCAGCATATGCACTCAGGCAGTTTGGTTATTGTTGTTATCTGTTAGGATATGCTGTCGGTGTCCACAGAAATAGTTTGCATCTTTTCTTGAATGTGGAGAAAATATGGATGCCTTTAAGAGTTGCAAGAGATTTCTTTCATTTTAAGTTTATAGTCTAGTTTGGCCACTGAAGGTTTTAAGACAATTTTCCTCCTCTTCTTTTAAAGCTCTTCTCATCAGAAAATGAAAGTCAGTTGGTCATGATTTAAAAGCAAGCAAACCCAAACTTATAATGCACAGTACATTGAAGGTAGTAATAATATAAAAATCATAGAAAATATACTAAGGGCCCAATGACTGTACGTTGTATGTTAGGAGAAATCTTCCTTTTAGTGAGCATATTAATAAACAGACTATTTTATTCAAGGCAGCACAATCACTATAAAAATACAGAAGGAAAAAAGTTCCAATAAAATCATTTCTAATACAAGTTCATATTCCCTGTCCTGGAACTGTAGTAACCCGGGTAAAGGAAGGTAGACTCAACCCTGGTCTTTTCCTGACTGATTGCTAGCCATAACCTGCTGGTATTGGAATTAGAAACTGTCTGCACACTCTGCTCTCTATTTGGCTGACAAAGTACTAACAGAGCAAATTGTAGGTTATTTTACTTTTCAACACAGGCTATCACCCCCCTAAGTTTGCTGATATGGTAGCACTGGTCTGCACCATCTATATTATTTTTTCTTTTTTTTTTTTCTTTTTTTCTTCCCCCAAATGTATAGAGTGATGGCTAGACTCTTTGCAACACTTGCGTCAGCTGTGTACTGATAGTTCTGCACTTACCTGCATTGTGTGATCATTAGTTTGATCACTACCTAATGTCTGATCATTCTTCCTGTAGAGCTTGCTGTTTTATTAAACTGCTTCTCTAGTATCGTAAGTCTCTGAAGCTGGGTTATCTTCTCTTGAGGAAAGGAAAAAAGATCAGGGATATATCTACTGTAGCAGAAAGTGTACTCTCCTTGGTAAACTTATGTCCATGTACACATACCAAATTAATAATAATAATTGTAATCATATTGGTAAGCATAATTAATCCTAATTGGTAATCATAGTTAATCCTAATATTAAGGGGTCAGACAAGAAGTGTGGATAGTTGGCCTACTCCCTCTGTTTCTGCTTTCCACCAATGTTTGGAAATATACCAAATTTCCTGAAAGACAAAACAAAGCAACAAACAAACAAAAAGAAAAAAACCCACAACTAAAAACATATGATCCAGTACATGCTTCCAGGCACCAGCTGTTTCCTAATAGCATCACCTGAGGACTGATGCCACGTGACCTTGTTACTCATCTACAGCCTATTTATGTATCTCCATTTGAGGTATTTTTAATATGTCCATCACCAGGGTTTCTCATAAGCCTTAGTATCTACCTTTAACTGTTTAGCAAGCCTAACTTTTAACTTTCCTGTGTTTTGATCAAATCTTCCTTGCTTTAAGGCCTCCGTTAAAGGCAGTGGAAGCATTCCTGTACATTTTAAAGGATACCAGATCATTCTGCAGTAACTTTACTGTCAGTTTTAGTTGTTAGATCATATTTAAGAGCTATAAAGAGTAAAATTGTCTAATGTGATGTCATAGCAGTGGATGATATCCAAACATTTTTTGAAAGCAAGTTCTTTATTATGGGCAAAGCGCTGCTTATTTTATTTTTTCTTTACTTGGCTTATCACTGATGGCCAAGATGATTTGCAATCAATATTACAAATTCTCTTCATTTAGTATTTGCTAGCATTACTGTTCACCTTTAAGTCTTTAACAGAATTTTTTGAATATTCTGCATGTGTGGGATTACTGATGGCATGGTTTCCATACACAGATTGGAAGTATTATATTAGTACAGAACCTAGGCTGTTTAAGAACCTAGCATGGCTAGGACTTTAGGTGCTATTGCATTAATAATAATGTACTATGACACTGTTACAATGACAATGGTCCCTATGTTTTTAAAACAACAACAAAAAAGACCTAATTTAAAATTACAATTTAATAAAATGAAATCCATTAATTTCCCTTTTAGTTTACAAATATAAAAGGTCCACTTTTGCCTCGACAACTTTAAGAAATTGGATCTTGTTAGATTTGAAGAGCAGATGGGAAGAGCTGGCATTCAGCATACTTATAATGTTTATTTATTTATTTACAAACAATGCTAGATATGTGTACCATGGCATTCCTGAGAAAACTGATGTGCCACTCACTGTCAGAGGCCCCATTCTTGTGGCTTCCTGAGAGAGATGCATTGAGAAATTTTGCACTTCACTGGACTACTCTAATCTCTGTGATAAGTTAGTGGTGGCATTACTATGCCCCAAAGTTCCAAATTTATAAGACTGTCTTATAGTCAACAAGATCCTTTGTTTTAGATTTGGTTTTAGACTTGATTTTAGACTTAGACTGCACTTAGACCTTATCTTCAGAGTTTTCTCAGAAACAATGAAGGCTAGAATTGCTATTAAACAAACAAAGCCCATTTAAATAGAGATTAGTGAGATTTGTAAATTGGAATCCTCTTGAATTTTTCATCTACATCTGAAAAGAAAGCACTGATATCATAATAATTTGAATAATATCAGGGCAGCCAGTAGTGATGAGTTCAGTATTAATAATGGACTGTGAAAAATCACTTTACCTCAGTAGATCCATAGTCACATCTTTCATGATCCTGAAAAAGCTCTTACAAATAGCTAAATAGCTGCCCAATAGCTAGCCCAATAGCTGCCCTTGATTAAAAAAAAATTAATAATAATAATAAAAAAAAAATACTGGAGCCAAGCAACTTTATCTTTAATACTTGTTTCTCTGTGGTGTTTTTGGTAATGGTACAAGTGCAAAGTAACCTGGTAAGGTAACTGTGTTGCTGACAGGAAGCAGAACTGGTGCTGCTTTCTGATGTGCGTGCTCTACACAGTCATGTTCCATAGTTCCTGGTCTTCCAGTCCTTGCTGCCACCATAATACGTTTCCTGCAGCTGCAGTGGCAGAGGCGAGCCCTGGATCCTGGGACGTACTGTTAATGGAGTTCATAAAGTCACAGCACAATGCCAAAAAGTAGTGATGCCTACTGCCAGTGATGCTTGGCTGGTACTGTGGATCTATCTGCCTGAGTGATTAGATGATATGTACCAGATGCAAAATAGCCTTTTTTCTTTTTCTTTTTTTCTTTTTTTTTTTTTTTTTTTTTTTCCTGAGCAGAACACTCATGATGGATTTTCTTTCTTTTCTTCCCTTCTGTATTTCACAAGCTAGTATGCTCATGTATGACAGACTATTACATTTGATGAAAATGATTACTCTTTCATCAACTAGTCCTGCTTTTACAGTCCTGCTGATGAACCCATAGAGATGTAGACTGTGTTAATTTGCACAGTTAGCTCTGGGAGTGTACTTAATGGGACTGTCCATAACTATGGTTTGTATGTTCCTTCTGCACAGCTGCACTCCATCTTTTCATCTCTGCCTGCTTTCTATGTTTCCAGTGGATTGGTTGGAAATAACAGGTATATATTTTACACCTTAGTTTACAGTTAAATCTCAAGTCACTAAAATAAATATTTCCTGTCTAATGAGCTACTGCCCTGAGAAGCCCTGAAATATTTAGCCAAGATGTCTAGACCAAAGTCTATTCTAGCCCATCAGTCTGTTATTGTCTGCCAAAGGTTTAGTTTCATCTTATAAAATAAATTTTAATCCTATTTTCTATCTGCCATCTTTCATGTTTAGGATACAACAAGAACAAATAATGTACTATTCCAGATGACTGGAATATCAAGACTTTCTGTACTGTCATGGCTTTAGTTTTCTTAGAAATATATTCTAATTTGAATACAAAAGAGTTGTAGAGAATTAATTTACCCAGTTTGATTTTTGGTCTGATGCTTGGTCCATGTATGATAGCTATATATTAAAAATTTAATATTGCACTAAATGATATTCTCTGGTAATGAACTGAGTGCTTATACAGATTGATAAATATTGTTATATCTTTCTATGCCTGGAAAACTCAAGAGGTTCATGAAATAAGAAAATTCCATAACTATATTTAAAAATATATATATTTATGTTTTTACTGAATACTTGTTAGCTTGCACCACCACCAATTCAGATGTTAGGGTGAGTAAACTGGGTTACCATTTTTGCTATCAATATCTAGCAGGTTTCTAAATACTTCTCTACAATGATATTCCCCAATATGGCTACTCCATATGTTCCTTAGGTGCTGACGTAGGAGATTAGATATTTACTATACTATTACAAAAGCTTCAAGCAATGAACATTCATTGATGTGTTTGTTTAGAATGCTTTCAATGTTGATCTTTATCAGTATGTAAGTTAACCAAAAATCATGGGCGATTCTTCCTTTCTTGGAAGAAGGTATTGTTCCCCTGACTCTATTATTTGCTTTTCACTTCCATTTTAGTTACACACTGCAGGAGAAACAAAACAGAATGCAAAGTTGAATCAACATAAGCAAGCATTAAAAAGAAAAAAAGAAAAAAAAAAAAGTAAAAAGCAGTGATCGTTATCTTTTGCTGTTAGACTGGAATCTCTCTCCTTTCCTAAATTTTGATAGAATATTTTACAGATGTATTAATGAAGAGTTAAGAAATAAAAAGTTATATAGTAACATGAATCAATCTGATTTTCCTATATATAGAGAGATAATAAATAATAGTTTTTCTGAATCTTCTGAGTAGGTCTTTCCCTGATATTTGCAGAAAGAAATATAATTTTTTCAAAACCCCTTAATTTCAGATGTAAAGTAGCTCGGCTGCATTCATAAACAGAGTCATGAATTTTTTTCCATCTGAACTTATGTTCTTTGATTTTCACTGAATGACTGACCATTTCAGCACGCTCTCCTGATCGTATATAATTCAGTCCTTGACCATGACAAACCAATCATTCACAACTGACCCTTGAAATTAATTAATGCCAATCACTGCTATCAGTCAAGAGACATTCTGAAGGATTTCAAAAGAAGAGATTGATGTTACATAGTACTAAAGGTAGATGTAGAAAATGCAGTCAGTCAGTGAATTTCAGAACTTAAATTACATTTATAGATTGCTAACATCCTTTCTAGTACATGTAGTTACAAGATGGTAGTCATCAATGTATACTGAAGCTGGAACAAGTGCTCAGTGTGAAAATGCTAATTTTCAGTTACTTATATCTTGAAAACCATAGGTGGTCTTGGCATGGAAAATAACATGCTACCTCCAAATTTGAATCTCTAAAGCATAGCAGGAGGCAGATCTAACCAACACTGTGACCATATGTGTTTGGGATTTCATACACAATAATTAATTTCAATTCTGTAAAAATGAATAATTTAATATAACATCCCACGTCAAGAGATGCAAACACAAACTGGTACTTTTTTTTTTTTTAAAAAAAACATTGAATGAACTTTTTTTTCTAATCAAAAGCAACTTTAAGTGTTATGAATAAATATAAAATGAAAATAAAACTATTTTACTGCATTTATTTCTCAACATAAGCATCCTATGAATTGTCTCTTGGCAATTGAAAGATGTTTAATTGAATAAAGGACTTAGAAGAAATATGTAATGTGAAAATTGATGCTATCTGTATATGTGCCTAACATCTATGTTCTGATCTAAACGTGCTTCTAGTTACGAACATGTTCCCTCTTTCCTATTTGATTTGCTTCTGTAGATGAACCGTCATCAAAATACTCAACGTTTTTACTTAAACTCAACAAAATTGACACACCTGCAGGCTAAGTCTCTTCACTGAACCAGTGATAACCAATAGGATTTAATGTCATTCTTTGACACAGGTCATCTCAATAAAAGTCTTTATGGAAATTAAAATTCTGGTGTCGGATAATCAACAACATCAGTGCTATTATGTTATCTAGAGGGCTACTTTCCTAATGAAATGAGAGGTAAAGCATTTTAGTGTCACTCTGTGTGTCTGCTGAGAACATATTTGCACCAAACTGTCCAACACGTGGTACTTGTATAAAAACATGTTGTGCCAAATCTTCTTGCAAGTGATACTTGAAGTTTCTATAAAAAACCCACCCTGCTAGTTGATGCATTTGTCTCCTGTTTACCACATTCAGCTGCCACTCCTAGCTCTGTCCAAGTGCAAAACAGCAAAACAGCCTTTTTTTTTTTTTTTTTCCAAATAAAAAAATAAGTCAAGGGAGAAACAAGAACTGAATCTTTAGTTTAGAATTGCTCTGCTAGCAGAAGATTGACTACAAATCAAAACCACGTGCTTGCCTGGAAGTTTTTAGCCACCAAAAACTGTCGATCAACAATGAAGGGGGGGTTGTCAGAAATTGTTAGGCTCCTGGGCACATTTCAAAATCCCACTAGATGCCAGTCTGACTACGTATCTCAGAAAAAATGTGGTCCTTATGAATGGTCTCTAATCTCTAATACCTGTGAGATCTTGATCCAAATGATGAAATTGGGCCTAGATCCAGGTCCTGCGGAACAGCTAAAACTCCCTATAGCTGCTGATGACAGAGAAATTCTTATCGCAGAATGGTGGAGACTTCTGGGAGATACGTGTGCTATTTTCAGTGTCTTGTATAGGGTGTGTCACGGAATTGATGGCTGACATTGAAGAAAAGGATATTCTTTCAACCTTCTCTGCTTTCAGTACCAGGTTTGTATTACTTTACAAAAGAGCACCTATCAGCAAGCAAAGGATAGCATTCATTGCTTTACAAGTAGAAAAATATTTGATTGCTTGACTGGATGTTTGTCAGTAAGAGAATAGTTGATTTTTATCTTGCAGAGCAGCATAACTGGAAAGGCAATCAGGGATCAGACATCCAGATCCCAGAGCCAAAGACAGGGGCTAGCTGTGCTGTGACACTCCTGATATCTTGATAAATGATGCTCTTTTGCAGTGGGTGTGAAGAATGTCAACTGTAAGGATGTTGTTACTGATGATATTATTCCCATTATGTAGATTTTGCTTTTCTTTAGAAACTTGTTTCTCATGCTCTGTTACTTTGTGGTATCATCACTGACATCTGTTGTTTTTAGACTTCAACATAGTCATCTTGCCAGATCTACAGTCCACCAGGAACACTAATTATTTTATTTTATTTTATATTTTTATTTTATTTTATTTTTACATATAGAAATAATTTTTTCCTCTAAAAATATTGTTTCAGCAAAGAGCAGTGTAGTGATTTTGACTTTTTTTTTTTTTTTTTTTAATAAGGTGGTTTGTTAGCTTGCAAGTGAACATTATTTAAAAAGGAAGTATCTTGAAGTGTTATAACGCCAACTTCAGTTTCTGGATTGAAGAACCCATTAAAGATTTTTCCCCAAATATTTCTGTTCATCTCACAGCATATACTTACATACCAGAAGACAATGTAATGTGTTCTCTGCTACTTTTATGTGAACTTAGGTATGAGACATTCTAGTTTATTTTACAGCTGCCCAGCCACAGCTGTATATTCCTTGGTGTCAGGATATCTTTTTTCCACACAGAGTTCCCTAATGTCCTGGCTACACGGCTAGGAGAATCTGAAGGGGTTTGCACATCCCTTCATTGCAGTAAACTTTTCACTGCATGTGACTTCAGTAAAGACATAGTCTTAGCTCACAGTTGGCTAATGCTACCTGTGTGTGTTGAAACAAATCTTAAGACAGCAAAGTGAGAAGGATAAATGATGGGTTTATGCCTTTCAGTACAGCATATATCAACAGACAGTCGGTTGTCCTGCAAGTACTGCTTTTTTCTGCTCTGACTGTTGTTAATGAAGCTGCAGCTTGCTTCTGTCTATCCCTGGTTTCCGGTGTCTGGATTGGTTTGAGGTTGAGAGTGGTTTCCTGTTTCTGTGCAGCTCTGGGTAGTCTAATTGAAAAGACATGTCAGCAAATATGTGTCCAGTGTGGCTAGGGAAAGAGCCAAGGTCCGGTTTTCTTCAGCTAAGTGCTGTGAATATAGAAATCTTTGTAGAAATAGAAGAAAAATCAATAGGCTGATGTTTGATGTGAACAGCAAAGCTTGTTTCCTTCTAGCAAGCCTGGGCAAGTGCATGGAGAGGAGTATGGGCCTTCTGCAAGAAGGACAAGATGCAGACAAGAACAAGAGGAAGTAGTGACAGGAAAATCAGTTCAGTAGTTGTCCTCTTGTCTTCTTCCAACTTGGCTCTGCATGTATGAATAAACAGAGCTGAATAAGTAAAATACTAAACCTATATATCAAGCCCTTAAGATTGAATCCATCAGGAACAGCTTCAAGTTTAAGTTCTAAGCAAAGAAGGGTTATTATGAAAAGAATAACCAAGTATTGCTCTGTGTTATGAAGTGTTTTTGTTTGTTTGTTTGTTTGTTTGTTTTTGGGGGGGGACTAGTTAAGGAAACCATGACCATTTTGTGAAGAATATAACCATTCATGCGATATGATTGAATTTCCAGTGCCATTACTTTGCAGCTAAAAGTCTTTTGGATGCAGTATCATTCTTTTGATATATTGTAGCAATTGTGATAAACATTAGGAATCCATTGTTTCAAGCAAAATGAATATGGAAAAACAAATTATAGAATTGGTCCAAAAGGCCTCACACTCTAAGGTGCAGATCTTGCATGGTATTAGACGGAAATGTAAGACTACTCATGCTTTCTCATACACACAGTACACACTTCCAAGGAACTTAATATCAACATGCAAAACTAGAGCCATGTCTAAATCTTGGTGGATTATACACCTCTTGTATAAGAAGACAAGAAAAATAATGGCAGCATTACTGAAGACTTAGTCTTCCATTTTTAGTGATGGATAAGCAAAGCACACTCTCTCCTTACTGCATCCGTTCAGTTCAAATTCCTGTTGCCCACGCTGTTGTGTGTGGTAGTAGGTACTGTGAAAGTACCCTCTTCTCTGGAGACAAAAGTGTGAACCAGTGTATCGGTGCTCTAGTGAGGGGCTGAGATGTGTCTGGAGCTACCATAATGTGGTCTGTCCTCAGCCTTGGAGTAGATGTCATTACTGTTCACCTGCACTGGGAAGTTCCCCTTTTGCCTTTAACTGGAGTTCTTCTGAGGTTTTCTGCTTCCCCAGTCAATTTGTCTGAATCCCTTTAATCATAGCTTGCTGGCACAGTGATTTCAGCATGCAGTTGAAATGAGAGTAATGTATTGGTCTTTTATAGATGCCTGTCTGATGGGTAGTCTATGTGTAAAGAGATGGGAGAGAACTTCTAGGAGTTCTTCTGAAGGTTATATGGCGGTTTATGGCCTGTAGTCATCTTCAAGGTCCAAACCACTTTTGACAATAGATTTCTCTCACTAGTATGTTATGAAGGGATTATAGGGTTACTGTTGTCCTGATTTCAGTGAGGTGAATTTGGATCTCCACATCAAAACTACAGGTAAACTGGAGGAAGTATGCAAAGTCAAACCCAGGTTGCCTTTGTCCCAGTCTTAGGCATACGAACAGTTGTCCTTTGTTCTTCGTTTCTTTTCCTAAATAGCAAAAATAGAGACGGGTTCAAGAGAGACTGGACAAGTTTATGGAAGAGACATCCTTTGAAGATTGCTAAATATGTAGAAACCACATCCAGCTCTGAAAGTCCCCATGTTGACAACAGTTGGTGTCTGGGAAAGTATTAGCTGGAACTATCATGTAAGTTTGTTTGCCCTGCTGTTTGTCTTCCTTAGCCATCTGGTAATGGCTAGATTTTTTTTTTTTTTTTTTTTTTTTTTCCCAAGTTGAAATCATGGAGTGATTCAGATACCCTTTCCTCTTTGTACAGTCACATTCCTTCCCTTGCTATGAAGCAAATGTTTTTGGCACTATTCTAGGACTATTCTAGGTTATCCCCCCCCCCCCCTTTTTTTTTTTTTTTTTTTTTTTAAACACCAGAAGACAGCATCATAGGCTGCACAGGAGCTTATTCTTCAAAAATGCTGTTTTGGGGGCAGTGGAGATTGTTCCAGTCTTCCTCTAATTCTGCTACAGGTTCACAGGTTTAAGAATCACCAGTTCTAGAGTGGGACCAACCTTTACTATGGGTCTTGACCTTGAGCTTGACTAGAGAAAATCTTTTTTCTTAGTTCAGTGCTATCAGGCATTTTTATTTTCTTCTCCCCTGGTGGAGTCTATAATTTCTATTCTCTGTGTGATTTCTTAACCAGGTTCTGTTATTCTTCCTCCTTTTGGAATAATTCAGAGCTGAGAACGAGGAAGGGGGAACCTAATGATTTCAAGAAGACTTGTGCCCACTGGAATGATAAAAAGGCAGCATTGTCTGATAGGTCTTTGGTCCTACCAAAGGACCAAAGCGTGATTATCCCTGACTCAACCAGTTTATTATTATAAAATGGATTTCCATTGTGCTTTCCACTCTTTCTGTTTGATGTACTCTGTCATGGCAGTATGCATGTTACAGACTGTGAGAAACAATAGCATTATTTATGTAAACATAAAAGGGGGCAAAATATTTGTAGTTCTGTTCAGGTCTGTACTGTCCTATGCCAAGATTGAAAAAGACAAATCCTACCTTGCTGAATCCAAATGGATTACCACTTGTGAAATACAGTAACTGTAAATGCTGCTGTTAGAAAAAAAAAAGAAATATATTAGTGTTGTAGACCTTTCCATGTCACTGTTGCAGATTTTATTGTTTGATATATTAAAAACAAAAACAAACAAACAAGGAAAACAAACAAAAAAGCACACACTGTTTCCTCTCCCTCCAGGGCCATATCCTTTTGTTCCTCACTGTGCATCTCTCTCAAGAGCAACAAGATGTTCAACCAGCTGGACCTGTGCATTACATTCTCAAAGAACTTCTTACATGCACATCTCTTTCAAAAAGTTCACAAATAAATAACTAAATAATTTCAGGGTTTGAGTCACTGCACAGATGCAGAAGCGTTTAAACTGGCTAAACATTCTTCTGCTTTGGTATATAAGGATTTAACCGCATGGGAGGTGGATCATGCCTATCTTTGCAGAGATATGGGGTGTGGGGGAATGACAAAGTGTTGGTGATACAGAGGGGAAGCAGTGTTTGCGAAATTAAGATTGTTCTTAGGAAACCATTTAGCCAGCCTGCATCTGATTAACTGATTGAACCCTGGACACTGAGAGATTTTTAAATATATATATTTTTGTTTATAATAATTTATAATATTTTGTCTTTATTTCTGGTCATATTGTCCTAGGGATTATACCTGATCTTGACTGGATCTGTGTTTTTCTGCATCATTTCACTTGCTTATGCTACCAAGTCAATGTTTTGGCTGATTTGATCCCTGTTAAGAAGAGGGGGCAGGTCTGAAAAAACAGAATGGGGATTAAAAAAATAAAAAGAATGTAACTTTTTGATGGGAAAGGTATAGAATGAGAAGGAGATCCTTAAGAGCTTTTATTGATAAAATACTGGAAATGAAGTTTATTTCCCAACTCACTTATGCTTTTGCTAAAACACAGATTTTCTCTTTGTCTTAATAGCTGGAATTTTGATCACTTTTTTTTTTTTTTTTTTCACCCTATCTTTTTTTGTTGTTTAATGGTCTTAAGATTTTATTTATTTATTTTTTAATTATTATTTTGCAAATGTCTGGGAGATCTATCACCTCAAACAAGTAGACTTTAAAGGTCAAGAGAGCTCTTATCCTTTCAGTTCATTTCATGAGAGCTCTGAGCAGCAGGCACAGCAATCTCAGCATGGACTCAACGATATTTCCTCGCAATGTAGCCAGAAACTGCATGCCTGCAGGGTAAAACAAAATTACCAGTGTTCCCCCATGAATGTCCTACACCTCAAGAGGCCACAGCCAGCTACAGAGCAGTTAGCTGCATGGCTGAGCACTAGCAGTAAATGCTTACTTCAATTGTGGCAACTGCCACTCAGAAGGGATGCATTTAATCTTGAAGGATAGATGTCTCAAGACATCTTGCCTAAGTGACACAAAGTCTCTGGATGTAGAAAGGAGTGCTGAAGGGTTCTGTATGTAGACAGTTTCTCTGTGAAAGTGGGGTAAGTGAAGTGAATATGGATAGAAGTTGATAATTTACCTTTGATATTAATCTTGTCCTTATGTCTAGTGAAAATGCCTAATTAATGCACACAGAAAAACATGAAACCTGACAACATAGAAGAAAACCAAAAATACAGTAAAGAAAACTCTCTCATTTTGCTCATTGTTGTTAATGGAAATGCACAAAACAATTTGGATGAACCTATGCAATGACCTGATGAGAACTGGATTCCAAACTGTACAGAAATTTTCTTTGGGACTAACATTGCTAAACGAGATGGTGTAACATTACTAAACAGAGAGAGTATGCCAGTGAATTTCTGCTTCTGATGGACCCCAGTGAGGCCTTCCTGACCCTATCTGTTTCACCACCCAATTCAGACAGAACCTGATGCTATTCACTATTAAACATTCTGTACGAAAATGGTAATAGCATTGAGATTTCTTGTGAGATAAGCAGAAATTAAGGTCAAACAAGAGTAAAATGCAGACTATATTTCAACAGCACAGAAGGGTCTAGGGGACACTGTAGGCTTCGAATTCACCCATGCAATTTTGAAAGCTGTGGGAGAATTCTTACAGCATTATATAAAATATATTTTTAAAGTGTTTGCTACTGTCAGTTACTTTGTGAATTTTAAAAGTATAACCTGAAGGTGTAATAAATACCGTGCAACCTGATCTGAAGAGAACTTTAGGTAACTTACTGTAAGTACACACACACAGTTCTTTCTAAATATATTGGCCTATTTACTGTGGCAGTTACCTGTTTAAGACTTGTAGTTATATTAAGTAAAATAGTGTGCCTGGGCTAATACATTTTCAGAGAGCCTATTTGTTTTACTGAAGAATTTATTGCAGCAGTAATAACTGTCAGAGTGAAAGCATGGTTAAAGTGCTAGAGACAGGACCAACTGCAAAGGGTATCTATCAAACTATCGACTTCCTGCCAGCAGTGTTGTGAACTCTTTTGTCATAAACTCAAGCACCCAGAGTTGAAACCTCGATCAATGAAAGGGGAATCTGGTATCCAGCTCTTTTAGAGAGGGCATCTCTTCTGGTTGACCCATTAGGACACTAGTAACAGTTTTTATACAGTGCAGGTTTGATTTATAGATAGCCTTCAGGTTAGCTACTGACATTTATATTTTAAAGGATGAGAACAACACTTAACATCTGAAGGAGTTAAATACGGAGCTCTCGGTTGTACTCTAACAGAAACTTTTATGTTTGTAACCTGCAAATAGAAGTTTCCTCACACTGCATAGTTATTTGTCAAGAAAAAAAAAATAAAATAAAAAGTTGTGTTGTATTTTTATTTTATTTTATTTATTTTATTTATTTTTAGCCTTGATTTCGACTCAGTCTCAGCATCCTGGTACCATGGAGAGCATGGTCTTGTTTGAAAATATTTCTGACTGCTGTTCCCTCAGCATTACTAAAGGCAGTATGCCTCTGTCCTCTATGGACATAATTCACTTGTTCACTCTCCAAAACCCCTCCATCTCTCAGAGCTTCTTTTTCACCTGTGACTAGGAACTTGTTTAAAACTTCTACATTATTATAAACAAATTTATAAATAAAGCATAATAAAAAAGTATTCATTCCTAATTATTCTGTACTTCCGATGTATTCCTAAAATCACTTGATAATGTAACGATGTGGATACAAGGTGTGGGAGACTGGGCATTTGGGCATTTCGTTCTTGGGTTATATATAAATATATATTATAATGCGTGCTTATATATATATATATATATATATATATATATATATATATTAATTACGGCCATTTGTGGCTAACTGTCATATGTTGCAATCTAGCATGACAGACATTGTGGAAGAACCTGTTAAATATCTGGACTGTTTGTTGACATCTAAGGCTTTGAGGAGTTTTCTTTAAAATATTATAAAAATATAGACAGCAGAAAGATCTAACCAGCTCTGATTCAGGTCAAAGTCATGCTTGCAAACTAGGGGCAGATGGGTCACACTTTGCTTGCCTTTGCAGAATTCCACTGGGAATTTTATTTTCAGCTCAGTGCATCTGGTAGTTGGACATGCAAATTTCCCTAGGCATCTTTTCCTCATTTTTCTTGAGCTCAGACTGGCTTGCTAGGATTGATCATATTTTATTTTATTTTGTTTTGTTTTGTTTTGTTTTATTTTATTTTGTTTTATTTTGTTTTATTTTATTTTCTATTTTATGTTCAGATGGGTACCCTGCACGTGTCACATGTGTGGGACAACAGGAAATGCTACCTGGGAAATTTCTCTGTTGTGCAGGGTTAGACTGTGTGCTTCTCAGCATGGCTCAGTGTGAACACTGAAGTCAGTGCCTGCTTGCTGATTTCTGTACATTGGCAATTTTTAGCATAGTTTCTCATTCACACAGAGAAATTTACATAGAATTATTTTTCCTGTTTTGGAGCTCCAGTAGAATTGAGGGATAGACATTGGCTTGGTTTGTTATTGCTTGCTGTAGTATATTTACTTTTTGGAGGCTGGGGGAGGTTCTTATTTATATTATGCCTTTCATATGTGTTTCCCATTTTTACAAGGGGAAACTTCCATTGAAATCTGAGTTTTGTG
The DNA here is from genome assembly GCF_965140915.1 of Aythya marila. Lineage (NCBI taxonomy): Eukaryota > Metazoa > Chordata > Aves > Anseriformes > Anatidae > Aythya > Aythya marila. The sequence continues at coordinate 13,329,708 of NC_139046.1, forward strand.
GTGCTGTTAGCTTGATCGCTGCAGTATCATTTCAATTTGTTTTGCTTCAGTGCAAGCATTCACAAATATGTTCCATTCTCCCACCAACAAGAGAAATGACCTAGGTAGATTGTTGCTGTGTGTGTGGTACAACAATCTTGGACCTCAGAAGAGGAACTTCTTCTTTGTCTCAGAAAAATAACATTTCCACCAGTAGATGAGATTTTTTGTGCCATTTGTCTGAAACAAGGTGGTAGATCACAACACAGGAATGAAACAAAAGTTTAGTGCATAACCAGATATTATACAAAACACATTGTCAGTTTCCATGTTTGCATAAGTCCCCTTTTTTTGTTGTTGTGAGCCATTGCGATTATTATTTTTTAAATTAAAAATTAGTGTCACCAGACATTATTATTATTTTTGAAATTTTGGCACATATTCCACTTATGTGGTATATAATGCCCTAAATAGAAGTGGTTGATAACACTTTCATGTGTCTGTTTTACAAGGATTAAAGTTATTATATGTACTGGGAGAAGTGATTCCTACTTTCCTTTTATTTTGCATAGTGTAGCATGCTCAATGTTATCAATAGCTCTCAAATCAGCCTGTGATCCATTAGGCCAGTTTATCTGTTGCAGTCTGAATGTGATTAGCTCATTCTCAGTCATATAATTGTCATCTCTGTGTACTCCATATGATCAGATTCAGTGCCGATTGGGTTACCTATTGAAATTGATGGGTTCCCACAAGTTTAGTCTCTGCAAAAGTTATCATTAGGATGAAAATGAGCTTCCTCCTTGTAGTGTTACAGTTATGTCATAAGCACAAAACAAAAATGGGTTTTGAATAAATAATAACCTTTAAGTGAATTGTTGCTTTGAAACATGTAGGAAACTTGGAGTCAATCATGAGATTTCTTATTCAAGAGCAGGCTACAGTTATTATCTCCCACACTGAGAAGGATCAGAGTGTGGGGAGCCTTTCCTTCATGCTAATGCTATCGTGGCTTAGATCCTTATGAGACACAACTGGATGCTCCTTCCAGCAAATCCAGATTTCTCTTAGCATTTGCTGATGATGTAGTTCAGATGTGTTATTCAGCCAAAAGCAAACATCTCACCATCTCTGAACAATACCATCTCAGGCCCCTGTGTCATTAGCACAGTATTTTTGTTTTAATTAGAATGAGTGATATGCTGCTAGTAAGCATACATATCATGTTTCTTTCTGTAGACTTGAGGCTTTTATGGTTTAGCTTTTAAATTTACTCTGTTTACAATCAATAAAATGTGCTACAGGCTCAATAAGACCAAAATTAACTTAACACAATTAGCTATAATTCAAACTTTCTGCAAATCTGGTTCTTTATTTGCTGTTTTCACTAAATCACTGTGAGTGACTGTAAGGTAGAACAGAATCTGATCAGAATATTTTTATCTAACTTGCATTATTTTGGCCTCCTCTAAATGGTTCCTGCATATCATATCACATGAGAAATAGAACAAAAATCAGCTGCAGAAAAGATACCCCTGCTCATTCTGTGCCCTGTAAGGATCTTTATTTGGGGTGCCTGATCTGACCCTGGTGGCTGCAGTTCAATCTTCCCATATGGCTGGGAGTCAGATCTGTGTCTCCCAGCACAGGAAGCTCAGGAACCAGCTTCTAGCTGTGGGAAGGTGTTTTTAAGGTGAGACAAGGCGGGGCACACTGCCCTGGCTGGAGCAGTGGGCTGTTGAGTGTGGTGCTATGGAGGCACAGGACATGCACTCCAACCTCTCACAGGTGGGTGCAGCCCAAGAGCCACAGTTTGACCAGCCCCGATCAGAAGCTCTACAGGCATCTGTGCTGTTTGCGTGCCTTTACAAAGTTTCAAAAATTGACTTTTCTTTAACTAAATGTTTTCCTTGCCTTGGCCAGCACTGACAAGCCGCACAGAGAACTGAGTGATAAAGTAAACAGCATGAATGATGTTTGTTGCTATTCTGAAATAATGATGGCAATTTCTTAAATGATTTTTTCACCTAAATGGTGTTTCTCTAAAATCATGTAGGAGTTCAGGCTGATATTAAGACCTAAATTGATGCCAAGGGAGTTATGATTTGGAACAGAGATCATATATTTTATTTCCAAACCCACATTTTTTTTTCTGGAACTCAGCAAGTATGCAGAAGACTGTCATTGTTAACATTCACCCACATTCAATTCTGTAGATGCTTAACAAGTTTTTCTTAACTAATGGCTTCATAATTGAAAGGAAATATGTAAATAAAGCAGAGTCACAATAAACATTACAGAAAAGGGATAATTAAGCTCCTTTTGTCCATGCATTTTTTTTTTTTTTTTTTTTTAATTCAAAAAACCCTCTAGTTTTGCATAAACATAAGGCAAAGTTAACTAAGCAGTTAAAAATCTTGTTTCTTTCTGGTATTTTTGGTCGCTGTACTCAGAATTTTTTAATTCCCTTATTTCAGAGTTTCAGCTGTCAGAAATTGAGAAAATACGCATGGATAGAGTGTTTCAGATGCTAAATTAAATGGTGACATATTAGAAAGCAGCGTATATATTTCCAGCCTGGAGCTCCCAGAGTTATTGTACAAAATTCCACATTAATATCTTACTCAGTTTCTGTGATTATATCCTTTATATCAGTGAATGTCATGGCTGCCAGGTAAAATAAAACCATCTTTTGTGTCCTCTTAAAGTTATGCCAAACCTAATAACGTGTGAGAGTAGGTCTGTGCTGCTCCAGAGCCAGCGATGCCAGCCTGTCCTCACAGACTAATGTGTAATCAATACATCTTTTACCGGCGACCACAGCCCTAGTGGAGCGTGCAGAGATGCCGGTCGATCCATCATAGCCGGAGGTCACTGCCACAGCAGCTCGGCGCCCCCGGTTCGCCTTACTTCGCCTCGGACCTGGCCATGACTCCCAGGGCTCAACAGCAGCCGGGGTTGGTGCAAGGTCAAGTTTATGCCCAGCGGGGTATTGGCCTCTTGGATGCTTCTGACACTGACCATTAATTCTCCTCTGTCGCTGTGTTTAACCCTTCCCTGCCAGCCCCTGTGCAGCCTCAGCTGGGGCTTGGGCATGCCAGGAGGATACCTTCTCAGTCGCCCCATAGAAGTCTTGTTTTGATATTTCAGTTCCTCTGTCAGGTTTTATTTTTTTCTCAGTCCAAATGGGAGGCACTTCCTGTAGCTCTGCAGAAATTTCTATAGCCAGGAGGGCTGCAAGTGCCAGTGAAGTTCAGGTTTGGGGTGCCTAGTCTGACACCCACAGTGGCACAAGTCAGTGAGTTCACCCCATGCATTGTCAGGAGCAGCATTTGCCCACAACTACAACATGCCTTTATATCTGCAGGCTTGTAAAATGAAGAGTGTTATCAAAGTTGCTTGTGGATAGTTTGATTTTTTTTTTGGGGGGTGGGGGGATTTACCCTCCAGCAGTTTAAACAAACACATGACCTACCTCAGTATCTCAAGGTTTCACCTAAACCTGACAGTGAAATAACTACAGCATCATGAAACATTCTTGCACTACCTTAATAATCCTCAAATGAGCAGGAACTGCTTATCAAATCACTGGAAGCCTTGCTCTCATGAGATTTGTAAAATTTTAAGCCTCATTTGTGGACCATAAAGTTTTGCACAAGCTTGGATATGCACTATATATTTGACCTGCTTACTACATTGCCACAGGAGGTAGCCAAGTAAAATAATTTGACTTGAGTAAAAAGGGGCAGATACTTTTATGATCACTAATAACATTTTTATAGCTACGAAAGCCAAGATAATAAGTATAATCAAATCATAAGTTTGAGGACATAAACTGATTATAGTACCAGCAATGGTCAGGAAGAAATTTTACCTTCTGTCCAAAAAAAAAAAAAAAAAAAAGTGCACAGTGACTAAAATTATATTTAAAAAGGACTTAATCATCTTACAGCTGGGCACTGACAGCTGTAGCACAATAGACTAGGCAGGGCTGAAGTCTGCTCTGGTAAGAAAAAACCTTTGATTAGCTTCTACATTCTGGTATCTAAAAACACCCTTATGGCTTACGCTTGTCAATTGTCATGTCTTTCTACCTGCCCTCTGTATTGTCCTTGTAATACCAGGTCTGATACCTCATTCTTTGCAAGTGTCTCTGTGCCTTTTATCTCATATTCCTACATTACTCTATATTTCTTTCATTAGCCAAGATTTTGCTCTTTCATCATTTAAAAGTAATCTGTTTTTCTAAAACCTAAAGAGGGACTGTATTCTTTGTGCGAGGATTCCTCTGCTTTGCATACCCTGTAAATGACCTTGTTCTGTTTACGGTTGATGGGAATATCCTCAGAAGCTCTCCCAGAGCCCATGGGACCCAGGTAGGAGGTGGACCTTCATATCATCAGATCATTCAGGTGATGTGCCCTTCGTGTGCCTTGTGCACTCATTCAAGGAGCAGCACACTTTCATAGTGCCCATCACTTAGAGCATTACAAGGAGTAATAATTTGACACCACGTGAATGAAAACTAACACATATAGTTATAGCAAATATTAACCCACAGCACCATCATTCAATAAGAATAATAATGTTCTTCTTTGTGTGCAAGTCTTGAAAGAAAAATTTGTACCGTTAATTTGTATATGCAAATAGCTTTTGAGAATGTTTGTTCTTTTCCTGTTATTTCTAACTAGAGTTGAGGCTATTAGCAGAAAAACTTCTAGTGAATTGTGTGGGGATAGACAGAATGAAGTTTCAGGACAGGCGTCAGTATACTTTCCTTAGGTTCTAGAAGATATGCATGTATCATATGAGTCATACATAAAGGATTACTTTAGCAGTGACAAGTTAGATATCTTCTGAGCTTTTTTTTTTTTTTTTTTTTTTTTTATAATCAGCGGAGAGCCTATAAGCTCTAAAAGGTGAATCATTTAAACAATCTCTGCACATGCGGCCTTACAATATGATGAATTTCCCTCTGAACTGTCCCTCTCTCTCACCTGTTACAGAGAAGCCTAGACAGACATATTATTAAATTCTAGCATTGCAAAATTGAAATTAGATGAGAGAAATCAAGGGATCAGTGTTTACACTCAATTTCTATCACCAGTTCTCTTGGTGAAGAGAATTCTCCAAAAGCCTTTAAAATTTCTGTGACTGCTTAGTAAAGGATCCATGCTAGTGTCTAAAAGTTGCATGTCTGAACTGAATAGCTGAAAAACAAGTGTGTCAATACACTGGAGCTTATGCTCACAGATAAGTATGTAACTAGGTACTTTACTGAAATGGCAATGCTTTTGCTGTGGTCTTTCCCTAGTCAGTTCGGTCTTATTGCCACTACAATTTTTCATTTTATCATCTGTCCTATGAAGCTGAAAGCTTTTTGAGATTGGAGTCTTGCTTGCTACTTTTACTAAAGCACCCAGAATTGCTTTAGACCTTTGCAAAGAAAGCGTACGTATAAAGATTGCAAGAAGAAGGCATTCTGTAGAAACTACAGTTTCTGTAGAAACTATTCACACTAAGGGTAGGCTGTGACAAAAAAGCCCACAAACGAACAAAAGACACCCAAGAAGAATCTGCATTAAAAAAATAAATCAGACTAAGACATTCAAGAAATAATAGAGAGGCTGTTTGTGAGATAAAAGTTTCATCAGCAGGCATGGAGTTGTCTGACTTGACACCTTAAGATGAATGAAAGTGGCATGTCATCTGCATCTTTCCAGTGCATTTGAATTTATTTGTGGGAAGCAAATATTAAGTTACATAGGACAGCCTATTTTTTTCCTGTGGGTCCTAATTGTAGGTTGAGAACAATTTGTCCCCACTCTGTCTTCCCTCTGTCCACCACGCTCCTCAAGAAAAATGTTAGAAAAGTAAAGATGAAGTTAAATCTAATCTTCAAAAAATTTGGTGAATGTATGTCCAACTGAACAACCCCCACTCTTATACTGAAACTAATTTCTTGTGCTCATATGGTGTAGCTGAAGCAGTGTTTATAAAAAGCAGGAGTATGAATTTGTACATTGGGTATCTGCAGACAGGATTACTCACAAATGCTTGGCACTGGTGCCAGTGATGGCTTTTGTCAGGCAATGGAAAAGAGCTGTCTGTGAGCATGTTTAGGAAAGAAGGGATGGACTTTGATCTCTGCAGAAGAAAAGTCCATGGAGGAATATTTCTATACTGATCCCAGAACAACAATGAGAGTGATAGAAATAGAAATAGCTGGTCCCATTGTCTTCTGTGCTCTGATATCTGACCTAAAACCCACTGCCTGAAATAAACTAAGTTGCTCAGTGGCAACTGAACACAACCGGCAGTGCAATTTGCTAATCATCTTTTATGCACTTGAAATATTGCCACATTCTGCCAGAATCTTCTGTTTCTATGTGTACTTCTTGATACTTATAAAATCTAGCTCTACCAAACCACAGCAATTTACAATGATGTATGGTCATTACTTCATTCTTTTTTTCTGTCAAGATAAACCTCATGAATGATGTGATAATAAATGCTGTATTAGAACTCATAAATGACTAAGGTTTCTATTATGTAGACAGTTCTGATGTTTTAAGATAAATTTATGTTAGTATGCTTGCACAGATACTAATGAATTAATCTGAAGTGTGTGAAATTTGTTGGTGGGTTTGAGACAGTGGATTAAAATTAGAAGTAAAATTGGTACAAGAAGAAAAGAAGCATGAAAGAAAATACACAGTGGGGGAAATCAGGAGTGAACAAAGCAGGCAGGCTTATCTTGGGCTTGGGTTCACTGCTGAGGGAGCAGGAGAAGTTCTTGAGAGAAGGTGCATGCAAGAAGCTCCTAAAGCTATGTTAGAAGTCTGCTTGCCTGTAGGGCTAAGATAAAATAGGGTACAAAGACTTGCATGGAAATTGCTTTTTTTTTTTTTTTTTTTTTTTCCTTTTTATTTCTCCTCCTGAAAGGATGATGGGGACACAGAAACATGTATGCCTAGAAGGTCTGGAACTAATGTGGGGAGAACACATGGCATAGCAGGGGCTAAGATAAAGAAAGGCCACAGGAACTGAGAGAGAGAGAGAGAGAGAGAGAGAGAGAGAAATCGTGTAGTTAAGCACAGCTAGAAGTTAAGTTGGAATACATGGTAGAGACAGCTGTTTGAAAGTATGACCTGATAAACAACTGTAATGTGGGGGTGATAAAATGGATATAAAATTTGTTCATGATGACATTAGTGGTTGAAACAAACCTTGTGGAGCAAATGCTTAAGGTCTTAGTGTAATTTTGAGGAGAGGAATTAATAAACATTATGTTTGCAACAGAGAAACTAGAAGAGCCAGAACATTACATGTACAAGATCAGAGGTGCTTGATCACTCAGGGTAGCCTTGACAAAACCATCAGACAGCAAAATCAGAGGGTAATCCAGAAATAGATGGTAGCATACAATGAAGTGGAATTTGTACTAGCGGCAGAGGTAGTAGTCACGACACAAGTAAACAATGTAAGTGATATAGAATACATGTTTCAAATTCACTTTTCTCTTACAGAAAAAAATGAGGTTTTAATCTCTTTATTGGAACATGGAACTGACGTGTCGACCAAATATTTTAAGGGTAAAAATGTGGGCCTGAAGTGATCTATTAATAGATGGTTAAACAGGTAACACCGAGCTCTTGCATGAATATAGACTGTGAAGAGAAAAATTCATAATATTTTATATAATAAATATATACCTCATAATATTTCTGAGTTCAACACACAACATAGATACCAACTGATCAAATAGAGGTACTGTATTGAATTTATGTGGCAAGGTTTTAGTAGTAGGGGGCCACAGGGGTGACCTCTGTGAGAAGAATCCAGAAGCTGCCCCGTGTTAGATAAGAGCTAGTTTCAGCTGGCTCCAAAGGAACCGGCCACTAGCTGGAGCCAAGTCAGTAAGTGGTGTTGTTGGCACCTCTGAGAGAAGATTTAAGAAAGGGGAAAAAAACAAAACAAAACAAAAACTTCTGCACAACAGCAGCTGGGAGAGAGAAGAGTGAGAACCAGCCTCGCAGACCCCAAGGTCAGTGCAAAAGGAGGGCAGGAGGTGCTGTAGTCATGCAGCACAAGTTCCTCTGCGACTCAAAGAAAGGCCCTTGATGGAGCAGGCTGTTCCCCTGCAGCCTATGCATCCCACACGGAGCAGATCTCCACGCTGCAGCCCATGGAGGAGCCCCTGGTGGAGCAGGTGGATGTGGCCTGGAGGAGGCTGCGGCCCATGGAGAGCCCCCACAGGAGCAGGCCCTAGGCCGGAGCTGCAGCCCGTGGAGAGGAGCCCACGCAGGAGCAGGGGGTCTGGGGGGAGCTGCTGCCTGTGTGGAACCTGTGCTGGAGCAGTTTGCTCCTGGGGGATGGACCCCATGGTATGGAGCCATGTGGGAGCAGTTCTTGAGGAGCTGCTGCCTGTGGGTAGCCCCTGCAGGATCAGTTTGGGAAGGACGGCATTCCATGGGAGGGACCCCACATGGAACAGTGGCTAAGAGTGACCCTGAAGGAGCAGCGGAGATGAAGCATTAGGGAATAACCGCAGCCCCCATTCTCTGATCTCCAGCACTGCTCGGGGGAGGAGGTGGAAGAGGATGGATGGGGGAGGGGGGGGGGGGGGGGGGAGGAGGTGTTTTTAGTTTGCTTTTAGTTTCTCACAGTTTTTGCTTGTTATTAATAGACAATAAATGACATTAATCTCCCAATGCTGAGTCTGTTTTGACCTGGATGGTTGTTGTTGAGTGATCTCCCTGTCCTTATCTCAGCTCTTGAGCCCTATTTATTGTATTTTCTCCCTCTTTCCCTTTGAGGAGGGGGAGTGAGAGAGCAGTTGTGGAGCTCTGCTGCCCAGATGAATAAAACCACCACAGGTATGTAGACTATAAACAGCTTTGTGTGCTTCAAGTTTAGAAGTCACTTTAGATAATCAATTATAAAATTTATATAATTTGTATTCTAAGAGAATAACAGGGAAATAATTATATATCCAGCTGTATTCAGAAGTAACCCTGTGACAGAAGAACTGAGGGTCAGCAATACTGTACTACCAGCAACCTTAGTTAGGCAAGGTTGGATTATGGTCCTTTTCCATAATCCGTTCAAATGTATCTGTGCAATGTAGAGAAGGTTGGCAGAGAATCACCTCCACACCTAGTCCTTTTCAGTCCTAACTCTTATTCATTCGCACTCCTGCATGAGTAATGTAATGCTAATCTGTCTTTTACAACTTTGCAAATAAACAAACAAAACCTCCAACCCCTATATTTCTAAAACAAAGCCCTACAAAGTAAAACAGAAAAGAATCCACAGTGGGAATATTAAGAGCAGTACTGGAAAAAAAATAAAAAAGATAAAATTTTGTACGTTAGATACAACCCTCTGAAGTATGAATTCCCCTGAATTTGGATTTGCAGTACAGACATATTTCTTGTTCTCACTGAAGAACAGTGAGTTATAAACCTTGCTATGCCTTAGCCCTTCCACTGTATGAGACGATGAGGTGTAAGTGGCTTTTATAACCTTCCATAAGGTTTTTAGTATGCTGTGATATTTTCAGGGCAGGGACGAGATACAATAAAGTGAGTTAAATGAAAAGAAAAAGCATTAACAGTGGATTTCATCTTAGTATTTAATTAGCTAGAGGCCATGTAAGAATAGACTAAATATCAGCACAGGGTTCTTGATTACAATCTTAGAACAGATGGGCATTTTTATCTTGAAAGGATGACCAGCTTATCTGTAGTTTTCCAGCTATCATGACTGATCTATATCTTCTTTATCCAGCCTAATCAAGTACAGAAAGTTTATTAAGATAATAAGGCTGAAAGTTATCACCACTTCGGCTCTCTAATCTTGATGCAGTTTTGCTGTGTTCTGTGTTTCAAGAGGTCTGTCAGCCAACAAAGGCTAAAGTTTGAGGGGTATCATTTACAGGCAAACAATGATTTTATTTTTTTTTTGCTCAACAACAAGCAACTTAAAACCAAGGTTAAATTGATGGCAAGAGGTTATTGTCATGACAACTCCAGCAGGCTAAACACAGAATATAAGATCAGGGTAACAGGTGGAATTCTTTGCCGAAAACAAGCAGGTTCCTGGCTCTCCTAGTGACTCTACTTTCTTGGCATTGCTGAGCGCAATTCTGACTTACCTTCTACAAGCACAGGAGAGAAGATGGTTTAAATCAGAATAACCACAGTAGTGGAATCTATGCCAAATGTTGTGGATGAAATGATATGCATAACCAGTGGATGTATACATTGAAGAGCCAAATGTCAGGAATGTAAAATTTGTGTTTGCTCTTTTAATATCTTCTATTTTTTAGAAGAAGATATTTATAATACATTTTAAAAGAAGATATTCTTTTAATATCTTCTAAACATTTTCAGTATCGTCATTTTTATTACTTATAAGTTATTTCGATTTAAAATTAAAAAAAAACTTCCTTAAGAGATTTTAAATTTGGATTTGTTTTTAAACCCAATTATGTCATAAGAGATGCCTTCCATTCTATTAGGATGACTGCATTTTTTGCATTATCAAGGAAGACCAGTTGATTTTTGGTAAGTTTTTTATGAACACATCACTGTGTCTATGATCAGGTGACTGCATGACACTTGAAGTAGAAAAGCGGTTCACAGCTAATAAAGGTCCAGTAGTTACAGTAGTTAATAATCTGAAAAAGGTTTTGTGTTTTGAACCGTTATTTTTTTTTTGTTATGTTTTATTTTCCGTTTTTTTTTTTTTTTTCAGAAGTAGAGGCATACCTACTATTGCCACTTGAGTACTAGATTCCCATTTTGCTTTTGGATATCCTGGCAATACATTGCTTGGCAAGACGTCTCAATGTCTGTGGAGTCATCATTACCTGTGAGCAGAATAGAAAAGAGCACAGTCTATCGGTAGTTATGGCACTTCTTGCCTTGCCTTTACAAGCCAGAAATTCTCAAGGAGATGGGCTATGGGGCTTTTGACTGAAAGATCAATGTTTAAATAAAATCTGTGTGCTGATTACACATCTACACATTCAATCAACGAGTCACTGAAATTCCATAACAAGCTAAATATTGATGACTGGAAAACAAATGTGTGCAATTGCACTTCACTCTGTTTTTTCTTGTTCTTCCTAATCTCACCAACCCTTAATAAATATGAGGTTATTACTGCCACTTATGCTACATGTTACCAGCTATTGTGTTATGAAGTGCTACAGTTTGCTGTTATTGATCTTACCTGTCTTTTTAATTATTAAAGTGACCTGAGGTTTGGTTTGGTCAGCCATGCAGGTCATTCTTCCACCTTAATGATGTGAAATGCTATTGTCAGGGTGAGGGAGTCAGAGTACCCATAGTTTAATGCTCTTTTACATGCCAATTATTCTCCAGACTATAGAACAGCTGCAGTCAATCAAACATCAAAATCTGGAGGTCATCTGTCTGCTTCTTGACCTCTCTGTGACTGAAACTTAACAATAGATATCTTTGATAATCTTGCTTTTCCTATGAAAGAAATTGTGTTCTAAACTGTACAGGTGATGCCCCAAAAAGCCAGGTCATATTTCAGCACAGACAAATTTGGGAACAGAGCAAAAAGCGTGGTCAGAAGGACCTGAACAGAAATGCATAATCTAGATCAAATAGTTTTGGATATGTGAAGGTTGTGCAAGAAGATGGGTCAGTTTTTCCAGAAGGAGACAGAGATGCTAAAACTCTGGTCTTGATCAGAATCTGACCAGTGTTATCATAGTACTGCCAATAATGGAATGAAGCAGAATGTGACAACCATTTAGTGTGTTCGTATCATGCTGCTGTATGCAAATCGGGCATCTTTCAGGAACCTCCCACCTTTTGTAGCATGGATACTGCTGTAAGTAGTATGTAATATAACCCAAAGTTAAAGCTTATAAATAGGTTTTCCAAGGGATTTATAAAAGAGGCTGAAACAATTGTTCATTATCTTGTAACTTAATGTCCTATTTGTGTTTTTTTAGCCCTTTAATTTTACTGATAAAATATCAATGAATGCTTTTCATTTTTCCTGGTTCTTACCTTCCTCTGTTAGGAAAAGGTTTCATCCTACAATTTGTTTTCATCCAATATATATTTTAAATACACATAGAAATATCTAGCCATTTGTTTTGTGACCATATATGTAACTTTCCCCTTATATTGATGTTTTATACATATATATGTATTACTTTAAAATTGTTGTGATAGAAAGGGACAAAGTCTTTTCAGGAGAGGTGTTCATTTATGGCATAGCAGATTTGTTAACCTTTTAAACAGCATATAAAAATCCAAATCTTTACAAAGATTGTACAGTCCAGCAAACAGCAAAGCCTGAAGCCTTACTCTATGACAACCACCCTTTCAGCTTGTTAGTATAGCTTCTAATTCCTTTAAAATATAAAGTTCTGTAGGCCCTTGAAGCCATTTGGAAATTGAACCAAATGTTCAGCACAAAATTTTGCTATCTGCTTGAACGTAGCTATTCATTGGATGTGTCCTGGCAGACAGCAAATTTCTGGATAGTTTACTCTACTGGCATTAGTCCTCAGAGTCCTAGTGACCAAGGATTTGCCTGTTTGAGAGATTTTGTCTCTTCAGCTAACAGAGCAATGGGAAACAAATCACTCTGGGTGTGATCCAAAGCCCAGTAAAGTCAGTGGAGGCATTTGTGGAAGGGAGGTTAGGAGGACAATCTTTAGTAATGATTTCTCCAGAGCTCTCTCTTACAGTTGGTTTACCATTGATCTGTTTTTTTAACCTTTGTAGTAAGCTGAAAAGTCCATTTCACTACTTCCACTCTACTGAGAAATGCTGAGCTGAGAGCTGGAAGGATTTTTGGTTGTTTTCCTGACATTAGGCTGGTGAGTATTTACATATCATCAGAAGGATATATTTTATTTTATTGTATTTTATTTTAAATTTTGGAAGGAGTACGCCATAAGGTAGTTGGTTATTAAAGGTTTTACAAATATAAGCTAACAACCTAAATTATACTTGCATATGGCTATAACAATCCTATTTTCTATCTTCACTGAGATATTTATTTTTTTATACTTTCTACTGCAAGAATAACTACTTGAAGCAAATGTGCTATGTAGTGTTGCACTAGGGCGCTATGGATTTTTAAAAAGTACCTCTTTTGCGATATGTTAAAAAAATCTTGGCTGATTACAACTTGTTAGCTTTGCTGCTGCTCCAGTTCCGTTTACAAAAAAAAAAAAAAAAAAAAAAGGCTTTATATTCCCTCCCACTGATTTTCAACTAAAACAGAACTTAGTTGCCTGCTGATCCTGCTGGCTTTTTTAAATGAAAAACTTATTCTTCTTAAACTACTGGAAAATTATGTTTAAAAATCAGCATAATTTCATTGCCTTTTATTTCTGTCTGTCATGAAACTGCTAGGCTGCTTTCTGGAGCAACTCAATATAATTTAATGCACAAATTTAGTTATAGTTATAAATATACTGACTGAAAAATATTTTAATGATCCAGAGATATTAGTCACTCTAGAGTAAAATTGTCTGTGTGCATACACTGGAAAAAAAAAAATCAGTGTCTATAGATGCCTCTGTCTTCATAACAGATAAATGCATAGGATTGAGACTTGGCAGGTTCGCTAAGGAGTGAATTTTCCTAGCCAGTGTACTGGATGTGGTTCAGCCATTTAAATTGCAGAGGACATAGAAATTAATTCAGCGTGATGACATTGCATTACTTTTGTTTTTAAGAATTGTAAGAACCATTCTTAGAGTCAGGAGAACATAGAATAAGAAACTTTACTTGAAGACTGGTAGAGAATGACAATATTTCTACTTATTGAACAACATGGTGGGATTGCATAATTTCCCATTTCTCTTCAATATGGTTGAAGTACATAGGAAGAATCAACAACGCTGATGAGTTCAAGTCTTGTAGGGGTCAAAACTCATGCTTTTCTGAATATTTATGAAAGCTGTGTGTGTTTCATAAAATTTTGGTGAATTTCCAACCATTCTATTTTGATGTATTCCTTTTGGACTGACTATGCACCTGTCCTTTTCAGTTTTAATACATGTACCAAATAATTGTCCATAAAATGGGACACAAGAGTATGAGAGGCACTTCTTATACAGCCTGGTAGACCTCAACATACCTTTTAGTAAGTAATTCAGTGTGCAAGACAGGGCTTGGGCTGCAAGACCAGAAGAACCATGAAGATCTTACAAAAGACAGAATATTTCACCAAAGGATTATTCTGCATCAAAACCTGCATCTTTTTTTTATTTTTTTATTTATTTTATTTTATTTTATTTTATTTTATTTTATTTTATTTTATTTTATTTTATTTTATTTTATTTTATTTTATTTTATTTATTTTTTTTTTTAACAGAGGAGGAGGCAGGGGAAATACTGACTACAATAATGGAAGAATTTCATGTGATGGAAAATCAGCTCCATCTCCCATTTTCCAATGGTTAATTCACTGTTCAAACCATGTGCCTGACTGTGGCTGAAAAGATCATACATACTTGGAGAGCACAGTCTGTATAGTTTAAATATAGTCAGCCAACTGACTGTCAACTGATCCTTAAAGGAAAGATCAAAGAAAATTAGTATTCTTAACTGGTAATCTGCATTACAGATTACCAGTTCTATGAGAAACCTCTTTTGGCCCCTCTACTTTCCCTCCCCCTCTGTACTATTATTATAGGGAAGGTATCACACAGTTCTTGTTTGGCACTCTTTACTCAGTGCCCGAATAAAAATTAGTTGGGGAAGAAAATGGTGTATATCTTTTTCTCTCTTCAAATGGTACAATTTTCTCACTAAATTCTGGCTTAGGGTGCGTGACCAATATTGCAGGAGTTTTTAAGATTTATCAAAAGCAAGAGAAAAGTGCTTTTATCCTATTACCTTTTTACACTGATGGGATTCAACTTAACCTGTGTCTCTAGAAACATTTAGTTTGCTGCTGGCTCACTCAGAACCTGAACACAGTTGCTATCACAGCGACTGTCGTATTAATAAGTCTTCAAACTGCTTGGATTAATGTGATTGCTGAAATAAATCAGAGTAGTGACCCAGTAATTCTAGTGTCCTGTCATTAAATCACTTAGGACCAGACGCTCCAGAAAAAAGAATGAAAAGTACTCTTACTTAAACTCCATCTGTTGGCTTATTTGCACAGTCACTTTTCTACTAGTAACATGAAATTCATACTTAGAGTGGTGGGAAGTCTCTTCTACCAACCTAGACTTGAGCTGTCTTCAGAGTAGCCTCTGAACATTTCAAGGAAATAGACACAGTCTTGTAAAGTTCACTCTGCTGCTTCCTGCACTCTTCAGAGACTTTCTCACTCATTACTGCAAGTGGGCGAGTGCCTTTTTCAAGCCCTGTAAAAACGGAAAATCTAGCAGATGGTAGATATGGCCTATATGCCTGAAGTCCCTTCATATCCCTCTGTCATGTTTCCAAAACTACTTTCCAGTGTGCTTTCCCATGGAAGTCATTGGAATGTTCCTGTTGGGTGGGATTATTACATTTTCTTTTCTATCTTCTTCCCCCTCTTCTCCTTCCTTCCTCTCCTTCCCCCTTTGTTTTTTCCCAACTGTAATTCAGAAAAAATTAGAGGCTTTTGCCATCATGTAAACACATTTATGGTAGATTTTGAGGGAAGACTAATTGGTCAGGCTGACTTACACCTCCTGCTGTATACTTCAGGGAACTATAAATCACTTTCAGTTGGATCTGGGTTTATACCAAACCTGCTGCTTCTATTGCTTCCCACAGGCTACCACTACATAGTTTAGCTTGTTTTTCCTGTTCTTGTTATGTGTTTTGAACCTGTGGTGTATTACCAACAATCAAATATAGTAAAATGTAGTCATTACAAACACAACCATCACCTACTGGTGATAATCAGAAGGGTTTCTTCTGCACGCTTGGGTCAGAAAAATAAAATGAAATAAAAAACAGGATATCTTGTTTAAAATACCCATAGAAGGGAGATACATCTGTTTGCATCAGCTTGGGACTCACATAGCCTGGACCTCAGAAGCCAAAGGAAGGGACTGAGAGAACAATGAACTGCCAACTGTAGGAGATCAGATCTGAAACCATTGAAGGAACCTGAGGGTGCACAAGTCCATGGGACCTGATGAGATATATCCACAGGTACTGAGGGAATTGACAGATGTAGTTGATAAGCCATTCTCCATCATATTTGAGAAGTCATGGCAGTCTGGTGACTGCCATCTTCCTACTGACTGGAAGAGGGGAAACATAGCTGCCGTATTTAAAAAGGGAAAAAAGAAAGACCCAGGGAACTACAGACCAGTCAGTCTCACCTCTGTGTCTGGCATGATCATGGAGAAGATCCTTCTGGAAACTTTTCTAAGGCACATAGAAAATAAGGAGGTGATTAGTAACAGTCAGCATGGCTTCACTAAGGGTAGATCATGCCTGACAAATCTGGTGTCCTACAATGGGGTTACAGCATTGGTGGATAGTGGAAGAGCAACTGACATCATCTACCTGGACCTGTATAAAGCATTTGACACTGTCCGCCATTACATTCCTGTCTCTAAATTGGAGAGAAATGGATTTTTTGGATGGACCACTCATTGGGTGGATGGTCACATTCAAAGAGTTGTCAATGGCTCAATGTCCAGGCGGAGATCAGTAACAAGTGGTGTTCCTCAACCTGGTGTAGTGGAAGGTGTTCCACATGTCAGGGGTGTTATAACTAGATGATTTAAAGTTCCTTCTAACCTAAAACTCTTCTGTGATTTTATCCCAATGGTGTGAGCACTCTATCACCTCTCCTATACTCCTGAGTTGTTGTGTGACATGGACATTAAACTTAGAGATTTATAAAGGATTTATAAAGGAAGATTTATAAAGCAGAGGTCAGTTACTCTCTAATTCTGGTATATTCATTACTCGCTGGATCACTTCTAGGAGTGTTCACCCAAGCCTTAAGTTGTCCTCAGCAAGCTGATTTTTCTACTCATTGTACATGACCAGAATTGGTCCTTTTGTACTAGGCACAAAGATATTTCATCAACATAGGCATTTAATTTTTTAGTGCATCACTTTCTTTAATTATCTTCCTCATGACCAGCAGGTTGCATATATACAGGCTGCAATATAAATGCAGAGATACAATGGGTCACTCCATATGAGTAAAAATTACAATACTGTTGTATGAGTGCTGTATACTGATGTGTCACAGTGAAGTCCATTTGAAGGAGGATACCTTCAGCCAGAGAAAGTATTTTGATTACTAGTGAGTACTGATGATTGTATAAACAGTTGGGCAGTTCAGATCTGTGTTTCCATCCAAACTTTAAATGCCAAGAGTTTCTAAATGGTTTTGTTGGTATCCTGTGAAAGTATGCTTTGTCTGGACACAGCAGAGTATTTCTTACAACATCATAAGTAGAAACTCTTATGTATTAAACAATACCAAAGTACAATAAAGCCCAGGCATGCTTAAACATTAGGGAAGTCACTATGAAGATTGCTTGTAGCAAAATTCTAGTTAATTCTAGAATTAACTGTTGAGGAAGCAAGAGCTATTCAACTTTGGAGTCTGCTTTTTCTTGCTCCTGATAACCAAAATCATAAATATCTTCCTGAAGGACATATTTTTTTGTCCTTGCAACATGCAAACACAAAACTGTACTGAAGATATTTTTGAAAACTTCCCTGGCATATGGATTATTTTATTCCTCTATGCTTTATTCCTCCAAAGAGCAGCAGCCTCAGTCTATGATCAAGTAATAGCTAATCAATATCATAGGCTTTTTTAGGTACATAGACACATCTGAATAAATTTACCTGTACTTTGTACTCATATTGGGGATAATTGGGGAATATATTATTTGTCCATTTATAGAACCAGTTAATATTTACATGCGTATTATTGAGGCTAATAAGTACAGGAACAAATATAGATATTTTTAGATACTCTTGAAACTGACTCACTTTCTTAAATGGTAACTATAAAAAAAATCCCAATGACTAAAAAATTCTGCTGTGTGGACAAGTATTGTGTTTGCTTAACTAGAGAAAAAACATGTAAAAATGTGAACATTTGTGGTGGCAGGAAAAAAGAAAGAATGACAGATTTGGATTAATATTCTTTTCTAAATAATGTCTAATGCCTAATTTTGACTTCTGCAAAAACACAATTAGAGAACAAATTTAATTTTTGATAACATAAAGAACCACAATGTATTCTTTGTTTCTCACTCCTTTCATTCCAAGTTCTTAAAATGCATTAAAAAATGATACTAGCGACATCTATATGCTTTTCTGCCAATTGTGTGGATCTTCAGCGGTCCATAGAATAATATATGTAACATTCAATTTTTCAGACAAGATGTGAGGGGATCATATAGAAGAATAGAGTTCAGTTGTTGAATTTTAACTCAGATACTGCAACAAGTGGCAGTGCTAACTAAACTGCAACATCAGCCCCCATTCCATCATAGGTGTCTATTGAAACTCAGTGTAAAAATTGCTATTGACTTCAAAGTGGATGGAATCAGGTCCAGCAGTGGTTTCAGTGTATGCTTACTGCTTGCAAATAGGCTGAAAATATCAAGACTGGAACTTCAAGGACAGTACTGGAAGCAATGGTTAGCAAACTCTGCCTGTACTCCAAAAATAACCCAAGGTCACTTTGAGAAAGTGTCCTCAGTAACTAAGCCTTTGAATCAGGCATCTAGGTTTAAAGTACCAAAAAAATTCAAGCTGTAAATTATGCACTGATGCAAAGCTCTAATCTATCTTGTGGGAAGTTTTCCTTTACCTTCTTTGCATATGATGAAGCCCTATACTATGAGTGTGTGAGTGTGTGTGTGTATGTCTCTATGGGCACACAGTGTTTCTCTTCTCTCCTACTGAAACTGGATTACTCAAAGGTGGCTTCATTTCAGAGCTTGGAACATAGCTACCAAGTAGTGCTAGCAACCAAATTTGAAATTAAGTTATCAGAATGCAATGTTTTAGATAATAAATAAACTATTTAATTTTAATAATGCTTTAAAGTAGAAAATATTTTAATGAATATTTTCCATTTAAAATTGATAATCAGTTATTTACAGTTGCTGAAAGTCTGTCACAGTACAACCTCAGATTCAAAAGCACTGCTATTAGCATCTGTACCAGCACGCAGGATGCTTCTGGACTGTGTATGTTGGCATTTTGGATGAGAATACTGGTTTATGTCATATAAAGAGTCTTGTTCTCTTCAGCCTGAAGTCTGAAGTTCAAAGAGAAGAAACGAACATTTACTGACCTATGTATGGTCTGCTTGAAAAAAAAAAAAAAAAAGACTATTTCTAATGGAAAATACAGACTACTGAAACTAAGAAATATTTTTTGAAGATGGTATTTTTTGACAATTTCTTAACAGAAAAAGAAATGAAATCAAATATATGTATGTGTGTGTGTATGTATATGTATCTCTCTATATATATTAAGCTGGAAGCATATATTCAACTTATGGTAAATCACTTTTTGGCTTCCAAGGGACAATTTGGAACTAAACACTGCAAAATCATTTCAGCTAAAACTTCTCTTTTGTTCTTCCCTTTTCCTTAATTTTGCATCAGCTCAAAAACATTTTCAAAACTTTGATTTGTTCTAATTCAGGATGGGAAGATAAAATTCAGGTGAAAAATTCTCAAGGCATAACTTTACTATCCTGATCTACATCTAATTTGTTTCTTTAGCATTCAAGGACATCTCTTGTGTTGGAGAATAAGTTATTAGTGGTCAGCTGAGTTCCAGTCCTATTTGCCAGGAGCTTGAGTATTCATATTCTATTATGGAGTAAATATTTTTAACCTCAGTGATGGGTTTCTGTAAATTCACCTCCTTCCTTGCAAGACAGTTTTTCTTACAGCTTCTTAGAATTGTATTCTGCTAGCAAGATGGTTGGATGGTTTATGTTGCAGCTATCAGGCCTGTCTGTGTACTAGAAAAGTACATTATCTTTGCTTCAGGGATCACCACTGCCTCCCTTTATTTATACTACACTGCTGTACCCTCCAGCCCTGTCATTCCAATAGTATTCTTGAAGAGAGCTTGATCCAAAGCACATTACAGAATTGCAAACTCTCTTAAGAGTTCTGTGGCAATGTGGCAAAAATGGTTATAACTTTTGAAATGCTGTGGAAATGTTTGCTGGAAGCCAATGAATTTCCTATCAGGAATGTCACAAACAAGTGGAAGTGAATAGAAAATCTGGGAAGTCATGCAGATTTAAAAATAAAAATAAAAGGAAAAATAAACACCCCAGCCCCACCTAACCTGTTGGGTTTTGCCCTGCTTTAATCAATTATTTATGATGTCCCCATTAATCCAGATTTCAAGGTCAATGCATTAAGTCTTCTATTTGGAAAGGAGCTTTGAAAGGAAATGTCATTGTATGCATTGTATGGGTCAGATATGCATGTGTTAGTTTTACAGACTGGTGTCAGTGTTGCATGTATTTATTTGGGACAGTGGTGATGATGTGTAAGCCATTTTGCTCAAAAAGAACAATGCACTGGGATTTTTTTTTTTTTTAAGAATTAGTTTCTGGTTTACTCAAGGCCTTCTCCACCCACTTTAGATGAGGGAGGAAAAAGTCTTGGCAAGCAGATGCTCTGAGGGGGCACATGGAGGCGTGTGTAATCATCTTGCCAGTTTAATTAACAGTGCTTTTGACTGATATGTGTTAATGAGGATAACGTACAGTATGGAGGGAAAGAACCCTGTGTGCTATATTAAAGGGACAGGTGCTGGGTGCACTGGAAAGTTCATGCTAATAAAGGGAAAGTAAGTGCATAAAATGACTTAGAAAGTGAGGGAGAGGAATCATTTATGAGATTGCTTGTAAGGGAGTAACTGTGCATCCGGTTCATGTGCTTCAAAGTGCCTTGGAATGAAAAATGAGGAAGTGGAGAAAATCTGTCTATTGGCAGCCCAGTTCTCCATGGGCAGTTAGGTGAGAGGAGCTCCCAGTGCCTGGAAGACTGCACCAAATCGGCTCACCTGTGTAAATGCTCCCCTGTGCATAAATGTTTGCAAGAGTGGGCCTAAAGTGTAATGTATTTGACATTCTGTGCTATTTCCTCTGAAATGACACTGCTTATAGTTAAGAGCAATCAATGAAAGATTTCCTTTTGCATAAGGACCTGATCGTCTGATGCTGCAAGAGCCTCCTGCAAGGTGCTGAGTGCCCTCAACTCTAAGTGAAATCAATAGGATTGGGCACTAGCATTTTTAATTCTTAATATTTATGGGATATTTTTAGTTTATTCCCTATGCTTTGAAAGTAGAACTAACTTTACATGATTCATTGTCAGCCTGAAAAGGAGGATAAGAGTTCAATGTGACAAGCTTATTTATCTGGAAGATATCGTTAGAGATTTGTAATGTCCTATCAGAGGCTTTAAACATTTGGAACAGTTGTGTCCTATGATCCTTACTCCAACAAAATTGGATGTATTTCCAACATTAAATCTTCACTTACAGGAAGCAATAGGATTGGTAGTCCAAAAAGGCAAAGTTCTTAGCGAGTGTCTCAAGCTGCCATGTTGCATTGTCTTTCTTCATGACCCTATTTGTTTTGGTACAGGACCAGTGAAATGCAAATATTCCAGTTTTTATGCTACTCTCTACCACCAGTGTTCAAGCTTTCTGAGGCTTTCTTTTACTTTATTTTTCAAAGGTCTTAATCTTTCTACAAGATTTATATTTTTTAAATCAAAACCTATAAATCTGAGTTACAATTTAAGGAAACATTTACAATACTGTATTCCTTTACATATCTTGAAAATTCATTATACATTTTCATTGTCTTAAACAAAAATCTGCTATTACTGCATATGTAGTGTATTGAAAATTATCCATATATGTAGGAATGCATGTATGTTTGTATGTTTCTGTGACCAAAAGAGAGATGATCAGATGAAGGTAATGTGTTCACCCTTCTCTTTTGGAAAATATTTCCTTTTCTACCAGGAACTGAACTGAACTTCTGTACTTTTTTTCTTTTTTTTTCTTTGAATTCTTGCTGACACTATAAGGCAGGAGAGCTACAGGCTTGGGATAAGACCAATGGATGGTGTAGTTGAGAATCCCCGTTAAGTGACCAGTTCAGTGATAGGAGCAAGATAGAGTTTGTCCTCACAGAACTCTTTTGTATATATAGGCTTAAAGTGGTGCAATCCAGAAACCTTGAAGATTTTGGAGGATGATTTCCTTAGTTTTCTGACTTTCAGAACCAAAATGTACCACCAGAGAGGGTGTTCTGACCAGTGGCTTTTCAAAATAACTGTTAAGCAGACCAGAAAGGTGTCAAAGTTGCCTCTTGGTTTAAGTGCAATTAATTCTTTGGGTAAATTCTCGGTTGTTTTCTTGTTCTTGCCAGTGTGCTCAAGACTTCTCAATATATTTTTCAAGACAATGGTAAAACCATATTTGCTTTATATTTCAATGGGTCCTAGCAAAAATTGCACAGTGTTCCCAAAAGTCAGGATGCAGGATTATTCTGTTTTCTAAATTCTTACAAGTGTCAATATAACATATTTTCAATATAACATATTTTTACATTTTCGATCCCTTTGTCTCCTTTAAAAATTCTTACTTTGTTTCTTCAACTAGAGAGGGGTTAAAATCCAAGACAGTGTTGGCATAAGATCAAGTGGGTAAAAACTGGTTGTAAACACATCTAGGACAGAAATGAGAAGATTTATAACTAGCAGAAGACTGAAGTTCTGGAGCAGTAGGGGCAATGAAGGAAAAAAACAAACAAACAAAAAAAACCAAAACAAACAAACAAACAAAAAAAAACAACAACAACAACAAAAAAAAAAAAACAACCATGTTTAAACCAACAGTTTGATAAATTTATTAACAGACTTATGTGACCTGGCTGTTTCCATTCACAGTGGACTGGACATCATTACATGAGTTCCTTCCTACCTCTATTTCCTAAAGAAATGATGCAAATGCCGGTATTTGTGCTTCAGAAATACAACGCATTGGATAAAAATCCTAAGTAAATAGAAAACAAAGCAGTCTGGAATTAGTCCTTACCTATCATAAACTGACACCAGTAATGTTCAAACAAAAGACAGAAACCGGTACAATGTCCAAATGCAGGTCCTCCTAGTTTTGACCTTTTTTACTTTTTCCCAAAATATGGCAGATTTTATACATTAATTTTATCCTATTTCTATTCAAAGCAGGCATGAGCAAAAACATTGGCTGAATGTACTGTTATTCATTTTGGGGTCAGTATCTCATCCTTCCTGGACAGCTTTGCACATAATAAAAGAACTAACATCCAGCAGAGTTGAAAGCCTTCAATAGACCAAGGATCAGGCTCACAGTTTTAGGATCTGTGACTCAGTTCAGCAAAGCATCTGCTTAAACCTCCATGCACACTTCATTCCAATTAAAGCATATGCCTAAATATTTGGATGACTGCAGACAGACTTCAGCACATGCTTAAAGTTAAGATTATGTCTAAATGATTTATTAAACTGAAACCCTGCTTAACCTACAGGAAGCACAGGCTAATAACAGATGATGCTATTTGAATAATCGTCAGTACAATACTCTCTATTACTTGATTGATATGTTGCAGCTTTTCTTATAAACATGCATCTCAAAAATACTGTACAAAATGAATGGTGCAATATTAAAACGCACTTATAAATGAGAGGAAAAGAAAAACAAACTAAGAAGTAGTGAAATAAAAGAGACTTTCAGATAACTTTAAATATCACTATCACATTCATTATAACAGTAGATATTAAATTATATCAGATGCTCTGTCTTTTTCCCACTTAATAAATAAAAATAAAGCACAACATTACACACATTGTTCTTACCCTTTCTTATCTAATGATGTTCCATTCTTTTTCATTCAGGCATTTCTGGTATTATGTGTTTAGCCATCTCACTATCAGTTGTATTACTGTTAGTCTTGTTGCTTTCCTACTGACAGTTTTTTATATAGGATTCAACCAATATTGCTTCCTCTCCTAGTAGGGTTGCTTTTTTGTTGGTGGTGGTTTTGTGTGCGTGTGTGTGTGTTTTAGCATTCCATTAAAAATTTCATAACACTAATTTAACTCCAGATTCTCAATTCTGTTTTGACTGATTTTACTTACTGGCAAGAACATTTTTCTTCACTTTTTCACTTTTTTTTTCTTTTTTTTAAAATCTTCCTACATTATTGTAGTCTGAATCTTATTCATCTCTTCTGTACAATCTGATATATATCCTGAAACATTTGTGATCAAGTTTTGAAACAGTAGCTATCAAATTCTCAGACCGAGTATAATAATCATAATGATTTGAAGAAAAACACTGAGCTCCATGGAAGTGGCAATAAAATCAGAGAACTAAATATGTCATTTTTCAAGGGATGATTCTATTTACAAATAAATGCTTAATAAACCTAGACCTTGCAATTTTCTTTTGCACAATCTTATGCTTCACATAGAAATAGGATAATTTTATTTCTATTGTAACTTTTCCACTTTAACAACATGTTGTCCATCAGCAAATAACAATGGTACACTTTGTCATAGTGTTACAAAAATAAGCCCTCATAAACACCCATTGCAATAACTTTTACATTTACCTCAATGTTTTTAATACGCAGAAATAATTATCAATCAAAAATAATGTTTGCTGAAGGTTATGGCTCAATTATTTGCATATATTTTAATTTTGAAAATGGATTTTGCTGTTGAAAATAACGTTAGTGCCTCTGCTAGAAAACAGTTTTATAATTAGGTGAATACTGTAGCATAAAATACTCATCACCATAGCAATGGTTTTCATGGGGCATAAGTAAGTTGATAACAGAGGCAATACATTTACTACAGAGACTATTGTGGTTGAATAATGTAAAGTTATAACTTCTAGTAAAGCACCTACTAACGTAAGAAATCATGGTGCAGTCACACTACATATTGACATTAAGAGTCATTTTAATGAAATGCATTAATATTTTATATAGCATCCTTCATACAAAGCATAATAACATTGCAATGTCTTACAACATAGTGTCTCATATACTGCCTCTCATTTTGAAGGGTCATGTGCTTGTGTGGGAGCGTGTGTATAGGATTAACTTCAACCACTCCTGAAATTCCTTTATTTATTTATATGTACTGTTCTAATATTTACCTTTGCAGTATCTGAATTGACACGAACCTCGCTCTGGAGAGGAGAACTATAATTATTTAAAAGTGGATTGCACCCCTAAACAGCATTTGAATTCTGGCAGCAAAAAAGTGTTAGTTTATCCAAATGTACCCCAGAAAAGAAATTGAGGTAGGCAGAATGCAATTATCCCAATTTGAAACCAGACATAACGCTGGAGATGTTATTGTGAAAATTTCTATGAGGTTTTTAATGGTGGAAAATAGCCGAAACCTCAGTTTCATTTCTCCTTTTGACATGTCCTATACCACAATCAACTGACGGAAGTGGTGCCAGGTGGAAACACAACTTTAGTATTGTCTTGAAGTAATGGTACCTTTCACCAAGACACACTTTCTGCCTGCTTTTCCCCAGGTAGGTCTCCCATCTAAGGACTGATATAATCCTGCTTTGCTGAACTTGTGAGTCATGAAAACAGGCTCCCTCCCTGCAAGTGAAAGAAAAATGGAGAAATAAAGTTTTACTTGGTGCAGGTACACCAAGATTTACTTGAGCTAGAGAGCAAGGGGAGTATTTCATGTTGAAGTTTGTGAAGAGCGCAAATAAGAACAGTAGATTCTCTCCTGCTGAGCTGAAGAGTCAGTCACAAATTAAACTACATAGGCCAGAATCATTAAATACTAGCAAGATGAATTAACTACAGCCCCAATGCAAGACACCATTGCGAACTTTATGGCTGTGAGTGCTCTGACTGAGATAAATGGGTCTTAACTGTTCATGGGGTTACATTTATGCACATGCTTAAAAAATGGCTTGAGGGATGGCTAATAACAGGAACAGATATTTGTGGAGCTAAGATTTTCAATTCAATGGGATCTCAATGCTTAAATAAGTACTGCATATAATCATAGCAAGGCCTACAGTAGTTATTTACTATACTTCAGTTTGATCTCTATGCTTTTTGTTTGGTTAGTTGTGGTTGTATTTTATATTTTTTTTTTTTTAATTTTATTATTTTATCTTTTTTATTTTACTTTATTTTATTGTATATTTTATTGTATTTTTTTCCATTTGGTGGTAACTGGAATTTATTTGTCCAAATCATTGAGACTCTTCCTCTTTTCATGAAACACAGTCAATGACATCTTTTGGAGAAAACAAATACCAAGGCTTGTCATATTGGTAAAACAGAAATCAAGGGTTTATTTATATACAGCCTACACAAAATGTCCATAAATGAAGCTTGTTCTGTACAGATATTTCTAACATTGTCAGTATCACGTTTATTTATTTGATTTGAGCATATTTTCTAAGATACAATTTGATTACACTGAGAAATCTTGAATTAATATTTGAACATGAACAGAACCCTGAGATTTGTTAGGAGACCTCTGATAGCAGGAGTGACCATCTGTTGTCCAAGGTATTCTGATCTTCAGTGACCTGATCACGTAATAACATGACACCTCTTCTGAGACTGGAATCACTGAGAGCTGAGGTTGCTTGGTAGCAGGTCAGAATGAGTATTCTACCTTTTAAGTCTTTTGAGAGCATCTTTTGGGTGTGCCATATTGTAAAAATATTTTGTACATATTGTTTGTGTTGTAGATGCATAAAAACTTAAAATTATGGAGCATGCTTTCCCTTGAAATTATACCCAAAGAGTTTGTAAGTTACTGTGCTTTAGTTTTGCTTAAGTGAGTTTATTTATTTATTTTTTTTTTAATGCTGTGAGAGGGTTTGAAGCTTATGTAGTATCTGTGTTGGGAACACACTTGTGGAATATTGAGAAGAGGGCTTATTAGGAAAAGGGAGAACTGATTGTGTATTATATATCTTTTATGGTGCTGCTATATCCCTGATATATAAAGTGAGACAAATGACTGAGCCCAGTTCTAGCGTGTCTTTGATAATTGCAAAACAGTTTTGAGTGCATAAGGGGTTTTTGAAGAACCCACATGAGGAAATTATAATCTAGGGCTACCAGGGCTAATGGCTTTATTTTATTTTTAAAGAAACTTGTTGATGTAAATTATATCAGGTAATTTTATAAGTAGTCTGTTTAGAAGGCAGGAAACTGCACAACATTCTTTTTACAGTATGCCACATAAACAGGTTGACATTCTAAAAAAGACATGGTTTGTTTCAGTCTTGTGCCTTTTTATTATCACATCTTATTACATTATAGTTTGAGATAAAAATCACACCTTGGGCAGTTGAATACACTCAGTTTCACCTCCTCCCTCACAGGTGTCCCTCGAGGTACATTGTTATGTTACAGTATCACACTCCTTGTCATATCTTATTGCTTACTTGCAGATTGTGGTAATATTTTGAATCCTGACAGAGTGGGCACAGCCTTTGAGCATCAGCACCAGTTTGTACTAATGCAATGTGCCACTGCACCAGTCTAAAAGACAACAAAAGCAAAAGCAAAAAAAAAAAAAAAAAATCTGCAAAAATGTACTGAAGACATCTCTGGGAAGTGGATCTTACCCACCCTGCATTATCCATCAATTTATCTCTTTTAGGTGTGACTAGGAGAGCAACCTCCTTGTCACCTTGGTGCTACTGCCAAGGAAACAATATGGGCAGCTGAATAACTTTGGGGTTTATTGTCTTTTAGGGTTCATTTCACACACTGACAGCAAGTCTTGGCTGCTTTGCTGAATGTAGTTGAGTTTGGAGGAACATCAGCTGTGCAAGCTGGAGAAGGGGTGACCAAGTCTGTGGAGGTTCCCTGAGCTGCAGGCAAATGCTGGTGTTGGAAACTGAAGTTACTCTGCAGAGAATGAGGGGAAGAGGTGATTCCCATTGCCTTTCTCACTGTGAAGGGCAGATAAGAAACTGGAGGGGTGATGGGGAAGGTTGCTTGTTGTTGGTTACTAAGTTTGAAGAAGTGAAATTTCAGGAGGAAATTAGGAGATGTGGGATGTGAAGGACATTTAAAAAAAAAAAAAAAAAAAGAGAGAGAGGTCTTGCAGACCAGGTGCTTTATGCCAAGTAAAAGGACAAAATGTCACAAGCACCTCCCAGAAGGGCCTTAATGTTTCCTGTTAGTAGGAGCCACCAGATTTGGGGAAGCAACAGTAGGAGCACTCAGATTCATGCTGTTCTAGGAGGGTGGTAGCTTAGGCAAGTGTAACACAGCCACAGTCACCTGTGAGAGAGCCTGGCTGAGCAATTGAAATGTCGAAGGTGTGAAAGGTTGCCTACGTGACTTTAAGGATCTCCATCCCTGAGGCGGTCTAGGAGCAGTAAGATTTCTGTAGTGGTTAAAATGGCCCACAGTCACAGACAAGACCTTCCAGTGGAGTTCCAATGTGTAAGTGCTGGCAGCAGTAGAGGCTGTGATGGAAGAGATCACGTCAAATGAGCAATGTAGGAACAAGCAAAAGCAGCTTCTCTGAGGTAGGAGAGAGAAAAGAAAAGCTTGTACAAAAGGAAAAAAAAGAAAAACATACAAACAAAAAATCAACCCTGTCTTTAAAATCATAAGTACCTTAATGTGCTTTAGCAACATTAAAAAAAAAATCCAGTTTTGAAAGTTTTGAAAATGGGCCACATTTGCACACACATTTTTCATTAAAAAATTTCAAGCTACTCTAGTGAATACAACCGAGACTGCCAAAGTCAACAAACCTGAGCTGTTCAAACTTCAGTTTGAGTCACAAATGTAGCTTCTTAAAAGGATGGTTGATTGAAATGACCACATAGCTAGGACATGTGTGATTTTTCTCTTCTTTCGAGCACTTCACAAATTGATTTCTGCTTTTGTTTCTACTTAATTGCAGCTATTAGAAGACCTGCTGATAGACAAAGTATCACAGGGAAGGATATGGTTTGGGGCACACTGTATATTAGAGATTGAGCTATATAACCTCCAATTAATACTGAAAGAATTGTTCATTTGGCTCTCCTGGGACAGCAAATACAAATAGAAGAAATGTATATGTATAAAGAAGGGCTTGCTTCTGTTTGGTTTCACATAGACATCCCCAGTCATTTTGAATCTGACTCTGCTATGCAGAACTATGCAGCTTTTTTTTTCTTTTCTTTTTCTTTCTGCATAATACCTCTTTTTTATTTATTTTTATTTTTATTTTTATTTTTATTTTTATTTTTATTTTTATTTTTATTTTTATTTTTATTTTTATTTTTATTTTTATTTTTATTTTTATTTTTATTTTTATTTTTATTTTTATTTTTATTTATTTTTTATAATCAATAGAACTTACATATGTATACTTTCTGTTTGGCTGTGGTTTGATTTGTCTAGAAATAATCTTGGTGCACTTCAAACATCATAGCTGCACTCAAGAGAGGAGGCTGTGCCAATGGTGCCCATGGTCACGAAGGAGCTTGAGTGGGTGATGGAGATTCTACAAGCATCCCAACCTCTTTTTTTTTTTTTTTTTCCAGAATACCTTGGTTGGACTTTGGTATTGTTCTCCCTTTTCAGTAAGGGACAATGTGGTACTTTTTTTGTTCCTAGTGTGGAAATGAAGTTCATGTCCCTGCTCTGGTAGCTGTCTTTCACTGCAGCTGCTTTGAAACCTCTCTTCATGGATATTCAGGAGAGTTCACAGTACAACAAATTTAACGAAGCTGTAAATTATTGCATAGTTTCAGATTAAGGCTAAATATAAGGCTGTTAACCCCATCCAGCTTTATCAATTCATCTAGCATGGAAGACACTGATGCCTGCTCTATTTGTGCACTGTGTTGTGGGTTTAAACACTGTTGATGTGCATGCAAATAGCAAGCAGCTAATGGATCCCAAATGATTAGAGAGCATGCTCTTGTCCAGACTTTGGGAGGCATAGGTAAGTAGGCAGCTTGACAGATGAGAGTGATGTATGCTTCAGACAGCATACACAGCTCTTCTACCATTAATCAGAAGGCAGAAATAAACATGGCCCCACAAAGTTTAACCTGCTTGGCAATGTTGCTTGAGGCAGGAACAAAGGCTTAGACATACTGTTGGGATCTGTCTTTACACTGGTATGCATTTCCAAGTGTGGGAGGTGGTAATAAGTCCCACTGAAGGGGCAGGAAGGCTAGCTCGGACCCTGCCCAGCAGATAAGGTGAATAACTTATTGCAAAAGTGTCCCCCCCCCTTTATTTTTCCTGTCTTCCTTGTTTTCTTTTTCTTTTTTTCTTCCTCTTTTCTTTTTTGGGTCACACATGTCTGCAGGCCACAGAGAGTTGAGAAGCAGCCTGGGAGATGAAGAGCTTATGGAAATAAGCTCTCTTCCTCCTCCTCGTGTGGACTGCTAATCCTGATTCAACAAGATTTTTAATTCTCCCTCCGTGGCTGTGCAAACAATTTGCTGATCCCCAAGAGTTGCTCCAATCCAAGACTGGAGTAACTCTCAGGTGCAGCTGTGAACAGGATTTTGGTTAAAGTCAAGTTCATAAATATTTGCCTAATATACCAGACTCTAGGTGCCAAATAAAGCAAGCGCAGGCTGCATGTGTGTGTGTGTGTGTGTGTGTGATGGAGGGGAAGCAGAATGAGGGAGAGAAAAACACCCCTAAGTTTTTAAACACTCATTTAAATACTTTTCAGTACTGCTGATATTTTATGTAATACTGGCCTTATTTATGTATTTATGTATTTTGCTTTGATGGGGGATTATTTTTCTCACTGCAGTCTTCTTTTGATTGATGCAGTGTGCCTGCTCACTTTCAGATATGGTTGGAGAAGAAGCAGCATAAGTTGGGTGACTGTATTTAAAATGGGTAATACAGAATGGTTTTAAACTTTAATATTTCATATAGACATTTAGTTTTACAAGTAATTTATTTTGTGAGATGCAACTTTCTGCCTGGACAGTGTTGATTTTGAGTAACTTGATGTTCATTTCCCACCTCTGCATATTAATATTATTTGGACAGTGTGGTTTTCAAATACCTTATCACTGTTGGATTCTTTTATAGCTGTGAAAGAAATAAAGTAAACTTCTTTATATCAAGATACTGTTTTTTTCCTTATGATGAATTTCAATATATGACAAAACAATGACAACCAATACATTTTCCAATAAGAAAAACAACAGCATCTACTGTATGAAACAAGTCTGTTAATTGTGTAAAACACTACATATAAGACTAAATAACTTGTAAAATCAAGAATGTTTCCCAGATAAAGTATACAGTGTTTGTGTCAGATTCCCCACTGATATAAATTAATATTTCTGCATCACCTTTAAATAAACATAGCTAATTTACACCTATTGACAATATTGTCATTGCCTCATGCTATTTCATTTTTTTTTAATCTGACAAAGAAAATGTCTTATTTTAAAAGTCAGATGCCTCTGATAGTTAGATTTCTAATAAAGAGAAAAAGAAGCAAACAAAAAATTCCCACTTAAGTCCTTGAAGAGAGATGACATCTTCCCTCTTTGATTACAGTATGTTTAATTAAACTTTTAATTGATTCTTCAGAAGAGAACAGGCCAAACCTATTTATATTTGTCACTGAGTTATTTCTTTTAGAAGGCATATCTAACCATGTTTTGAACCAGCACAAAAAAATAAATGTGGATTTAATGATGTCTATTGTATTATCATTATCATTATCATTATTATTATTATTATTATTATTATGAAAAGATAGACACAAGCACTACTTACCTGTAAGGGAAAGATAACAAAATGTATATATGAATCAAATGTGTATAGGACTTTACTATATTCATCAATTGTGTGTCACCAAACAGATATATTGAGTAAAAGATTTATTTAAGAATACTACAAGACTATTGGGGGGGGGAGATATATGCTTCCACCACTTATGCCTTGTACATTTAAACCTTGATTATGCATGCTTAATATTTCCAATTCTTCTGAGTTTAAATTTCAAATATGCTTAGATATAGAAATAATTGTGACATGTCAGCTGTCTCAACATGGACTGGATCAGTAACGGTACTTAGCATGCATAACATTGCCTAGCAGAAATTATCATTATTTTATTAGATCTGAAGGTATTAAATACATGTTAGTCAACATCTTACTCTCCTTACTCTCTTACTTTTTTTTTTCCCTAGAGGGAATATTGTGTTTTTATTTAAAAAATAAAAACAGTACTGATGATTAAACATTAATTATGGTTTGACCTTGGTATCTTAGGAAGAAAAAAAAAAAAAAGAATCTGGGACCTGGTCTAATAATGAAAAGTGGTTTCCATGGAAATCTAAGTAAAGAGGAGTCAGGTTACATCTGTCTGATTCC
Organism: Aythya marila; assembly: GCF_965140915.1. NCBI lineage: Eukaryota > Metazoa > Chordata > Aves > Anseriformes > Anatidae > Aythya > Aythya marila. Next base: position 13,362,108 of record NC_139046.1, read on the forward strand.
TGCCATGACTTCTAGGACTTTGTAAATGCTCTAGGTTAATGTAGGGTTGAGTTTATATATTTCAACAGTATAAACCTGATCTGTAGTGTTTTAATTGTCATATGATTCTCAGACAGAAGCTGCATCTCTGTTAATAGAATGTTTCATAGAGTAGAACTATACAAAGAGAAAAAAATATATTAGGTACCATGCTTAGATTCAGTTAACATAGCTTATCAGTATGAATGGTAAAATACTTGATGGAAAAGAGAATTATGGAAAGCCTAGCATTCACATCACTTTTTTTTTTTTTTTCCCCAAAGGCAAATATTTGTGTTTTTTTTCTGAAGGAAAATCTGTGAGATTCCCTTCCCTCATCAGTAATGACCATCAGTTCTGGAGCAGGTGTTTTTCTAGAAGAAGCTGCAGAAGGCATAATATAGAGCTGTTGATTTCTTTTCTGCTAAATTATGAGGCCACACAAAAATTTGCATCTGTTAATAGAACAATCTCTGTTAACTCAAATAAAATGAATGAGAATTGGCCTTCCATTAATGAAAAACATCACATTAAGTAGCATAAACATGGAGCATAGAAACTGAGCATGGAGCCTAAATTCACGTGACCATACGGAGTAGTGAACACATTGCAAATCTCTCTTTTTCCAGCTTCATGCTTTGATGCTGACTTCATATATTTTTATAACCTGAACTGCCCCATCTTATCTGTATATGGGAACAAAGAGTCCATCTGAACACTTGCAGCTGCCTCTCTATCTACACTTATCTACACTGCATCCAGAAGATCTTAATAACCTTGTTTCTCCTGTATAGAGGTTTATGTTTCAGAGCTGGTTGTCCTGGCCTCAGATACTGCTGAGTGCTTTGGAGAAGCACTGTGACCTTTACTTTCTTCAGTCATCTATATCTACTAATAAATGATACATATAATAAATGATATATAATAAATCTACTAATAAATGATAGTACTCACCATTCCTTACTGCATTTTTCTTCCAGTTTGATTTCAGGCCAGTGCAGTGGTCTCAAGGTTTTCCCTTCCAAGCTCAAAAGCAATTGATACCTTTGAAGTTCAGCTCATTGTGCCTTGGTATGTTTTGCCTTGATCAATGTCTTGTGTCATCTTTCATAGAAGCTCTTGCTGCCACAGCCATGACTTGGAAGATTTCTCACATCTCCTCTTCCTACCCACCTTCCCCTATGAATGATTTAATCTATCTCACTTTTTTATTAATAGTTCTCTGGAGGCCTTGGGTACCCTTAGGTTGACTCTCTTGGCCTTACAAAGTTAAATGTCTACTCGGGACTTGCAAAAAAATTCTTAGTAGCTTAGGAGGTGTCATTATTCAGCAAACATTTCTGACTTTCCCCCCAAGTCATCTTCATAACCATAGTGCGTATGATTTAACTAGAATCAAAAAAAGCAATGTAGATTGGAAAGGACATCAGGAGGCTATCTAGTCCAAAACACCGGTCAAATGTGAGTTAATCTTCGACCGGTATTTTGTTAGTAAGCTTCAGTTTTGTAAGTAAGTTTCAGATTTCTTGGAGTTTTGTGCTGTGCTCTGTGACCATAAGACTTTCAATAAGGTTAGTAGACATAATCAGAGTGGAGGGAAAATAGGAGGGATTCTGGAAGGACAAATGTAAAGGTGTAGATCTTCTTCCTTCCACCAGCATATTACATCATTGTTGTTCCATGAACCTAAGTGGTAAGTGGGAAAGTTACCGAGTTCATCAACTCCTAATTGTATCTCTGAAGATGAACCTTAAACAGCTGTTTTGGTTAAGGAAGTGATCTTTCAGATCCCTGATGCTTCATAAATCTCTGCAGAACCAAGTAATATTTTAAGCACTTTGACAAACAAACAAACAAAAACAAATGAATGAAAACAAAACAACAACAAAACAACAACAAAAAAAACAAGAACAGAACAGGCAGTGGAATTGTTAAGTACTCAGTGTCTCTGGAAAACAGGGCACTTATTTAATTCCTAAGTGTAAGCACCCACATTTGAAAATACAGGTCATAACTTGATAAAAAAAGTAACACAAATCCCATTTGCTAGAATTATAATGTGCTAGGCAAACAGTACACCCCCAAAATTTAGCCATCTGCTTAATTAATCCTTCCATGGATTGTGTCTCTCTATACATGTTTGTGTGATCCCACTGAGGGCAATGGGTTTACATAGGTGTGTCAGACCAGTGTTTGGCTCTGTGAGTCCCCCAGATTTGAAAGATATCTGGCTCAGCCTGCATTCTAATTCATAAAAATAATACAGTTTCCTGATGTTCTGGGACCTGTTAGCCTTTGTTTTTGTTTTCTCCTCATTTTGTTACTTTCTGAGGAATTGCATTACAAGTAAAGCTACAAATAATAATCAGGTTGTGGCACCTTGGAGAGAGCTTTCACAAAACATCATGGAGGAAATAGGCACACACAAAACCTGTGAAGAAAATACAGTAGGTTGTACATACACTTCTCCCACTCATTGTTTGCAATTTGCACCATTTGTGTCAGTGTTTGTAGGCAGCCCTAGAAAACAAGCCATTTGCCTCCCTGTGAAACGTAGCCTTGATACTAAAACTATTATAGAGCTCACTACTCTACTTCCTCTCCTTGACTTTACTTGCTTTCAAAACCCTGTGATGGTGAGTTCAATTCTACTGCTGTCCACTTAACCTACAACTTCACATGAGTTGTATGCAAACTTTATGGGCCATCCAGGTAGAAAGTCTTCGAACCTTCACTGGAAAATGCCTTTATCAGCTGACACAACTAGCTCAGCTTAGAGGCTACTCTGGCCTCCAGTGTGATCCACTGGCTTGTGGTGGGAATGTAACGCAAATTCCACCACTCCAATTCAGGCAAAACTGGGAAGTGACCTTGGGTGTCCCACCTTGCAAAAGAATGTCCTCTCTCTCCCTCTGCTGTTGACTAGAGAACAATAATAATAATAATAATAATAATAATAATAATAATAAATCCCAATCATTTCTCATGAGGAGAGGAGTTCTTTGGTTCAGCAGACCCACGTTATGTTAAAATCCAGCTCTTAAAAGCTGACAAATTCAGATGAAAACTTTTAAAGGTACACATTTTGTGGGACTGTTTGTTTATTGTTTGGATAGGGAGAGTAATTATAATGTTCTGCAGTAGATTCTCCATACAAGAAAACATTTTTTTTGTGTGTGTTTTCAAGTATTTAAATTGAGAAAGACCTAAGTCCTGCAATGTATCTTAGATGATAGCAATAACTCTTTCTGACCTTGAAATCCAAAGTCCTGATTGAAGACCATGCAACTGCTGACCTGCGGCAAGGCATTCTCTTCTCCAATCAGTCTGTTGCTGGATGTATCCTGCCCACATGCTAAAGCATATTTCCTTTCATTTGACACTTTTGCAAATTACAGAGTTACTGCCTCAATTCACAGGCTCCTGACAGAAACTGCAAGGGAAAAAAAAAATTATCTCAATTGCATATGTGAGGTTTTTTTATCAATCTAGCCTTAGGTGTGCAGGGATCTTATGCTCATCAAGTGTATTCAAGTATGCATTTTAGAACTGGCACTTTACAGAGCTAATTTTCCTTGTCAAAGCAGGCAAAAGCAATTATATAATGTAAACATTTGAATCACTTGCATTGTGTAGACTGTATTTTTGTTAACCCCACATTCTTAAAAGCACCTTAATTTCAATGGGAAGCATCTGCATTTGTGTAAAGACTATGAGGTCGATTCTCTCCATTGGTGCAGTCTTGTTACTCCCAGTGCCACTAATGGGAGTTAAGCATGTGCATCAAGGGGCTAATATTCAATTGATGGGTTGATCTCACAAATTGTTTGGTGAATCCCTATCCCTGCACTCAGCTTCTCTGGCATCTCTATGTAGTGTGAAGAGGTTTTTAATTGAAAAACGTATTTTCAGCATTCAGTACTCAACTCTACATTTCAATTTAATGCACTTTGTAAAGAGATTTATCTATGGAGCAGATGCCCTCTGATGGAAGCTAAAAAAAGTCTTAAACTGACCTTATGCTGGTTCATATTACAGAAACCATTAGCTTGTATTATCACTGTTTTGCTGTGAAAAGACTCTGGGGCATTACAAGCATTCGCCATGCTCCCCCCGTCCCTCTGTGTCTCTTTGACATTGTGCCACCCCATTGTTTAGAAGTTAAAATATGCAGTGTTCTCTGCACTGCATGCAAACAAATGAGCGTTCATGTAACCCATGCAAAATAATGGCAATGACCTTGTTAATAGAAAGATTTCCTCCATCTAAGACTACCTGCCTACTGCAATAGAGAGCTACTAAATGCCTGTTTGCCTTATATATATATATATACACATATATATATGGGAAAAAAAAAAAAAAAAGGAAAAGAGAACAATTTAGTTTAACCTCTTCTCTAGTAGAAACTATATTCCAGCCTTGTACTGGGTCTGGCTGGAATGTTACCTTTCCCGGCAGCTGCCTATACAGTGCCGTACTCTGTACTTGTAGCTGGAACAGCAGTGTTATCACACCAGTGTTGTGTCTACTGCTGAGCAGCAGTGGAACAGCATTGGGCCTTTCTCTAACCCTCCTAGGGGGTGGGCAAAAAGTGAGGAGAGAAACATCACTAGGGCAGCTGACCTAAACCAATCAAAGGGATATTCCATACCATGTGGTGTCACACTCAGCAATAAAAGGTGGAAACAGGAAGAAGAGGGGAGGGGTGGGCTCTCGTTGGGAAAACGTCGGTCGTCCTCTCGAACACCGGCTGCGTGCGTTGAGGCCTTGCTTCAAGGACATGGTCAATCATCGCTCATTTGTGGGAAGTAGAGAGTAATTTCTTTCCTCTGCACTTCCATATAGCCTTCATTTATTTTGTTTGTTTGTTTTCCTCCCTTCTTTTTATTTGTCCTTTTCCCCTCCCTTTCCCCCTTTCCCTTTTTATTTCCCCTTAGTTAAATTGTTTAGTTCATGGTAGTTTTTATTTAATTATTATAATTATTTCCCTTTAATTAAATTATCCTTATCTCAACCCGTGAGTTGTTCTTTGCTTTACTTCTCCCCCTCCTCATCTAAAGGAGGGGGAGTGAGAGAGCGGTTGTGGGGTTTAGCTGCCCAGCACGGTAAAACCACCACAAGCCTACTGAAGGGAGAGCAGATAATTCTTGTCTGTAGTAAATCCCTGGAAGTCTTCAAAAGATGTTTAGATGTAGAGCTTAGGGATATGGTTTAGTGGGGACTGTTAGCGTTAGGTCAGAGGTTGGACTCAATGATCTTGAGGTCTCTTCCAACCTAGAAATTCTGTGATTCTGTGATTTTGTAAATGCCGTATTATGGCCATCCATTTTCTTTTATCGTGTATTTTTGCATCATATCTATAGATGAAGAAATGATTCTGGGGTGCTGCTCTGAGCCACATCACCATAGTCAGCCCTCTACTTGTATTCATTGTATCCCGTCACTGTAGGAGTGACTCCTGTATTCCCATTTTAACAATGATCATATTCTAAGGTCTTTCCTGGAGATATCCTGCCCTCTTGCTTTCCTGAACCCTCTCCCACTGTAAAAGTTCATGGACAAAGAAGAGTCTGCACCAAACATGCTGCAAAGATGCAGCTATGAAGGACTGTACAGAAGGACTGTGCTGCTTCCAACCATATGCCAACAGTCTTTTCCTCACAGGAGCACACAGTAATCTGGGTAATAGCATCTTTTCCTCAGCTAAGAGTTCTTATTTTGGGTGGAATTCAGACCAGTGCAGAGGCCTTGAGAACTTAATTGGTGCATAGGCCCTTCAAATAGTGCTGGATTTCACCCTTAATGAAGTACTGAGTGGGTTGCCTATGAGTCTCAGGAGAAAACGTATTGGAGTGCTCTGGCACCATTGCTCCCACTTTATGTAAACCCACTCCAGCTTGCTCCATGCTTCTGGCTCAGTGCCTAGCTTTGCAGACAAATGTCAACCTGCCAAATATCTTCCATTTGCATTCCAGCCCATTTCAGAGACCATCCAAACGAAACACACACACACGCACAGAAAAAAAAAAAAAAAAAAAAAAAAAAAAAAAAGAGAGAGAGAGAGGAAAAAAAAGCGGGGGGGGAGAGGCAGTGACTTGTCGAATTTCCTTCCTTGATCCCTTAGGGAAAAAGGTTATTACTGAGTGTTGTTGCACAGGCACCACCATGAAGAATACGTGAATGGGAGGGTGGGAAAGAGGCAGAAAAAATGCCTTTAAATCATAAAACTGTCAGTGAGCTTAAAAACATAAGCAACATTTCAGTCTCAAAGCCGATCATGTAGGAACTGTTGTACATGTTATGGTTTCTAAGGGACTTATTCAAAAGCTATACTTTTTTCCCTTCTGTACTCATTAGGTAGCAAGAGTAGTTTGTGGTGGACAAATTAATAGATTCACAGGAAAGTGTGTTTCTTAACATATTAACATATAGAAATGTGTAGAGTATTAATCTGTGAGTATAAAAAAGAGTTTTAAACACTGTTAAAGGGAAAGTAAGATAGTGGCTGTAGAGTTGTTGCATGAGATAGGCTTTTTAAAGGGCAATTCTCAGGAGAACCTAATTCACATGTTCAGAATAGTGCTTGTGAGCAGCTCAGCTGACTAGATAAGGAATTGGGGAAGACTAGTGTCCTAACTGAGATGGCTAGAATTTACCACTGGTGAAATGAGCCTAAGATCCTTACTCATCTTTTCAGTAGAAGGAGGAATAAATGTTACTGCAGGTCTGTGACTGCATACATTATGTCTGACAACTGAATTCAAACAAGAGACGTTTGTCAGGGTTTAGAGCTGGCACTAGGCACCATGCTCTGAATAAGACAAACTAAAGGGCTGGATAGGTGTGGAGAATGACCACTGATACATACTGTAGCTGCCTTTTTGGATGGACATTTGGTAAGGTATTGAGTCACTAACCCTTGCAATAGCCTTCTCCATCTGGCCTGCACTTACAAGGGTAAGTTACAAGTGCTTATTTGAAGGCAGGTGGAACTTGTGCTGTTGTGTGAGGATGTAGCAGGCTGCAAGGTAAGCTGCCTCTGCTGCCTGCAATATGCTTCGACTTGCATATCCTTCCAAAAAACAGTCCTGCCTAGACCCCATTATTGCTGAGCTGATGGGATGGGGATCCAGTTCAAGTCCTTTTATTTAAAACAAAACAAAACAACAACAACAACAAATTATTTTTAAACAAACAAACAACAAAAAAAACATAAAAATAATAAAAACATTTTATTAAACAAACAAACAAACAATGATTGCCAGAAAAAATAATTCATGAGTGGATTTGGTGAACTCTTGTCAGTGCCTTTTAGTCCTTTCTGTAAAGCTTCAAAATGCACTCTTCTAGAGGTGCAGTGTGACTGCACCTCACAGACAGGCAGTCAGGGGCTTATGCAAACTCATTGGTTGCCCTCGACCCACGTGAAGCCATTCCTTGTCAGTTATGGTGCTTTTTCAAACATTACTCTGATAATTAAAATATTAGCATCAGCAACAGACTTCATCACCTCAGACCATTGCAAGTAGTGATGATTATGTTATAAACTGACATCACAGAAGCTGAACAAAAGCCACATGCCACCAACAACTAAACAAAGTGACTTTCTGCTTAAAAGCACCATAACACATGTATAATTAGCTAATTAAGCTACAAAATAAATAATTATCCAGCATAAGAGTGAGAGGAGGAAAAAGAAAAAGAGTTAAAAGGTTACACATAGACACATTGTTTTCCTCTGGAAAGACAACACAATCTTTCCACCAGGAACTCACCAGCTTTACTTGTGCTTTTCATTCAGGAGTATCTACTGAATGCTTTGCTAATTACATATATCCACTGGAAATAGCAGTGGCTGCTAGATGCAATCTTTTGGGTGATGAACAGCTTGCCTTGTCCACTCTTGCTACCGGTAGTCTTTGAGTGACTGCACAGGAGTGCCTGAGAACAAAGAGGTGCCTGCCTGCCCCGGCCCAGGCTGTGCCTCAGGAGATCGTTCTTCAGGTCTTGCTCCTTTCCCAGTCTCTCTGTGTGGTCTTTGGCAAATGACTGGGGATTGCTTTCAGGCAAGGATGTGGGCACTTTTGTCCTGGCAGAGTCCCTTCCAACCCCTGCTCCTCTGCCACCATCCCAGTGCCCCCCACACCTGACTGTGGAGAAGCCCCCGTGCCTTCAGCTCTGCTGGTGGGCCTGCCACAAAGCGTCTTAGTCCTGGGTAGCTCAGCACCTAATTCATGCCTGGCTGAATGGGGATCTACAGATGAGGTATTATTTTGTGTGTGGTCCCCTCAGGGGCTTGGTCTGCCAGGTGATCTCAGAGCATGCCTCACAGCTTCACTCAAAGCACAGCCGCTGGAGGAGCAGTGCCACCTCTCCCACTGCCAGCCGGGACAGGGAGACCTCAGTGTAGTTTCCTGCTCTGCCCAAGAGCCTTTGAACCCACTTCTGCCATCTCCCCAGCAAATAGGGGGAGGGGAGCAAGGGAGGGGTGCTCTCCCATCTTTGCTGTGGAAGCTGTTATACTTTGCATCAAATAATTACAGATTCATTAGAGGGAGATAGGGAGATAGGGAGACAGCAAGACTGAGCATGACTCTCTGGTGGTTAGGGGCCCTCACCTGGAAGGGGAGGGGGCAAACCTGGGCTGCAGTCCCTGTTCTAATGACTACTTAAGTATTTTATCCAATGGCTGTTTGATATGAACCACATAAACATTCACTGAAATGAGAAACTGGAGCCCAGGTCTCCTCCCTTCCAGGTGAGTGCCCTAACCAGCAGGATAGAGATTCATGCTCGGTCTTGCTTTTTCTCTTTGGCCAAATGAATCTCTAAATGTTTCTTGCAAAGTGAAACAGCTTTAGCAGGAGGGACTGAGAACTTCAGCATCGAGCGGTGGGTGGGCAGAGCTACACTTGGGACTTAAGCAGACTCTGGAAGACCCTGCCTGAGGCAGGGTGGGCAGGAGGGGACAGCAGAGGGAATCTCTGCCCTCTCTCTCTGCCTTCCAAAGGAAAGGTGCCTAGTCCTGAGGGAAAGGGGGTCTTCAGCCCCCACTGAGCCACAAGAGACCGCACAGCAGAGGTTTATGCTTCTAGCACTGGGCTGCCCTCCCCAAGTCCCAGGAGGGGACATCTGATGAGGGCCGTCCATGGGACAGGCATGGAGAAATGAGCTCCTGTGCCACCCAGTGCTGCGTAGTTGCTTTCCCCTGCACATGCATCCCTTAATCTCCCTGTGCCTTGGTTTTTATTAACATAATTCCCCCCCCTGTTTGTATGGACTGTTTATTTTGTTTATTAACTCTTTACTCTGAGGAAACAACAAACAGTGCAAAGTGCCCCTTTCAATCAAAGCTTTCCAGGTAATTTCAGGTTTGATAATAATAATTGGTTTAAAAAAAAAAAAAAAGTTATATCTAAACAAAATTCTTAAAATAGAAATAGGGCATAGAGGGCATGCCTGGGCACTTTGTTTCAGTGTGGGGTGGTACTTAGGCTCAACCTAGATTTAGTGGAAAAAGATCTGACTCTGCTGAAGATTTTCTCAGTGAACTGTAATCTCCAACCTGAGGCTGGTAGCCTAAATTATCTTCTTACAGCACTTATTTTGATTTGGCCTAAATGAATTGACTCTATGGTAAATAGATGCATATGGAGACATAGGTTTCTCTTAATAAAATAGGGTACTAAAATATTATGGCAAAATGTTTATCTGGGTAGTGAGATCATTCACTTGCCTAGATTCATTCACTTGAGTACTGAATGCTTTCTCAAATATCCCCTAGTGCATATCTGGCAAGATCTCAAAACATTCTTAACGCAAATTGTCTTTGGTCAATAAATACCAGAACAGAAGTGTCCTAGAGGAGAAGATTTATGATATGAGCAATACAAACACACCCATAAATCAGGACAGGAACGCTTTCAGGTAGCACAGTCGGCATTTATGCAAATCACAGTAAAGGCAAAAATACATGTACAGGACTTTTAACCAACGACTTATCTTTCAGTACCTCACATTAACTACATAAAATGCCAGAATTTGCTTAGTGGATTCCTTGTGGAATACCTTAACCGTATTGTTTTATTTGTAGCTAATAAATTTTGTTCTTCCTTAATTTCATTGAGTTGATGATTTGGATACTTCAGATCCAATTAAAACCTCAACAATTTTGCAAGGAATTTCAGTCTTAATTCACTGCAATCCTGCATTTTTCTGGGGAGGACACTAAACTGTTATTCTTGAGAGTAAGTTATTTGTTGCAACCTTGCTTTTTTTTTCCTCTGGACTGTATTACCTCTTTCAGTCTGGCAAGTAAATTTAGGGCAGTGCAGGCACTGTGACCAGAAGGTGTGTGTGGGTAGGTGAACAGCAAAACCATTGCAAACAGAAGTAATTGCATCAAAGGTGCAGTCACCTAGTGCTTCAAGGGAAACAAGACAATGCACAAGGGGTGTAGCAATCAGGCTGACTGTGGTGGAAAACAATGCACAGTAACATAAAATAAAAATCAGTAGCTCAACAGGATGTAAGTGGACTTAAACTAGTTATGTGTGTTAATGCAGGGCACATACAGGCAAAGGGACCAGATAACTGGTTTTGCAGTTTCAATATCTCTGACATTTTCCTAATTCTTATGTTATCGCCATGTGATACATGGTTTTGAAGCAGAACATAGTCACATGGCAACCCCATATTTTACTGCTTGTGGGTAATTTTCTTGTCCTGTCAGAATCAAGTAACTTTCTCTTTGCTATCAATGTGTGGTCTAATGCATATATCATGTCAGTGCTGCACCAGGCTGACATATGCATTAGATGCACTGACAATAAACAGGAAGTTATCCAAAGTTATTAGGCAGGAAAAATATAAAGAAGCCAGTAAGCTTTTACACTGCAAAGCTATCAGCATCTCAAGGATTTTTTCATGTTGTTTCTTGATGTTGAGGATGATAAATACACATATTAAAAAGCTTTGTTTTTGTAATCTGTGAAAGCATGAACAGCTACAGAACTCCCTGCTGAGAAGAATAAGAACCTAGGTGAATCCTTATTTTACTGAAGCTGATCTCAAAATGCTTATTGGCTACCCTAAATCTGTCCCAATTAGCAATGCAATAACTTTACCAGCTTTGGAAAGGGATAAGGATATCTCTTACAATCAAAATTTCCATTTCTCCTCTCTTATGGGCCTACATATCCTTCCTGCCTTGCAACTTTTCACAGTTGGAAATTTTGTTGTAACTCTAACACTGGTTATAAAGTTAAAACTGTACAACTTACTATGTTTTTATCTGTAATAAACTATTTATCTTTTTTCAGACCACTATACAATCATACAGTTTTAACCAATTGTCGCTGGAAGGTGCTCCAGCCCTGTAAATATCAAGTTACTTGAACATTTCCCTCTGTACGTACTCTAGCAGTGATTAAACAGACTTTAACTTGGCAAACGCTGGTCCCAGGAAGGATTTGCAAGAGCCATTGTGACAAAGTAAGGACGAATAAGTCCTATGGCATTGGAATGAAGAAAGACGAGATGAGGAAAAGCAATAATCTTTGGGCAAAGAAAAGGTAGAAGATTTGGCTCTCCCTGTAGGCATTTTGGTGTGGCCTGTCACCACATGATCTTTCAAAAGACAGTTTAAGAATGGGAGATTTTTAGACTCTTATTCAGGGCACTAAAATTAAGAGAGAGATTTGTCTTTCATCTCGTTGAGGGCAGAAATATAATTTTTATGAGGAAAAAAAATACTTTGGGGGGGATTTGATACCTTCGTAATCTTAAATCTACACAACAGTTGAATAGGACAACATAATGCAAAATAAATGTCTCAGAAATGCGGATACACATCCCTGTTCTCCTGAAGTCCTAAATATCCATATTCCCTAACATTACCCCAAATTCTTTCCAAAATTATCATTATTGAAGCCAGACTTCCCTTGTATGAAGTCCTGAATTTGGAAGTCCGATAGCTGTTTATTTAAAGATACATTTGTTACATTGAAAAATATGCCTTTTGTGTGTAAAAAGGTGTGGGAGTATATTTCTTGCTTGTGCAGTTGAGACGTGGACCAAAAGACAATCATGTGCTGCCAGTACTGCAATTGTGTAAGGTCAGATTTTAACCTCTTTGGTACAGAAAAGGTACAGGTACAGGTACAGGTTTTTCTTCCGGTAGTGTGTGCTTTACTTTTCTTGATGGAGTAAGTAATCATATAAAGCATGTTTAATATGTGATCTAAAGCATTGCATGTAAGATATTTTCCATATTAGAAGCTTTAATAAAAGGCCCTTTGCCTCAATGGAAAAACTGAAGCCTGTCTCTTATCATTCACACCATGTCTGCAAGAGAGGTGGGGTATGAGGTTTGGAAAGAGTATCTGAAACTTGTAATAATGGTTGTGAATTTGAGGCAGCTTGGGCACCAACCCAGTGAAAAACACACAAAATATTAAATCAGAATAGAACTTATTTCTATCCCAACCCTGGGCAAAGCACATCTCCCATGGCTGAGCTGAGTAGCTTTCCCAAGTATACCCAGTCATGCTCTGGGATACCCACAGCCAATTTGGAGCAAGGGCAAATTTTAGTACCCTCCTTAATGCTATGATGGGGCCCACCACTTGAAGGTGAACTTGACTGTTAATTTGAGGGAAGTGGAATGTTTGTCCTTTTTTGCAGAACTTCAGCCAAATCACCGTAAACTGAGAGTTCTAGTGACTTTACTCACTAGAGTAAAAAGATCTCACAGCTCTCCTGCCATTGCTGTTTTACCGCAGTAGACTACTTTAAAACAAACAAAGAAAAACACAACCACCAAAAAACAAACACAAAAAAATAGACAAAAGGCAACAACTAAAACCAAAACCAACCAAACAACCAAACAAAAAACAAACAGCATTATAAAAAAAATAAATAAATCCTACTTCCAATCCTGCTTAACTCAGGTGGAAAAGAGGACAGAGTGACTAAGAATGGGTTAATTTTGAATTAAGGCATGGCATTTTTATTACATTTCTGCCTGTGTAATGTTTTGAGAAAATGATCTTGTTGCACTTGGAAATATTTTCACTTTTTCTTTTTTTTTTCCCCAAAGTTAGTATTCACCAAAGAAAACCCCCAAATAACAACAATAATAACAAATAAATAATAAATAAATTAGAAAACAAACAAACAAACACCAACACACACACACACACAAAAAACCAACACAAAAACAAATAAAAACAAAACAAAAACAACAACAACAAAAAAAACTGTGGTCCTGACTGGAGACACTTTCATGCCAACTTTCACCCTGGAGCAAATTTTTCATGCCTGAGTTATAAAAATCTCAGGGGAAAAAAAAAAAAAAAAAAAAAAAGTGGTGATATGTAAGGTAAACATCACAAAACCTTGAACTACAATTTTGCAAAGGGTGTCGTGAACCTGACAGGACAAAAGATTAATCAGACAAAAGCCTCTCTTCATAGCTGTTCATCTTAGCAGGACCATGATTCCTTGTGGTGGATAGGATACAGACACAGGAGACTGAACACCTCACTTCTGCTCATGTTTCAGCTTGCTGAGTGACCTTTAGCAAAACACAATATCTCTAAAGAGGAATAACAAATACTCATTTTTGTAAAGATCCTTGGATAAAGAAGCACATTGTGTAGTTTTTAAATATTGGTATGCATTAGCGTGCAGGTTTGCTATCCAGCACCTTTCCCTTTTCAGACATTTATACTGTGGAATTAATTGCTTGCAAAAGCATAAAATATTTTTGTTTTTCCTGTGTACTCCTCCTCTCTGCCTTTCTTAGCTCTCATAAACTTTCTAAAAATATGCTGAGAGTGTATCTCATCCTGGGTGTAATTCCAGAGATAAAACTACTAAGGAAGTAATCTTGTAGAAACATAAGGTGAGTTCTAAATATTCGTAGGCTGGTTAGAGTAAGAAATTTTGAAAAATAATTTTTCCTCATTTAGTTCCTATATTTTTCATGACTGACACCTGCAGTACAGACACATTGGCTAATGCAAACTGTGTCTGCAGTATGACCAGAGTATTAACTGTTATTGTCTTACTTGGATTTTTATTTTATTATTTATTTTTCATTTATTTTTTTTTTCTGGAAAGATTTTCCAGAAAAGCCTTATTATTATTATTATTATTATTATTATTATTATTATTATTATTATTACTATTACTATTACTATTACTATTACTATTATTATTATTATTTCCAATATCTGCAGAAAATCAAGAACAAATAGATTTGTAAAATGAAACCAATAGAGTTTGTATAGCTACAATTCTGTTCTAAGGAACTGTCTTATTGTATAAGGATATTACACACAAGTTGAATGAAAACACTTAACCTGTAAGGATCTTTTCTTCACTTTTCCTGCTGTTTATAGACTGTCACGTCTGTTTAAATGTTGCAAGGAAACTGAACATCCATCTTCTTTTTAAGAAAACAAACCTGAAGAACTAAAAGACTGTTGGCCTTGATACTTATTTTATAAAATAGTCCTGTTCTACACCAGCTTGAGTAACACATGTGCTCATTTTAGAAGAATGTAAGTAAGATTCAGCCCCTAAGAATAAGAAAAAGAAGAGAAAAGAAATATCCACATCTGCTCTGTCTCATTCACAACTATTAAGGATGGTAATAGTGACTGATTTATTGTAAACATCAGTCTGCAGCTTATTAAGGCTAAATTAAATTACTTTTCTTTCCTTTGCTTATTTTTCACCCCAAAGAGAGATCTGTAGTTAGATGTTTCAATGATTCACATTGATACTTTGTAACAAAATTAAAGGGAAATGAATCAAATTACATGGATTAAGTAAAATACATTTAACGTCATTCAGAGCACAAAGAATAAGGTGAAGTAAAAGTACAGTTGGTTAAGTAAACTAATTAACCATTTTCTGAGTATACTTAAATAAGGAGCCATCTTTCAGATGAAACAATTGGCTTCTCTGTAATTAACCAGAACACTCAGAGTATTCTTAGTGTGTGGGTTAACAACCATGTTTGTTACTTCCCTTTTCTCTGCACACCATGTTATTCTTCCTCACTGAGGCAATTCAAATACACACATGTATATAATATATATATTATGACAATTCAAACACATATATATACATTATATCTGTGTGTGTGTTATGACTGTCTCACTTTCAACAAAGTTGTGATAAAACACAACTTTGCAGCACTGAAAATATCCTTCCCTCCCCTCCCCTCCCCTCCCCTCCCCTCCCCTTCCCTTCCCTTCCCTTTTTCCAGTAACTGATGCTGAGCTAACAAGGAACTAGATTACAATTAATTCCAAGTTCAGAATGCTTTAGCAACATGATGAAATGAAGTAAGACATTATCATTTATGGGAAAATGTGATGGTATTTGGAGATTGATGCAACCTTGTTAACATTAATAATTTGGTGTTTTTTTAAGATGATTATTCTCTAAATTTTTACTAGTGTTTTTCAAAGGAAGGTTAATTCAAATTTCCAGTGTGTTCAAGTGTGGTAATATAACTTTTTTTTTTTGCTATCTAGATCAGTGAGATCTAATGAGGACAAGGGAGAAGTGCCAGAAGTTTTGAACTTGAACATCAGAGACAGCTGAAAACTTAACCTCAAACTTTTCAAGTTCCTTTGTAAATCTGTAACCTCATGTTTCTGAGATGGCAAGGGAATAGGCAAAAAGCATTCCCATATCATTCTCAGGTGTGTTAACTCAGACATTTATTTATATTTCAAAGTTGAATTTTATTTGATTTTCTCTCTCTATCGTTGTTGTCCCAGCCTGCTTACAATTCAGAATTGTTCAAGTCACAATGTGAATGAAATGAAAAAAAATCAAACTTATTTTCAATCATGGAACTATCAATATTTTTGAATGCATGAGAAAGAACTTTTGCCATTAGTCATATAGGATTTTAGCTGATTAAGCCAGGAGATTACTTTTGATCACAAATTTCTTCATAATGCCTCTTGTTGGCCGGGTAGTAGTTTGCAAATGCTGCTAATCCAATGAACACTGGCAGTTCTCCATTTTTGACATTTCCAGAACTCTTTCTCCAACTTCTGTGATTTTGATGTCAGAAATGCTATCCTGTCAACATCTTTAAATCAACGCATAATGTTAACATTATTCAAATTCAGTGCTTTCATTGGGTTGCCATCAGGGGTGAAGCTAGCCCATGAACTTAAACAAAGGGTTATATTAGTAAATTCTTAAGAACTAATTTAAATTACATATTGCAGCACCAGGCAGTATTATGCAGCTGCCATTGCATCAATACAAGGATGACATGAAACCCATAGCTATTCAACTTTGGTAGGTATTCTGAAATTCATTGAAAAGTGGGTAAATTGGAGAAATTATTCAGAAACAACTATATTATTTAGAAACGTTTCTGCTGTATTCCATCTGATTGACTACTATACTGGTCACAGAAAAACCTAATTTTTTTTTGAGACTGACTTTTTTAATGCACCTAATAAATACAAAGAGACATTCTTACCTCCCTGTGAAGTGCCAAGTTCCACGTTTTGCACAAAAACATTGTAATATACACCTTTTGGTTAGTTCACTAATTGTTCTTCTGTATAGTGTATTAGCTCTTTCCATCATAGTCTGTGAGATGAATTGTACTGCTACGGTATCTTACCATGGGAGTTCCAATAAAGCATGCTTTATATTAACAATAGACACTTCTCACTCTTTTCTGTACTCTTCCTTTATGTTCAAAGAAATTATGCTTAAACAAAAGCTCGATACTGCAATTGCTTTCATTTTGGTATGTGACACAAGACATTTCACAATACTCTCAACACTCTCCTGGGCATCACACTGTATACACCAAATGACCAGTCATGAGGGTCTTAAGTAGAGACTTGTTGCATTAATAGACTGTAAATAAATAAATAAATCCATAGTGGGTCATTCTAAGGGTCTATTCAACACAGTATGCTTTATCAAACAGTAGATGTAAGTGCAAATATAAGAACGTATCATAAGACATGGGAAACATATATAATCTTCCACTGTCATATGCCTCAAGAATCCTCTTATGTTCAAATTAAGATCCTTCTTATGTTAAAGGATTTCCTGAGCCTGATCTCTGTCTAGTAGCTGGCAGATCTTTCTTCTATCCCTTGAACCCATGTAAATGCTTTTCAGCCTTCTTTGGCAAGGAACTCCATAAAGCTGCTATCTGCTGCATAAGGAAATACTTTCTGTTTGTTTAGAGGGTGGTTTCTTTAAAGGCCCTTTGAACAGGAAGATAATAGGAAATAGCTGATCATTACCCAACATCTCCAGGACAACTGGGATTTTGTAAACCTCTACCTGTCCTCCCTATGTTACCCAATTTCCAGGCAGAATAGTTCTTACATCCTCAGGCATTCCTATAGAAAAGCTATTCCATGCTGAAATCCTTCTGACTTGTGTCATAATCTTTTACCATTTTAACATATTATTTTTATGGGTTGGAAACTGAACCCTGAAAACTCAAGGAATTGGCCAATCCTGGATTTATACTGTGGTATGATGAGGTTTCCTTTTTGTTCTCCAGTCTCTTCCTAAAGATACTGAATACTTGATTTTCTTTCATAATAACTAGTGAGCTGATATTTTTCTTAGAATTTTCTATTTTAAATGCAAGCTTTATCCATTGAGTAGTAAAGTATTGTATGTAAGAATGTTTTTCTCAACGTTTCATTTTATATGTATCTACATATAGCACATTTCATCACCCCAGCATTTACCCCTTTTGCCATGTTATCATTGAATGCATTGAGATGTGCTGATTTCTGCAGAATTTCACAGTTGATCTCTTCCTTTGCAAGAACATTAACTCCTAACTTCTGTTTTATACCTGTTTCAGTATGTAGTCCAAATACTTTTTGTGTTTTTCTTAGACTCTGAGGAGTTTAAGAAACAAAAACAAACAAACAAGCAAACAAACAAACAAAAAACCACTTGTTGCACATAAACTTAATTTCCCAATGGTGTTCCATTTATTTTGGAAGATTTGTAAGGGGTTCTTAAATAAATAAATAAATAAAAAAAAAACAAACAAACTCAAAGACACCAATTTGGGAAATTTTGATAGCGTGTATTTTGTAAAATCTCAGTGAAATTTTTGGCCTTTGCATCTGCTAAGCAACCAAAATGATTTTTAACAAGCTCAACTCCCACATAGGTACTTAAATAAAGAGCAGATTTTCAAAGGTACTTAGTTCTCAGTAATTTCTGATTATAGCACTCTGGGCCAATTTTTCAAATAAGTGCAACATCATTAAACAGTCTCCCATCTATATATAAATAAATTTAAAATGGAATGGGGTTTAAAACCTGTTCAGCCTTGTGGATGCTGCAACCTGAAAATTTTGTTTTTAATATGAGTATGAGGTAAGCAGGCTATAGTGTTTTAATTTATCTCAGAAGGAAAATAAAAACACAACAACAACAAAAAAACAACAAAAACAAAAAACTCTGAAAATGATGTTTGGAAGGTTGTTATTACTTTCAGTAATTTTCAGATTGGTTTTCTCATTTCATGGAAACATTAGCATCTTTGGGACAGTATTGTATCTTTTTGACTCCCTATAAAATACATAACAGCATCCTAAGTGTTAAGATGTCTGGATAAACTATGCACTGTAGCAAACTGATATGTTCTCAAGTCATCCATTCTGCAAATTCAGGCAGGTATCTCAAAAATAAAACTGTTCTCTGTCTTTTACCCCTCTCCTCCTACCTTAAGGGTAGTAAGGAGTTTTGATATTGCAGGTTATTAAAATAATTATTTGGAAAGAAAAACATTACTTTGGGCTAGATAGGCCATATCCCTAGTACATTTTTTGACTTTTTTATTATTAGTTTGGTGAGCCTTGCTGATCTCTTTACAGCCCATCTCAATTTGACCTATAATATTTTAATAAATAAATAAGAAAACAACGCCCCATAAAAATTTTGCAATCAGAGTTTGACATTTTTGCTGAGGAAGCAGAACAAGAACTGGCTTGATCTTACTGTTTTCTGGCCCCTTTTACACAGTCACATTTCCAGCTATAATCACACAAACCGTATGTGTTTCCCAACAGAACAACAAATGGAATCATATAATTCAAAAGACTCTAAATTAATGGACATATCATGACTGATTTGTGTTGCAGGACATTTTGTTTAAATTTCTGGTCTTCTTCAACCCTAAAAGCCTTGGCAAAACACCACACATACAAGCTATGTGCATATATTTGCCAAGTAATGCAGTAATGTTAACTTGCATGTGGTATGATACTCTGAGGCTGGCAGATGTATTGAAAAGTAATTCACTATTACAAAAATAAGTTTGTTCTTCCTCCTCCTCCTCCCCCCCCCCCCCTTAAAAAAATAAATATCTATTTTGAATTCAACACCAATGTCCTACTGACATGACATAAAAGTTTGCATCTAGAAAGCTACAAAGAAGATAAGGTTTTCCATCTGTTTATTGTCCTTCTCCTCTTTTCTATAGTTCTGCAGGTATTTTCCTAGGTAGAGTATTACATTTATGTCTGGGGTAGCAGAGATCATCATTCCAGTGACAACAGTGGATCTGTGTCCATCTAGATCAAGTCTGTCCAGAAGAAACTCAAAAACACGACCCAGTTTTTAGTTATGCAAAATAAAGTAATTGTGCACAGCTATGGAAAATGTGAGGATTATATGTGCATGATACTAGCATGACAGACAACAGGCAAAAAAGAAAAAAAAAAAAAACAAACAAAAAAAACACATTCTGTATTATTTAAATTGATGGCACCTTTTTAAAGGTAAATGAAAATAGGTAGACAAATATGTATATTTTCAGAAAGTGAATGAATTCAACATTCTTCATTCAATGTACATGATGTTTGCTTCATCGTGTACTTTAGGGAGTTGCTCATGTTAGTATCAACAGCAATAAGCTTCTATGAACAGTAAAACCTTGCATATAAAAGTA
Source organism: Aythya marila (assembly GCF_965140915.1). NCBI lineage: Eukaryota > Metazoa > Chordata > Aves > Anseriformes > Anatidae > Aythya > Aythya marila. The sequence goes on from NC_139046.1 coordinate 13,382,116, forward strand.
GATCTGGGGATGTGGGAGCACAAGGAGAGCATGCTGAGCCCTTATAGCTGGTGTCTGTGCTAGCCACTTCTGAGATATCTTTTGAATCCATAGCACCATTGCTGCTCCAGCACTCATATTTCATCTGCTTTGAATCCACAGTTGTCAGTGCAGCCTTCAATATGTTCTGTTTAAATTCTCACCGAATCTCCATGGGTTCCTCCGTCTCTTCACACTAAGGGAGATGAGAGAGAGAAAGCAGCAAAGTGGTTAGAAATCTTCTGCCAAACACAGATGGTATCCTGATTGCTCTTTCAGCCTACCTGGGTCTGTCAGTGGAGCTGTGGATGTTGTGGACATGTGTGCAAAGAATTTCCAACACTTGTGCAGAATTCACCAAAAGGAGAATTTCCATCTGAGTTTTAATATTCACCTCATCAGACAGTTTAGAGAAAGATATACAGCTATTTGGGATTTATCTTCATAAAAGTGTGTTTGTTTGTGTATATTTTTATAAGAAGAAATGGAGAAGAAGAACAGGAAGACTCCAAAATTACATAGCAGTTAGCTTTTAAAAAGTAATGGCAAAAGCACTTGTTTGTACATTGCAGGCAGTTTGTGAAAATCCAAAAAGTGTGTGGAAAAAGAAAAAAAAAAAAAAAGACAAAAAAAAAAAAAAGACAAAGCCTATAAAGCAAAAAACTGGCTTTACTTCATGGCATCTTAGCATGCTCAGCTATTTGTCCCACTTCTCCTCAGGATACAGGCACAGTGTGATATATGATTGCATTACGGCAGCTTAACAAGTTAGTGCCTGTCAGCTGACTTGCTGTAACCAACTGTGTACGCTCTCTTATTCTGCCCAATTTGCAAGAAAAAATGTATTAGCTTAAATTCACATACAGTGGATTTTCCTTACAAGTTAGATTTCTAAATAATCTTTGGCATACCTGGCACAGTGAGCTGGTATCCTCTTCTCATCACAGGAAATATCCAGTGCGGCAGAGGAAAAGGAAACCTTCCTCTTTGCAAGGAAATAAATCAACCTAACCACTATGCACTTAGCACATGGAAGAAAAATCCTTGTTCAACTACTATAGGTGGTCATTTTGTAGACTGAAGCATGAGATTTGATTATCCTCATTATTTTAGTTCAGATAGCTTCAAATGTTGCTAGTTGTCATGAAACATACAACCCTTTAAAAAAATCCAGTTATGGTACTTACTTAGTGACCTATTATGGCATCAAATTACACAATATGCCAACGCACTTTGAAAATTAAAGTTGTTTATTTTTATTATTATTATTACTATTATTATTATTATTATATATTTTATTGTCTCTTTCTCTTTTTTTGTGAGGCAGGTGCTGTTTATACTAATACCTTTCATCATTTTGATTTTTCAGCTTTGCCCACTCCACTCATTGTCTTCTTCAGGCAAAATTCTGAAGGGGTTGTTGAAAGGTTTGGAGTCTTGCTACTTATTTAGCAAGAGGAACGGCTGAGGTCACTGGGCCTGTTCAGCCTGGAGAAGAGGAGGCTGAGGGGAGACCTCATCACAGTCTACAACTTCCTTGTAAGGGGTTGTCAAGAGGCAGGAGACCTTTTCTCCATTAACACTAGTGACAGGACCTGCGGGAACGGGGTTAAGCTGAGGCAGGGGAAATTTAGGCTGGACGTCAGGAGGGGGTTCTTCACAGAGAGGGTGGTTGCACACTGGAACAGGCTCCCCAGGGAAGTGGTCACTGCACCGAGCCTGTCTGAATTTAAGAAGAGATTGGACTGTGAACTTAGGCACATGGTCTGAACTTTTGGGTAGACCTGTGCGGTGTCAAGAGTTGGACTTGATGATCCTTAAGGGTCCCTTCCAACTCAGGATATTCTATGATTCTATGATTCTATGATTATTTCTCAACACACACCTTTAAAGGAGATATTCTGAGAGCTTTGTGCTGAACCTGACTGTAAAGTTAATATAACTGGTAACATGAGGCACATCTCATGGTAGCATGCGAAGGCAAAGGATTTCTTACAGTTTCCTTTCCCGTTTGTCACTGCAGATCAGACCAGAAGAAGAGGAGAATGAACTATATTCTTTTCTGTAACTCAGTCGTGGCTGGCATATTTATGTATCACTAACTAGTAGACCACTAGTTGCTGGGGAGGTAGCACAGGTGTAGAAAAGTGGGTAAAAGCTTTAGATCACCCAGTTCTACAACTCCTCTTGTTTCTTCTCTCTGTTCCTACTCTCATTCAGTGCTGAGTGTTTATGACAGGGGTATATTACACCATGTGTCCACATATTCACACACCTTATATTCATTGTTTCATTCCTTTCTTGTTTTCCTATTGAGAACTTTACAAGACGGTTGTCACAGCCACAGTTCTTGCTTGGCAGCATTTAAATGCATGCTAAACAGAAGTCTCTGTCTTGCCCATCTCAAATATAGGCAAGTTAGTTGATAAATAACATTATGCCACCCCAGCGTGAGATTATACTTTGAGATAGCACCACCCGTAGGATGGGAGAAGGCCCTTTGATTTTGGCCCTGTGTCTAATCATGTGTTTTAACTCTTTCCAAGAGCTGGGTTTCTGTTGATCTCAGCAATTCTGTACATGTTACAACTGATATGGTTACTGACATACCTGATAAAGTAGCTGGCATCAGTGAAGCAATCCATTTGGATGGGCTAGACAGAGCTTCACCAAGACTGCAGTCATCATTCAGTTGATTATTGGCAAACTTTTCCTCTGCCTTCTTTTGTTGTTTTCTGCAAGGCATTAATTTGGCTATTGGCCATGGTGGTCTGATCCTCTGGTTTTGGTTCTTGTTAACCTTAACACTCATGGTTCACTGATTCAACTTGGGCATGTCCTTGTCAGATTTCCTACGCTCTTTGTGCCTTGCAGCAGCAGACCCTGTAATCTCTCCTCTCCTAACATTTTTTTTATTATTATTATTTTTTTTTTTTCCTCTGGGGGAGTTTTCATGAATCCTTACTGGTATTTTTCAGCATTCACTGGAGAGTTTCAAGCACTTTGGTTAGTGGGCAAATCTACCCACTGATTTTAATTGTTTCAGTTTAGATAATAAAAGTTATTTTAAAATAAGAATAAGAGAACTTAACAAAAATATACAGTTGATTCATGACATAGTACAGTAAAGCTTGCACTTGCAGTTTTTGTGCTTCCCATTTATGCTAATATATGCTTACATAAGACTGACAGAGGAAAGTTTCTTAATGTAAATTACATTTGCATTGGCTTTAACTCTGCTTTATACTATCAGAAAAGAGAAGAATAAATTCTAGAGGGTTTACAACCACAAATATTCCCAGAAAGTAACTAGGCCTGATTTCCTTGTATTTACAACAGTATAAATCAGGAAAAAAAATACTAAGTGGTTGGGATTATTTTCATTTATTCTGTAGCTTTATTGTACTGCTCTGAAGCACTGTATATTCATACTGCCACTGCAGCATGAAGAAGGCCATAGTTTCAGGTTCAATGGCCTTACATGTGTGGAAGAGAGAGGAGACTGGAACATGCCGGAACTCTACCCAGCTGTCTGCAGGACTCGGATCTTTGATCATAAAGTAAGAGAACATGCTTTCCTGGAATTTGGCCTAGCTGTGTCTTTATATAATATTAATTTCTAAATAAGCCAAACAAACTACAGAGTCTTTAACTGAAACATGGACCTGTCACTTTTAGTCATAACCCATTTCATTAGTCTTAAACTCTGGGCTTCCAAAATTCTAGGTGTGTAATGCTTACGTGCTTTAACATGCTAAAAACAAAACAAAACAAAACAAACAAACAAAAAAAACACCACACTTTCAGATGCATTCTGGTTGTAACTCATTCTAGTTGCATAATAAGAATGCCTAAAAGTCTGGATACTTAAAAAGGACTAATTTTCTAGGTATGGGGGGGTGAGAAGGGGGAGCTCTTAAAGATGTTCTCACAGATATTTAAATGGGAAGGAAGTTGAGATCCCTTTGACCCATTTGCTTTAAGTGAATGTTGCAGAAAAGACATTTACTAGCTGGGAGCAAAGTGTAGGTTTAGCATGTAAGGAAATCCTGGAGAGTATTCACAGAGAATGAAATATTATAAAAGTGTCATTATTACATCTTAATTATTTATGTTTTAAAAAAATGAATAATATATTTTCTGAGTGCTTGCTAATTATTAAATGACAGAAGTAACTCCACATTTCAATTAACTTTCCTCTCCTGGCAAAATTTTCAAAAAATAATAAAAAAATAAAACCGGTACTTACATACAAACACACACACAGACAGAAAAACACCAAACCACCACAAACTGAACTCCAGCATATTGCTGGAGTATAGACTCTTCTGAGAACTCTATTTTTTATAATGGTCTGGTGAGGAGTGTGACTCTCAACTAGGAAAATGAAAATTCATGTTATTTTGGACCACAGAGAGATCCTAGGACGCTGGTTTGTATAGGGTGAATACCCTGCTAACTGCACTTTTTGCTTTCTCTGAGTTCAAAGATAGCCAGTGCAACTGATGGGATCTTGTAGTAAGAAACCACATTTCCACTATAAAACCAATTTTATGGGTTTTGTCTGGCCAGCATTTGTCACTGACGTCTTCAACATCATGGTAAATATGAAATCAGAAATGAAAATTTTTATATATCTACATGAGCAACATTTGAGTTGGAAAAAATACAAAACAAAACAAAACAAAAAAATCAAGAACTCTGTCAGTTAAGTTTCTTGCTAGGACCTTATAATAAAAAAATAAAATAATAATAATAATAAAAAAAGATGGTTTATTGTGCTGTGGACTATAGTCTCTAAATTCTTGATTAAAAAAAAAATCTTATCCAGGAATAAATTTCCATGCTGATTGTTTATGAAAATTAAATTGTGAATTGTGGTAGCTTTTCCTGTGAAAACTTTGGCAAAGTTTGCAAAGAGTTTGCAAAGAGTTTGCACTGATGTTACCAATGTAAGAAACATTTTTCTTTCCTCCCTAGACAGAAAGGTGAGACCTACTGACTGTAGAGGGTAGCCCTGAAAACCTTACCAAAATTACCTTCTGTCAGGCTCTGTAGGCAGCCTGTAGGGGCAGAGCTCAGGTAGACCTCCTGGTCCTCCTTCCGACTAGATGTATGATTAAAGCCAAGCAGTCATTGGAACTACTGTAGTTTGAGAGAACAGCCAAGCCAAGCCTAGAGGCTTCTTTCTCTGCCTGGAGTTTATCAATTAACTTTGAGCTTTTTATGTTGCAGTTCTAGCTGGAAGCTTCATTTGAACTTCCTCCGCAGATTTTAATTTCCATTTGATCTTACAGAGACACCATCAAATAGTTTGGGTTCTATAAAGCTGAGAGATAACTTTATTGCTGTGTTTCATACCTAACCTGAAGAAAACATCAGTGATTGCTGAAACATGATATTCACTGAGTTCTTTAAAACCACAATAGAGTTATGATTATTTACTTACTTAAATGATGGCTTTTTTAGTGGCAAGGTGGTGTACCTAAGCAGAAAAATCCAGTTTTTATGCCAGGGAATAGAGGGATCACAAAGGCTGCCATTTCCGATAATTATTTTTTACTGCCTTAACTATCTATTGAATTACATGTGGACAGAAAAAGACAGGCACAGTGAACAAAAGTGATTTATTTATATATAATATATTTTTTAAGAAGAAAGCCCCTGGATATGTACTTATGTGGAATTTCTTTCCAGATATACTTCTAGATCTCACAACCATTTTCCCCAAATTCTAAGAGGGACCTAAGTTTTGTATATTATATATGGAAATATTAACACAATGATGTGATTTTGAAAGTCAAAGCATAGTTGAAGACTACAGATAGACTTGTAGAGGGTTAACTTTGCCTAGTTGCAAAGTCCAGCCTTTGAGAAATTCTAGTCACACACGTAAACAGAACTGGTAAAGAAGAATTAGGGAGGGTAAAAGTATGTGTTCATCCTTTTAGAAAAGGGGAAAAGAAGTCTTTTATCCAATGTTTGAGAATCGCTTGTAGGGGTCAGAACATTTGTACTCCCATGTCAAACCTAAGATAAAAGACATTTGACTGAGAGGATAAACATATGTAAATACCTAAATGGCAGTTGTTGGCATCTGTCCAAGGGTTAGGGTTGTTCTCCCAAAGGTTGAGCTGATTAGACAATTAAAACAATGTCTTTTTTCTTTTTTTCTTTTTTTTTTTTTTTTGTAGATTTCCGACCTCTCTCTGCTTCTTTTAAAGTATTTATATTTTGAATGACAATGTATATAAAAAAGAAAAGTAAATAAAGACATCTCTATTTTCTAAAGATCAAAATGAAGAGATTAGACTACATTCCAACATGTCTGAATCTATGTCCTCTCACAACCTTTTATGAAGGAGACCACAATGGTTGCCAGAAAAACAACAACAACAACAACAAAAAACTCAAAAATGTCTCCCCCACTCCCCCCAACAACATGTATATCTTTGTGCAGTGTTGAATTATGCCCAGAGAGATCTATAACAGATTTCTAGATAAATGTCTGACTCTGATCTCCCTACATACTAGCTTAAAACAAGAGGAACTCCTGATTTGTGAAAAGTTAATATAAGATCAAAATCAGAACTATGTACTATTAAGGTCAGGAACAAGATATTTATTGTGGTTTGAGAACAGACAAGATTAATCCACTACAATGCCAATAACTGTGCATTGTGTGGGATTGTTGGGGAAGGAATTTAAAAGGAGTCATTGCAAACTGACTCCTCCCTCATATATTTTGTTTATATTTCAAGGCAAATTAACACACTGTTTTGTAACTGATGGAATAACTCTTCTGTTTGATATAGCTTACAGGTCTATAGCTGTATCATCTGAGCACTGATAAAAGAAGTCCTCTTGTAATAATATTCTTTTGTGAGATGAGTGATTGCATAGCTACTGGTCCATACCTGGTTGCTACTACATATGTCTCCACAGTTAAATGTTAATCACCTATCAAAATGAGAATTTGCATGCCAGTTTTCCTGCTGAAAATGAGGCAGTATAAAAATAAATAAACAAATTATAAGTAGATAGATAGAGACTGTATGTCACTGTTCTGCCTGTAAGGCTATTGGGCTCAGCTAATGGGGGGTTTCTTAGGTGGAGGGGTAGCAGAGAATGGCGGAACACTAATACCTATGGACCAATCTGTGTTGCTGCCTCTTTTCCTTCTGTAGATAAAGCAGTTTTCAAGAACATGTTGCTATTCTCTGCATCTGACAGCAGAAAATAGTAGTGCCTACAATTTGCTGACTCTTAGACACAGACTTCCATGTGACTGCTTTGAATTAGTTGTTTGCTTCACATATCATTGTTCAGCTTTCCTTTACACTAGAAGTGTTTCCACAGTGCAAATATCAAAAGCAACATAAAGAATATAGAGGAATAATTATTACTACTTGAAATCCAATTTTCCTTGCTTTTTGCTACCTTTTTACATTTGCCTTTGGAGAAAAGGAAAGGAAAGGAAAGGAAAGGAAAGGAAAGGAAAGGAAAGGAAAGGAAAGGAAAGGAAAGGAAAGGAAAGGAAAGGAAAGGAAAGGAAAGGAAAGGAAAGGAAAAGAAAGGAAAGGAAAGGAAAGGAAAGGAAAGGGAAGGAAAGGGAAGGAAAGGGAAGGAAAGGGAAGGAAAGGGAAGGGAAGGGAAGGAAAGGGAAGGGAAGGGAAGGGAAGGGAAGGGAAGGGAAGGGAAGGGAAGGGAAGGGAAGGGAAGGGAAGGGAAGGGAAGGGAAGGGAAGGGAAGGGAAGGGAAGGGAAGGGAAGGGAAGGGAAGGGAAGGGAAGGGAAGGGAAGGGAAGGGAAGGGAAGGGAAGGGAAGGGAAGGGAAGGGAAGGGAAGGAGAAGAGAAGAGAAGAGAAGAGAAGAGAAGAGAAGAGAAGAGAAGAGAAGAGAAGAGAAGAGAAGAGAAGAGAAGAGAAGAGAAGAGAAGAGAAGAGAAGAGAAGAGAAGAGAAGAGAAGAGAAAAGAGAAGAGAAAGAGAAGAGAAGAGAAGAGAAGAGAAGAGAAGAGAAGAGAAGAGAAGAGAAGAGAAGAGAAGAGAAGAGAAGAGAAGAGAAGAGAAGAGAAGAGAAGAGAAGAGAAGAGAAGAGAAGAGAAGAGAAGTCTGTTTCTCACTAAGAACTCATAGCACAAGAGAACTTTATAAAGAAAACACCTTAATTTAATTCATTATTATCTTTACAACTTCACTCTTTATCAGAGATCGAACATAGGTTTGGGGCAGAGGTATATCCATTTGTAATTCAGATCTGATATTGTTTGCTCCAAGAGGTACTAAACCAGGACTTTGGGGCCTGGTTTTCAAAGATGGCTGATAAAAAGCAATAAATTATTATCTTCAGCTTGATTCTGCAAAGCTTTCCCTCCAATGAAGAGGGCAGTTTGTAGTAAATTGCAAACAACAGATTAAGTGTTAACCTCTTATATTGGTAATTCCTTTAAGAGTAAATGAAACAATGCATTTTCACTAGCTTTATATTTTTAATTATCTACAGATATTTTCAGCAATTTTTCTGTGTTGATTACAGTTGCTTTCCAGGGAAGAAGGAAGTGTGTTTTTCAATCTACCTATAAGCCACTTAGGAAAATTAAAATTCATATGGCTCACCTCATCAAGAAGAATTCTGCTCACCTACTTAAACCTGAACAAAATTCCGTAATAGGTCTGCTAGATCTGTAACATACTTTGGAAAATCTGATTTTAGTTATCAACCTAGTCTCAAATGTTACTGTTTTGGGAAAGATTCTCCTTTAGTTTTCTTCTAGAAAGTTTCTTACATATCATTCCTTAAGCAATCCCATTATTTTCCACAGAGGGATTTGGAGATGGTTCAAAATAGAAAGGAGCATAGCAAATTTTTTTTTCTCATTACATCTACTCTACCCAGCAAGGTACTGTCATATACTGTCTGGGATACAATATTTGATTGAGCCAATCTAGTTTTGCAGCCTTGGGCAAGTCACTTAAAACCATCTTTGTAAATTGCAGATAATAACATATCCTTGCAAATGTTCTGTGGGAAGCTTAATCAGTTAATATTGTAAAGCATATAAGATAGCTATATAGAGTATTGCACTTTACCACTCACACTTGTTAGCATTAAGACCTTTTATATGGGCTTACTTTGCATAGGTGTAAATGAACACTCAGGTGTGCAAGTTCTAAGTCTTTTCCATGCAGAAGAGTCCAGTGCTTCTAATTTCTTCTCACTGCCTGTATGTAAAGCTTCAGTACAATGTATTGGGGAAGTTTCCCTATCAAGCTATCCTGTCCATTAAATGAACGCTGTTCTCGTGTCCAGTGAATACCTCCTAGTGGTGCAGACCCTCAATTTGTAAAAAGATGTTGCTAGCTTTCACCCATCCACTACTGATCCTTATGTTTTTCTGAGGTTTTTGAAAATTGGTGGAAATAAAAGCTGTTTTCTGCTGACCCTGTGCTCAGTAGAATCACAAAGGCATGGGGTGATGGCTACTTATTCATTTTTTGCAGTTTCCCTCAAGTCTAGTCTGTTTTCATTTCAGCTGAAGCTGTGATTCTGATCGATGGTACATGGACGTTACTAATGTTATGAGCATTCACATAATTCAACTATTACAAGTAATAGTGGTAGTAAAATAATCTTATCTGCAACTCATCAGAGCTTTTTTAATTGAATTTTACTTAACATGAGTGTTGAAAGAGTCAGGCTCGATATGCAGCCTTGACTTTGAAACCTCTGGCGTTTTGTGGGTGTTAGTCACATCCTTAACATTACACTAATACAGTTTTTTTGTGGCTAATATTTACATATTTTTATTGCTGTCTGAAAGATAAATGGGAAGAGGATGATCACAGGAGAAGCCTGGAGCAGGATTTTAATATGTTGAATTAAAAAACTATATATATACACACACACATATATATGGGAATGCAAACTTAAGGTTATATAGATAAATTAAAGGTATTAGGAGACACAAAAGCAAAGTCTGGCAAAGCAGTATTTAGTTGGCATATGGAAACATTCTGTATTATATAGGGTATGTATAGTGGGATTTTTGAAAACGAGGAAAAAACTTTCTAGAAGCTCAGGCATCTGAATTAACACCACCAAAGTAGTCATATTATTTTACATTTTTATTGTAATTCTGTAGCAGTAGCAATTACAACAAACGGACAAACTGGAAACTTTTACCTCCAGAAGCACCTCTGATGTTTCCTGGAATTTACCTAAGTAACTCTGAACAAGGAACTGAAGATTAATTTTCTAATTTTTAAATTTGTTTTGTGACTGAGTTATGCAAACCATCTCATTTTAAACCTTCTTGATGCATATTGTTAAAGTTTTCAGCGCCTGTGTTGCGTACCCTGAACAACAAGGTCTTGGTTCACAAGTGAGTTCTCTTCCCTGTTAATCTGTGGTCTTGGAAGGAAGGTACAGATAATAAGAACTGCTCCCAGATCCCATCCCCAGTGTCTAGTTCTTGGCCCTCCACCTGAGGAGGGAGATTTGCCCTTTATGACACTATGTTTTTTGTCATGGCTGAGTGATAGTATGATGGCAAATGGTGCCTTCTGCAGGAAAGGAAGCCTGCATACATCCCAGCACATAATGGGGAACTCCGGGTTCTTTCTCAGCTCTTTTCACCATTCATGGTGGACCACAATGGCAGGTATTGGTGTAAAAGCTGCAACACATGTTATGTGGCCATTGTGAGGTTTTGAAATCAGCAGAACTCAGAGCAGTAGTAAGAATAATCCAGTCTAAAGTTCACACAATCATGTCCTAGACTTTTAAGCACTCCTTACCTCAACAGACTGAGAGCCAGAAGAGGTTCATTGGCAGCAGCTGAATAAAAAGAGCAAGATAAGCATATTCTATCTACTAAGAAGCAGGAAATTACCTGTTCTTATTGCCCTATGCTGAGGGTCATTCCTAGGCTTTACTAAGAGAGGGAAAAGAATGGTACAAATCTGAATTTGTCTGTGGTGAGTGCAGAGGACATATCATTTTTCAGTAGAAGCACAGAAGAAGAAAGTGCTGATGCTGCACTAAGGGATTTGAAGATAGCTGAAGGCAGAGGATTCTCATATCTGTAGTTTTATAATGTGCTTTAATGGGAAGACAGAGAGTTTATAGCTTACAGTGGGGAAGTGAAAATCAGCCACTTTCTCTGACACCCATGCTCCTGCAATGTTCATGAGCCTACAATTGAACTGTGAGTTCATGTGCACCCAAGGAGTGCTCAGAAGGAGAAGACCTCTCTCAGTAACATCAGCACCTCAGAGATACATTGGCTTTGTGCTCATCTCATGGGGCCTGGCAGATGCTACTGATGTGTTTAGGCAAGCAGACTTATTTAGAGAAATAGAACAATTTTGAAATTGTTTTTAAAATTATGGGAACAAATACATGGCTGTTATCATCTGCTATGATATGCTTTGAAATGCCAAAAGGACCTGTCTCAAATTTTGAAGGAGGTGGGGGGAAACAAACCCATCACATTTACATCTCTTTTGGATAGAGTCCACATAAACAATGTAATGACAAGTGAGAGCATGTGGAAATGGGTTCTTATATTGGAAATCAAATGAATACCTTAAGTCTCATGTTTTCTTAGGGAAAACAGCAATGTGATACAGGGACATAAATGATGGCTGTATTCAATACAGTGATATCACAAGTGTTCTATAGGAGGCCATTCTAGGTCTAAAAACAATTGTTTAATCCAAAGGAGAAAGAGAAATGAAAGAAAAAAAAAAAAAAAAAAGTGTTCTTATCTTTTTCTTTTAAGAGAGGGCACTCCAGGTATTGCAGAAAGAAGGCTGTTATTAATTTGGGCTGTTTCCCATAGGAATGCTGGGTTGTTGTGGAGCCAGAATTCATGTTAGGACAAATGCTTTAAGTTAATTGTTTGTATTAGAGTAAATGGCTGCAGGTCAGGGTTGCTTGTTTAGTCTGGGAAAAGTACACAGGAGTACTTAATAGGGGAAATAAGAAAAAGGGAGGCTTTATCCTCCAGTGCTGAGTTTGGAATAACCAGTTCTAGATAAAGCTGTAGGCTGAATTCAGGGAGTAACCTGGGTGGAGATTTTGACTCCTTGAGAGCCAGCCTCAGCATTCCAGTGAAAAGTCCCATTCCTGCAAGGTGATGATTATCTTTTTCCTGATTCTGAGCACCTCCTGGAACCAGTGGGAGCTGACAGTGCACAGCTCAGGCACAGAGATATGCCTTTCCCTTTTTTGTGTTTTTGGGTTATTTTGGGACTTCCTTAATGAAATCTAGTAAATTTTTGTGGCTAACAAAGACACCTCATTAAACCCAATAATCTAAGGAGGCAAGTCAAAAAAAAAAAAAAAAAAAAAAAAAGCTTTTCTTGCAAGGTATGCCGCCCTATGTAGTTTGTGTTTTCAGCCTTTAACTTTCTAACTGCTGATTGGCTATTTTCTCAGCTTGCAAATCCTTTCCTTGGGTCCTTTTTAGAACTTTATAGGCTTTGTTCTTAAGTTACTATATAACACAAATACTTTACAGAAATGCATCTTGCCAGTCTTCCTAATATGGAAAGGATAACACTAATTGTAAAGCACTACTACAAATTTAGGTTATAATACACTTGCTTCATATAAAGTCATATTCAAAAAAAAAAAAAACAGTCTACTGAATTTAACTTGAGGATTTTTTTCAGTGAGGCCACAGGCCCCAGAGTGAGAGAAGTGTCGATATTTGGTTCTTAATAATGTATGAAGCATTTTCTGTACAAAATTTGAAAAATCTGTCACTCATTGTCATTTGTTTTATGAAGAACAAAAGAAAAATTATCTGATATAGCTGTGGCTTATAAGAAAACTTACATTTATGATCTCTTCAAACTGCATTGTGATCAAGTGTGAATTTATGGAGTTAACCATAAAAGGATAAAGTCTGTAACAAGTTAACCATAAAAGGATAAAGTCTGTAACACTATTTTTTTTTCCTAAATTGAAAATGCTTATGAACACGTGAAACTTACGTTGCTCATGTGTATGAATATGGGCTCTTACCAGAGGCATGGTTCACATTAAATTTCAGTATTATACTGCTATGTATATTTGCAGTTCAATGTGAGAGAACATTATTCTTGAGACAACCTGGTCAAAGTTGCAAATATAGGGACAGAAACCTTAAATCTGTTGGCAGCTCTGCTGTAGCACACCACAATGCCTCTGTTCTTTTCATAGTCTATTTAGACTGAAAAATCTTTGAGACAAGAACTTTCTGACTGTGTTTGCAAAGGGGATCTGATCTCACTTAGGACCCCAAGGCACAGTTGAAATAAAAAAAAAAAAAAAAAAAAAAAGAAAAAGAATAATTGCATTCAAAACTGACAAAGGAAAGAATATTTCTTTACTTTCAAAGACTGAATAAGTTGCTGCACAATATCAATTTTCCCCCCCCCCATTTTTTTAAATTTTATTTTCCAAGATAACTGAGGGTCTTTTTCTCTTAATCTAATATTTATGTATTGCTACCCTTGTTCAGTGAAGAAGGGACAGAGTACTACATTGCCACATGATTTACCAAAGTCTACAACACATGCAGAACTGTGTCTCTGGGATACTTTATAGTTTTGAAGTTTTATTTAAGGATTCAGAAGTTTACATTTCTTCAACCCTAAAATTGTGTATTGTGTGGTTGCTTTATTGTGTCATTCTTCTATGGATAAGTTTGTGTCTACAGCAGATTCGATTGAAAATTGTTAATGTTTTTCTTGATTTCATGGGTTACGTGATGAAAATATATTCATTGGTGTTAAAAGCCCACAACACTGGGACGTTTTCAATCAAAAAAAAAATCAAAAAAAAAAATCTATGTTTTCTGTTTGTTCCTGATATTCTGTTTTAAACATGCAATGTTATAAAAGCATGCCTTTTCCCACAAATTTGTGAAGACTTATAGCTGCCAGCACCCTTATTCATGTTTAATTCTTCCAGTGCATGCACTGCTCTACACAGTCAGTTTTTCTTCTCTTAAATATTAGTTTTTGTTTTTATAGCATTAGCGTTTTTCTTTTTTCCTGCAAATGCAGTGTTTGTAATGCAGTAAGAATGGATGTTTTTCATTTGCTTGCATATATCTTCTATTATTTTGACTATTATTTTATTCTAATTTAATTATCCACAATTAATTTAATTAATATTTATATTTATTTATTAACACATCAGTGTACTAATTTTAAAAGTTTAATTTTAAGATGTAGGTGATTGTATACAATAAAACTATTTTATCAGTTTTCTTTTAACTGGTTGGTCTCCTCTGGGCCACTTGCTATCATTGCCAGAAAAGAAGACTTATTGATAATTTGTTTTTATTTATGCCACACCTCCTGCAATGCATGATTTTGCAGGGTATTCCTCTCCTCTCCTCTCCTCTCCTCTCCTCTCCTCTCCTCTCCTCTCCTCTCCTCTCCTCTCCTCTCCTCTCCTCTCCTCTCCTCTCCTCTCCTCTCCTCTCCTCTCCTCTCCTCTCCTCTCCTCTCCTCTCCTCTCCTCTCCTCTCCTCTCCTCTCCTCTCCTCTCCTCTCCTCTCCTCTCCTCTCCTCTCCTCTCCTCTCCTCTCCTCTCCTCTCCTCTCCTCTCCTCTCCTCTCCTCTCCTCTCCTCTCCTCTCCTCTCCTCTCCTCTCCTCTCCTCTCCTCTCCTCTCCTCTCCTCTCCTCTCCTCTCCTCTCCTCTCCTCTCCTCTCCTCTCCTCTCCTCTCCTCTCCTCTCCTCTCCTCTCCTCTCCTCTCCTCTCCTCTCCTCTCCTCTCCTCTCCTCTCCTCTCCTCTCCTCTCCTCTCCTCTCCTCTCCTCTCCTCTCTCTCTCCTCTCCTCTCCTCTCCTCTCCTCTCCTCTCCTCTCCTCTCCTCTCCTCTCCTCTCCTCTCCTCTCCTCTCCTCTCCTCTCCTCTCCTCTCCTCTCCTCTCCTCTCCTCTCCTCTCCTCTCCTCTCCTCTCCTCTCCTCAAGCAGCACATAAGGCTTGATTTTAATTGGTTTTGAATTTCAAGAGGGAAGTCTTAATGGCGCAGGAACGGTCTGTCCCCATGTGCCCAAAGACGAGCTGGCGGGGAAGAAGACCGGCCTGGCTCAACAGAGAATTGTGGCTTGATCTTAGGAGGAAAAAGAGGGTTTATAAGCTTTGGAAAAGTGGGCAGGCCACTAAGGAGGACTTTAAAGAAGTAGCGAGGCTGTGCAGGGACAAAATTAGGAAGGCCAAAGCTCATCTGGAGCTCAATCTGGCTACTGCCGTTAAAGATAACAAAAAACGTTTCTATAAATACATCAACACAAAAAGGAGGACTAAGGAGAATCTCCATCCTTTACTGGATGCGGGGGGAAACTTAGTTACAAGAGATGAGGAAAAGGCGGAGGTGCTCAATGCCTTCTTTGCCTCAGTCTTTAGCGGCAATACCGGTTGTTCTCTGGATACTCAGTACCCTGAGCTGGTGGAAGGGGATGGGGAGCAGGATGTGGCCCTCATTATCCATGAAGAACTGGTTGGTGACCTGCTACGGCACTTGGATGTGCAGAAGTCGATGGGGCCGGATGGGATCCACCCAAGGGTACTGAGGGAACTGGCAGAGGAGCTGGCCAAGCCACTATCCATCATTTATCAGCAGTCCTGGCTATCGGGGGAGGTCCCAATCGACTGGCGGCTAGCAAACGTGACGCCCATCTACAAGAAGGGCCGGAGGGCAGACCCGGGAAACTACAGGCCTGTCAGTTTGACCTCAGTGCCAGGAAAGCTCATGGAGCAGATCCTCCTGAGAGTCATCATGCAGCACTTGCAGGGGAAGCAGGTGATCAGGCCCAGTCAGCATGGGTTTATGAAAGGTAGGTCATGCCTGACGAACCTGATCTCCTTCTATGACAAAGTGACGCGCTGGGTGGACGAGGGAAAGGCTGTGGATGTGGTCTACCTTGACTTCAGCAAGGCTTTTGACACCGTCTCCCACAGCATTCTCCTCAAGAAACTGGCTGCTCTTGGCTTGGACTGGCGCACGCTTCGTTGGGTTAGAAACTGGCTGGATAGCCGGGCCCAAAGAGTCGTGGTGAATGGAGCCAAGTCCAGTTGGAGGCCAGTCACTAGTGGCGTCCCCCAGGGCTCGGTGCTGGGGCCGGTCCTCTTTAATATCTTCATCGATGATCTGGACGAGGGCATCGAGTGCACCCTCAGTAAGTTTGCAGATGACACCAAGTTAGGTGCATGTGTCGATCTGCTTGAGGGTAGGAAAGCTCTGCAGGAGGATCTGGATAGGCTGCACCGATGGGCTGAGGTCGACTGCATGAAGTTCAACAAGGCCAAGTGCCGGGTCCTGCACCTGGGGCGCAATAACCCCAAGCAGAGCTACAGACTGGGAGAGGAATGGTTGGAGAGCTGCCAGGCAGAGAAGGACCTCGGAGTGATGGTGGATAGTTGGCTGAATATGAGCCAGCAGTGTGCTCAGGTGGCCAAGAAGGCCAACAGCATCCTGGCTTGTATCAGGAACAGTGTGACCAGCAGGGCTAGGGAGGTGATCGTCCCCCTGTACTCAGCTCTGGTGAGGTCGCACCTCGAGTACTGTGTTCAGTTTTGGGCCCCTCGCTACAAGAAGGACATGGAGATGCTTGAGCGGGTGCAGAGAAGGGCGACGAAGCTGGTGAGGGGTCTGGAGAACAAATCCTATGAGGAGCGGCTGAGGGAGCTGGGCTTGTTCAGCCTGGAGAAGAGGAGGCTCAGGGGCGACCTTATCGCTCTCTATGGGTACCTCAAGGGAGGCTGTAGCGAGGTGGGGGTTGGCCTGTTCTCCCACGTGCCTGGTGACAGGACGAGGGGGAATGGGCTTAAGTTGAGCCAGGGGAGTTTTAGGTTAGATGTTAGGAAGAACTTCTTCACTGAAAGGGTTGTGAGGCACTGGAACAGGCTGCCCAGGGAAGTGGTGGAGTCACCATCCCTGGAAGTCTTCAAAAGACGTTTAGATGTAGAGCTTAGGGAAATGGTTTAGTGGGGACTGTTAGCGTTAGGTCAGAGGTTGGACTCGATGATCTTGAGGTCTCTTCCAACCTAGAAAATTCTGTGATTCTGTGATTCTGTGAATTGACCTTACCTTGCACACAAGGTATGAAGTGAAGCGTTTTTCATCTGGTTCAATTTTCTAAAAAGTGGGTACACAAATTTGGACTATCCAAATCTGGACTCCAGTGCCTCTTACACTTACCAAAGAGAAGGGTGTATCTATATGGTATCATTTCTCAGGTCTGAGATGGCTAGTTTAAAATTATTAGAAACAGGTTTTATTCAGAGAGAGCACCTCATATAATGTCTCAACCCCTTGAATTTATGGTGATATGTTGAAGACTGTGGTGGAGTCTTCAACAATCTGTCTTTCAGTGTCTAGAAGAGGTTCGGCCTCTGTTTGGAATGGAAAATAATTTAGACTATCAGTTCTATATATTCTTTTTCTGTATGAGAAACTAGAAAATATAAATGGAAATATTTTTTTTCTAGAGTATCGGATCTGGAAACAAACAAAATATCCTCCACTCATGTGTTATTACTTATAAGTTAAGGAGAAGCAGAAAAGAAAGGAGCCAGGAATTGGAATGGTTTGTCTTGGTTGTTGTTGGTTCATCCAGCCTTCATTTAAGTTATTACCTTGAGTAGTGACATGATCCATGTCACCCAGATTAAACCTAAGAAATTAAATATTGGAGCAGAAAATACTAAACAACTTGAAACAAAACTACTAAAAGACAATCGTCCTCATCTCAGGGACAAAGAGTTGCAAGTTTAACTTCTGTGCATCACCTGAATTATATATTGGTTATACAAGTTCACTTTTAGTTCTTGGTCTACCATTGAAAAATACTTTTAATCAAAATAAGCACAGCTTGAGAGGAAGCAAATGTTGTTAACTCAACCAGAGGATAATTTTTCATGATAGAAAATGTAAGTTTATCACACACTGAATCTAGAGATCTTGAAAAATGAAGTATTGCATATTCCAGCTGGGGGAAAACAAACAAACAACCCCCACCCCCCACCCCCTCCCACCCATTATCAAAATGTCTGCATAATCCAAAATTAAGTAGTTTGAAGAAATGCTGAACCTATTTATCTGGAACTGGTCATGAAAGAAAGATACAATTTATTTCATTTTATTATTTTATTTTATTTTATTTTATTTTATTTTATTTTATTTTATTTTATTTTATTTTATTTTATTTTATTTTATTTTATTTTATTTTATTTACTGATTCTGATGGCTCTGACAGTATATGAACAGATAGAATTTGAGTTTATACAGAACTGGCCTCAAGGACAGCTGCTTCTCTGACAAAGAAGGGACAGGTGAAACTGATGTTAACTTCAGTGATGCATCATAAATTTGGTAATATTTAAAAACTAGAAAACTTTTAAAGCCAGCATATAGAGCAGGTAAGAACCTAAATATATATGCATATAATATATGTTGAATTTTATCAACATTAAGATATCTGTTGACCTTTGCACAAGAAATAAGGATTATATTGACACTAAAGCACATGCAGTATGTGCATGCTGCTGCTTTGGAAGTTTTCCAAATATACAATGCTATGAGTGCCACTAAATGGCTTGAAAAATATTCAAAGGGATTTTATTCATTTTCTTCATAATATGACAATTTTGCTCTGTGACTGAAAACTAACTTCCTAATATATGTAAAGTGCGTATTCAAGTGGATATAATACAAGTGGAAGTGGTTTAGGGGTTATGTTGAGGAATGTTTGCAAAAGACATTGACGGTTCCTATCGTATATTGATAAGACAGTAGTTTGCTGGTGTGCTTCAGCTACCAGCTGAAAAGTGTCTTAAGTTTGAAATCACAATGGACACACACACTCCTTGCTTCCCGAAGCAACTGTGCACAGCTCTTCTTGAAAAGAAGCTGCAACTGTCACCTTGGATTCTCAGTACTACACAAAGATTCAGCAGTTTGAAAGTGCTGTCTTTGCAGGTCACAAAAAAAGGACTCAGTTTAGCACCCTATCCAAACTCTGCAAAACAAAAAAGGCTTACACAGAAAAAGAATTGACCACCTCATTCTCTAGCTGTATTAAATCATTAAAATCTGTGTAAAATCTTTTAAATCTGGTTCAAATCTTACATACACTTTTTCATAATATCTTAAGACTATTACTGCTCCTTGCTATTCAAACAGTGAAGCTCTCATTGATGTTCTTATTATTTTGCATTCTGTTTTAATGCAGCATATGTGTTTCTGTCTTTGACAAATATAATCTTGCAAGGACAATATTCATGTAAAATGCCTCTTGGAGATTGTTTTTTTAAATGAATGCACTGTTCATGTCCCCACTTTCTTTGGATCCTGCCAATAATTTTGACTCTATGCTCAGTCAAATGTAAGCTCTTTCTCATGACTTCCAAAAATCCTCCCAGGTGCCTTTACCTCCTGGGTTTCTCTTTTGGGATGTTGTCCCTGGCCCAGAAAGTCATGCCCATCAGTTGCTACTTAAAGTGGAACACATGTCCTTCCTTCTGCCTTTCCTGCCTGGTTAATGTGTTTCAGGTGTTCACATAGTGCTCTTTCAAGTCTTTTCTTGAAGGCACTTGCTTTAATGTCTACTGAAAACATAAAGCCAAGGAAGATGCTGGTGCATACCGGGTATCTCTTGTCTTGCTGGCTAGTATTACCACTTCTCTTTGTCCTGTTGTTGTTGATCTCTGAGACTGTCTTTTTGATTGTCTGTTTGTGAAGCACATAGAACAATGGGTTCACATGGTAGTACGTAAATAATAAATTTTTAGTAATGCCTGTGTGTTTTTAGACTTCATCCTGGGTAAAATAATTAAAAAATCAGCACAAAATTGAATATATTTTGTAGACATTAAAATTTTAAAATTGTATATATTCAGAGTGCAAGCTGAGTAAAGAACAACAATAATGAAAAGGGAAAACAAACAAACAAAACAGTTTTATACACATACTGGTCCACTTATTGGCTAAAGAAAAAATCCTACCCTATATTTCTCCAGCTGAGAAATGGCAGAGGCTCTGTTGTCACACATCATGAAAGTTCACTCAGTGTAGCTGCTGTAGAAATTGCTGCACCTCCTCACTTTTGCATTTTATATATATTTAAATCCTAGTAATCCTGGCTCTCAGCTGAGTATCAGTCCCAAAGAGATTTAGGATAGGGTAAGCCAAGGGTTGTGAGTCCATAGCTATGCAAATTCCAGATTCACTGGGGAAACGCAGCAAGAGCTCCTAGAGCTTATGAGATGGAACAGAGTTCAGAGCTTCTGGTTTTGAGGCAGATCATCAGTGTGAAATGCAAATTGCTGTATTTGGTTTTCCTTTTTTAGTTATTACTCTCCTCAGTGTCTGATCTGGAGGGAAACTTGCAGTTAATAGTAGTAAAACATTCATGTTGACATGCACAGACACAGACACCCGGACAATACTGCAAGTAATTTCCATAAAAAGAATTAGAGAGTGAAGTTGCTTTGCCTGGGAAGAGTGTTACACTGGGCAAGTTTCCACTGACACCATCAGATGAAATATGTTTGGCCACCACAGTCTCTCAAAGCTAAATGCAAAGTGAATCTGTTTGACTCAAATTTCTTGTAAAGTATTTCAAAACACTACTTTATACACTTTGCTATATCTGTTGTTTGTTTGTTTGTTTGTTTGTTTTTTCCAATAATGATGTTTACATTTCTTTGCTTTTAAATCTATGGACCAGCAAAATGTTACTGTATCCATACAAGGTGGATGGCAAAGGGAAAGAAAGAGGAAGATTTTTTGGTTTTAAATTTGTGGTGAAGACTGGTGAAGACTCACATACTATGGTGTTGACTAGCCTTATAAAACTCTAGATTGACACAATAGACCACAAAGGAGTCACAAAGTCATTATACACAGTGTATTAATAATCTTTATACTGTAATAAGGAGTGTCCAAATAGCCTATGACATCAGAGACCTTTATAGCTCCAGAGGAACTATTAGATTTTATCTTCTCAAGAATCCTTAGATTAAAGAGTCCTCAACTAGACTCTGACACAATAAAACATAAGGACTTCAAAAGAGTTGTTATGTTCTATTGTGTCAATAATTTGCATACTAAGGGGCCCCCGTGGTACCATAGTCCTTGACATTACAGAACATGGACTTGGTATATATCGAGTGGCATTTACATTATTAGATAGTCCATACACAGGAATTGTTGAATATTGTATCTGAAAAGAATAAGAGCTCCACCTGAGATTTAATTAAAAAGATTAACACAGACTAAATAAATAAATAAATAAAAATCTTCCTTTATTTCTTAAGCCCATAAATAAATAAAATATGAGGACAAACTAACTTGTCATATAATCCTAATGGCTGGATTCACAGCTAGTTGCATGGGAGTAATTCCTTTAACCTAATTTATGAGGATACTATCCTTAGTCTTCATGCTCTCTCACAGCACCACAAATGTCTTGGTGTTATAAGTCAGCTTATGTAACCCACAGACCAATATGTTTTCCTGCAAAAGCATGAATTAAGGAACAAGCAGGTGCTGTAACACTGAACCTCTCTGTTTTTGTATGTGAGTGTATCTGGGAAAGTGACATCCTTAACCTGACTTTAACAGTGTGTATGTGAATATTTCTCTGTAGGTGAAGCGTTCTCTCTATGTGAGTAGTTTTATGTGCTAGGGAAGAATTAATGTCTCTGTATAAGATAAGAGAAAGAGAATCAACCATGACTGTTGGAGGGAGCTTCACTCTAGATAGTGGGAAGACTTTTTTTACTCAGCACAAGTCCTGCTGTTAATAATTGAAGGTTGCTTTGTGGAGAAAGGACTGTCCATATCCATCATTTTGAAGATGAAATTTTTCTGGTTCTCTCTGTTTTATGCCATATCAAACAAACCTACAGTATGCAATTCACAAGTCGCATGACCAGCTCTAAGTTTCTGGCCTTTGAAAAGTTTGCTATTTTGACTTAAGTATTGAGATACTTCTTTTCTATTACAAAGAAGATGCATCTTTTGAGGATTCAAAGAAGCAAAAAAGAATATCCTCATTTTCCTTGACAGAATGCTTGCTGTGTTCTCCATGTTGAAGACTGGCAAATATGAACAGACAGGTTTACCCTTTTATCCCTTCTTGTTACCCAGTGTGGCTTTTAGGTCTTTCTCCAAATGAAGTACTCTGCAAGACATCCATAGATAAAAGAGAAGGAGAATGAACTCACCTACATAGAACTTTATGAAGGCTTTAACATTTTGATTGATAATATTTCTGTACCTGTGGCATATATTTTAAAACCCTTCTGCAATTGAGAGTGAAAATACCTTTGTGAACACTTATAGCATGTGTGCATGTGCAAGTGTGTATATATTAAAAAAACAAAAAACAAAAAACAAAAAAGAAAAACAAAACAAAACAAAACAAAACAAAACAAAACAAAACAAAAAAAACACAAACAAAAAACACAGAAAGGAACAAGATTTTAAAGTTAGAGAATAATCATATTCTGTTATTGATTCTTATGCAAGACTTGTAAAACTCCCATTATGGTAGCAAGAAGCCTTGAAGCCTTAAAAAGTGATGTGGTCTTTGCCTGAGCTTTGCCTAAATTTATCAGTTTGCTGTTTTTTTTTTTTTTTTACTTGCTATTCCAAGAAAGAAATTAACACCTTGTCAGCATGGCAGAGAGAAACACAGTAAGTCTTCATAGATCATTGACAACTACTGATCTTTTGTGCACTGTAGGCAGATTGCTCTAAACAGGAGACCTAAATTTATCTCTAGCTAATAGATAGGCAAAGAAAATCAAAGCCCTGATATGCACTTTCTGTGGAGCGGAGAGCTTCTGAATCACTAATCTCATGGGATCTTTCTCCTGTAGAAATAATCTTCTATAAATATATTTAAAATATTTTATTCCTAATACAAATAATTTTTGGCCATTTGACAAATGGATCGTGCAGTTTACTGATCTCCAAACCATTTGGCAATGAGAGCAAAAATGAGTGCAACTGAAATTTGAAGAAAAGTATCTGTGCAAAGACTGTGAAATCTGTGGTCAATTATTCTTTGAAAGACTGAAAGAAGTTATGCAATATGTGTGCATCTGCAAAGAACTAGGGTGGTTGCACTTGTTTCATCATTCTAGATAGTGCTTTTTTTTTTTTTTTAATGTTTTGCATAGGGCTCTTTCAAGAAGGGCTCGATCTTTTTTATTAATTAATTAATTAATTTATTTATTTGCAAAGCACTGACATTGCTATCACTGTTGTTATTGCTATTCAAATGTTATCATACTCTGATTATTTTCACCGTATATATGTTTCATGCTTCCTGTACAGTGTATAACTTTTTTTGCAGGCAAAAGCCAGAGCAGCAGTCCCCTTTTAAAACAAACCCCATTAAAAGCTTCCATTCTTAAATTAGCTCAGCAAAAAAGTGCATTTTATAGTCAAGCAAGCAGTAATTGGACACTGTGGCTATGAGTGGCCCTTGTGGTGTTTGGACCAAGTCCAAATGTACCTTCTGTCTGTCTCTGACACAGGCAGACAATAGTAGTATTATTTACTGTGCTGGCTCTGTGTAATTCGACAGGCCAGCTGCAAGAACAAAGAACCACTAACATTTTGCCCAGCCCTATTCCCAACTGAAGGCCCATCTACATTTCATAAATAATTTCCTAAAATGCTGAATTCTCTTTCCTTTACTGTGCTAATTTAGAGAATAAAAGTTAGCCTTGCAAACCGTATCCTCTTCCTGTGCTGTCATTCATGTATTTTTAGTTTTTGGACGCCATTCTTATAACGACCCCAGAGTCATTATTATATTGTCTCCTTAGCTGTGCCCAAAAGTAGGGAACCAGCCCTTTTATTGACTTTCCCATGATTCTAAAGTTAACCAAAGGGTTTGGGGATGGGTCATTTTACTCCCTTTAATAAATGAGTGACCTCTTCTGATTTTACTGAAATGCAGAAGTTTTGGAAGTTTTTCAGGAAAAATCTCTCTCCTACATAACCATGAGCAACGTATAAATGAACACAAGAGGGAGTATGAGGTAGTAGTTAATATTAGGGGGACTGGGATTAAGGATTCCTGGACCTAATATTATCAGTAGCTTTGGCAAAATTTCTGTGTCCTTTGGCAGCTTTTCAAAAGGTAACCTATCAAGAACCACCACACTGCATGTGAACAACTACATCTTTATTTTACATGCACTGTATCTATGTTTCCAACCAAGAAAAAGGTGAGACAAATTGTTAAACTCTATGATTTTTCATATACCCTCAGGTGTCCTGGAATTTCAGGCAACTGAAATACATCTATAAAATGGGTATAATAACATCTCATTAGGGACATTTCTTTCCTTCTATGAAAGGATACCTTCTGTAAGTATTGTTGCTTGAGCTGATGTGAACATCTGGAGTGCTGATTCTTTAAATGCAAAATATGTCCTTTCTTGTCATAAACATCTCCTATTTTCTTATCTGCACTGGTAGTCTCTACCATCTTTTGCTGCCATTGCCCATAAAGGATACCAGGCATATATGTGAGAACATCCACAGGTGAGTAGCAGGCAGTGGGAATGGATGGGGAGCCCAGTCTTTAGATTTCTGTGTAAAGGGCAGGCAGGTTGGCAGGAAGTGGGTGGAAGAGACAAATTAATTGCAATCAGCAAAGAACTAAAACAAATGACTCTCTTAGGAGATGAGAGAGGAGATGGGAATTCTCTGACTCACTGTCGCATCACCATTCCTTCAGGGCTTCTCCCAGAGCACAGATGCTACATGCCAATACTTACACAAGTCTGAAACAAAAGGCTTGCTTCTCCTTCACAGAATATAATTTCTATGGATCATAGACATGCTTTTCTCCTTCACAGATATGTATGAATATAGTAAATATACCCAAGGTATTTTGTAAAAGGTAATCATAATACTTACAGAGTTGTATTGAATTCTGTCAGGTAAAGATGAGATTTTCAGAGTTGCACTATTACACCAAAAAGTGTCTGGCCATGTGAAACATGTATAGATGCATTAGTCTTCGAATTTTTAAACATGGTCCTAGGAATCCCTTAAATAATTTGTTGGGTACTCATCAGAAATCTCTTTGCACACTATTTAGCTGGGATTTATAGACAATTATCTCCCTGCAAAAGAAATGTTTTCCAGGTGTCACAGTGTACATTAAACACTGACCAGCATCCTCAGAAAACGCACTGTGAGATGAAATGATATAAGCACAAAAGCAGACTATGTGGTTGCTAATCAGCCAACTGGGGCATGCTGGCAGTAAGACTTGCTTTCTTTTAACTATGTTGGCCCCTGGGAATACACTGCTGCCTGAAACTGCTTTGACTGCCCTCAGTGTTGAACATAGGTGTTCTGAAATATCTGCTTTAGTGCTTACTGCTTCAGTTTGTTTTGATGGACTTACAGAAAGCCTTGATTTATTTCAGAAATTCTCCAGAATGAGCGCCAGTGGTATCTAAAATGGATGAGCTTTCTTCATAGGTAGAAATTGCCTCAGTTCTCCAAAATCTGTGCCTTCAGAACATTCACACACAGAGAAAGTTCCTCTGATAACTTAAACTACACTAAGTCAAGGTGACAGGAGCTCTTTGTTTCTATATATATTTATTTTGCAATTTGTGTTCACCTAAATATGAGGCAAGTTTACGAGCTCAAAACAAATTAAAATATCCAGCCTGGTAAGAGCCACCAAAGATGACTAATACTTTTCAGCATTCCTCTAGAAAGCTGAATTGCAGATGCTGAGGTACAGACTTGATTGCCCGCACAATGAGAAAGCAAGTTCCTCTTCAGGATGCAGGCAGGTTTCTCAAAAGTATCAGTTTGGCATTAAGATAAATCTCTACTGGGAGGTGCATGCTAAAGATGACTAGAAAACTGGAATCTCAAGTTGGGACAACTTATTTTGGTTTTGTATTTCAACAGAGTGAATACTAAAGAATTTGTGGGATTTTTTAGTAATGGTTACTTCACCCTTCACCTTTTGTCTACATCCGTACTATGAATTTCTGCATTCCCTCATTTGGAATTCCAATCCACAGCACCAATACACAAGGTGAAAGATCTCATACTTACATTTCTGTAAGGCAGGTTTTACAGTCCCATTTTTGGTCCTGAGACCCTCTTTTTTTTTTTTTTTTTTTTTTTTTTTTATTTATTTTGTGGAAGTTCTACTGAAATTGATAAACTACTGAGGAAAGATCTGAGTTTTGTAAAGTGGCATTTTCTGGAACAAAAAAGTATTTTGTAAAAAAAAAAAAGGATGGGTTGTAGGCTGGCTGCACATTTCTAATTTTACGTTTCTAATTTATTCCTTTGCCACAGCGAATTGATAGTGTGCTAAGGAATAATGGAGTTGGATCATATTTTTATATTTTGCATATTTGATCCAGATTGTTCCCATTCCCAAACAGGGACAGCGTTATTTTCACAAATATTTTTTTTTTAACCTTAGGAATTATTTGCTTCTTTAACAGCTGGTTTAACTGTTTTTTTTTTTTTTTTTTTTTTTTTTGTAGGAAATCTCACCAGAATACATTCTGGTCAGTGCTCCAGCCGGCCCATCTGACCACAAACCACAATGATAAGGCTTTAGCCAGGACCATCATAGAGTCCCTTTTAAAAACAGCCACAAATGATGGGGATAAGTATGGTCTTCTGGCCACAGAATAATAGTGCTTAACCATGATTAACCTTTCTACATAACACTGACTCATTGCGGAGGCTATTAGAAGTGGAATTGGTTTGCTTATCATATTGCTGGTCAGCAATATGTGTGGTATAATTTCTTTTCTATTACTTGTAATAACATTAAACAAGACTTTTGTAGTTGTAGCAGTAGATGGTACATTTAGAAATTTTGATCTAGAGATGATAGTTCTCTGAAAATTTGCCAGGATCAGGACCACTAGTCCATCTAGACAACAGAACATACCTTGCTAAGGTGAGGATGAGTAAAATGTGAGTTTTGTAACTCACTTGCTTTAGCAACCGAACAGGAAAACATAGTGTGCTGTTACATGTGGTGTTATGTGCATAGGATGCATCTTAACAAGATAAAATAAATAATTATTCCTTCACACATTAAAAAAATATTTAGTATATTTATAAAAAGATCTTAAGCACATTTTGATCTGTCAGTGACAGGTATCAGATCTGCAAACAAATTTCCTGCATCTTTCTTTCTTTCTTTTTTTTTTTTTTTTCTTAAGACAAAGTTACATTGTGACTGGAAGACAAAAAGAAACAGTCAATGCTTCACAAAATCTCACTGCACAAAATAAGAATAAAAAAAAAAATCCAAATTTTGTATGTGTTTTGCTTTTGCTATGGTTCTTTCAGCATTGTCATGTAATTCCTTAGCCTCATGATCTTTTAATATTTGCTGTGTATCAAAAGTTGATAATTATTGGTAAAGATTGTCTTCCTCACAGGCACCTTATAATTTATCAGCAGGCTATTATGCAATTTGACCTCATCCATAAAAGAACACATTAAATACTAAAAGAGACAGAAAGTGTCCTGAGAGAGTAAAATTAGCAGTCAGTAAATCTACACAGTGTCTAGTCTTGTATTGCATGTGATGCTGATATGTTTGTATGGATGCAAATGTGTTTGTGTACACTTAGATACATACACCCCTATTCATGTTTTTGTAACACGCATTTCAATGCCCATCTCAAAGCTCTAAGCAGTTCTGTAGCTCACAGTTCACCACACCACAGTGAAGAGTACCTTTAAATATACACGAAATAGAATCAAGTATGAATTTAATTAAAGGGAATTAATACTAAGGCATTTCATCTGATAAGAGGCAGTATCAGTTAGGGACTTACTAAGGTGTATTTTACAGTCACAGAGGCTTTGGCTTATCTTGCTTCTTCCTGTTTTTCTCAAACCACTGTGTGTGGGATATTTGCACTGTGGATTGGAGTAGCTAAAAGCTACAGGCAACATTCTGCTTTCTGTTACCCCAGAACAACCTTTTTGATTTCCAAGAGGGTGCAGCCAGGTAACTAAGCACAAAAATGCAAACAGCTGCTGAATTCCATCACAGATGTGGGGCAACTTTCTTGGTGGTCAGAGTGCTTTCTGCCTGTGGAAACTTTTGAGATAAAAGAACTTCAATATGCACAGCTCAGATTTACCATCCTCCATATATATACAAACTGTAACTGCAGGAGCTTGGCAAGACGTATTCCAGGGTCGAATTTATCCCTTCATCTGCTGTATGTAAAATCATGATGTTTGTAAACATGTCGATTCTGCTTCTGATGAAAGGATGAAAACCACTTCTTTCAGAGGATAAGACTGGACTTTAACAGATGTGAGTGCTGGTGAGAACCCAGGTCGTTCAAAGGATGGGCATAACTAGTACAGATGTTGCACCTCACCTCGACTCTTACATGGCCACTATGATACTGTCAGCCAGTGGTAGAAATGTTCACGGCAGATCACTGTTTGCTAATGATAACAAACAACAACAACGACAACAAAACTATCTAAAATGAATGTTGAATACTTGATTATATTAAAGGTCAACACAAGTGACTAATTCTAAATTATGTAATTATGCTAAGAAAGCAGAGCTAAGAAGCTGCTAACGTGTATCATACAGAGCCAACTGTGAAAATTGAATACTGTTGTTTTGAAAGATTTCTGTTAAATGAGCATCAAGTGGCTGTTACCATTGTGGTAATGAGATGTGTTATTAACAGGATGTGGCACAGATGAAATCTTTAAGAAAGACGTTGCACTTTTGAGGGATGTTAACAAAATGACTGCTTGAAAATTATTTCAGGTCACCTATTTTCAGTAGGATTTTTTTCCCTCATCTAGAGTCCATGAGCACACATAGGCACAGTCTTGCTTCCTCCATCTCCTCACAGTCCTTGGAAAATGCTTCAATCTCAAGTTAGTGCCACTGGCTTCTGAATTGGATGAATCACTTCCAAAGTAGTCAATGCAATATGTGACAGGCCAAAATAAGCAGATAACAGTCATATTACAGGGACTTTATTGACATCTTTTGTCCAGAATAGATTGCAATGATTCATTTGTATTGCAGCAGTTCCCAAAAGACTGATTCATGGATCAAAACCGTACTGGTGATAGGTACTGGGAGCACATGGAAGAGAAATACAGATCTTGCTTTCCCTGGAAACAGCGCTGGATCGTATTGCTACCTCCCTGCTATTTTGTTACTCTCTTTCCCTCAAGCAGTGTTATGCAAAACTAATCCTTCCTGTTGTTCCTGAACTGATGGCCCCTCTCCTGCCACCTCCCCCCTGTCCCAGACTTCCAGAATCCAAACAGTTTTTGAGAAAAGTCCAGTTCAACTCTCTGTCTAGCCTTTTCTAAACAATTGCTCCTTCCACTGCTGCACTGAACAGACTTACCACAACACTGTGTTTAAAAGGCTGGATTTCTGTGTGCTTCATTTATAAATCCTGTTGGTGGAAACATTTCTGTAACTGGACCCAGTAGGAGTCTGACACTCTCATTGTGACTAGCTGTTTATTGTGCAAGCTGCTGACTAACTTGAAGTAACTAAAATATAATTTTCCAAAATAGACACAGATGACAAACAGATAATCACTGCAGAGAGCCAATATAACTAAGGAGTACACTCAAGGCTCTTTTAGGTGTACTTCACAGGCTCATTATAATCAGCAAACGGATCTTAACTCAGGCTGTCACCTACTCAAAACTATTCCTTATTTTCAAGGCTCTGTCTCTTCTTGCCACTTCAGATAAAGAAAAGGGGGTCCAGTCATGTGCTTTGGTACTACTTATCTCTTGAATGGAATCCAAAATACTGTTCTTTTTTCCACCCAAAATCCTCGTGACTCTTTTATCTCATCTTCCTGACTCCTATCTTTTCCCAGGAGTTGGATTACCGTGGCCAGGGCAAGAAGCATCCTGCCCATCTGGGCTTTGGCAGCTGCTCACCCCTTTAAATCTGGGTGAGGAGCCATTTCTTTCCTGCTCTGATGTTTTCCTTCAGCCTGCTTTATCCTTGCAGTGGTGCAGAGCACTTACCAAGTCTCTCAACATGGCTACCTTGCATGGCCTTGTAGCCATTATTTCCTGACAGAGATAGCAGGAAGACAGTCATACTTCAGGAAGATTTGAACAAAAAGCCCTAAGATGATGGAGATTAAAAAGTATTCAGCTGATACACAAGCAAACAAAGGAAAGTAAACACCTTGACTTAACTGAGGGGGCACAGGGCAAAGATACCACCAAAGAATTCAGTTATCCTTGACTAGAATAAATAAGTAAATCCCTTGAGAATGGGACCCTGGGCACTTAAGCAACAGTAAAATAAATTAAAATCTTGTGTCTGATAACAAAATACAATGTAGCTTCAGTGTAAGATTTCTTGCTACCCTAAGGAAGCTGTTTCTATCGAGGTCTCTGGTGTTCATCTATCTCATTAAAAGAAACATGTAAAGGGAAGAGACATCCCACCACACACCCCTTAAAAAATAAACATACAGTTTGAAAAGAGTCTAGATTAGAGATTTGCAGTTAGATTTAGTTTTCTATGGCTAGAATCTAAATTCTGGGTGCAGAAGTGCCTCATGAAGTTCTTTTTATATGGTTACCCTAACCTGACAGTGCTCAGAACGATGCTGCAGAGGTGCCAGCCTGGGCTGCTGGGGTTATGGCCTCATCCAGGGCTAAGTACCTAGGGAAGCAGCCCCTGCTCATGCCCCTGTCCTAGTATCCATCCCAGTACCTGAGCATGGTGCTGCAAACAAAGCCCCTGGAAACCCAAGTGTGGGTCTTCAAACACAAGAAGATTATCATGAGAGATTTTGAAAAGGATCATTTTTTGTCAAATGTGGAATGAAAATAAATCCTAATAGCTGTGGGGAGAGAGATTATTTCTTTCTATCTATCTATCTATCTATCTATCTATCTATCTAATCTATCTATCTATCTCAATAACTGTTAAGTCTCCCATGAACAAATTATGCTATTTGGTCTGCTATAACTGGGAGCTGACTGGGAGCTGTGGTAACATCTGTCATACAAGTCATACTACTAATATTAATCATTAAAAAAAAAAAAGAAAAGAAAGAAAAGAAAAAAAAAAAAAAAGGATCTTGACAACAATCTTTCCTGCGGTGTTTTTTTTTTGTTTTGTTTTGTTTTTTTTTTTTTTTGTTTTTTTTTTTTTGTTTGTTGTTTTTTTTTTTTTTTTTTTTTTTAGCATTAGGTTCATAGAAACTCCAATTATCAACTGCTTTCCACATTCAGTCTAAAAAAGTTTTGACATTACGGATGTCAGCAGCAGTCGGAGGTGGTGTCAGAGCACACGGTGTGGAGTATGGCAGGCTGTCGGCCCTGGTGCGGGAGGCCGGGTGACACATCTTTTCAAAGAGGCATAGTATCTTTTTCATTATGACTTTTCCCTCTCAGATTAGACTGACTTGTTAACTCATCCTCCCTGGTATCTTTCTGCTAATGCCTCTGCTTTGTAAGCTATTTTCTCACTCTCTGATCAGTCTGGGATCACTTTTGGGATTGGGCCATGTAAAGGAGAGACAAGGCTGAGGCAATATTCAGGCTCAGGAGATATTTAGACATTTTGTGCTCTGACATGCAGTATGTAACATTTTCTACCACTTAAAAAGAGGGAGGGAGGGAGGGAGGGAGGGAAGAAAGGAAGGAAGGAAGGAAGGAAGGAAGGAAGGAAGGAAGGAAGGAAGGAAGGAAGGAGGAAAGGAAGGAGGAAAGGAAGAAGGAAAGAAGGAAAGAGAAAGAAAGAGAGGGAGGGAGAGAGAACAAAAGAGAGAGAAAGAACAAAAGAATGAATGAACATAAGAAAGAAAGAGAGAGAGAGAAAGAGAGAAAGAGAGAAAGGCAGAAAGAGAAAGAGAGAAAGAAAAAGAGAGAGGAAAAAGATAGAAAGAGAAAGAGAAAGAAAGATAGAGAAAGAGAAAGAGGAATCTCAATCTCTGTAAACACAGAAGAAGATGGAGATGCTGATACACAGACTGACCTTAGCAGAATTGCTCAAAATTAGGAATGAAACTGATAGATTTACATGATGCATATGCAGCAAGTCTCTTCGTCTTCATGTCCTTGTGCTCATTATAAAGGCATGGACGCAGAGCATAGTTTATAGAGTGATGATAAAATATACCATGGCACCTGGTCTCCCTGCAGAGCTCTGAAGATTTATCTGTCTTTAGATGAGGTACTGTACAGGGATGGCTCACTCCCATTGCGGCACTGGTGAACTTAAACCTAGACTTGAAAGGATCACTCATCTGGCGAGAAGACTAATTTAGTCTTTACCCATTTCAGAGTCCTCCCATGCCTGTATTTTAATAAAGGACATCAGTTTACACAGTTGTGCTGAACTGAGTTTTTTGGTTTTGTCATTTAAACTATGTGCATTAAGATGTCTAATGGTAGTTTTTATCTCTGCAGAAGCCCTGCTTGAGTTGAACAAAACAGGTCTGCTCTTTGTACTTATGCTCAGAGAATGAAGACCTTGAAAAAGTGAACATGGTTGAAGCCAGACTGTAAGCAGAGCAGTAAATCCATGACACTATTAAGCATTTTCTAAGCTCTGTATTGATGCATTAGAGCCTTAGTTATACCTGTGGGTAAACCAGGAATATAAAATCTTTTCCCATCCTGAGTTTACCTTGTGGCACAAATGCATTTTAAATGGAAATTACTTTATCAAGTCTACACTTCGAAATTACTTTATTAATACAATCAAAAATATTTCTTCTATTTCTCTAGAAACTCATTTGACAGTCTTTAAATAGGTGTAAAACTGATAGAAATGAACCTGTTCTTTTTCTAAGATGTGATTTTCTGAACTTAACAGACAGTTGTAGAAGAGGACTTTTAATATTTACTAACTTTTACAAATAATTAATATGATAGTCTGAAGAATGTCAACAATGTTAGTGTTAAAAATGTGAATATAATGAAATCTAGATTTGTCAGAAATTTATTCTCATCATCTGTTCATGCTATAGGAAGGAAGGATTTCTCAAATGAAATGCAGACTTTCTTGTTAGAGTCTTTAAGTTACATATAACAGAAAAAAAAAAAAAGAAAAAAAGAAAAAAAAAGAAAAGAAAAAAATGTATGACCTTAAAAATCTCTTGATTGAAAAAGATGACACATTTAGTTTACTTAGCATTAAACTATTACATCATGCATAGTTACCATTGGGAAAAAAAGTATCAAACCTCCTTAAATTCAAGCATGACATTACCTGCGCTACCAGAGTGGCTTTAGTGAAACTTCATGGAGTACAAAAAATATATTTTGGACCTTTTAGGGGTCCAACCTTCACAAGTCCTAGGCCATAGTGGGATCTGCAATACAGTCTAGAGCCTAAAAATAATGTATCTATGCTTGTAACTTTAGATTATAAAGAAAAACACACAGAAATCATTCTTCAGGGGCCTGACAAGAAGCGTGTTATTCATAGTTTTAAAACCAGTTTCAATTCTTTTTTTAAATATTTCCATGGGGACTCACTCATTCCTAATTGCAAGACTAAAAATTCTAGAGATGGCTCCTGTGCATTAACGAGCACCTGTATACTTCCTGGGTGTATGCGAGTGCCATTCTCCTTCTGCGCTGTCTCATCACATTCCCAACTACCATGTAGGAATATTTCTCCATTTGGCCAGTCCTTCTTCCCCTGGCTATACAGGGAAGCTGGTCTTTCAACTTCAACAGCATTGTCGGAGACTGATAGCCACTTCCTCACAGCTGGACTTCTGTACCTATAAAACACATTTCTTTCTGTTTTTTTTTTTTTTTTTTTTTTTTTTTTTTTTTTTTTTTTTTTGCTCATGAAAGAGAATGAAAGTAGAGTAATTCAGGGTCCTTTTTATTGTACTGAGGGACTGACATCTGGCAAGCATCTGGCTGGGGGCTCTTATCAGGAAGGGTGGTGGCTAGCACATTTTACAGGTATAGGACCTTTAAACTGTAAAAGATTTGGGGTCAGAGCTGATTAGGCATTACGAAGTAGGCAAGTAGGCTGTCTTTTAACAGAGGAAGTAGGTGGCTTAACAAGTAGAGGACAGCCAGAGATCTGTTGCCCTTTTTTTTTTTTTTTTTTTTTTTTTTTTTTGTAGGCACTCTTGTGATTCTATGATTCTACATTAGGATGCCTAGTGTCAGTGATAATGGCAGTCATTATGACTTTAAAAACACGTGCAAGCCTCCAGTCTAGTATAATATTTCTGTTTGATACAAACACTCAAAATGGGAGTTGGTCGTGGCTTCGACTTCTGGTTTTAAAAACTGAAAGTAAAA
Organism: Aythya marila; assembly: GCF_965140915.1. Classification (NCBI taxonomy): domain Eukaryota; kingdom Metazoa; phylum Chordata; class Aves; order Anseriformes; family Anatidae; genus Aythya; species Aythya marila. The sequence continues at coordinate 13,416,488 of NC_139046.1, forward strand.
GTTGCTTTATAGGTTATGTTGACTGCAGGACACATATTTCCCTTAATGGAGACAAAGGAGAGATTGAAGAGAGATGCAGAGTGGAGGAAGACGGTCACGCTTGCACACACTGGTCCTTGCACAGTCTCTCATTTGCTGTTGATATTGTACAGCTACAGAAATGCAGAATTTCAGTGCAAACAGAAGCTATTGCTTCTGCTTATCTAGCAATGGCAGCTTCAGAGAAGGACAAATAAGCTATACTGTAGGATGATTATTAACCCTTAGGGAAAATTGTGTCCTTTTCCTAATCCTGCTAGTGGCAGGAGCAAAGCGGTAGTGCTGGTTTTCTGCATCATCTCAGGGAATTTTGTTATGTGGCAAAAGCTTAAAGGACTGCAGGCCAAAATGTTTATACCTGTAGCAGAATTGTTCTTGCAGAAACATGTCTCTTACCTGTAGAGGCAGGAGTGGGAATGGAGAAGATGCCTGATGATGGCAAAATAAATATATGCTATCTAAGAATTTAGGTACTGCTTCTAATAACTAGGATCTCAGTCCCCTAGCAATCTCATTTTGACCAGAGGAAGCCACCAGCAATACTACTTATAGCCTGTTCCTTGCACTTAGAGTCTTCTATTTAGAGTATTTTGCCTTCAGAAAGAAGGGGAGATGCTTCTGTCCTTTCTTGCTTTCTTTCTGTGCTGGACCCGTGCTTCGCCAAGCAGGATTTATTCCTAAATATAGGAATATCTCAAGGGTTAGGATGAGGGGAAAAGATTTTGTCTAGAAGCTATAAGCAATCAACCCAAAGGTCTTTTCAAAGGAGACCAGGTGTAGAGGCAACAACCACATTAATTCTAGCTTTTATTTTGCCTCATGAAGGTGAATTTGCAGAGGCAATAGTAGATTTTTTTTTCAGTTGTCTGACTTGGGGTCATCAATGCATTAAAAAAAAAGAAAAAAAAAGAAAAAAGAAAAACACTGAATGAATTATAAGGTGGACACACCTTTGGGCTTTTATGTCTCAGCCAACTAGTGTTCAGGAGACTATTACACTTTTTGCTCATGAGGACAGGAAACGGAATTTAAGTAGTAACAGTTCACCTACAGAGGATGTGGATATGCATGAAGTTCCTAGACTATTGTGGTGTTCTATTGCTCAGGGGATGGAAGGCTGGGAAAATGAGTGGGGGGAATAAATTAGTGATTATCTGACAGAAGCAAGTAAGGGTAAAACTTTTAGTTGATCAGCTATGTGTCTTTTGTAAAGTGTGAATCCAAAGTGAATGCAAAAATATTCCTGTGGACAGCCTGTGAAAAGAGTGGTAATGTGAACGTTTAAATTCAGGTCTTATAATATTCTTGAATTTGTTGATAAAGTGAGGCTAAACCTATAGTGTTTTACTGCATGAGTTCAACAAAGCTGACTGTCAGGCAGTTCTGTTAATTTGGGTGCAGGTCAGTATCTGGTGCCTCAGCAGTAGTCTTTGGTGAAGTGAATAATCATCTCAGCATTAAAAACATTCTTTATTTCTGACCTCAGTAACATAACTACAATATTCAACCTTTAGATCATTTTATCTCTCTCTCTCTCTCTCTTTTTTTTTTTTTTTTAAGATTAAAGTAATTTGTTATTATTTTTCCTATGTAAAGAAATGATTGATTGTGAACAAAAGGCCCTTTAACCTTTTATAAATGGAACAGACTGAGCTTCTTGAACCTTTCACTGTAAGACCCATTCTTTAATACTTTAACCATTACCTCAGCTTTTCATTCAGCCTCTCTAACTTATCTAAAATGAACCTAATTAGTCACCTAGCCCAGTCAATGGCTATTTCAAACAACTGTGTAAGATAACTGTAAATATAAGTCCATCAAACTCTGGAGCTTAAGAGTGGGTACAAGTTTCTACTGCAGTTACTGTGATTTGTACAGATCTGAGCTCCAAAAAACCTTTGCCTGAGGAAAATATTTTCTGAAAATGTGGTTATAGAACTAGATTTTCTTTACCCCATCCAGATGTCTACAGTGACAAATGATTTGTAAGACACAGCACTTTTTAATTTGGCTTTGTGATGAGAAGAGCTTATAAGAGCTACTCATGTTACAATCAAATCTAGGAAAAAAAGAATTATCTGTAAGAACAGAAGCACAGATTTGGGGATGCAAGTTTACAAATGGCTATTTTCCTCACAGAGACTCAAACGAAAACCTAAGCACTGTGGTAAAAGAAAAATCAAATTTCTATCAACATAGAAGAATGTTCAGAGGTGCTGCTGTGAAGACAGAAGACTAACTTTGCGAGCATCTGAACTACTAAAACCTGTTTTCCTAAGAATGCATGTCACTTGTACTCTAAAAATGTTCCTTGTTCTACCTGCAATAAATGCACCTGTGTACTGTGACAATGCAGTAACTGCAGTAGTATGAACATACATGCCCTGACTGATGAGCCTATTTTTTTTCTACTCTTTGGCTGGCTAATTGTTGCTGACAGAAGGTGACAGAATTGTATCCATATTTACTTCACTAGAGGCATTTCTTTGTGTATTTTTTTTCCCCTAGCTATTTGTGAATTTTCACAAAAGTTGTAGGGATTTAATTATCTTTCAAATTTCACCTCATCTTTCAAATTTATTTGAAATTCTCAATTGTTTAATTTAAGGTTATTGTGCAGGAACAGACATAAGGCTGACCATATTAGTCTCATCTCTCTAAGAAAGCAGACCTAAAATGAAAAATAAAGCAAGAATAATGCAAAGATATCTAAAGCAAATTTCTTCAGTTTCTCTCTTTCATTCTCTTTCTCTCATTTGCCATTTATACCTTCTCATGAGTTTGATGTTCACTCAGTTTTAAGATAATTACAATTTTAAAGATGAACACTAAATTAAAATATATGTTGATGACTATCACTTCATTCATTTTTCATTACAAATCATTATTTCTCTGGTTTGTTTGCAGGAAAGAAATATTAATGGTTCAAATCCTTCTGTTACCTTATGTTCCATGTGTCAGTATTTCACTAGACCCTCATATAAACCGTTGATTAAAAGCTAAATATTCAGTAATGTTAAATGTTTTGTGGAATGAAACTTCTAAAATAAATTAACAAAGCATAATATCTAAGTACAAGAAAAGATTAAGGAAACACTGTTGATAGCAGTGAAAAGAAAAATAAGATCACTTGACCATCTCTGCAGACCTTTCTGAGGAAGGTAGGCTTTATATAATGCATTTTCTTTGTTGCATTCGTCAGAATTATCAAGCTTTCAACAAAGACCTAGAAAAATTGGATCTGACTGCCATGTGGTTTAGAGCATGTTTTACTTACAGCTTAAAAAATGAACGAAGAATGAAAGTCATGATTGTGGGCAGATTCTTTTGAAATGTTTTAGCTACTCTGTATTTCCTCTCACTCCTCAGCTGCCCTAAACCAGATAGGAAAATCAAATACCCAGAGAATGTCATAGAAAGAGCCATCACAGGGAGAAGAGGACATCCAGTTGGACTGATGTAATCACCCAAAAGCCTCTGTAGCTCTGCTCTAATTGAGGTTGTCATGACTTGGCAAAGCAAAAGCAAATTTTGTTGATGAAATTTTCATCACTGTTAAGTGAGAGAATCAGCCTTATGTAAGATCATCAAGTGGGCAGCAGAAACAAGGAGGTTATGCTCTTATCTAAGCATCTTATCTTCCATCTAGAATCTGGGCCTGACTCCCTTTCTAGGGGCTTCTTTTACAGAGTGCTTGCAGGATGGCACAGGAAACCGCCTAGTTGAAGCAGATGTTCGGCCTCACTCACACAAAGGCAGCAGATCCCACTCAGCTGCTCCTGCGTTTTCATCAGAGGAGGATGGGGACACGCTGGGGAGACCCAGAAACTCTACCCCTCACTGAGTAGCAGGGTTTCTGGTGTCCTTTACTACATATATCAGCCATAACTGGGGATGCAAGAAGACAGTTTTGCTTTGTGAAAATGAATAGATTTTTCATTTGTATTGCTTTAAAGCTGAATGGAAAGGACTAAAAAATTCACTGCAGGGTGGGAGTGAGAGGACAGATCTGAATCTCTAACAAACTTTTGTTCTTTCCATTTTTCTCTCTCTCTTTTTTTTTTTTTTTCCTTTTCTTTCTTTCTTTCTTTCTTTCTTTCTTTCTTTCTTTCTTTCTTTCTTTCTTTCTTTCTTTCTTTCTTTCTTTCTTTCTTTCTTTCTTTCTTTCTTTCTTTCTTTCTTTCTTTCCCTTCTTTTCCCTTCTTTTCCCTTCTTCTTTGTTCTGAACCTACTTCTAATAAACCAGAATTAATCCTTATTTAGGGATTTTTTTTAGCATTTTTTTTTCCTCCCCTCCCCTCCCCTCCCCTCCCCTCCCCTCCCCTCCCCTCCCCTCCCCTCCCGAAACTCCTCTTGAGCATGGCACTCTGGCATACAGCTTCTTTCACAGCAGCAGCAAGGAATTCTATTCACTTCTGGAGACTGTAAGTTTGGTAAAAGTCTATTCCTTACCCTGAGGTCACTGATGTCTGTAGTTTAATTTAAGGCATTAGAGAGAAACAATTAGTTTGCCTGGTGCCTAAACTGCTGCTGAATAAACAACCGCAGAAGCTGAATCTTTAAAAAACTCTTCATGACTTTATTTATCTGGACTCTCAGTTGCCATCCAGATGCAAGAATTTACTTTACTTCATTTTAATTCTTGCCATTTTCTCAGCATTGTGCTACTTTAGGAGGCAAATAAATGCAGTAGGAAGATACCTATAGATGTGTTCAGCAGCTGGAGGGTTTACGATCTAACCTAAAAAATGCAAGTTGGTTTTCTTCTAGTAATTAATACCAGCAACATTTCTACTAAATGCTTCTGTGTGCCTCATAGAGCTCCTCATGTCTCAGCAGTGGGTTGAAGCTCTGAGGGGCACAGTTTCACTCACCAGCCACAACTTTTGCTGAATGGGTTTGTAAACCTCAGTGAACACTCATAAAGCAAAGTCCCAGGCTTCACAGAAACTCCTAATTTAAATTCCAAAGCAATCAACCTATCCCACACCCTTTATCAGATATAAAATTTATTTTACAGAAGTAAAACATCCCCAGCCATGTTAGGTAGGAGGATTTTGTCTTAGACAAAGGTTGTACACTCTTCTGGCCTAAACCTAGAGATCCCTGTTGTAAAAAATAAGTTTTTATTTGTTTGCTTTAACTCAGCCTTAGGGTAGAATCAGCACATGATTGAGAAAATAGTGGTCATGTTGGAGGAAATAGAGGCCTGTTAGCCTGGAGCAGGTACTTGAGGCTTACATTAACAAATGATCTATACTATGGGCCATGTACACCTATCTGTAAAGTCTAGTACAAATGAAAAAATAGCAGAAGGAAAAACAATCCAGATTGCCTTCCAACCAACACCAGGGATGTACTTGAGAAAGTAGATGTCCCTGTAACTGTAAAAAAAACACTGTATTCTGGTAAACAATCCAAACTCATTTCAGCCATCTGAGGCCCAGGAGAAAAGTGATAGAGTTTCTGTCAAACCCACACTTGGTTTTATACTTTGCAGTATTTCAAGAAGAGACATAGTGCTTACTGCTATGCAGAACAGAAAAGTACATTTATTTTCATGATAAGAAGGTTTACTTTAGATCATTGCCCAGCTTATGCTAAGTAACACAAACTAATAGTATGCATCTGTTTTCTGTGCTTCCATCCCAACTGCTGATGATAGATAATAATTGTGTGATTTGTTTGGATTAAAACCAGTTAAAACACACACACACACACACAAAAGAATTGTCTGCATCATCTGTTATACAGATGAAGTTAAGATTTTCCCACAAAAGCATACATAGGGGCTGAATAATTTGAGAATAGAGTTGAGAGAGATGGAAAAAAAAGAAGGAAAAAAAAAAAAAAAGGTTAACAATATGTATTCCAGAGGCTCCCAGCCGAACATGAAATGAAAATAATGACTGTTAGGATGTCAATCTGCTCTTTGATAAATCTCATAATTATTATCAGACCCATATCTGATAACAGCCATCTATGAGAAAGTAATGAAGCTACTTATATCAACTATGTCCATTGTCTTCTTGACCTCAAGCTGCTGGAAAGTATTATATCATTAAGTTTGCGCATTTCTCACAGATCTTTTCAGTTTATGAATATATTTGATACAGTGAAAAGAGTGCATGCTGAACTTTAAAACTGCTTTGTCTGGTTTCAAAACCATGAACATCAAATCTGTACAACCTAGGACAATTGGGAAAGAGTTCTGCTGTTTGTTTGGGTCTAACCCAAAATGCAATGTGTTAATAGAAACAAAAATGCTAATTTCCTTTTACTAATCCTGTTTTACTGGAATATCTTCTTCAGCTGACAGAGCTAAACTGCATCGTTATTAAGGAGTGGCAAAATTAGGTCCTTTCACATGTTTTCCCATTTCAAGTCAAACTGGTGATAAGACACTGCTTATCCCAGCTAGATTCATGCTGAACAATTTTGCAAAAGAGGAAGACTCAGTTTAAATGTAAACTTCATGTAATTTTACCAGAATGGAGGTTTGGGGTCATCATCATAACACATATACCCACTCTAAATATTTTCATTGTTTGAGCTTAAAGGAAAAAAAATAATAAAATCTCGTGGTAAATATTTGATATTTTTAAAGCCATTTTCATGTTTCTGATCTCAAGACCCCCTGTTTTTCAAGTCCTATGGGCTCTGTTAAAAAATATCTCCCTAAGCTACCTCAGAACTTAGGACATCAACCCCCCCCCCTAATGTACAAACTACCAAGCTCTTAGGTATGGTAAAATTGCACTCCCTCTGCTAATCTAACAAACAAACATTTCTGCTTTCTACCATGTATAACCAAAATATAAAGGTCCTCACCAAAAATCTGTTCTTACAATTTTTGATGCTTTGTTAAACTAAATACAAGGTTCTGGGTAAAAATATTATTTTTAGGCTAAAAATGTTTTTTTTTTTTTTTCCTCTCTTTAAAAATTTTTAACTGCTACTGGATATGCCTTTGCAAAACCACATTTGATCTGATAAAAAACAAACAAACACAACAACAACAAAAAACATAGTAGATTTTTACTTACCAGTTATTTATTCAAACAGATCTGCCTTTTTTGGTTTTAAAAACAAAGGAAGATAGCCATATTTTTTTTTTTTTTTTTTAATCTCAGATGCATTAATATGAGTAAGTTGACCCTTTGCTTGACTGTTTAGTGTACCCCTTTTTATTCTTCTGGTATGAGCAGATGGAAAACAAGACTCTCAAATTACTATCTTATTTTTCTTAATCTCAGTCCATTTGGACTTTAATTATTTTATTGTCTTGTTCAATACCTCACAGTTTATCCATCAGTGAATGCAACATTATAGAATAGGGTTCTGAAACTGTTATCTGATCTGTCATTTTATCAGACAAATGTCCTTCTGTTTATCACATAAATGCCTATGTCTTTAAATCCATGGGTGAGATCTTAGGAATTTAGATGGGAATATAGGCACTTGAGGTGAAAGCATGTTCCCACCCAGAAAATCACACAGTATTTCTTCTGGAGGACTGCAGATTGTTCCCTCTCAGATTCTTCTGGCAGTGATTTCTCTTCTTGAACTTTTCCTTATTCACTAAGTATTGTTTTGCTTCTGTGAGTGCACCGAGGGTTGGCTGAGAAATGAGGCATTGACCTGCAGCAGAGTTCCCAGGTTGTTCATAGTACAGGCTAAGCTGAGGTCTGTCATAACAAAGACTCAGACAAAAGAGCATGTTTTCTTTCTGTTCAGACTGCAAAAGTAATTTTGTTGTCGTACCTGAGTAAAGTTTTAGAAATTGATAAAATAGTGCTAATTACTGTAGAGAGCTATGGAAGTTTTGGAGGTATGTGTGTGCCAGCAAGGGTTTATCACTCTCTTCACCTCTTTCTTCACCTCTTTCAGGTTCACATCTCTCAGCAGTCTTCTCTTCCTCAGAACATTTTAGAGCACAGGATTCTTCTTCCTTCACCCTTTTCCCTTCATTTCCTCACCCTGCAGAGCTATGCACCTTTGCTTTTCAGCAAACATTCTCTCCAGCTTCCTTCCCCCCTCACAAGTCAGTTTTTTGCACCCTTTCCAAAGTGGAACTCCACTCTGCCTGCCCCACTGATTTCTGTCCTCCAGCATACTCTGAGCAGAGAGGTGTAGGAATGGGGCCACACTGCTCCAGAAAAGCCAACACCCAGCTTTTTCTGCTTGGGAAGAGAAAAAACAACTATTTTGTCTATGTCTAAAGCTTGCACTGGTAATATATCATTCTGGTGCCTCTGCTTCTTGCATCACAAGATGCTCAGTCATATTCTGTTCAATGTCTTTCTGGGCTTTAAATTGCATTGCATTTAGTGTTCCACATTTAAACAATAGTCAGCTCTAAGAAAATCTGTGCACATACAGAGAAGAGGATATTCTGACAAAGATATTTCCTGGGCGAATAGTCTGCAGTAAAATGCACAAAATGTTATTCACTGAGTACAGAAGAGCTCTGACAAGTGATGTCACTACAGGATGTTTCTTTTTTGACTTGAAAGAGGTTAGTGGCTCAGCTAAGATCTGCCCAAATATCTCACAGCTTTGGATTTCTCAAATCAGGACCTTATGGTACTGGATACACCTGAAAAATCACACCTTCAAAGACATGTGATGTTACTAAACAGAATAGTGAACAATTTCAAAATATTGGTTTAAAAATATGATTACGCTAAATTCTATTTAAAATATGCATATCTTTTACATATTTATATGTACAATATAGAGACATATAGCCAAAAACTAGAACAATGGAACTATTCTTTTTTAATGTCAGCTAATACAAAAGCTGAATGGAGTTTTATGAATTTTGAAAATGTTTGGAAAGTGTAATTGAAATAACAACATGGATGAAAACTATGAGATGAATTTTTTGAAAAATTACAAAAAGATATATTATTTTCAGCCACCTCTGCAGCTGTGTGACTGTATTTTTGTATTTAAAATTCCATTTAAAATGCAAAATTCACATAGGGCATAACTTAACACTTCTGTGATATCTATAAATGACCCTTTGGATAAAGGAAAAAAAAATGAAAGAATTAAGACAAAACTATTTTCGCTTTGTCCAAATTATACAGTTAAAATAATCATAAAATAATTAAACAATGTTGCCATCCACATATTGAAATTTCATCATTAAATATAAAATATAAAATTTCTCATTAGAAATGAAAAAATCACAAATGATATACATAAAAAAAATCAACAATTAAATTAGATCAAACTATTCAATGAGAAAGCTTATAAAATAAAGATCCTAAATAGAAATTTTTTCATTGTAAATAAAAACTGTAAATAAGAATTTTGCAGTTTGGTCCATGTTCACCAGTATCAAACCAGGGATTCAATGATTTCAAGGGGGCTTTATCTGGGATACAGAACTGAGTGAGTTATTAGAGGGTTAAAATTCTCCAGAATGAAAATGCCAAGAAATATAGTTCCCTTGAAGCACAGGCAATAAAATCAGACAAATATATTCAATTAATCATGAAATCATAGAATGATTTGAGTTGGAAGCAACCTTAGGGATCATGTAGTTCCAGCCCTCTAACATGGGCAAGGATACCTCCTACTAGGTTGCCCAAAGTTCCATCCAACCTGGCATTGAACACCTCCAGGGATGGGCATCTACAGCTTTTCTGGGCAACCTGTGCCAGTGCCTCACCATCCTCTGAGTGAAGAATTTCCTCTTAACATCTAATCATTTTTATTTTTGTTGATGTTTTTTGAGTAACTAAAACCTGAAATGAAATGAGAATGAACTGAGAGTTAGGACCTTCATCTTCCCAGTAAGCCTGTGTCATGACAGGGACATGTCTACATAAGACAGGTTTAGTAGTGTGCATAGTAAGTCTCCTGAAAAGTGGCTGTAGTTGGTGACTTGGTGATTTGGAAATGCAGATAACTATTGAAAATTTCTGGATCTGTCCTCACTCCAGATACACTGTTTAAGGGTTATTTTTTAGTAATTAAATCTTGATTACTTTGCAAACAGTTGCTTACCCACCTCACCCCATGGTATCTGTCTCAAAACCCATCCTGTAGCAGGATGCTCCCTACTGCAGAAGCAGAGTACAAAACCTGGCTTACAACACATGAAAGAAAGGAGCATGAGTGGCTGTGGCCACATTTGCACAGGTAGACTTTGCAATGGACTTGTATCATCGTTTGCTTTCTTTTTACACATATATTTGCACCTGAGGTGATGCACCATATCTTTTCCTCTATCTTTATTTTGAACCTTGTTGTTGAACTCCGCGCTAACAGGAACGCCCTGCCCTGCGTGCTGGCTGTGGTGGTGTGAGCAAACCATTTCCTGTTTGGATTAAGTATGATTATTTTCAGCTGATGTAAGCAGTGTGAAGGGAAACTTCCAGCAGCGAATCTAGCACGGCTCCTTGTGGTATGGCTGTGAAGGGTTACTCTCCATGCTCACCAGCGCATACCATGATGTCTTCAAACATGAAGATCCATGCAGAGCTTGGCCCTGGTGCAGCTTGAGAAGGTGTCACTGATGGCAGGAGCTAATGATAGTTCATTCCAGTGTCCTACCTTCCACCAGCTAACTACATAATATTTTCATGAACCCATTGCTCTTTGTTTTTGTGTGTGTACATCACTGTGAACACCTGGGTAATATGTTGAAAAGCTACACAACAGTTTGGTTTTCACATGTGGATTTCACTTGGGCAGCATAGGTTTGCTTTGGCTATTTTGCACTGAAGAGGGCAGAAAAGTGTGCTTAAATAATAAATGAGGAAGAGAGGGAGAGAATCTTTTTGAGTTTGCACATTCCTTAATTACTGCACACTGTAAGTGGCTCACCCATCTATTAACCCAGCCCTTGAGCTTGATGCATTTGACTCTTAATGCAGATATCTATTCTAGCTCTACAGAATGACAGCTTTTGTACTTGATGTAGTACATAATAACTTGGGTTAGTTTTGCTGAAACCCAAATGTTTGAACAGAAAAGATTATAGTCAGAAGTTGCTCTACTGTCTGCAATAATCTCTGAGAAACAAGCCACAGGTGCAATAACAATTATTTGCACAGTATTGTTAAATGAGATTGTGGCTTCTGTGGTTTTACAATGGGGACAGAAGACCACCAGGAAACAGATTGAAAAAAATAGAAATTCTCTCCTACAATTTAAATCCATTATTAATGCTGTCTGCACCAATCACGGTCATATTAGAGAGGCTACAAGAAGCTCATATAGTTTATTTTATAGAAATACAGTAATAATTTGTAAGGTTTCCCTGCTTAGGGTGGATAAACCACATCCTAGTTTGTACTAGAGTTCACTTCCTGTGAAACCACACTTATGCACCTTACACTGTGTTAGTAGTTTCTCATGTGTCTTAAAATAGGGAGTTTCTGTAAAAATCTGTTGTTATTAAACAGTGGACAACATGCTGTCAGGTAGAGGCCTAGGTACATGAATAAAATGCAAACTACAAACCATGTTTCTTGAAGAATGACAGTAAAGAGGATGATTTGGGTGCTTTTCCCTTCTTTTTCCCATCTGTTCTCAATTATAAGAAACTCCTCCCGCTAGTTTAAAGGAAAGACGTACACCCTGCAAAGCCTCTCATCTCTGTACAATATGTGACATCTGTATGTAACAGATGGGCTTTCAGGTTTCTTCATCACTAGCTTTATTTCCCAGGATCTATGGCTGCAGCACCTAAGATCCTATTCTAAAGATGTAATAGCAAACTCAAAACAAAAAGGACTCACACTTCCTGTCCCTGAACTCACATCAGGTGGAGAATACAATGCCATCCACCATTTTTGTCTACTTCCATCCACACAGTACCTATGGATTGGATCGGGAGAGAAAAAGAATTTTCTCTTCATCTACTGAAAGGAAATTGCTGGTGAAAGCTGATTTTTTTGTCCTCTGTATTTTATTTTATTTATTATTATTTTTTTTAATTTAATAGCAAGATCTATATGAATATTGTTGTGGTCAGTGGAGTTGAGCCTCCACTGTAAATCATGGAACTACACTTGAGGCCTAAAGCTCGTATCTCAAAGTGATGAAGTGCATTATTAACTTAATTTCACACCTGGGTTTGCACCTGTGAAATGAACATCCAACATTCCTCACTCATGACAAAGCTCATCCCATTCTGAGTCAGACTGACAAGGCCTGTGTGCATTCATTGTATAGGGAAGACACCACGGCCTGAATTCCCAAGCACCTTGTCTCAATGTCAAGCCTGATACAACAAAGCAATGACTTCACTGATAACAGTTTTCTAAAAGTACACAACTTTTAGACAACTTTAATTGCTTTAAAGAATTATTCCACAATGCATGTGCATTATGAACTTACAAGCCAACAAGGCTACCCTAAGGTTTTATAGGGCCTGAAATTCAAGCCAACAAATATTTTGGTCATCTCTCTGTCAGTTCATTCTCTGTCAGTTCCTTTAAATATCCCTGAATATTCAAGGGCTGTGATGTCCCCTTCCTTCTTCATATCTTCTCTTCCACCTTCCTCCTTCCTGCCTGTTTTTCCTGTGCCTAACTTGGTGCCTCATCTCCTCCTTCCATGACTTCTCTAACTTAGGTTCTGTCACCATTCGTACTGCTGCTGAGTGTAGGCTGCAGACCTGCTGGGAAAGGACAAATCTACTGCTTTGTGTTGTCACGCTGTCCCAGGACACTGGCAATCACTCAGTAGGAGTTGGGAAAACTCAAGAGTGTCCTGTGGGCAGCTATGAATCAGCTATTAATATGAGATAGAAGGCATTTAATGCTGTAAGCCATGAAGGAAAATTCAAATGAGGATGGAAAACAAACTCTTGTGAAGCTTATGAAAAGCAGATATTTGTCTAAATGATTTTTTTTTTTTCAGCCCACAAGCCACAGAAACTGAAGGAGAGTTAAACATGAGAGATGAAGAAAGAATGATGAAAAGTGAATACCAATTGGCTGATCAAATAATGCCAATTTAAATGGTTTAACAATAAAGCACACCTAATTAGATCACAAGTTTACAAAGTATATACAGTGCTGCTAACCCCAAAATAAACAGAACTACATTATTTTGGATTCTGAACTGATCTGCTGAATCTTAACTGCTGATAGAGCAGTGCTGTAGGATTCCTACATATAATGCATGTCTCTAACTCCTATGGGGAGGCACATAATAGTTAGTGGTGGCATCTGCCAAATATTCATGGTGGGTCCTGTATGTCATTCTATCCAACGGAGAGACTGATGGACCTATAAATATATTGATCATTTGTCCCCACTCAAATGAAATCTAAGTTGTGGAATAGCTATTATCTCCTCTCCTCTCCTCTCCTCTCCTCTCCTCTCCTCTCCTCTCCTCTCCTCTCCTCTCCTCTCCTCTCCTCTCCTCTCCTCTCCTCTCCTCTCCTCTCCTCTCCTCTCCTCTCCTCTCCTCTCCTCTCCTCTCCTCTCCTCTCCTCTCCTCTCCTCTCCTCTCCTCTCCTCTCCTCTCCTCTCCTCTCCTCTCCTCTCCTCTCCTCTCCTCTCCTCTCCTCTCCTCTCCTCTCCTCTCCTCTCCCCAGTGTTTTTAATTATACTGTAACCATCAAATTTGTAACTTTTTGGTTTTAGTTACTCAAAAACCATCAACAAAAATAAAAAATTTCCCCCCTTTTCCCTCTAAATTCAAGATTTCATTCCAAGTCTGAAATTGTGTAATTTCAGATGGAATTCAGTCAGAGGCTAAAGGATCCTTAAAATGGTATGATATCTAAGGAAAAAAAAAGAAAACAAACAAGCAAACAACAACAACAACAAAAAACACAACATATATAACATAGTTCTTCCTATTCTGACATTACATCGTAGCATCATGATACAGACTGTGAATACAGGCTTTGTTTTGAGATAAATGTTCCTTGTCTATGGAGTCACTGACCCATCATAAACTAAGTGAATTCTAAGCCAGTGACCTCTGGTTGGTTTCATGATCAAAGAATTTCCATTTTACCCTATCATGGAGGGGGGAAGAAAGCTGGTGAGAGAGAGTTACATAGCAGATCAGTGGTCAGAGTAATGATCACACAGGGGTATCATCACCACCTGCTGATCATTTTCCTCTTCCTGGATATTCACAGGAAAAGAAAGTGCCAATTTCTTATAAGACAACATAATAATGATTCACACTCATTTTCCCAAAATTAATTTTTATTTAGCAGCAATCAGTTTATGTAGGTCTAATATCTATATCTCATCTGTATAATGAACTAATTTATTTTTCTTATAAATGTATGATTTTAGAATACAGAGTTTTTTATTATTTTATTTTTTATTTTTTATTTTTTAATCTTAGAACATCATGGTGCCAATGATACTAATATTACAGATATGAATTAATCATGCTGAAGATACTTTTAACTGATTGTTATTTAAGGACATAGGAGGAGATGCTTAACCATCTTAATTTTAGTCAAAGAAAAAGTGAAGTGTAAATCAGCTTCCTGTATTTTCCAACCAATGAGCTTAACTGAAATTCAGGCATATAAAAGATAAGGTGTTTGCCTACTCTTATTCTGCACTCAGATTAGTGGCTTCTTGGATTTCATGTTTATTTGAGAAGTAGTGTTGGTAATTATTTACTGAGGATTCAGTCTCTTTCACTGTGGGCTTCAGTTTGCACTTCAGAAAGGAACATGCCTGCAAAAAACAGTGCATACTATCTTCTCTGAGTTTTTCAGGCAGATGTACAAGTGGTATTATTTATGCTTTAACTTAACACATATATACCACATTTGAAGTGAGACAGTGTGGCAAGAGTACAAGATTACGAATGGCTTTCATAGCTCACCCTTTCCCAGAGGGTTTGCTTGCACCTGTTTTTTACCACGAAAAGGACGTTAAACTTTCTGATATGTGACCAAGTTGCAAATGAAAGATCTTCAAGATAAAAAGTGATATGATTGACTTAAAAGGTCAAAATCTAATATTTTAGTCTGTCAGTTTATGGTGTGATAATTTCACAGAAACATCAAAGATGGTGTGTGACCTCCCAGCACATATTTCTCACCTTGAATGTCTTGTGGCTCTCCTCAGATTTCATGGTCCATCAGTGCACACTTCAACTGCGTTCCTTTAATAACAGCAGAGCAGGTTAACAGAGCATTTATCTTCCTTGATAGTTGACTTGCTGGGGTGCAGCTTTTACAGTCAGTATTAGGGAACAGTGTGCTGCTCTGCCCATTGCCCTCAGGAAAAAGACAGGGGGGCTTTAAAACAACACAGGATTCATTTTGAAGCTTTTCCAACAGATCAGTCAGTTGAGAAATTGCTGTAAACTTGTGTAAGCCAGCAGGCAGGACTTAACTCTTGAATGTCAAGAGGCTGGTTTGAGACTAAACTCAGCATGCTTCACTAGATTTCCAAGAGGAGCTGCACAGCACCTCATTTTACAGCTGAAAATGACTGAGTAACTTTTACATCATCCAAGCAATTTCCTTTCATATGGAAAAATATAATTTGAGAATTGATATTATATCTCTTCACAAAATCACAGAATTTCTAGGTTGGAAGAGACCTCAAGATCATCGAGTCCAAACTCTGACCTAACACTAACAAGTCCTTCACTAAACCATATCACTAAGCTCTACATCTAAACATCTTTTAAAGACCTCCAGGGATGGTGACTCCACCACTTCCCTGGGCAGCCCGTTCCAATGCCTAACAACCCTTTCGGTAAAGAAGTTCTTCCTAACATCCAACATAAAACTCCCCTGGTGCAACTTTAGCCCATTCCCCCTCATCCTGTCACCAGGCACGTGGGAGAACAGACCAACCCCCACCTCACTACAGCCTCCTTTAAGGTACCTGTAGAGAGCAATAAGGTCGGCCCTGAGCCTCCTCTTCTCCAGGCTGAATAAGCCCAGCTCCCTCAGCCGCTCCTCATAAGACTCCAGACCCCTCACCAGCTTCGTCACCCTTCTCTGGACTCGCTCGAGCACCTCAATGTCCTTCTTGTAGCGAGGGGCCCAAAACTAAACACAGTACTCGAGGTGCGGCCTCACCAGAGCTGAGTACAGGGGGACAATCACTTCCCTAGCCCTGCTGGCCACACTGCTTCTTGTACAAGCCAGGATGCCATTGGCCTTCTTGGCCACCTGAGCACACTTCTGGCTCATATTCAGCCGACTATCAACCATCACTCCCAGGTCCTTCTCTGCCTGGCAGCTCTCCAACCACTCATCTCCCATCCTGTAGCTCTGCTTGGGGTTGTTGCGCCCCAGGTGCAGGACCCGGCACTTGGCCTTGTTGAACTTCATACAGTTGACCTCAGGCCATCAGTCCAGCCTATCCAGATCCTCCTGCAGAGCCTTCCTACCCTCAAGCAGATCGACACATGCACCTAACTTGGTGTCATCTGCAAACTTACTGAGGGTGCACTCAATGCCCTCATCCAGATCATCGATGAAGACATTAAAGAGGACTGGCCGCAGCGCCGAGCCCTGGGGAACGCCACTAGTGACCGGCCTCCAGCTGGATTTGACTCCATTCACCACAACTCTTTGGGCTCGGCTATCCAGCCAGTTTCTAACCCAATGAAGCATATGCCAGTCCGAGCCAAGAGCAGCCAGTTTCTCGAGGAGAACGCTGTGGGAAACCGTGTCAAAAGCCTTGCTGAAGTCAAGGTAGACCACATCCACAGCCTTTCCCTCATCCACCAAGTGCGTCACTTTGTCATAGAAGGAGATCAGGTTCGTCAAGCAGGACCTACCTTTCATAAACCCATGCTGAATGGGCCTGATCACCTGGTGGCCCTGCAAGTGCCGTGTGATGACTCTCAAGATAATCTGCTCCATGAGCTTTCCTGGCACTGAGGTCAAACTGACAGGCCTGTAGTTCCCCGGGTCTGCCCTCCGGCCCTTCTTGTAGATGGGCATCATGTTTGCTAGCCGCCAGTCAACTGGGACCTCTCCCAATAGCCAGGACTGCTGATAAATGGTGGTAAGTGGCTTGGCCAGCTCCTCTGCCAGTTCTCTCAGTACCCTCGGGTGGATCCCATCCGGCCCCATCGACTTCTGCACATCCAAGTGCCGTAGCAGGTCACCAACCATTTCCTCGTGGATAGTGAGGGTCACATTCTGCTCCCCATCCCCTTCCAGCAGCTCAGGGTACTGGGTATCCAGAGAACAACCAGTATTGCCGCTAAAGACTGAGGCAAAGAAGGCATTAAGCACCTCCGCCTTTTCCTCATCTTTTGTAACTAGGTTACCCCCTGCATCTAGTAAAGGATGGAGATTCTCCTTATTCCTCCGTTTTGCGTTGATGTATTTGTAAAAAGATTTTTTGTTGTCTTTAACGGCAGTAGCCAGATTGAGTTCCAGTTGAGTTTTGGCCTTTCTAATTTTGTCCCTGCACAGCCTTGCAACATCCTTATAGTCCTCCTCAGTGGCCCGCCCTTTTTTCCAAAGATTATAAACCCTCTTTTTTCTCCTAAACTCAAGCTGCAACTCTCTCTTGAGCCAGGCCGGTCTTCTTCCATGCCGGCTCGTCTTTGGGCACGTGGGGACAGACTGCTCCTGTGCCATTAAGATATCCTTCTTGAAGAGTGCCCAGCCTTCCTGGACTCCTCTGTCCTTCAGAACCACCTCCCAAGGGACTCTACTGACCAGCTGGCAGAGGAACTGGCTTGGCCAGCTCCTCTGCCAGTTCTCTCAGTAGAGTTCTCTCTTGGTTCTCTGTAAAACACTGTCCTAAAGGAACTTCAACCACTTACAGGGCTATAAGAAGTGGAAAAAAAAAAAAAAAAAAAGTGAAAAAAACAATAAAAATACAGTATTTGGGAGGTATAGCCAGGAAGGATACATCAAGAGTATTCTTGTAGTTAGGATAGGCTGCAAGTGCAGTCATGTCAGACAGGTTCATGGTGGGTGAAGTGGGAACATGCACCATAAAGTCTAGAGATTTGGGGAAGGAGTAAGAGATCTGCAGCAAGAGGCAGGTGGCATAAAATCTTCTAATCTTTTCACCAACACCCCATGGCTCCCCACTTTTTCTCTGCCTGGCTGTTCTTCTCTGGGTATACCTATAGTCTTATCAGTATCTGTTGTCCAGTTCTGTTCCCCCTTGTTCCCCTCTCCGCCATTTCATATGTGTGTACAAATTATAATGAAAGAGAAATATGTATAAAAAAAGTGCTCAACACCCCCCTGCCCCCACAAAAAAAAACAACCAAACAAAAAAAAAAAACAAAACACCACCTTTATATATATATATATATATATATATTAGAACAATAACAGCAATAAAGATGGATTTATTTCCTACTTTGTAAGAGTCCTGATCCTGTATAAGGGTACCGCTCCTGTAGCAATTTTCACGTGTGGACATTAACTAGTTTGTAGTCTAGGGGAAGAAATTCCAGTTTAAGATGAAATTTTGCATCAATGCAATACAATAGTGGAAATTCATCCAGTGATTAATCCAGGATATGATACAACTTGTTTTTGGTATGTTAGGGAGAAGGGAAGGGGGCTGGCATAGGGAGAAGAGAAGCATTTCAGCATGTGCAGTTACTATTTTTCATAAGGATTTTTATAATACTTTTACACAATAGGCTGAAATTGCTCCTAAAGAGTCATTCTAGTCTATTGGGTAATTAATATGTATATTAAAAAAAATCTAAATATATATTTAATCAACTGGCTACATAAAATGCCTGAAGCCCTGAATACATATGAACCCAATAGTCTAGAACAGCTGAAATAAAACTTGCTCCAGGCTCTGGGGGGTACATTCCATGGAGTTAGCTTTAAAAATAGCTCTGAGAGCCTAGAATGGACTTGAAGAAACGGGCATAGTTTTAAAGAAGGGTCCTTTATTTTCAGGTCATGGACGTTATCTGAATTGAGGCAACAGAAGGAAAAGGGAAGGTTTCTCTAGACAGGTACTCTAATAGTTAGGATAGCAGACTGGTACTCAGCTCCCTTAGGTGCTCTTCCAAGAAAGTGCAGCTGTGAACCTCACCTAGCCCACTAACCACTATGGTGCCTCAGTTTCCCCTTATGCAAAATGGGAATAATAACACTTAGCCTCTTCACATCCTTCTCATGTGTGTTAAATGGAAATATTCAAAGATATAAAAGTGAAAGGTAAATGTGTAGGTCTCATTGAAAATCAGGTGGAAGAGTCATTGTAAGTGCCCTTTGTGCCCTTGAAAATCTCACCTTTATTTTATTGATGGCTGTAATACCCTTTGAGACCTTTGGAGGAGAGGTGTTATAGATGTGCAAAGCTGGTAATAAGATGGAGTAAAAATTGACTAAAAGGTCAACTTCAGAAGCACAGGAATATAATATGAGGATAACCTATGGCAAATACCCTGAAGGCTACACTTGGGAATGTTGGAGTCTGAAGTCAAATTATGTCTTTAGATAGCTCTGAGTCAAAGATGATATTATGCAAATATGACAGCAAAAGAAGGTGACCTGTGGTATCTCAGGAGGCCAGAAACTGGCCATTCACTTTTCAGTTAACCATCTGGTATGTAAAAGACCTCTCTGGCCACTCTAATGCAGATTGTCTCAAGAAAGAGCCACTCAGTGGTCATTTTTCCTTCCTGTAATTTGCCACATTTTCTCTCCAGTACCCACTAGTCACTGAAGAACAAAGACTTTGCTTATGTCAACCATATGCTTATTTCTTCTCTAGTCTTATCTTTTTACTTGTGATAAAAAATTCATTATCATTTCCCCAAATAATGAAACTTATAAGCATCACCTCTTAAATTTGCTCTTGTGCATACAACAGCAGAGCTTTTTCCATGGAAAAAGCTTGGGTACTGAAGTAAATTTACATTACTGCATTTATCTTCCTGTCACTCGACTTTGTTTTTTTACTTTCCATCACTCAGCAGATGAACAGTCTCAAAAATTAGGTCTGAGAGTAGACTTCCGATTTTGTTTTAAAATAGAGTCATATCCACAGGTAAACAAATAAACAAAACCCTCCCCATAACACAATTACTAAATGTTCTTAAACAGTTTTGTAAAGAATGTCAGTAATAAGTCCAGGTGCATTTAGGTATTTAATTGAGATCAGCATGCCACATAACATTTAAGACATTTAAAATGTAAATTTAGCAGTAAAATTAAAAATTACAGAATACAAACTAACTTTTCTTGTTTCTTTTTAGAAGAGATTTCCAAGGTGACAAATACTGGATATAAAACCAATTGTAAAGGTCAGATAAAAAATTATTGGGCTGTTGAGAATAAGATCTTAGTTTAGGACAATTTCCCTATTACTACCAAGATGAACTATGATGATTAAAGCTTTGTAAACTATGTCCTACAGCCTTCTGGATATATACTGATCACATCTGAAAGAAAGATTTCTGTATCATAGAAGCAACAGCCTAAATGAGTAAAGATGTCTAGATGAGTGCAACATAGAGCCACAGTGGTCAGGATAATTATTGTACTTGTTAAGTATACTTTTAGTAACACTATTGGTTCATTAATACATTTTCATGTAGGATGACCTTCACACAATTATGAACTAGTTCTTGCAGGCAGCAAAAACGGAATTGCTTCTTACATGGATTTGAATACACACAGATGAAATGGTGTTACAGACTGAGTTAAGAAAATCATTTAATTTATTAGAGAATGTAGAAGTGATGCAGAAAAACAGGCTGAAGAGCTTAGTTTTCCTGGTGCAACATTTGTCTGACACACCAGCCTTCTTTCACAGCCAACATATAAGAAAACTCATGTTTCTGGGGGGAAGATTGTGGGAGGTAGTCAGGAGGCAATCGATCATTGCCTCATAACAAACCAGTCTGTTTGTTAGCCGGGAAATTCTAACAAGAATCAATTCAGAGTAAGTAAGTGAACATGAGTTCAAAGTGGTGAAAAAGATGCTTGATGATTTTCCTTCGTAATTGTGCAGAAACGTGTATAGTTAAAGCATCAGTGTAAAAATAACCTAAAAAGTCTGGTCAAAAAAAAAAAAAAAAAAAAAAAAAAGAGCATGGTTAGGTGAAACCTTAAAGACAGGAACATGATGTTTACATTTAAAGTGGTGTTTAAAGTGGTGTTGAAGAGAGAATAGGATTTGGATTAAAGGACTGAGGTGACCTAGGTAGACCTCTACGAGAGACAGACAGTGTGAGTGAGGTATTAAGGCTTCACGCATGAGGCAGTCAGGAGTTGGTACAAGGGGCTTCTGCTAAATAAAATGTAAGCTGACCAGACAAAGAACATTCCTAGAGTTTAGCATGTGAGCCAGAACTGTGTATCACAGATAGGTTCTGTATAGGCAGACTTCAGTAGTCAGTGGCACTGTAGTTTACATGTCTCAATTCTCCTGGGATAAATTAGAACAGAATAAATAACACATACAATTAGAGGCACTTTTTCTTCATACTGTTTGCTCAGCTGCAATAGAAAGTGAAAGTGGGTAGAAATGATTTTGCATGACTGTGAAATAAAAATTCATTCAGTAAATTTCTTCAGTGCAGTTGCTACTTCTAAAGCAGTAACAGTAATTTGGGGGATACCTTCACTCTGATTCCTCTTGAATCAAGGGTGCTCATATTTTTAAAAACTTGGTTAATGAGGAGGGTGACCGCTTTTAAGGTTATTTATTTATTTATTTATTTATGATTAAATTCAGGTAATGATTTCAAGCCAGCTCCAAATCCTCAGCAATCAATGCAAGGAAAACAAACAAACAAACAAACAAAAAAACGAACAGGCAAAGTCTGGGAAATAGAACTTGATGTTCCTTTCATCTTGACTTGACATTGGTGAGCAAGGACGAATACTAAATGGAAATGCCTAAAATTTGAATAAACATTCAAGAACTTCAGTTCTTCATGGGAGCAAACTGAACTCAGAATTTGCTTGAACATTCATTCATAGGGAAGTTCATGCATCCTTGTCTAGATGCACAGCCACCATGAGGGAAGATAAGGCATCTAATGTTAGCAAGTGCTGGGGCAGAAAGGGACTGGCCAGACAAACACTGCAATAACCTTGGCCTCATAAATCTGTCACATTCTCCCCTGTGCTGATTTGTTTATATTCCTGGAGTTTAAAAGTGGTCAAATATTTTATTTTTCAGCTGTGTGGAGGAAAAAGAAATTCACTCTTTGAACAAGACCTAGATAGCAGCGTTAATTCTCAAGTATATTTCCATGGCCACACTAAAAATGATTCCTTGAAAATGGGGGGTTGTAATGGGAGTGCTGACACAATCTGATTCCTAACTATCACTTTGCAAGCTGTGCTGTTATAATAAGAAGAAAAGGTTGTGTCTTCGGTGGAAAACTGATGGAAGTTAGTAATGCTGGGTGAAAATATGCAGCTCATTTAAAGGAGAAGAAACTGTAACAAAGTAAATGAATCACATAAAAAGGTATAAAAAGACAGCTAGGCCAGAAATGAAAGACACATAAAATATAAGGGAAGGAGATTTTTTTCCCCCATTCGGCATACCCTGAGAACCTGATTGTCATCCAATTAGGGGCTGAGAGAAGGTTTGATTAATCTATCACAAGCGATAGGGTCTGGCTTCAGCCACTAATCGGGGAGGTGTGAAAACCATGTGTAGATCCCTAGAGATTTCTTCAGCTTCTGCATTCACATGATCAGGTGTTCTTGTGTAGTCAGTTCCAGAACAACTGTGTCTACTCAATTAATACAGCTAATTGTGAGTAAGGATTTTTAAGCCAATGAGTTTGGGTAATGCCTACTCCATATGAATTTGCCCTAAAATAAGAGTTTAGCTTCCTCTGAAATCTCTGTTTCTTTCTTTTTTTAAAGTTAGATGTTGGTACAAGTGCAGTCAGCTCCATATTTTATGCAGTTGATTGTTTTTAAACAGGACCCCTGGGCCAGCTTGAATAGCCTGGGTGATAAGTGTCTCCAAAGCAGGCTGTGAGGGAAAAAGGAAAATCTTTCCCTTGAGCAATGAGTTGACTGCAAAGGCATTCTGCGAAGCCTACTGCAACACAATGCTTGCAGCAGCAGTCTGGGGGCTCAGATGGCAGTTGCAGACCCAGGCAGCCTTCCTTCACTGACTTCCTAACCACTACTCCCCCCCCCGTGCAGTGGTAAAAGCCTCGTAGCATAGCTTCTGCAGGAGCCAGCTAGCCTGCCCTGCCCCTCCAGGGGAAACTTTTGGGATTCTGCTGCCTAAGGGGCCTGCCCAGGGTTGCAGAACTTGTTGCAGCGTATCTCCGGAAGGGTTTGTTTCACTTTTCTATGGAATAGCATCTAGTATTGCTTGATAAACCTCAAGGCATCCACATACAGCTGTCAGATGGGATGCCGCACCTACAGGAGACCTGTGCCTTTCTGAAGTGGCAGCTGAGGCTGGGCAGGAATATCCTAGGGCAGTTCAAATGACACTAAGTGCCTTTGCAATGCTCAATGTCTGTAGAAGTGAGCCCTAAACATCTATCTGACTTTGTTTCTATGAGAAAAGGAGTAGGAGAAGATAGCAAAGCACAGTCTGCATACATAAGACACATAATATCATTTGGTAGCTTGAAAGGCATCAAGCAACCTTGACAGATGCTGGGAGGTAGAATCCAGAGCACCTGAAAACCTATTGCTCTGTTAGGTGATATGGTATCACCACATTGAATATATTTAAAAATCACTATCAAATCATTTTGCATTCAGAACTCCCAATTTTACTCCTCTGTGGCTGCAGAAGTGCTAAATAAACCCACATGGAATACAACAGATACTACTGGAAATCTTCCTGTCTAGACAACATTGGTCCTATGGACCTGCATTTCAGCATGTTTTTCAGGCCTTTTCAGGGAGGATATAAGGCTACAAATCCTATCTGCAGGCCTTCTGTATATACCAGATATTGTTGTACTGAAGCATAGCTACACTGTCATTTGGATAGACAGGAATTCCTCAGTAACCATTATGACTGTGGGTAAATAGCTTAATTTCTATCATTTGAGATGGGTTGCTTTTGTTCTTCTGTTATTGCTTCTTTGGTTTATATAATCATGTAATTTTCCTTCCAGACGAGGATGATCACATAACTTTTAAATAAGGACCAGTTGGATCCTCTCCCACTCTCTCTATGAAACATATGTATTGAAGTGTATGTAGTACTAAGACTGTTTTGTATACACATATATGAATTTCTATATACATGCATATAAACATTGCATATGAACATATACATGCATATACACACATTTACCTGTCCACATTTGTATGTATATATATTTAAATATATGAAATCAACAAGGTAGTACATCTGCCTTTGTCCAGATATTCCTATCACTTCATGAACATAATTGTTACCTATTATTGACTTTGCTATTCTCAATGAATGAATCACTTGGAATTAAAAAAAAAAAAAAAAAAGTAAATTTTGAAAAATTATTCTCCAAAGTACACTAGTACACATTCAGTCTGTGCCACATTGCATACTATAATATGAATGAAAATGTGAAGCAAATGGTTTCCATTTTAAGCTTATCTGACTGAAAGATTTTATGATTCTATTCTGCGATTCTGTGATTGCCTGCATATACATACAAGCAAATGGATATTTCCTCAGATATTTCTGGCAACAGTACTCAGCCATAGACAAAAAACAAAACAAAATAAGACTGATATTACAAATATGTGTGTGATTGTCACTTGTAATGAAAACGTTGTAAATAACTAAATCAGAAACATTCAGTGCTGAAGGAGGAATCTCAGGATTTACTGCTTCAAAACCACAGCCATCTAACATGTAAACTAACGAAGAATCTCCATTAACAAGTAGTAGCTTTTATAAAAGCAGGAACATACTTCAAGAGGTGTAATTATATGAGACATTTTATCTTCTTGGGTGGCTGGCCTTTGAGCTGATTTTTTTTTTTTTTTAACTATATTATGGTGTATAGGCATAATTGGTCTAACTAGACTGTTTTTTTTTTTTTTTTTTTTTTTTTTTTTTAGTTTATATCCCTGTAAAAAAGGATGCTAGTCTAATTCGTTAATTAGGCCGACATTGTGGACCAAAACTGCATGACCATGCTAGGGCATGAGGAGGACTGATCTCTCTCCCAGTTTCCTTATCCCTCCATCTCTAAGCTGTAGGTATGGGAGGAGTACCCCATACATTTCTCCTTATGCCAGTGTGTGACAATAAAGGTGGTCTATAATAAGGAAATACTAGCTCCATCTTCTCCACAGTCAGGAAAATAATCTGTTATTGGCAAAGGTCTATAAATCAGACAGTATTTTCCAGACAGTATTTTCCAGCAAAAGAAGAACAGTGCAATGCTTGGAATTAGCCTGGGGGATCTAGTTTGATTCTTTGTCTTCACAGGATCTTGAGCAATACTTAAAGGAATTTGGGAAGCTTAATTTGACTTGATTGGAATTAGTTTCCAGATACATGATACAACCATTCAGATCTTGAGGGTCCAGACTTCAGTCTTACTATATCTTACTTTACCTCCCCCCCCTTCTCTCCCCCCCCTCAAAAATGAAGAAACATATTTCCTACTTCCAAAGTTTCCTGTGAAAACAGACACATAAGACAATACTGTAAGATATTTCATGTACACTGGGCATATGAAACTGTACCAAGTATATTACTTTCATAGAAAAAAGAGGCTGTTTTTTGATGCATGAACTGACTTTTCCATTCTTTAGGAGGCCATGGACATGCATAAGATTATTTTTTCCTTTACTGATGGGACAAAAGAAGACATGTGATTGAATCAGTACACTACTAGATTGTCTTTTCTTTATTGAACTCTGTTCATGGTTCATCATTTGTCCTGGATGTTAAATATGGTGTCTTTTATTCAAAATATCAGTGATCATAATGCAGTAGAGCTCCTGGGCCAGTTGAACGTTTTACACTAACTTTGCATTATTTCTAAGATTTTATCTTAAATTGGCATCATTTTATTACACTGATAACTAGAAGTAGCAAATCAGAAATTAGAAAGAAAGAAAACTGACACTGATTGATGTCCAAGTCTTTCTCCTGATTCGCTGATTAAACTCATCAATCTATATGCAGAAGAGATGTCCAATGCAAATGGAACCAACCAGCCTTAACGAAGTTGTGTTGTCAGCATACTAAAGGGAAAATAGGATCCTCGTGGCAGATAGGGAAAACAGAACTAAATCAGAGACTGCCTTCTACAAATGATATTTATTTTAAGAGATGGTAAATCACTGTTTAAAACGCATTTTAAACACGACAGTAAATCTTGTTGGCTATACCAGATTAGATTGTGGTATACAGATTGTGCAGGGAACAAAAAGAAAAATCAAGGTAGTTTGTGTGCCCTCTGGGCTGTAAGAAATCTGCCCTCACTGCTCTGTCTAAGATCAGTAATCCCCCAGCTTGTTTGGAGAATGAATATTAGTGGCACTAGCTAAAGTATCTCACTCCCCTGCCACCCTCCATTTTTCTGATTGCTCCTTTATCTTTCTCTGCTACTTATTCAGTCTCCATCATTTGTAAACGAAATATCATCAAATTGAAACTGTACCCTAACTTTCATTAAGTGATACATTATTACTTCACTGTTTACATTATTTTCATGTAGATCACAGGAGTTTAGTGTATAAAGTAACTGAAAAAAAATATGGCCTAAAAGCAAAAGTGTTCATTTGGGAATATTGGCTTTTGCAACCTCCTTGATAAATGGTGCAAACCAATAACTGCATGGAATAAATAGACTTTTGCATATTAGAAATGAATGAACTGATAGAAAAATAAAAAAATAAAATAAAAAAAATATTTCAATTAAAAAAAAAAAAAAGAAAATCTTTGGACAGGGTCAGATTAGCCATTTAAAAAGACAATGGGTACAGTAAGAACTTCCTAACTCTATTTTACGCAGAGATGATTGAAAAAACAATTTTCTTTGGATAACGATTGGATTTTTTGTATCTTTATGGGAGGGGGAAGGGTTAATTAGAAATATTTTCTCTTTTTATAGTTTTGTTTTACACAGTTATTATTGCTAGTGCAGTCACATGTTGTGTGATTTCTTCTTAATAATGTGATTTCTGAAACTCCTTGCCTTAATTCTTATAATTTCTCAGAACTGTCAAGAATCAGGTGAAAATTTGATACTTGGTACTGAGCACCTAATGAAACAAAAACAAACAAGCAAGCAAACAGCAAAAACAACAACAAAATACAGGGAAATAAATGTGTCTGGGCTGTTTCATCGTCTTCATAGAGTTGCTTTTTCCAACTCATTGTGTTTTATAAGTTATTGTTTCCCAATTAATTGTTCAGAGGCACTGTGCAACCTGAAAGGCTCTGTGATGTTAATTACAGCCACAGAAACCTAAAAAGTTAAACATGAGGTCACCACTTCTAGACTTTTGGTTGACCGCGACAGTGAAGTGTAACACTTCCTCAGGGTGCTCTTTGCTCTCTGTGGTTTCCAGTGGGCAGTGATCTGTATCAGCTGGAGATATGGATACAGACCTCACTGCAAAATGAAGCCGTTGTCCCGAATGCTTTGAAATGTTACATTTCATATAACTTGTCCTCTCCTAATTATCTCACATTTGAATGTATGCTAACTACATTCACACAACTGATCAGAAGTTTATTTCAATGAGAGTAAAGAAAAAATAAGTGCTAGAAATCAATCTATCATCCTTCACCTTTATGCTCCCAACTCCAGATAATTTCTTAAAATAACTGTAAAGACACAGAACATTTTAATAGATCATTTCTGTCCTGCCCTGATGTAAAATTAATACTCCGTGTCAAATTTATTCTTAAAAAAAAAAAAAATCTTGTAGAGGAAAAAATTCTAAAAAAATATGGAAATAAACATATCCCCCACTGACTAGACTAGCTTTAACTGGGGCAAAAAACAGTCAGACATTATGAAACTTCTTCTAACAGGAAGCCTAGGGAAGCACTGGGAAAAGATTATTTAGGAGCTGAAGAATCTCCATTATTAGAGGTCTTTACGAGCAGATTAGACAAGCAACTGTCAAGAATGACATAGGTGTAGTTGATTCTGCCTTAGGGCAGAGGAATGGGCTAACTGACCTCTTGAGGTCATTTTCAGCCTTGTGATTCTGTGAATGAAAACACGCATCCTCTCCTAACTGCAATACAATCCGTCATCACTCAACACCATTTCCTTTCAGTGTCAAGCATTCAACCTTAACTTTGTCCTTTGTTTTGTTCTATTAGGAAAGTATGCCCTTAGACGTATTCTCTTGATATAATGCAATATTTATTAAGTGCTTTGTAAAGAATGTGGAAAAAATATATTGTATTGAGGTTCATTAAGAAATTTCAAGCTTCTATATATTTGTACAGTATGATGGAGAAAAAGCTATAATTAATAAATACAAATGGGGTGATGGGTCTGCCTTGATATATTTACTACCCTAATAAATATGATATCTATTTGTAGATATGCAAGGTATCTTTATAGTGATGTTTGTGTATATATACATGCATATGTATTTACATATATATGCATGTGTGTGTGTTACTGTAAGGTTATATTACAAATAGGCAATGGGAGTAGGAAATTGAATTTGTAACCTAGCAACGTGGAATTTTGATATTGGCATTTTATTTTATTTTATTTATTTTATTTTATTTTATTTTATTTTATTTTATTTTATTTTATTTTAATTTAATTTAATTTTATTTTATTTTTTATTTCATTTTTTAGTGTTAAAGGATTGTAGCTTTAAAAAAAAAATCCTTAATTGATGAAGTTTTACAAGAGGGATTGTCACCTTTTCCAGTTTTTTACTGATTCTCCAGCCAAGACTTAGACCTGTGCTAAACTGAGCTTTCTCTTACACTATTACATTCATAAACTTGTTCTATTAAATATCCAATTAATTATGATCTGAATTATACCACATAAAACTTTAGCAATTTCTTCCTAACCTGGCAGGTGCATACAAATCTGGCATGGTTTTCCATGTGCAATCTAGAAAACTGAGAAGCAATTAAAAAAAAGTTCTTTTAATTTTTTATATATTTTTTTTGGGGGGGGGGCATGAGGAGATTGTTTGTCTGTTTTCTATCAGGAAATAATCTTGCCATTATATTCCAGTTTAATATTGGAATTACTGTATGATTTTACAGTACTAACTTTCTCCTCCTGTTTTCATGATTATTTATTGATTATTTTTTCCCAGTGAATCTTGATTGAATTTCTGTCACTCCTTTGCATGTTTTTTTTTTTATTTTATTTTTTCTTAGTATGCAAACATAACTTTGTTATCTCATCTTAAAATATCTTTGAATGATGTCTCTTGCTTTTCCAGTACACAGCTCTTGTCCTTTCCTTTCCTTTCCTTTCCTTTCCTTTCCTTTCCTTTCCTTTCCTTTCCTTTCCTTTCCTTTCCTTTCCTTTCCTTTCCTTTCCTTTCCTTTCCTTTCCTTTCCTTTCCTTTCCTTTCCTTTCCTTT
The DNA here is from genome assembly GCF_965140915.1 of Aythya marila. Taxonomy (NCBI): domain Eukaryota; kingdom Metazoa; phylum Chordata; class Aves; order Anseriformes; family Anatidae; genus Aythya; species Aythya marila. The sequence continues at coordinate 13,445,973 of NC_139046.1, forward strand.
CCTTTCCTTTCCTTTCCTTTCCTTTCCTTTCCTTTCCTTTCCTTCTCAGTTTTTTGAAGAAGTTATCACTGCATGCCTCTGGGGTTCCTCTATTCTCATTCTTACTTCTACCTTCACTGGAAAATTTTCTTCCTCCCAGCTGAAGCAGTTGTCACCAAAGATTTTAAGGATTCTTAGTCAAATACCAGAGTTAGTACTCCATCCTCATCCTGTCAGCATAATCAGTCCCATGCTTGAAATCTTGCGTTTTGTGGGCTTCCATGACTCTCTTGTTTTTCTCTCTTTCTCTCTGTAATCCTCTCTTTCATCTGTTCTCTAGTCCATTGTTTCACGTTTCTATTCAGCTTACTATGGTGCTACCATATGGGTGGCTCTCATAAGGGGTGGGCTCTCGTTGAGAAGACGTCGGTCCTCCTCTCGAACACCGGCTGCGTGCGTTGAGGCCTTGCTTCAAGGACGTGGTCAATCATCGCTCATTTGTGGGAAGTAGAGAGTAATTTCTTTCCTCTGCACTTCCATATAGCTTTCATTTATTTTGTTTGTTTGTTTTCCTCCCTTTTTCCCCTTTCCCTTTTATTTCCCCTTAGTTAAATTGTTTAGTTCATGGTAGTCTTTATTTAATTATTATAATTATTTCCCTTTAATTAAATTATCCTTATCTCAACCCGTGAGTTGTTCTTTGCTTTACTTCTCCCCCTCCTTATCTAAAGGAGGGGGAGTGAGAGAGCGGTTGTGGGGTTTAGCTGCCCAGCACGGTAAAACCACCACAGTCCTACTCTTTGATATCCTTCTTTTCCTCTAAGTCACAGGTCTTGGTCACTTCATTCACTTGGACTGATGTAACTATCACCTCAGGTTTACTCATCCTCAAAAAACAGTAAGAAAGAAATTCTCTGTTCTGTCTTCTTTTTGATCAAGCTCATCATCATCTTGTATGTCACTCAGGTTTATAACCTGGTTCATCTCTGACAGATCTTCAATGTTCACATCCAATTACTTTCTACATAATTTATCTGATACACAACCTTTCTTATCTATCCACAGTTAAAACTGTTGTCAGGTTTCATCCCAATTTCTACTATATCCTTTCCTCTGGCTTTGAGAATTGCCATTTTACCCTGCTGAAAAAAACTGACTATTCTGTTAAAAGAAGTGTTTTTAGAGCCCATACCTTTAACTATGTTATCCTTATGTGTAAACTTATTCTTACTTATTTATTATCTCTAAGTAACCCCTAATGACATTTATTACTCTTTAAGCCTTAACTTTTCAAACATTAATTCTGTGACGTGCAATAACTGAAGCATAACATGTTGACTAATAATTATCTTGTTTTCTCTTTTTTTTTTCCTTATGTATATGACCAATATCTTAATTTTGACTTGTAACTGTACGTTTATTCTGTGTTTGTACAGTGCCTAGTACAGTAGAGTTCATGATAAGAATCTTGATACATTGTAACATTAATTCTCTGAAATTATACCAGAGCTACCTAGCTTTAAGAAAAATCAGAATTAGTCCTGCTGCATCTATTGATGTTCGTGTGGTTCAGATGTGTCATTGCTCATGAAGAAAAGAAGGGACAGGCTTTCAGTAGCCCAATTGTACCTTTAATCTTAAGGCATGGGTATCAGTAAGCTATCATCTCCTAAAGTGAATTAGAAGAGGACGGTCAGCTACAGAAGAATATTAAAACACTTCCAAAAGGAAGTTTCTTTCTTGGAATATGAAGTTAATCAACATAGAAGGATCTTAAGGCATTCATCTTCAGTGTAATAACACTCATTAACCTTGAAGAGGAAAATAAGCCCCTATTTTGTATTTCTTTGGAGGAACAGAGAACAGTAATAAGTGATGACACACTACTGAAAACAATGTGCCATATGTATAAATTCTTGCTTTGACTTAACGGTGAAATATCTGAACAAAGAGTAAAACATTATAGAACTGTGACATCCGTTAGCTGTGGCTAAGTCAAGTTAAAATATTTGTATTGACAATTTAACAAAGCTTCTAAAATAGTAATGGACAGAGTCTGGTAAGTACCTCCCCATTTTGCCTGAAGGTAAGTATTATTATTTAAACAGTCTGGGTGGACAAATATTTTACTGGTAAGAGTCACACTTGGGCTGACCTAACCCTTTATGTTGTTTAACCGGCCACCAAAGTAAAGGATTCAGTTCCAGCCATGTAGCCAGATGCTTTTCTGCTGGAAGCCCTGTTTCTGGGACCACACTATCACTGAATGTATCAAGCATGCTGTATATACCCCTGTATTTATATTGTAGAAGATTCAGTATTAAAAATGTATGTCTAAACCCAGCATAATTCTCCACTCTGTACCAGCATCTCACAGCCTCACGCTGCAGTGAATGGTGTATATACAGGTTCCTCAGTTACTAACTTTTTCTGCTTGCTAATCCCCTGATATTTTCTATAGTTCATGACCTCTGAAGGCCAAATGCACCTAGGAAGGAGTCAGAGTATTTACACTATGGATGTCTTTTTCTTTTTTGAATAGCTAAAAATTTTTCTCCTTTCATCTGGAGAGAAATTACTATCTTATCAAAGCTATACATTTGTTGGATGATACAGGTTGCTACTGATGACTGTATAAATAAGTAGCAAACCATGGAACAGGTGAGGCGTAACCAGTCTGCTTGCTACACTGATGTGGCAAAAATGATAATCTCTTCTTGTTTTTCCAAATTGGTCTGTTTCTGACTTTTTTTTGGCATAGCTTACCAGCTTTTCCCATTTACCTGTACAACTACACTGTTTCAGACTTGCATGTATCCCTTGAATATACTTTTACTCCACACTTCCTCTCCATTTTAATTCTGTAGACTTTTCTAAATTAATTACTAACATTGGTGCTATTCTTCAGAAAAAATATTTACAATGATTTATTGTTTCAGCAGTCAGACTTAGAAAAGTAAAAGAGATATATCAAAAGGCAAACACTAATCAGTGCTGCCCTTTTCTCCTAAATGTCTATTTTTATCCTCTAGTGATACAAAAATATAAAGGAGTTTTTAATGAAAAAAATCCTTGAAAATCAACTTTTGGAAATAGCTTACTGTATGGAGATTTTAACTGAACTAGAAACCTAAGGTTGATGTGCATAGGAGACACCTGAACAATGATTGTGAGTTCTGAACTTGTGACAATGACTTAATTTTCCCTTTACAGTTTCCCTCTCTGGATAATAAAGATGTCAGTTCCTATTATTAATTCTGCTGTAACAAAGAGAAGGACAATATGACATTTGTACTGGATTTTTGAAGATGAAATCATTGTACCAGGGTAAAACATATAATGTGTAATATTTACCAGGGAGAAGATATGAAAGTATTTGAAACTTTCCTTTACATTGCTGCAAATCATGTTTCACAATTATGAAGTTCCGTAAAATAAATAAATAAATAAATAAATAATAATAATAATAAAAAAGATTTAAGGAGAAAAGTGCATTGTATGAATTCATTCAGAGGTGTGCCAGATCATCTTAGCTGTTTTTGCTAGCGGTACGTATGCAAATGTTTCCTCTTTCCTTTAAATGATTTATTTTTCCAGAAGCTTCTGAACAAAGACAAACTTTCAAAACAAGTGCATTAAAAAATGAGACTCTGCTAATAAAGTCTAAAGAAATAAAAATCTACTTCAGAGAGATTCAGTGGGCTGTCTGCATATTCTAACGATAGCAGTGTGAATTACAGATAGCACACAAGCAATGTAGCAAGGCCACACAGCACCTTGTAATTTAGAATTTGTCAACATTTTGCAGTTTCCCATGTGAGTCACCACTTGGTTGATGTTTCCCATTTATTGTTTACATAGGCTTAAGCTTTGGAACATCCATGCAAAACAGCACATTCAAGCTTTAAATCAGTCACACATAATGAGAAATCTCAAATCATTCCAAGCAATACATTTAATATTTTATAAGGAAAATACAACTTGAGTTGTGCTGTTAAATTTACAAGAAGATCGGGAAGGACAGCAACAGCAGCCACCCATACACAACCCATGGTAAAACAGAGATAAACTGGAAAATGGTGAGATTGCATATCTGCCGTAGCTGTATTCCTACTTAATGTGTAGATTTCATTCATTAAATATATGTAAGATATAAATATGTTAATCTGGTGTCTCTGTCAGTCTGCAAACAGGATAAGAAGGGTAGAAAACATAATTAAAAAGTGTGTAGGTGTTTCTGTAAAAAGAAATTTACCAGTAGTGTGAAATTTGAATTTCTAGCTTGCCATATTTTAATTCTCTGATGCCTGGGCCCAAAAGTATCAGAAGATGGGATTTCCCTCACTTCTGCAACCAGGCATAGCTATATATTATGGTAAGACACACCCAAGGTAGTAGTCAAAATGACACTTGGGCAGAAAAATGAAGAATGTCAAAAAATTCCATTCCTATCTCTCATAATCCATATCTCCCACATAATCCAATTTCTCTTCCTTTTTCTCTGAAACTGCATTCTCCAATGATATTGTAACATGGTTCCACAATCAGTTAGTGAAGAGCAGTACATTCCCTATGAATACTACCAAAGTATTAATCTTGAAAGTGGAACAACCTGAGAATTTGTTGTTGTTTTTCTGAGATGTCTTTTAGAATTATTATTTTTGTATGTATGTATTTATTTCTATTATTATATATATATATATATATACTCATCCATTGCTAAATATGTTCTGAGTACTCTCAAAATCTGGAAAAGGAAATGGAAATCTTGAGCAAATCTGCCTTCAGTGATTTCAGGACTTGATTGTGGATTTCGTCCTGACGGTGTTGATTTTAGGGACTACTACATCAAAGCATGAATGGTTAGCTGCAAGCCTGTGTTTACTACTTCACACAACACACTTGTTTCCCTGAAAGCCAATTCTGATTCAAATCAATTTAATTAAGTAACAAAGCTGGTTGTCATGGTAACAACGCTACTAATTTGTCATGGCAAATACTCTGCGAGATTGACCAGTTGCTAAGCAACAGCCAATGAGATTGAAGACAGAAGATGACAAATTCTATCTAGTGCAGATGTTGTGATCCAGTCTTGAATTAGGCCTCTGTTCGGAGTGGATTCCCAAGAGAGCATCACCTGGATAGCTTAATAGTAACACAGGGAGTAACATGCCACAACAAATTACATTGTTTTGCACATTTTAAAATGTGTTTGAGGGAGAAGCTAGTAAAATAAGTTAATTTGATGCTCACTGTCATCTTTTTATTTCCCTGTTACAGAATATATGGAAAGGATTCAATCTTACAGTACTTGGTTTTGCATATGCATATTTGTAACTCAGAAATATTATTTTATCCATCTTTGTATGTATGATGCATAAAATTTAGGCATGCAAGTGCAAAACAAGTGGATTATAGCTAAATCTCTTTGGAGTAATGTGTGTAATTCACTCACAGCAATGGAGAACAATCTTTTTATTTTTTTAGTTTATTGTTCTTTTTCTCAGGATAGACTCCAACTTCACAGTTTAAACTTGATTTATTTTTATTTGTGAGAATGAATTCATTATTCCTCTCACTGAAAACATTTCAGGCTGTTAGCATCTTCCTACCTGTTTCCACACTTGATCTGCATGGATATAAAACTAAGTGTAAAACAAAGTCATTTTGTCAATGCATGGCTTTAAGTTCATTTAACTAGCTAATTTATCCTGAAATGGCTAAATGTCTTCCAATTCAAAACAAACAGAACTACAAACCTTTAATTTGGAAATAATGAATGTATTTTGTTTGCTTCTGTGTTTAGGACTAATATTAAAACCTACTTTTTTTTTTTTTTTTTTTTTTTTTTTTTTAAGCTTAGTTCCTTGTGTCCCAAATTAATCAAACTGACAACTGATAATAAAGCATGGAAATTTATGAGAAAAAGACTAGAAGTGTTCAGAGAAAATTTGTTGGATTTACAATTCACTGGAAAATATTCCTATCAAAACAAAAATGCTTTGTTACATGGGATTTATATTTCTAGGATTTCTTTTGCAAATGTAGGGAAATTTTCTAACAATTTTGAAATGGCTGTTTTTAACATTATTTTAAACATTTCAGTTTTTAATGGAAAATGATTTTCCAATTAGAAATAATTTGTCATATTATAATCATAACAGAATAACAAGTGCTCTAATATAACAAAGATTCAAACATTGAAATCAAAACAAATCCATCTAATTTTCTGAAACAAGACATCTGAATGACCCAAAGTTCCCCTCTGTGCTCTACCATCTTTTTCTTTTTTGTGAAATCACTCCTGCTGGCAGGCAAAATTTAAAATTCCTGAAAAGCTTTTATACTGCAGATATTCTAGTCTCCGCACATTTCCAATATGGATAGTACATTAGTTTCTTACTAGATTCATTACAGCTAATGGATTGCTGACAGGAAGGTCCAGCCAAGTATCTAGTACTATGCTCTACAAAATTCATTTTGATATATTGAGCAACAATTTAGCAGTTTAAATAAAATGATATCTAGAACCAAGATTGAGTTTTATTTGTCTTATTGTTTTTATTACAAATGCTGTCATTGTGAGAAAAGTGAAATAAAAGTGTGATCTCTCATTGCATTGTGAAAGCTCAAATGAACAATCCAAACAAATTTTGCAGGTAGAATCATGGTTAAAAGGTGTTCTCTATTCCTACTGAAAATTATCCAGGGTAATTACTACAAACTAACAGAAAATATAAATGCAACAGCAATATTCAACTTAAATATTAGAACACTTGTTAGACTAGTATATATTCCGTTATATTGTATTGTGTGTCCATGGCAATCTTTTGGTAGTGGGGACACTGCAGAGGTGGCCTTTCTGACAGGAGGTAGGGAAGACAAGGTGATGTTTTAATGTTTGTCTTTTGTTTCTCAGTACCCAAATATTTTTTAATTGACAATTAATTAAATTACTTTTCTGCAAGTTGAGTCTGTTTTACCTGTGACAGTAAATAGTAAGCAATCTCCCTGCTTTTATCTTAACCTCAGAATTTGCTTATCCTATTCCCCCCCGTCCTTCTAAGCAGTGGGATTGAGTGAGCAGCTGGGTGGGAACTGGGCTGTTTGCCAAGGACAAACCACCAGGTACATACAATCCAACTGAAAAAAGCCACATGTAGCAAGTGCACAGACAAATGGAGCCAAGATTCCAACAGTAGTACCTTCCTGTTTTCAGAGTGTGAAATCATTTTAACACAGGGAAAGTAGTGGCCAACTTTTTTTTTTTCTACTTTTTTTTTTTTTTTTTTTTCTCCTCTTAAAGCTGCATACAAAGTCCTAATTTTCTATCATCAAAAGAAAATAACTGAAAAATCTAAAATAGCACACGTAAGTGACAACATTTCAGACAGGAGTGTTCAGAAGAACTTTTGTATTTGGACCTGAAACTGTCATTTAGGTATTCTAATAGGACTTCAGTGCCTTCGGTGTCTAATTTGGGCCTCTCAGTATATGCAGTCCTTTTTGACCCATAGTTACATGGGTTTCATAAACAAAAACCACACATTTTAAATTTTCTTTCAATGAAGCTGACAATTCAGAAGTTATTTAAGCTCAGCAGTACTGGGAACAGTTATGACCCTTAGTATCTGTTGTATTAGGCCTGCTGGTAAGTCAGAACATATCTTTCAAATCTTTTTGTGTTAAACACCAAGGGCTGGAGAATTCATGAGATCCTTAAATAAATTATTACATTGGTTAATTATCAACTTCTTACTCTTTCTGGCCACAGATCTGAGGACTATATTTGCTCTCTTAGCTTACTGATCATACGTTTTGCCAGATCTTATGAATCCCTGGCAATTTTCAGATCTTTAAGAAAGATACTTTTCAAAATGCATTTCTCCTGCACCGAGAAATTGTGACTCACAATCTTGGTTGCTAGGTATGTAATACTGCCATTACAAATGTTAAAATAAATCTTACTCAAGTCCAGTCTACTGTAATACCCAGGTTGTTCTTCAGATATGTCTTTCTCATTTTTAACCATACTGATATATTTTGCCTGCAAATTCAAACAATGATAATTTTATGTTGTTTTTCTGCATTGCTGTTCACAGATTGTGAGTTGAATCAGGCTATAAGGAAGCCACTAGGAAACAAAAACAGAAACAAAACATAACATTTAAATTAATTTTTCATTAATTTCCTTTTTAAAAAGTACCACATAGAAAGGTTTTAATGAATTCACTACCTGTAGTATTTTTAAATCTTAATGAAATGTAAGATCTTACAGAAATCTTTGTCAATGAAATCATAAACTTGATCAAAAAAATCTGTTTATTTGACGACATTTATCTCCATTAAGTGATTCTGATTGATAGTGTATATATTATCATTATTTTAATTCTTCATTGAGTTCATGCCATATCACCATGACTTAATTGCTCTGTATCCAGTTACCCACCCTACAGTTTACTAAATCCAATACATTCATCCTTCCTAAACAGTGATGCAACAGTTTTCTCCAGTCAGATTTTTTCACTCTTCTAAGATTTATCCTCTAGTCTGACATTCCTCTGGATATTTTTGCAATTTTTCATGCCTGAAGTATGTCATCATAATTAACTTAAGCTATTTTTTCTTAAAAATGTTATTTTTTTCTTTTCCTCTCAGTAGTACAGGAACAAAACTTGTTTCATTATTTTTATAAATGTCCTCCTCCTTTCTAACAACAAATGCAGAGTATACACTGGAGAATTCTTCCTTCCAACAGTTTTACTGACATTTATATTGTCCCTATTTTGTTAACTTGCCCCAGAACCTAACCCCAGGACAAACTTATTGGGAGTGGAGAGAAGTTCAAAGTCTGGTGATAGAATTAAATGGACTGCAGCCCTTCATTCACTGCTCTTAGTAAAGGGTATATATCACAGGTTATATGATGGACTGAGGCCTCTCAGCCCAGCTGTGCAGTATCCTCCTTCCTCTCTTTCACCCTCATGTTGCAACTGTCCTTGGACTGGTCCATCACCAAGAATCACTTTATAATCTGAGCAACAGTAACAGCAAGGCTGAATTGTCTTTCTGTTTAGGGTTGAATTCCCTGATCTCAAGAACCACCAAATGTCTGAAACTGGCACACAGTTCAGAAAACTCTTATTTTTTATTTCTTAATTGATCTGACACTTAACAGCATTTGTTTCAAAGGTTAAAATCTGTTCCTGTAACTAATCTTATCTTCTCTAAAGCCCGTTTTCTTTAGCGAATATCTGGTCTGGCCTCTGGCTGACTTTCTGTCTTCACAAATTTCTCTAAAATTCCCTATCCTCCCACCTTTCATTTCAGCAGGGGTCCCTAGGAAGACTCCTACAAATCTATCACTGAGAATGGCAACTGAGGAGAGCAGCCATTTCCCACTCCTCCAGAAGCAAACTGTTCTGCCACATCCTCTTAAAGTATATTCTCCTCCCAAGGCAAGCACAGAACTCCCATCAACACTAATGCACACTCAGAGGTGAATATTCCCATTTGTGAGGGACTGTAATTGAATCACCATTAGCTTCAGCTCCTGGCGTTGTTTAGAATGAGTCGAATCCCATTGCCTCTTGTTGCTAGAATGCAATAAGCAAGAGTTAAACTATTTAAAGACAGTTTTGTTCTTCTGTCAGACACCTGCTGAATGTTTGTTTAAAACATATAACTCCAAAGAAGCATTAGAATCTGGCAAAGACAAAGATCTGAATTAACTTTAATGACAGAGTGGCTACTAATGCCACAATTACTCCAAAATCCCCTTTTCAGGTAATGGAAGAGCTATATTACTAATCCAAATTTATCACTAATAGGTGAATGTACATTTTCCCAGTGTTTCAGTGGAAAAAGCTGTAAGGAAACAGGATTGTCACTTCACTTCCAACTTTTTCACAGATAGCAGTGGCACAAGAATGCTTCATGGAGTAAGTGGTTGCTGCTTGAAATTTTTTTTTCCCTCTCCAGAAAATAGAACCTTCATACAAAACTTTAGACTTACACACACACAGACACATACACACACACACACACAAAAAGTACTTTTATGAAAGCTATCCATCAAATGTCAAGGATAATAATCAATTTTTTGTCACAATGAACTGATAAAAGCTTTCAGTAATAATGTCATGGGGAAAAAAATTTGTGTTGGAACTCGTAATGCTCAGCCCTGATATCAAACGAATTCATAAAAGCTCAATACCACTGTAGCCCTTGGAGGCATGACAAAACACAATTTCTCATCCACAGGATATGGAATAATTTCTTCTTTTTATTTTTTTTATTTTTCACAGAGACAGACGCAAAAGAAAAAAATCTGAATTTCAAAAAAAATAAAAATATTGCACAATCCTGCTTATGCAGGTGAACATTAGCAATCATTTTGGTTGCCGATATCACAAACCGTTATGGTGATTTCTCTCACATCATGCAAATGGCTGCATAATGTCTACTCCTCTTGGAATGTAAAATCAAATCAGCATTCTAATGCTACAAGCCCGTGATGAGCTTGGAAATAAATATGCAGAAGCACATAAAAAAAAATCAAAAAAAAAATCAAGGCAATCAAGGAGAGCCAGCGTCCTAGCTCGGACTATAAATCTTTGTCTGTTTCAATCGTAGAGCTGGCCGAATCAGTGTAAAATTCGAGCGGGGATGTCATCAATTTCTGTTAACCTCTCTATTCTTCTTTGTGTTGGTGGTGCAGTGATGGATTGGTTTTGTCACTTGTGCTCAGTTCACAGTATGTTAACATGGAAGGGTGCAGTCAGGTTATGAAGAAGGGTTATTACTGTCCCAGCTCTGACCTGGACTTACTATCTTTTCTAGTATCACAAAACCTTACTGTCTTTGGGATTTAGAAGTAGCATCCTTGGATCTGTCTGACACTAAACATAACTGTCACATTTTTTTTTCCTCCAGTTGCTTTGCTATAGTCCTTTCCAGTCACTTTACTCTTAGGCCTATTAATTCTTACAGTATTTTAATTAATAAATTAATGTAGGGGATTAACCCATCCAGTTATTAATCCAACTACAAGTGCAGGAAGAAAAGTAACAAACTACTGGATTACAGTGAGAGGAATCTATGATTTGCAAACATAACATGATTTATAGTTTTACACTCTCCATAATAAAGCATTGCCAATAAAGCACAGAGGTAAAAACATAAACTTACCGGCATGTAGTGAATACATAAATGTTTTAAGGAGTGGACTAACTATTCTTCTTTCATGTTGTTTTTGATGGTATGTTCAGAAAGGGTGTTTAAATGTTGCCACCTAATTTCTGTGGTGTATTTAATAAGTTAAGGTGTTTATCAGTTCTTATTTTCTGTTTTTCTATGTTGTGTTAAAGTACTTGCTGTGATTTGTACTACATAGCAGTAAGACACACAGTCCTACTTCAAAAACTCACACGCTCAACTTTAAGCAACTTAAAACTCTGTTAATGTCAATTGGACTGCTCAAGTGCTCAAGTTAAGCATGTTTCTAAATGGAAAAGTGTAATAAATCCTAATCCAGAGCCCAATGAAATCTTTAGGAGTCTTTATATTGACTTCAGTGGGCATTGTACCAGGCTAATAGAGCTCAACACCTTGCAGAACTGAGCCCTTAAACAGTTGGCTTGTTTCACCACATAAGTGGTTGTTGCAGTGGTGGGTGAAGTGATCCCTATGTGTAGTATTTAATATAGTGTGTTTCAGCTTGTTAGTTAGTAAAGTGCTTTGGGATCACTTGAGATGAAAGGTACAGTACAAATGCTAGTTATTATTACACTACCAGAAGTACCATCTTTTTCACCAGTAAAAAAATCCCATTAAAATAAATGCTTTATGGTGAAAGAAATCAAAAATTAATCTATATATAATATAGATAGAGAGATTTATTTATTTTTGTAAAGACAAGCCAAGTGAAACAGAACTCCAACAATAGGTAGCCCAGGTTCTGCAAAAGCCAAACAATTGAGGGTCAGTGGCATATGTAAGTGATGCTTTCCCTCTTGACAAATTGGACCCAGGATATAGGAGTAAATCTGGTCACAAATGTCTGCCACTTCTCAGAGCTGTGTTGGCTGCTCAAAAGCAATTAAGTGAAGTGGGTGCTCAAGTCCTATTGAATGTCCCAATTAAAAATTAGTAGGACATGTGCTCTTAAGGGTTTTTGGAGATTTTATACAACACAGCACAGAGAAAGTCACATGGAGTTTCCATGTTCTTTTTATACAAGATATTTCATATTTTCATATGAAAATAAATAAATAAATAAATCCCAAATTACATGTAGTAGAGATCCAAGAAAGAAGCAATTGTTATGCCATAGCTTGTATTGCTGTTCACCAATGAGTTCAAGAATTTAGAAGGAGCCTAGCCAGACAGAAAGCTAGGCAATGTGACCAAATACAAACTAATTGAAGTCACATGTAATTTTAAAATCATATTCCTATCACCTGGTATTTTTAAGATGTTTTGGGAAACCAAACTGCTGTATATCAACAATGAGGCCAGAGAGAAGGTTGGCAACATAAAATTTCTCTACATAGCCAGTTTAGTTATTATTTTTTTTTTTTTTAACTCCACATTTGTTTATTTTTCCTTGTCATGAATTTAAACAGAATGATATATTCAGTGCCAACTACAGAGGCTCCAATCAAGGTAGTCAAGAAAGGACCCCAAAGAAGCCATACTGACTTTGCTGATAAATTCCACTCCTGGAAGAGCTGCATGCAGCATTGAATCCAAGAGAAACTCTACATTGCTCATGCTGCCCCTGTCCCCTGAATTCTCACTCCAAAAGTGAGAGTTTCTAGACTTCCACCACTTCGCACGTACCCTCATGCGTGAACTGTCCTCCTTTTACACAACAAATGCATCTGCCATGAAAAGGCCTTTGTAACAGTCTCCAGGGATACGAAACCCATTAAATTAGTTGTTGTATTGCACATATTTTATTTTATTTTATTTTTTTAAGGGTCCCCTTTTCTTGCTATATTTGCCTTAAAGGCTCATGTTCTCAATTACACAATGACATACAAATTAAATGCAATTTCATATGTAAACCTGTACAAGTGTCAGTTATCACGTTCCTCTGTTAGTCCCATGAGGCTGCCCACAGCAGTGCTAGAAAGTACACTGCTGTGCAGACATTACTGTACTTAGACCAAGAAACTCCTATTGAAGGAATAAAAACTAATGATTCTTATTCATTATTGATAGTGCTGAGTCCAGTGAACTCAGACATGAGATTGGGCCTGATTTAATAGGTGTTGTGCCAACATAAAAAACGACCAGGGCTGCATGTCTCTGCAGAATTTTAACGTAAGATGAACAATTTTAGTCATCTAGAGTGGCCTACAAAGCAAAGAAACTCCTCTCCTGTGTTGTTCTTCAGTGGGTAGAACCTACAGGGGCTTAGGTTACCTAAACTCTATGCAACTTTAATTATTGTAATGAGCACTTTGTGTAATCAGTACAGATTAACCTAGATCAAGTAGAATGATGTTCTAAGCACCTTGTTAATAAAATAACATAATTTCATTCACTCATTAAAAGAGATTGCAAATTGATTAGGAGCCTGATAAAAATAATATCATTTTAAAATAACGTTGAAATTTAATTTATTTTTTTGAAAAGATTTCTCTATTTTTCTTATGTTTTCTTAGGTTTTATTTCATTTCTAACATCGTTTGCAAGGAAGTATTTGGGTAAAATTCTTGACAGGTTGAAAAGTTGTTTTGCATAATCCAAGCCAATGGAGGTTTATTATTTTCTAAGATTCAGTCCTGAGCAAACTACATAAGATCCAGATGTTTGTCTGAATATTTTGTGAGCATATCACAAAATGGACTATGGGACTTTGGTCCTTGGGTCTACATTCAGCTCAAATAAGAACTAATTTCAAATGAGAACTAATTAGCAAATCATCACTGTGCAATCATCATTAACAGTTCTTTAAAACAACCTTCACTGAAAGCAGAAAGAAAATGCATACAGACCGATTAACATAGACACAAACACACAAATTCAAAGACAGACAAAATGTCTAATGAGAGGAAGAAAAATTGTTTCCTAGTAACACAGAGTAACTTTAAAATATAGTTTAATAAATGCTAAATTCTACCCACACCCCTCAGCTTCCCTTTTCTGTTTAAAAATGTGTTGACCTTGAGCCCATTCTGTAATCAAGGTGTTTGATAAGCCAAATCCATCTGTGGTGTAAGGAAAAGGCTTTTTTTTTTTTTTTAGAATGTTAAACTGGCAACATACAGAGTGCAGTTATTGCTTTAGAGAAATGTCATAGAAGTCCTCTCACCTTCTTTTTTTTTTTTTTTTTAGGAACGCATTTCTTGGATGATTTTTTTCAAGGACTCAGGTCAGGAAGAATCTACCCCAAGGGTAGTTGGAGGGAAGAAAAAATAACAAGGCATGGTGGCACCTGGGGACCACAACATTGTTCACATCCTCTGTAATCATCAGTGCACTGCTCAGCTGCTTTGGTAATTTACATAATACCATCCTGACACGTTCACTTCAGTTATCCATCACCATTGGGATGGTGTTTCTGTTTTCTTGCTTTATTTTCTCTCTCCCTATCTCACTTTCTCTGTGCCTTTCTTTCTCTTATTGTGTCTCATGTTTATCTGGCCAAGCAAAAAAGATTGATTTTGCAATGTTTCTGCCCTCCTTGTTCAACAAATATGAATTTGGCAAATGATGAGGCACCGAGTGCAGCTAATAAGCAAAAAAGTACATAGAGAGATTTTATTCTCTACATTTTAATGAATAGTATTTTGGGGGGAGCTGAGGAGGAGAAGAGCAATAATTTAATGGATGCAGTGATGGAGGAGAGAGTGAGTTTAATAAAGCTAAATTCTAAAGATAAATTGTACTTTTTTTCACATGTAATCATGGCTAAATTTGCAAGATAAGGCTGGACACTAAGCTTAAGAAAAGCTTAAAGCTTTTTCTTTTTGTGTTACATTTCCTCAAAAATAAACAAAAGAAAGGTAATATTTCATATCTTCTAAATATATTGTTTATTGTCAAATGTCAGATGAATTGGCTATCTGAAGACATAATTAATTCCTGCAATTCTACCTAAAGAGACTAGACAACAGGCTTGTTCTCCCCAGTTTTATACCTCAATACCCTTTTGACTTTAATGGAGTTGTTCTCGATATACACCACTGTAACTGCTTTCAGGTACAGACCTCTGTATGGCAAGGGTGATATTATAGGAAAACCTAAAGGAATAGGAAAAGACCCTTGAAGTGTAATCCTGGATGACCTATTTTTTTTCTTGCTTTTTCTGGCCTATCAGGGTGAATTTCTCATAGCCATAGCCACTGATTCCCAGGCAGTGAAAGCCCCAGGCACCCTGGCTACCAGGACTTCCCATTCCTGGAAGCTGTGACAACTTCCAGTCTAGTGACATGATACTCAGGTTAGGAAAGAACAACAGGGCATACTGTGCACTTGAATGGGTTTCCCAAAATTTTCCTGAATTTCCTCAAGTTAGGTGGGAAGAACCTGAGCATCAGCCTCATACAAAAGATTTGGGTTCAATATCTATTATGTGAAAATACTGGTAAAGGTAAGTCAGTTGCATATTTGCTGAAGAAGAGATGGGGACATAGAGAAAGGTCTAACAACCTTAGATGGATCTCCATAGTTCTTAGTTCTTCAGAGTTCCAAAGTGCTAGTTTATTTAACCATGGTTTGTCCTTAATTTGCTTAGAGACAACACTCAACAAAGGTGATCCTCTATAAGGTCAGGGTCTTTGGCAGCTAAAGACTTTGTATAAACTCATGGCATGTCTTCATCAAATTCATGGTACAAATACTGTTTCTAAAATTCATTATGCATTATTAAAAAATAAGGTTAATGAGCAAAGCCTTCCCCTTCAGAAAGCTTTCCCTCTCTCTCTCTCTCTCTCTCAAAAAAAAAAAAAAAAAAAAAAGTATTTATTATAGATTTTTAGTCCCATTTATTTCAGACTATAGGTGCATTTTATATCAAGATCTCTACTAAAGGCTCCTTATACTCTTTGATTCTTCTTTCATAATAAAAAGTTTATTCTGATAAAGAAATACAGGACTTATTGAAAACTCCTTAGAGATGTTTCAATTAAATCCTTTCTTCTTATATATCAACTTTGTGTGGCAGAAACAAATTCAAGGCCCTGTCCTGCAAACACTGATACAATGAGATAACTCAAGAGAGCACTTGAATGATCTCAAGTATAGGCTCCACTAGACAAATTTATCCTTGGCAAAATCAATTTATTCTATGTGTATTAACACTGCTTTATGCTAGGGATTTTTTCTCCTCTCTCTCTTTCTCTCTCTTCCTCTCTCTCTCTCTCCTGTTTTCCCACTTGGAGGGGAAGAAGGACTTCTTTTTGACACAAAAAGCATGTCATCCAACTACCTTGTTTAGGAAAGCCAACATTTGCCTATGTAGAGCAAATACATAGTACCACAGGTAAGCTGGGAAAATGCAAGAATTTAGGAAGAATCTTTTGGACCAGCTGCGGAGATCAGCGATCACATTGATCTCTGGGGAACTTGAGATTTTATAGCAGCTGGCCAAAATACTTTGAGATAACTACAAACAACATGATCCTTTAACCTTTATAATATAAATATCCTGTTGTTATCTGATGTGTTATGGCATTTCCTTGACAGAGAAGACAAGGATGGTATAATAAGATATGATTAATGATCCTAGATTTGGCATTCTGATATGTTCATAAATGCACTAAAGTTACAGGACTGTAGATGAACCTTTAGCAAACTAAAGTTATTCACCTCCTTTTATTCATGTTACTACTTAGTCTTGCATGTGAAACTCAGACATCTCTTTATCAAAACTAAAAGTCTTTCAGTCTGCTAAGGTAATCATTTTTAACAGGTTTTGTATAAGTGATGCTAAATATGAAAAAAAAAAAAAAGAAAATATATATAAAAAAAGCTATGAAACAGGAGGCTGACACTCTTATTTTGGATTCACTGACACTGAGCTTGAGCTCACTGTTTCAAGTACAGTAGACATTAATGTTGCTGTCAGAGTTGCTTCTGGAATAGCTTCTATAAGGCTCAGTTTGGACAGCAATTTATGTTGATTTTGAGAGTGCAGCCAGCACAGTTAAAGGAGACCTCCTGAGCTCTGGGGCCCGAAATCTCCAGCCACTTGACATTAGTGAACAATATCAACTCTGTTTCCATTTTCCACAAGAAAAAAAAAAAAAAAAAGGCTTTTTTTACCCTCCCCCCCCCCCCCCCTTTTTTTTTAAAGCTAAGAGAGAGGTATGTTAGCAACTGATACCAATGTGACCTCTGTCTGACTGACAGAAGGTTCATCATTGCGTAGTATTCCTGTCATCACAGTAATGTATGGAGTCTCAGCTGCCCAGTGATTGCAAAGTGAAAATTCCTATCCCTGACCTAAAAGTGGTAACCTTTGTGTGCATTGCATGAAATGCAGCTTCACTGGTGAGCTATGCAGTTGTTGACAAGGTGTGGAAAATGAATATGAAAGAAGATGAGCGTTTTCCAAACTCACTATTCAACAATGGATTCTGAATGTCCATTTAGCAAAAATCTACACAGATATAATAAAGGAGATAAAAAGGTCCTTTCTTCCAGACGATGGTCTTCAAGGAATACATTGCTGGTGGTAATCTTTTTTTGTGTCTGAATACCAAAGGTTTTAGATGTCTTCTGTGTCTTGCAAATTATTAAATGACAGCTAAAATTATATGAAAATGTCTTTATTTTCTAGACGATTTCACATTCTCAATAAATTACTTACTCTTTTAACATTCATGGTCTAATTGTGTATAGAATATATTATTTTTTTAATAAATTTACAAAGCCTGGGAAAATCCACATGGAATTTGTATCCATAGAGGAGTTATCATCAAACAACTAATATTGTGCTTTTGTCAGCTCAAAGTTGGAATGGTTCCTACATATTATCACTTGATTAAAGCATACAGATAGTGAATTCCCAAAGAAAATCAGAAATCATATGAGCATTTGGTACTGTTTCATTCTGTGTTCACAAGGCTACAGGTGATGAAGCCAAAGAGTTACAGTTTTACTGAGACTAGATACCCATATATTAAAAACAAGAAGCAAGCAAACAAACAGTCAGCTCAATTCCGGCTCAATTTATAGTGTTATAAAGATACTTTTTTTGGCCTGGATTTTATGATACAAATTGAATTAAGCCACACATACATGCAGTCCATTTTTGGTTTTTAGGTGGGAATCCTTCTAGCTTTCTATTGTGATAAAGAAAACCATTAGATCTTGTCAGGGTGAAGAGAAGGGAGATCACTTTTATTGAAAGAAGAACAAAATGATAGTGTCAGACACCGAATCCAAGAGATAAAATATTACATCCAATAACCATGTTACATATGGGATTAGACATGGGCCCCTAGAATTACAGAACAACAGAAGTTATAGGAAAACAGTAACATTAGTATTGAAAAATAATGACTAGGGCTCCTATCATGGTTAAGAAAGCAATATCTGCATTTTTATTAAAGGAGCATAAACAGGAGGAAAAACCTTTATATCCTTGAATATTAGAGTTTTTGGTTTAGGCCTAAATCTGCAAGTCTTTCTCCTGCCTGTTGTCTCATTAATCTAAGTAGAATTATTTCTGTGACTGGATCACTTGGTGAGATCATGATCTTAACCGATAATATACAGTCTTCAAAGGATAATAATAATAATAATAATAATAATAATAATAATAATAATAATAATAATAATAATAATAATAATAATAATAATCCAGCTCTTCTGGATAGTCAACATTTCTACCTTTGAAAATATCTCTCCCTCACTGCCCATTCGGAGGCAGGTAACCAGTTTATTGCCTGGGACTAAAAGCATGTTACAAATGTACACAGGCTTCACCACAACTTGATGTGGCCAGCATTGCTTAATTAAGCAAATAATCAAGCATTCATGCCTGCTTCTCCCTCTTACATCTCTCCTTATCACTTTGTAATTTTCGTGTCCCTGCCAACATGGGGTGAAACTACAGCATCTAAACATCCACCCCCAGCATTGTT
Organism: Aythya marila; assembly: GCF_965140915.1. Taxonomy (NCBI): domain Eukaryota; kingdom Metazoa; phylum Chordata; class Aves; order Anseriformes; family Anatidae; genus Aythya; species Aythya marila. The sequence continues at coordinate 13,465,055 of NC_139046.1, forward strand.
CTTTGTGTAATCATTGTAAAAATTTGTAAGCATGCATGAAGGATACCTTGAAATGTTACTTGAAATGTAGCTTTCTTTGAGTTCAACAGAGACCTTCCACCAGTGGAAGACCACCAGTCCTGTTTTTTTTTTTTTTTTTTTTTTTGTTTGTTTGTTTGTTTGTTTGTTTTTGAACAAGTTGCTGGTGTAATTCCAGCAGCTCTCACTTTAGGTTGGAATGATGAATTTGTGGATGCTGAAATGGAGGGAGGTAGGTGTGTCTGGTTCTTAGTTCCACTCATTTTCTGATGACCATAAGGAAAACATGTTATACCCAAGAGATGGGAAACAAAACCAAAAAATCTAAAGCAACAATAACAACAACAAAACATCAGCAGCAACAGCAACACCAACAAAACCAACAACAAAACAAAACAAGCAAAAATGCCTGTGTTGTCCAGACAGCCCTTCAGTGTGTGACTCTGAGCCTGACATTCTTGTGACTCACCTACCCATCCATCCCATGTTGCCAGGCCCTAAGCCTTTACGGGAAGGACTCAGTCAAATGTGTCAGATCAGCACCAAGAAGATGGTGTCAGAGGACAGCATGACAGGATTTGTGGCTGTTGCCTCAGGCAGAGTAAGACGAGCCACCCATATTCCCAGCTGCCCGTGTACATAGCTGGGGAAAGGCAGACTCTAGCTTTTTCTCTCACTGTTATCAGCACTCCCACAAAGCCAGTGGTAGCTTAAACACGATCTGCTGTGCAAACTATATGCAAGGTGAATTTGGACTCAGACATAGCTTTGCATCTATGCTTAAAATATAAAAAAAAGTAATATCCACACCTCAGTTCTCTACGAAACAATGATAGCAATCCTTTATTTCTCCCACCTGTTGCCTGTAATTATCTATTTAACATTCAGAACTTTTGTCTCTTCCCACATTTTCCAGAGCCTAGCACAATTTGAACCTGATCATATTCAGGATCTCTGGACACTGCTCTAATGCAAATAATTCTAATGATAAGAGTAATGCCCAAAGGGTGTTACAAACCTATCCTAATATCCAAACCTGATTGTAATTTTATTTAGATTTTATATTACTGACTAAGAGCATTTATCTTCTTGCCATGTGCGGACATGTAGTTAGTGCACAGTGGTTATGGGTTTCCAAGATAATGTAATGCAAACAAATCATATATCGTCAGAGAATGAGTCAGGCCCACATTTCAACTTGATTTGATTTACCATCACTTGTGTTGCAAGACTATTACTCTGTTGAAATAATGAAAGAAAGGGAATAAGAACTTTTAAGGACAGTGTGTGAAAGTACCAGTTATATAAGCATTTTTGAAATGCAGGAGGAATAAAAAAGATGGTTAGAAGACTTACAGATCACTGGAAATTAAACATGTGATGCCTCCTCTGAAAAAGGGCTACATTTGACTTGAAGCCAGAGTGGACTCCCCTGATAAATCTGGTCTGAATTTTTTCTCCAGATTGATCCAGGACTGGTGGACACAAGTGGAATTCCACTCATGCTGGATTTGGATTAATCTTTACCAAAACACAGTACAGAATATTGGGAAAAAACTCTAAATTCAGATCTGAACTGGTGTTTCTCAGCAGTCACCACTGAGGACTAAACTGAACACAATGTTCCAAATCCTCCTAACTAGTGGAAGGACTGATACTCTCATCTGCCTGAGGTGGTCAGACTTTGATCCAGGCTGTAACACTAATGAAGTATGGAAGTTTAACAACTTTCCATACAAAGGCATTTTATGAGCACAAATTAGAAAATAGTGTATTAGGTGGTTTTCCAGAATGCATAATAAATACCTATTTTCTTAACTCACTGCTTAGCAAAAATTCTGCCTTCACCCCACCAGCCCCAGCCATGCCAGCACCCTCCCCATTGCTGGTTTTGTGTTTTGCTGACTGAACCTGGAACTGAAAGCTGTGTCTACTGGCACTCTATTTTGCTGGGTGTTTTTGCTGTGGATACACTCTGAACTGCTGGAATACCTGCTGCTCTTGAGCACAGATAACAAGGTAATGTAAGAAAAGATTTCAAAGGAGACACACAGACATGTTGTCTCATACGTTTTCTGCTCCTCATTATTTAAAGTCTGAGAGAGAGATGTGGAGGAAAAAAAAGCTCTTCACATGTCCCATGGGGCTGCAAAGACATCAGCTCGTGAATATTTCACAAGTGTATCTCTGTCCTGTAACACTGTTGTACAGTTACCTGCAGTTCAAAGGTAAGCACAACAAGGGATGGTGTATACTTCATTATTGAGCCATATGTAAGAGCTTAATTTTTGAATTTATGTTATCTGGTGTTTTTTATTTTCGGTGATTAATAGCTCAGTGACAATGAGATACAGTTTAAACTTAAATATAAAATCAATCTATGATCTCAGTATGCTTCATCTTCTCCACATCTGGTGAATCTCTGACCTGTTGGCTATGGTGAAAAGTGGAAGACTGTTTGTTTTAAACTGCCTCTAAATGGCAAAAGGCAAGGCTCCTTACTCTATTTCTATTTCATAATTACAGTTTCAGCATATCTGAATTGATTATGCTTGCTATGTCTTTAGCTATTGAAACAAGTCTCAAATATGCAGCCCTGTTGCAAACTGTCTAACAGTTATATATTTGAAAACAAACAAACAAACAAAAAAAAGTAATGAGTTCAAGACTGTTCATAATATGTTTGCTGTAGTGACTGTGACTGTGCAATCTCCAAATTTTGGGAAGCCTTGCTTATTTCTGGTGACAAGATTGTATTTTCCTTCTCTTTTCCTTCTGGCCCCTTGCACATCCCATAAGGATTTGCTTTCCTCCCTTCAGCTGACTCTGATTTCATCAAACTAGTTTTGATGGTGAAAAATTCAGAAGTAGGTTTTTGTATACTTCACCTCACGAAAAAGAAAGGAAAGCAGGAGGAACCATACACAGGAAAAGTGCAATAATGAGCAAAATGTAAAATCCAAATTGCTTTTACCCATCTTGACTATCAAACAAAACAAAACAGCATCAGCATGCACTGGAGTGCTTTGTAAGATACATGTCATTAAAGAGCCTTGTGTTTTCAGTTAGCTGATTCTGTAATAAAAATTGTTGGTACTGGCAGCATTGCATCATTGTTCTTAGCAAGAAAAAGCAATTTGGCCTATTGTTTCCAGAAACAGTTTTCTCTTATAAAAACAATATAGTTGTTTAACCTAAATATAAACACATATGATGTCAATAATTTTATATACATTACAGACTGTTACATGGTCTTTAACAACTGACAGTGCTAACAGATAAATTCTACATGGCTGGTTTTGCTCATTTATTACCAAAAGTAAAAGGCACCATGTCTGCTGTTGGCTCTCTTTGCTCTCTGCAGCACTGCTCCCTACACACACACAGTTCGGGCCTTTGGGAGGTGGAAATTTCTCTCCATAGGACTATATGTGCTGTTGGTGAGACTTCTTCCTTCCAACCTGACTGCTGCAGCCCAGCAATTTCTGGGGGTATATGATGACTGTATTCAGCATTAGAATGGACTAGAAGCCAAAAAAAAAGGAACTCATAGGCTCATTTGTCCCAGTCAAGCTGCTCTATTGTCCTGTCTGTAAAACAGCAGTATTGATTTTTGTCACAAGGAAGACTTGAAAATGAGTTAGTTAACAAGAAAGCTGTAGAGATCACCAAGTTAGTTGTCAGCTGGAGGTCAATATCTGTCAATATCTTCCAGTTCAGCAGACTGTTTGGGCTGACTTTTATTTTATTTTATTTTATTTTATTTTATTTTATTTTATTTTATTTTATTTTATTTTATTTTATTTTATTTTATTTTATTTTATTTTATTTTATTTTATTTTATTTTATTTTATTTTATTTTATTTTAATATATGTAGATTACTCATAATCAAGCACCTCAGATTTCCTTCTCATGAAGCAGCAGGATGGTAAATAGTACTGAAGACCTCGTATGATACTCACAGTATTAGGCCAAAAGTGACTGAATGAGTTGTGGGGAATCTTCTTCCCTGGCATTCCTGACTCCTGCCTGCCCTTCACACTGCCACATGGTCACCATGGGACACACAGATGATGGCAATGTCTGGGGACATTGAGAGGTGACAAATGATTTAGCAGGCTGTACTGGGTCTGGCTGGAATGTTAACTTTCCTGGCAGCAGCCCATACAGTGCCGTACTCTGTACTTGTAGCTGGAACAGCAGTGTTATCACACCAGTGTTGTGTCTACTGCTGAGCAGCAGTGGAACAGCATTGGGCCTTTCTCTAACCCTCCTAGGGGGTGGGCAAAAAAGTGAGGAGAGAAACATCACTAGGGCAGCTGACCTAAACCAATCAAAGGGATATTCCATGCCATATGGTGTCACACTCAGCAATAAAAGGTGGAAACAGGAAGAAGAGGGGAGGGGTGGGCTCTCGTTGAGAAGACGTCGGTCCTCCTCTCGAACACCGGCTGCGTGCGTTGAGGCCTTGCTTCAAGGACGTGGTCAATCATCGCTCATTTGTGGGAAGTAGAGAGTAATTTCTTTCCTCTGCACTTCCATATAGCTTTCATTTATTTTGTTTGTTTGTTTTCCTCCCTTTTTCCCCTTTCCCTTTTATTTCCCCTTAGTTAAATTGTTTAGTTCATGGTAGTCTTTATTTAATTATTATAATTATTTCCCTTTAATTAAATTATCCTTATCTCAACCCGTGAGTTGTTCTTTGCTTTACTTCTCCCCCTCCTTATCTAAAGGAGGGGGAGTGAGAGAGCGGTTGTGGGGTTTAGCTGCCCAGCACGGTAAAACCACCACACAGGCTGCATGAAATAAACTTTGGAAAACAGAGTAGCCCAGAAGAGAAAAGCATACTCCTGTGTGTACAGTAGATTTATTCATTCAATTGCCTGTGAGTGAGCAGAAATTCATGAACACTTGCAGAAGGGAGCTGTACCCTGGGATGGAAAGTGATATTAGGGTTGACGAATCAACTCTTGCACAAGTGCTGTGGCTCTTAGAATCTCAGGGTTCTTTAAAATCTGGATTGACCACAATAAAATTCAGCATAATCCCATACTTTGCCCTGATGATGTACCAAAGTGTGTTGTTTCTGAGCATGGATGTAGTTGCAACTCACATCTGGTTGGTTCATTGCTTGCTAGCCACTCCAGGACACACAGAACGCCCATACCATTTAGCAGGTTGACTCTGGATGACAGGGCAGTGACAAAAGGTACATTTTTTATGGTACCTCCACATTTTAGGAAGAAAATAAAGGTCCTGAGATGAAAGTGGATCTGGCCACACCTGCACAGCTGCTGGAGTCATGTCATTAGTGAATCCACAGATGATTAGTCAAGGTTGAATCAAAACACTCACAATATTTTGGACTGCTTTAGTACAAATTTGGAGGCTGTTCATTGTAATATAATGAATAGAATACAGTGGGACCCTGAAGAATATTACTTATAGAGGTGAGTGAGTGCTCAGGTGCTTAGACCTCCAAGAACAAAAGCATGCTGTTCTAGCAGAAGTGATAAGATCCAGTATTAAACGACTCTAAAGTACGCTTATAAGTATCAGTCACACAATCTGATCCCCTCCTCCTACCTCCCAGTCAACTTTTCCTTAGAAAATCATAAAATGCTGGAAAGGCATAAAACCACACAAAACTTCATTTCAGTTTCTCTGTTATAAAGACAATCAGATTTTCCTTTTGATTTCTAATTAGATTACTAAGGTAGATTTCTACTTAGATTACTAAGGTAGAAATTAGCAATTAAATGAAGAATTCCCATATCGTAACTAAAACAGTCTTACTACATCCTGACTTAAATCATGTGAATGTGTTTAGGGTGTGAGAGAAGTGCCTTACAACTTCTTTAAAAAATATCATTTACATATGACATAACATCAAGACATGCTAGACGTTAACATGACATGAATTCTATGGAAGAGATAGGATTTGACTGTTTAATAGTTTCTGTTTAATGCTAGGCCACACAGACAAATGCTTCTGTGAATTATCTAGAGAGCTGTTACGGAAGGAAAGATATTAATTGGTATGATGCAAAGCGGGAGGGACATGTAAGAAAGGGAAAATGAAAGGGGAGTACAGAAAACCACAGTTATAACTATCTAGTTGATCTGAACATTATTTTGGACTACTCATCATTGCAAAATCTTACTTCATCTTTGAAACATGTTTTGGAGCACTATTGATTTTTTGTGAAAAGGATCATTAGTCTTTTATTATAAACTCTTGATTTATACTACTCTTGGTTCATTGGTTCCTGGGAGAATGTTGAATTGATTGGTTGAGTTCTAGCTTTTGGGTGGTTTTATTTTCTTTCCTTTTTTTTTTTTTTTTTTTTTTTTTCCTTTTCCCTGTCTTGTTTGTCTGATGTGATCAATGAAGGGATTTTGAAAGCTTCTGTTCAAAAGTGTCTCAATGTTATCTAGCTTTTATTTGTACCATTTAAAGAAAAAATTTTTATATCTACAGTCAATACTTTATTTAAGAAGTTGAGTATCTATCTTCCAAACATACTTATGATTGGCCAGATCCTAACCATTGCAAGGGAGTAACTCCATGTTTAAAACAATGTAAATGTATCCCAATTACCTAATTGCAGAAAGGATTCGATACAGTGTCAGCAATTTAGGTCAGAGCAGAGCCTCAGTGTCATGCAATTTATCTTCCATCTTTAGAGAACTGTTAAAAAGTAATAATAATAATTAAAAAACAAAAACAAAAACCACCACCACCAACAACAAAAAACATGGATATTTTATCCAAAGCAATTTTGAATATGATAGAAATGCTAAAGAGCTTTCTTTTGCTGGTAGCACATTTTTCACCCCCAACATAATTTTTCCCTTTGTGATTGTTAAAAATTGTTCTAAGTGGGGAGAAAAGTCCATGCCCCATTTAAAAGTCTTACTACCCTATACTTTATAAACATGAATAAATTTATATCACTGCTTAAAAAAGGCAGTGGATGGCCAAAAGTATGACATGTCAGCAGGCTTAGTAACTGAGTTGTGTTCCGTTCAGGGATCACAGAGATGAGTAGCTACAAATACACGACAGCAGAAAACTGTCAGAAGTTCAGCTCTTGAATTGCTTCAGAGTAAAGATGATGAGTGCTAGTGTAGTAAAATGCCTTGCAATAAGCACCAGACCACTGGTCCTTATGATTGCAGGACTATAGTGTATAAGCTATTCCAGGAGTTTAGTTCCTCTTTTAGTTCCCATTTTTAATCCAAACAGACTAGGGAAAGGAGGGGGAAGAAATGTGTCTCACCAAAAATACCATAAACAAATCATGCAGAATAATGATGTAGGCTCTTCTCAGATGTATCACCCTGCTTCCTTTGATTCTGATAGTCCCATTAGCAATGTTGCCATTGCTGCGTGATTTATTTAGGGGCATTGTGTTTGCTATTCAGCTGTGTGGCATGCAGCTTGCTGTGATCTATACTAAGTGATACGGTTGAGTACATCTGAATAGTGTAACCCTATGGAATCTGGAGGGAATGTGTTGTGACATATATCTTCTGGAGAATAATTATTAAAACCTGATTTAATTTTTACCTGATGTTTCACCTATTCAAATGAGACATTAAAAAAGAGGGGGATTTGCAGCTGCTGGCTTCTTAGAAAAGATCAACAGTTTCTTTAATTAATATGGAAGATAACAATTTAAAATAATGAAACACCTATAATATGTTTGAAGAAAGCAGCTTGTTGCTATAATTAGAACTAGAATCAAATTGTTCTGATGGCAAACACCATTTATTGAACTTCAAGAGTGGAGCAGCTTCTGCAAGTAAATAACACAAGTGGGAAAATATCAGAAACAAGTAGATGACATGGAAGAATGAGGCTGATGGGAAAATACTACAGCTGAAGTTCCTGAGGCTCCTCCTCTAAAAGAATAACACACTCTGAGAGTGCCCATGTTCATGGCAGAGTATTTGGAGTTATGACCAAGTCCTGACAATAGTCACAGATTTCATGTGGTGACATGTGAACAAAGGACTTCTCAGGAGATTGTATTATGTCCTTTCCACAGCAGTACCGGTACACAAGGTGAAAATTCATCTCCAGTTCCTCTGTGTCATTTGCTTATTGTTTCAGTCTGCCCTGGAGAGCTATGACAACTGGCCTGCCCTCCCAGCTAATGTTTCTCCCAACAATTTTTCTTATGTGACTTTGCAAACACCAGCTGTTTACCATGTGAAAGCCTCATGTGAGAATCTTCATGTTGGTGCAAATTTGGCTTTCTGCTTCTGGTGGATTAGAGCTGTTGATGGGTGATTTCTCAAATCTTGCTTTCAGTGATGAAACCTGAAAATGTCTGCAGGACCTTGGGGCCTCAGTCTAGTTTGTTTTTCCCTGAGCTTTACTTTCTATGCTGTGTCACTGTGTAAAAGATTAAAAAGAGAGAAGCATGACTCCTCCATTGTTCTGATCACAAACTCTGCATCCTTCGCCAATGAATCCACACTTCACTGGTTAAGAAACAGATGAACACAGAGGTGCAATAAAATTTGGCCTGTGCCCCCTGACTGAGCTATGTTACCAGTAGAGGAATTACCACACTAAAATGAATTGTTAAACAATTGCTGGGGAGCAAAACACACAAAAGAAAACAAAATATGTTGATATTGTTTCATTGGTTTGGTTTGGTTTCTGCTAATTAAGAACAAAAATCCTTGTCTGAGACTGATAATGGAGCTCTTAGTGTTTAGAGGTCACAGAATCACAGAATCACAGGATTTCTAGGTTGGAAGAGACCTCAAGATCATCGAGTCCAAACTCTGACCTAACACTAACAAGTCCTCCACTAAACCATATCACTAAGCTCTACATCTAAACATCTTTTAAAGACCTCCAGGGATGGTGACTCCACCACTTCCCTGGGCAGCCCATTCCAATGCCTCACAACCCTTTCGGTAAAGAAGTTCTTCCTAACATCCAACATAAAACTCCCCTGGTGCAACTTTAGCCCATTCCCCCTCATCCTGTCACCAGGCACGTGGGAGAACAGACCAACCCCCACCTCACTACAGCCTCCTTTAAGGTACCTGTAGAGAGCAATAAGGTCGGCCCTGAGCCTCCTCTTCTCCAGGCTGAATAAGCCCAGCTCCCTCAGCCGCTCCTCATAAGACTCCAGACCCCTCACCAGCTTCGTCACCCTTCTCTGGACTCGCTCGAGCACCTCAATGTCCTTCTTGTAGCGAGGGGCCCAAAACTAAACACAGTACTCGAGGTGCGGCCTCACCAGAGCTGAGTACAGGGGGACAATCACTTCCCTAGCCCTGCTGGCCACACTGCTTCTTGTACAAGCCAGGATGCCATTGGCCTTCTTGGCCACCTGAGCACACTTCTGGCTCATATTCAGCCGACTATCAACCATCACTCCCAGGTCCTTCTCTGCCTGGCAGCTCTCCAACCACTCATCTCCCATCCTGTAGCTCTGCTTGGGGTTGTTGCGCCCCAGGTGCAGGACCCGGCACTTGGCCTTGTTGAACTTCATACAGTTGACCTCAGGCCATCAGTCCAGCCTATCCAGATCCTCCTGCAGAGCCTTCCTACCCTCAAGCAGATCGACACATGCACCTAACTTGGTGTCATCTGCAAACTTACTGAGGGTGCACTCAATGCCCTCATCCAGATCATCGATGAAGACATTAAAGAGGACTGGCCGCAGCGCCGAGCCCTGGGGAACGCCACTAGTGACCGGCCTCCAGCTGGATTTGACTCCATTCACCACAACTCTTTGGGCTCGGCTATCCAGCCAGTTTCTAACCCAATGAAGCATATGCCAGTCCGAGCCAAGAGCAGCCAGTTTCTCGAGGAGAACGCTGTGGGAAACCGTGTCAAAAGCCTTGCTGAAGTCAAGGTAGACCACATCCACAGCCTTTCCCTCATCCACCAAGTGCGTCACTTTGTCATAGAAGGAGATCAGGTTCGTCAAGCAGGACCTACCTTTCATAAACCCATGCTGAATGGGCCTGATCACCTGGTGGCCCTGCAAGTGCCGTGTGATGACTCTCAAGATAATCTGCTCCATGAGCTTCCCTGGCACTGAGGTCAAACTGACAGATCTATAGTTCCCCAGGTCTGCCCTCCGGCCCTTCTTGTAGATGGGCATCATGTTTGCTAGCCGCCAGTCAACTGGGACCTCTCCCAATAGCCAGGACTGCTGATAAATGGTGGTAAGTGGCTTGGCCAGCTCCTCTGTCAGTTCTCTCAGGACCCTCGGGTGGATCCCATCCGGCCCCATCGACTTCTGCACATCCAAGTGCCGTAGCAGGTCACCAACCATTTCCTCGTGGATAGTGAGGGTCACATTCTGCTCCCCATCCCCTTCCAGCAGCTCAGGGTACTGGGTATCCAGAGAACAACCAGTATTGCCGCTAAAGACTGAGGCAAAGAAGGCATTAAGCACCTCCGCCTTTTCCTCATCTTTTGTAACTAGGTTACCCCCTGCATCTAGTAAAGGATGGAGATTCTCCTTATTCCTCCGTTTTGCGTTGATGTATTTGTAAAAAGATTTTTTGTTGTCTTTAACGGCAGTAGCCAGATTGAGTTCCAGTTGAGTTTTGGCCTTTCTAATTTTGTCCCTGCACAGCCTTGCAACATCCTTATAGTCCTCCTCAGTGGCCCGCCCTTTTTTCCAAAGATTATAAACCCTCTTTTTTCTCCTAAACTCAAGCTGCAACTCTCTCTTGAGCCAGGCCGGTCTTCTTCCATGCCGGCTTGTCTTTGGGCACGTGGGGACAGACTGCTCCTGTGCCATTAAGATATCCTTCTTGAAGAGTGCCCAGCCTTCCTGGACTCCTCTGTCCTTCAGAACCACCTCCCAAGGGACTCTACCAACCAGTGTCCCAAGCAGCTCAAAGTCAGCCCTCTGGAAGTCCAATACAATGGTTTTACTGATCCCCTTCCTGGCCTCACCAAGAATAGAGAACTCCACCATTTCATGGTCACTCTGCCCAAGAAAGCTTCCGACCACCACATCTCCCACCAGTCCTTCTCTATTTGTGAAGAGAAGGTCTAGTGGGGCACCACCCCGGTAGGCTCACTAACCAGCTGCATCAGGAAGCTATCTTCCACGCTCTCCAGAAACCTCCTAGATTGCTTTCTCTGGGCTGTTTTGTGTTTCCAGGATATGTCAGGGAAGCTGAAGTCCCCCACGAGAACAAGCGCTGATGATTTCGTAACTTCTGTCATCTGCCTGTAGAACTCCTTATGCATCTCCTCATCCTGGTTCGGCGGTCTATAACAGACCCCAACTAGGCTGCTAGCCTTGTTTGCCTTCCCGCTGATCCTAACCCAAAGGGACTCAACCTTGTCATTCCCAGAGCATAACCACCTGTATTGCTACTGCAATGCAGGGCAACTTCTCCCACCTCTCATGACATGGGAGACAGTGCGAAGTGAGGTGAAAGACCTCGGTCCCTTATCCTTGTCCTCCTCCTTCAAATAAACATGCACTGGTAGGGTAGGTCCAATCCTTGGTAGGGTTGGAATATGTAGAAAACCATGGAAAATATGCCTCTTTAACCACTCCTGAAAATATGCTTCAGTATATTGTACTGAAGGCTTGGCTGAAAGGAATTGCTTCATTGCAAATTTGCAGTAACAGAAGGATTTCATTTATTATTTTTTTCATGTGTTTTAAAAATAGTTTTTAGCATTATGTCTACTTTGGGCTAGAACATTGCAGCCAATAGAGAGCGTTCATTATTGGTAAGCATTTGCTTGTATTAACAACAGCATATGTGTACTAATAGTATAGAAGATAAATACCTGCTTTGGTTTTAGCAGATTCGTTTTCTTAGGCATTTTCTTTTTTTAACCACACTTTCCACACGCATCTTAGGATCTTCAACAGATTTTGTATTTTGATTTTGTTTAGAATATGTCATTTTTAATTAAATTTTTGCATATTTTTATACTTTCATTATAAATTTAATTTTTTCCTTGGGCACTTTGGTAACTGATATAGTGGGATCCTGTTCAAAAAGAAGCAGCAGCATTCCTAGAATTCCATCTTCTTGGGTGATACTGTCACTGAATCTGAAAGACACAAGTGAAAACTGAAAACCCAGCATCTGTGAGAAAGAGCAAAGTTCTTAAACCATTGCGCAGAGCAAGCATATTGGAAAACAAAACAAAGAGGTAGAAACTTCATATTTGAAACATCTTTCCAGCTTTTTAGAGTGCAGAATTGTTGCATGATTATAACTAATGATATGATAAACTTGTCAGACTTCTGTTTATCTTTTGCACTAAACTATTTGTGATGTGAGGTGGTAACAGTAGCTGAATTCCTCCTACTCCAGCCATATATTTACTTGCTAAATGGCCCTTGTCATTATGGTATCTGAATGCTTCTCACACACTAACGGATTGTATCCATAAGCTCTCCAGTGAGAGCAGGGGAATATTAGCCCCATTTCTACAAATGGGGAAAAAAAAAAAAAAAAAGGAAAGGAAAGGAAAGGAAAGGAAAGGAAAGGAAAGGAAAGGAAAGGAAAGGAAAGGAAAGGAAAGGAAAGGAAAGGAAAGGAAAGGAAAGGAAAGGAAAGGAAAGGAAAGGAAAGGAAAGGAAAGGAAAGGAAAGGAAAGGAAAGGAAAGAGAAAAGAAAAGAAAAGAAAAGAAAAGAAAAGAAAAGAAAAGAAAAGAAAAGAAAAGAAAAGAAAAGAAAAGAAAAGAAAAGAAAAGAAAAGAAAAGAAAAGAAAAGAAAAGAAAAGAAAAGAAAAGAAAAGAAAAGAAAAGAAAAGAAAAGAAAGGTAGAAGTGATACTCTATTCTCTGAGTGTATCTCAAAGGAATAACAGAAACTTCTTGAATTAGACTTCACACCTAGACAGCAACTCAGAAGGGAGTGCTGTCACAACCATCCCTTTAAGGGACAAATAGCCCTCATTGTGCATAGGGTAGAAATGACTTTCCTGAGGTTATACTGGAAACCTGTGATTGAAGACAGAATAGAACCAAGGTCCCTTGAGTATTGTATTCAGAGAGGTTATGTTGCAAACTCCTATGTAACAGTTATTTAGTTAATAACATGAAGTGGATTTTATTGTTTTTGTTTGTTTTGTTTTTGCTTTTGTTTTTGTTTTTGTTTTTGTTTCCTGATGTTTTTTATCGTTAAGTGCATTTTATGCTCCAGGTTCACTGTAGCTCAAGAAAGTCTAACATATATTAATAAATCCAGACAATATATAATGATCCTGGAGACAATATTGCTGTCCATGATGTATGAAGCAGAAAAAACAGAGTTTGATTTTCATAAGCTCTAATGACCCTCCTGGGCAGTTGGAAATGTACATTGTTTGAGATAATCAGACAAACTGATTCCATTATAAAAAGACGTATTGTTTTTATTTTATGTTTTCACAAGCATTTTGTCTAATTATTGCTGACATTTCCAACCATATTGTGAAGTTTTTCAGGGGGAAAAGATGAAGTTTATCTCCATTAAAACTGGAAGCAAACTGATGCTAACTGTTTTTATAAACTGAAAACACTAAAATAAAATGAAATGCATTAGAGCAATTAGGAAGAATTATAGCAAAGTCTGTCTCGCCTATATTTTCTTTGTGAAAAAAAAAAAAAAAGATATAACAAAGATCATCTTTCTACAGTATGAGCCTGTTCTAAAAAAAACACCCAAAATGTTTTTCATTAAGCTGTTTAGCACAGGAAATCTGTTATTGTTTAACCCTTCCATACTCCAAGGTGATGAAACATGTTTAAATGCTGAGATATGAATGCAGACAAATGATATGCAATCACATAGGATTCAATTATTCGTCATGTTCATAGTTATTTTTATAGAAATAGACATAAAATTCTTCTTGCACTAAAATACCGTACAGTATTCATCAGAACTGAAGGACAGTGCTTTGTTTAGTGGGAGTAGCTTGAACTCAGTGGTGTGAGATTTTCCAAGTTGCATGCCAATATCCTTTTCTGAAGTGACAGATAATTCAGTCGTTACTGGCTGACCAGCATATTATTGGTTAATCCCACAGAGTTTGTAAATCACATTGAAAGCTTGATCACAATGCTATTATTGCAGGGAAGAACATTGTTAGTCATATGTATCACTTGGAATTCAGTTTTAACTAAAAACAGACACAAGTTTTTTTTCTGTTATGGTAGGAAGTTCCAAGTCTAACACCTGGTTAAAAACAAGGGTGATTCCACATATCTGTCTGCATCCTGCCATATGAAATCATCATGAACCAAAATGGGGTCCTGCTCCAGGCATAGCTGTAGCAATAATCAAGTGGGGGTGTTAGTGGAGCAGTCCTACCCCACACCCAGAGAACCCTCACTTTCCCTCTGATGCCAGTAGGTGAGCTGCAACCCTTCCACCGTACAAGTCTCCACCGGTGTTGGGAAAAGTGTTGCAGTCACTAACTTCAAAGGGAGTTAGTTAGTTCTGATATTCTGTCTCCAGAAATAATAAGTACATTCTCATACAGCAACTGCAGGCTGACTACTTCTGAAGTTGTCATTGTCTATCAAGTTATGTCCTGGTTGTTTAGACAATCTGGTCCCTGATCCTCTTATGAGAGCAGATCTTAGGAATGCATGCTTTGCTAGTAATATTTTACCCTAGGTTTTCTACTGCTTTTCTAGGAGCAAATCTACTAGAATTAGTATAAGTGCAATGCACTTATAATGCCTGCTAAAAAATAAGGTCTGCCATTCTGACTGGAATAAAAAATATTTATCAGTTGGAACTAATCACTGTTCTTGATATTTGCTATTAGACTGCTTTTGCTGTTACATCTCCTTCAAAGAAAAGCCTGCTAATCTCATTTATCCAAAATATTTTTTATGTCAATTGCAGCTATTGAAAGGGGACATAAACTGGGTGTCTCTAGAGCTTTGCCATATACCCATAAATCTTGTGAAACATCTACACATCTTGGTTGCACAGGACACACCAGACTGAGAGCTAACACAGCTAAAAGATGTTAATGCAGTCAGATTAAAAAATATATATATTTTTCAATAAAAACCTAGATTTTTGTTTGTTCTAAATAAAAAACTGGCTGTGGTTTATTTTTCTATAAGGGAAAACTGAAACAAAATAGTGTAATTTTAATTATGCTTATTAATCTTAGCATCTTCCCGAGGTCTTTCAGCGACTTTTAACAACTGTATTTCCAGGTCTTAGACAGTATGTCAGGTTCCTCTATGGGGGGTTGTAGATGACAACTCCTTTATAAGTCATGATAGATAATTTCTCACAACATATAACTTTGGTTGGGAGCACTTCAAGTTGAAGTGCAATAATTTCATTATGAGATATCTAAATTATTTCATTTTATCATTTCTGAATAGAAATAAAGAGAAAAAATATTCCAAAAAAAGGTTTGACATTTCAAATTTATTTTCTTGATTTGTTAGAACAAACAAACAAACAAACAAACAAAAAGCAGATGCAAGAACACTGCCTTATTATTTGGAAGGGATGTTGAATTTTTTGATCATCTGAATATTGAAAAACTGAAAATTGATCCTGATTACTGAGACTGTTACTGATTTTTTCCGCAACACTAACAGAATTATATTAAAAAGAAACCCCAGAGTTGGGAAGGAAAAGTATTAGAATGTAAAATTACAAAAGTAGAAGGCTAATATTTTGTTCCATGTTTTTGTTTTCTGCCTCAGGAAACATACTGTGTCTGAAGCATAGTTTAAAAAAAATAAATGTTTCTTTGAAGACAGCAGACAACACAATTTTAGTAAATATAATATTTATAGGACCTGGCAATTAATTTACAAAAATTTTACATTAAAAATGTATGCTGATGATTTTAGTCTTTAGGGACGACAATTGTCTCCTCAGTCATGTTTTCATACACTAAAGGCAATTATTGTTGCTTCTAGCTGTAATAAAAAAATAACTGAAACAGATAGAAGTGTCTTGGTAGAAATTGAGCTGAAACTCCCACTGTGGAAATAATCAGAAAATTAAAAGCTCTGCAATCTTGCAAATAACATTGCAACTTAATATTATTGGAACATAACATTATTATCTCTTTTTATAGGGAAAAAAAACATAAACATGTTTTCAAACAACATTGATGTTATGGTTTCATGTTATCGGCTAACAGAAAAGAAAAAAAAAAAGAGAAAAACAGTAACTTTTTGGAGTTGCATATCAAACAATCAACTAGAAATTTGAGAAAAATGATCAGCAGTAGCAGACTTATATTTCTTCCACTGTTAGGTCAGCACCTTCTCTACTAACCTCAGTCTCCATGACACCTATGAGACATGGCCCATCTGCTACCTGATGGGCTCTAAACTAAATGTTATTCATGTTTGGTTCACTTACTCTCGTATTAGCTACTATTAGCTTCACAACCTGAGCAGTACAGTTGAAAACTCAAAGTAAAGAAGGCACCAAATAATTTTTTTAGTCCTATTTTTCTTTAGTGTTTTGTCTAAATTTAATAAGTAGTGTGCATTTTTTTTTCTTTTCTTTTTTTCTTGTAATGATCATCTTGTATGGCTGTTGAGCAGCTCTCTCAAATAACTCAGTCTCAAATAAAGAGAAATTAACATCACCAAAACTTTTTTCTTACTTAAGTATAAATCTACTTTTGGGTCTATTTCTCCTCCATTTGTCCCACAAATAGACCTCTATAATACCTCACCAGCCATAGTGGACAGACTACTGATCTCCTGGCTGTGTGAAAGAAGAAAGTCACACAGCATCTGGATCACCATTACTGCTGTATTTAGTAATTACTCAAAATACCAGAAGGAAGTTGCATCCCCTTTATGATGGTGCCACACAATAAATTTGAGATTTTGGCCCAAAAGAAAAAATACGTGGGTTGTGACATTTGTTGGTGCAGCTACCTTACAAGTTAATGCACAGTGAATATTTAATTATGTGCCACTCCAGAGATTATTGGTAAATGTCATGGGTCATTTGTTTCACCTGTGTCCCAATCTGGAGAACAGTTTTAAAACAAATCATAACTCTCCTTCCTGTCAAACATGTACAGAGTTTAGGAGCAGAATCATGTGAGAAAGTCTGGGAGGTGACAGGAACTGAACTGAAATTCCACCTGGACATTAAATCAAAGCCAGTCATTTTCCTTTTGTATTTCATTTATCTTGCACTAGAAATATCTCATGGTCCACACAGTTTTTTTTTTTTTTTTTTTTTTTTTTTTTTGTTTGTTTGTTTGTTTGTTTGTTTGTTTTCCTCAAAGGATAATGCAAAGGTGTGAATGACCCTATATCTCCAAAATATACTTTGAGTCCTCAGTGATTAAAAGGACCATGCCATATTTGGCTTTAACTTCTTTAAACAAAATACCTGGATGCATACAGATGCACTCCCACAAGAAGACATGCACACATAAATATGCACACATTTTATTATTATTTATTATTATTATTATTGAATTTTATTTTAATGAATCCTACTGAAAATAAACCATGACAGTGGTTAGATAAGAGTATAAAAGGAAGAATAAGCCAGGTGGAAAAAATGTTAAATTACATCACTTATAGCTACTTTAAGGGGCTTAGACCTTGTACATGTATTTTTTTAACAGCAGAGCAGGAGATGATGCCATGGTAGAGTCACAGTGTCTTAAGAAGTTACTTTCCATCAGCTGGAAGTTACCTGTCTTCAGATGAAACAGTAGCTGACTGCACACATGATTTTATTTCACATTTTATGCTGGCCAGGTTTGTTCTGCTGCTGGGAGAGAAAGGGTGTCCACGTGGTTGTTTTATCTAAGCTAACAGGGGTGTAACATCTAGTGCAAGAGTAGTAATTGCTAACTTGATTATTACTGATCATAAGCACATTTTCCAAGAATTAGATCAAAATCCCTCTTACAGTAATGTTCACTGTATTTTTCCCTAGAGGAACATCCTCACTGTCTGAAATATTTTGAGGGAAAATCAAGGCAAATTGCTTACTTTTACTGGCTCTAATTTTGAAAACACGGAATTACTGAAAATTTCTAATGCCCAAGGAGGTTTCTTACATGAGGAGAGTTTAAATAAAAAGCAGCAGTGTTAAATCTAACCTTACCACTTCTGGAGCAGAAAGACCTAGATTTGAGAGGAATGTAAGAATGCAGGTGAAAGAAAAGGTGCTGATGGGGTGCTGCTAATAGACTAGACAGAGTGAGAAAAATTAAATCAGATACAAGTAGTGAATGACAAAAATATAATGCTGTCACCTTTGTCTGGACATCAACATTTTTTTTAAGGATGTTGAAACCTGCTCACAACACAAAGTAAGTTTGGGAATGGAGAGGAGTATCTTCTGTTCCAGGTTTAATTTCCCAGTAACTGGCAATACCTACAGGCATTGCTATCTAATATCTGACAGCATCTAGCATCTAAATATGATAGATAAGAGCCTGGCAGACAGGCAGGGGACTCCCTCCCTCTGTTTATTCATGTGAAATTGGGAGGAAAGAAAAACCTCCACAGGATTTCTGACCCCCTCTTTCAGCTCCACCCCTGTCAAAAGCTGAAACTAATGAGCTGGAAATAGGAAATGTGCAAAATAACTGACACTTCCCTATCTGAACTGCATTCCTTAAGAGTTCTTTTTATTTTTATTTTTTATTTTATTATTATTATTATCCTTGATAAATGCTTTGACATGTGTATTTATGTGAAGTCTGAATTTGACTTAGATACCAACTACCTGCTGAGCTAAGAATATTTGCTTCCTACTTAAACCAATATGTTTATTTAAAGGATCTTTAAGTTTTAAAATGCCCTTGGCTTCTGGATCTGTAAATGGGTAACCTTTACGTGTGGAATGCATTGTGCACTCCATTTGTTATTAATATAAAGTAATATTTTCCTTTTGCTCTGCTGTGTTCTTTTCTTTAGGAGCCCTTTTACTGTAGCAGACTTGTGAAAAATGTGCATATGCATGTATAGAAGAGGACAGAAAAGGCTGATTCTCAGAGCTTCTGCTTAAAGATGATGTCCACCAATCTTGCTTAAATAGCAAACAAAGGGTCTTTGTTGCTCTTGCAGAGAATTATTTTGAGAGGTAGGACATTTCTTTTGTTCTGTGTTTTTGTGCACAGCACAATAGGGCTAGAAGTTGTGGATGCTGCTTTCATGTAAAGAATAAATGGCAATGTACAGACCAAATGAGTTAATTCACTATTTTTATTAAGAAAGGTTTCAAAACACTTGTACTTTCATGGGTGAATTCCTTGACTCTCTGCTCCTTGGTTATTCATGCTTAACACAAGTTTCACTTTGCTCAACTAAGGTTCTCTTTAAATTCAAAGGAAAATTTGAGTAAGAATATACAGGTTTGCTACCAAATGCAAAAATTCTTTATTTTTACATAGAAAACCAAAGTTCTATTTTCAGGTCTTCTGAACAGGAAATGTTTGTAAAGCAGCCAGCAGTTAGAAAGCATGGTCATGATTTGAAATTTCCAGCCAAAATCAGGACACCCATTTCATGGAAATTCATTTTGTAAATAAAATCTTCAATATAATACAGGCTAATCCCTTCTAGAATGAAGTTCTCTGAATGTAGATGCATATAACAGGATATTTGGGTTCCTGTCAACAACACCACTGACACATGTGCTTTAAGGCTTTCACTTAACGTATGGAAGAGGCCAGCAATCTGCAATGCAAAGTTTTGAAGGCAATTACTCTTTCTTTTTAATTTGAGCCCACATTCAATTAAGTGAAGCAGAATTGCTCACATCCTTTCAGCCAATTAGTCACAGGCTTAAGTTTTTGTTTCGTTTGTGCTTCTTCCCTTCTCCACCCTACCATCCCTCTTTTCCCCCCAAGAAATATTCCTGCCTTGGATTCCCTAACAAACATAACCAAAGCTGTCAAAAAAAAGTTTCTGGGTGTTAAGGTTTCAGACAGCAAGCTCTAAGCATCAGATCCACAGCAAAACAGGTGCACCCTTTCGAAAACATGAAGCATTAGGGGTTGGGATCTGTCCTTGTGGGTGAACCACACCATAGCCTTGGGGTGACAGAAAGTGGCATAACAGCGAGCGGGATCTTTGTGCAGGAGACACAGCAGCATTCACAGCTGAGCTGAATCAGATTGAAAAGGAACTGTCAAGTGTTGTGTGTGCCATAATTAACCTTTTTCAGGTTTCCTTCCCATCTTTTAACCAAGCTTTTTTGCAGGCTATTATGCCCTAAAGCCCGTAATGATATAAAGCTGTGATGATGGAGCACTGACCTCTCTACTCTGCTCAGATCTGACCCATAATATTTTGAGTAGCAGAGATCTGAACATTTGCTAATATTTTCATACCTTTGTGAGAAGTAAAAAAAGAAAACCCTCGTGACTTGTCTGTTGCATATTTCCACAACAATGAATGTTAAAAGATATTTATTGGGGTGGGGGTGGAGTTCTAGGGCTCATTTTTAATATAGTGGTTAGTATAATAATTCCTTGAAACTGTTCCCCTGTGGTGAAATAATGAAAAGTAACTGAAAAGAGCTGCAAATGTAACTTATGAGTGAAGGATTACTTTAAAGTATTCCTCTCCTTGTGATAGCTTCAAATATTTGTATAATAGAATTTGTTGCCCTGTCTGGAGTTATAAATTATCAACATAGCTATAGAAGTATCCCTGAAAAATAGCCCTAAGGCTATTTGTGTACTGAGTCCACTGAGTCCACACAAACAGCATGATGTTGAGCAGGACGTTAGTAAGAGATACTCATTCCGAAGCAACTGTTTCACTAGTACCTGAATTCACAAAGTGATTAAAAGGATTATTTGCAATGACTTTATATGGAGGGACAGAAAAAAAAAAAAAAAAAAAAAAAAGGAGTCAATTTTTTTTTTCTTTTTTAGCTTAGGGGACTAGGTAAGGTCCTTATGCACACGTGATTGTAAGCTACTAATGTCAATGTGACAAATCACACTCTTAAAGTTAGCACAAGGGTCTTGCTGAATTGGACCTAGAAATCTCGAACGCTTTTAAAACTGCTTTTTAAACGCTTTTTAAAAAACGCTTTTTAAAACTTTTTGGTCTGGCCAAAAAGAGCAATGTAAAAAAGGTCTTTTAAAGTGAACAGAAATGCTTATCTGTCCATGGGGGTTTTACTGTTGTTTATAATGTAATAGTTAATAATAGGTGATTTAAAATCAGCATTTGCCATTATAGTTTAGAAATTCACACAGACTGTTTGCTAAAGCCATTACTGCAGTTCTATAATAACACCTTATCAGTTTTGTAACAAGCCCATTCTCTTAAGTCTTTTCTGTAAGGCTGGTTCAGAAAAACACTGCAGTAATCACATCACTTCACTTTTTAAATCCCATCCCTGACTCCTTTTGCTGCTACATCAAATAAAACTAGTTTTAACACTGAGCTCGAGAAAACACTGAACTTCACATATGTGAGCCATCGCACACTTCGGGCTGTTCACATCCCCATGGTTTTGTGAGTCTGGGGTGCCAACTGTTCATTAGCTCCTGACCTCACTTCATGGCTCACTCAGAACTTTCTCAGCCTTTTTTGGTTCCTTGTGTGCAGATTGTCCACCTAGCATTATATGAGAAAACAACTGTTACAAAATTCTTTCTTTGAACCCACTCCTAGAATGATCCCTGCATGAAACTGGTAGGTAATAATGCCTATATAAATGGCCATGAGCAATTCTGAGGTGAAGCCACAGTTCCACTTAATTTACCAGGAAATCCACACCACTGTCACAAAGATTTTCCTCTAGATCATACTGTGTATGTGCATTTTAATTCTTTTAATTCTTTTATCTTTTATTGTCACCCTCTTCCCCGCTGCCCCTCCCCCCCCCCCTTACTTCTTTTCAGCCATGCATTCAGCATGGCTGAAACTGACTGTATTAGGTCTTTTCATGTCTTTCCCTTTCCCTGATGGATTTAATCATAAATAGCTCTTGCAGAAAATATTTTCCCTAAGAAATGCACATGTCTGAGGATAACTTTGTGGCTTTTGATAAAGGGACATTGCTGTGAGCTGTAAAGGCTTCATGAAATCAGGAGGGCTGACAGCAAAGTCCTTTGTTTTATTGCAAATATCTAAGACCACATAACTGATATATGGCTGGCTTCACATATGGCTTTCTTTCTTGCCAAGTCTACTGGAAGACAAGAAGAGTGATCCAAGAGTTATTTTTTGCATGTGCTTGGAAGTCCTGATTGCAGATTCCTCCTACAGTAGGGGGACACTATTTCAGTATCAGTTTTATTGCACCATGCTGAGATTTTACATCTTTAACCCTATGTGTTGTGGCTAGCTTTGAAACAGGATTTGAATAATAGTAAAAAAAAAAAAAAAAAAAAAGCCAAGTAAAGCAGCTAAAAGTATTTATCTTGCACTTATTGTTCAAGGCAAAATTTCCGTTTATTAAAAAGGGACTGAGATTCCACTGCAGTCTCTTCAGGGAAGTAAAAACCAACAATGTCGACTGATAGTACTCAACCTTCTGTGCTTTTCCTTCCCCCTTGATCCCATGAGTGCACCTTCTGGATCCATCCACTAGTGAAACACTAGGTGATGGGAAAGATCTGTTGGACACTAATTCCCACTGACAGCTCCTATTCTGCATATGGGAGGCTGCTTCCATTGTTCTAAGAAGCACTTCTATGTATTATCCACACTGTGATAACTGTTCATTGCTTCTTCATGTCTGGACTGCATGATGATAATTTGGGAAACAAAGCAGTTCTGTCTTTTTTTTTTTTTTTTTTTTTCTCCTGACTGCTGTTTTCATTTTCATTTTTGTTTTACTGCACCTGCATTACTGAGTGGGGTTTGTTAATGTAATCTTGGTAGCAATTGCTTTGAGACTGTCATGCCAAAGTGTGAGGTGTGAGAAAGAAAAAGAAAGATCTGTGAGCCAACAAATAACACAGAACTGTAAAAGAAAAAAAAAATAATCCAAAGAATAATAACTTATTTCTTACTGTTGGATTCAAAAGCAGAGTTTGATGCATTTTCATTCTTTTGTCTTCATTGTTGTATTAATATGGGACAGATCTGGAAAGACTTGATCAGATTTTTCAAGATTATTTCTTGGATTGGTGAAGACCTCACTGATGTGAGCTAATAATGAGCTCAGACATCCTACATGGGTCCAATGTTCCTAAAATGCTGAGCACCCTTCCTGGGGCCTGTGTATTAGAACAATTACCCAGACAAATACACAAAATAGCCCTTGTTGCCTCCTTTCACTGATAGAAAAGTGAGATTTATCTTACATCATATAGGGATCCTTCTAGTTCCCAGAAGCCTTCTACGCTAGTACCTGTTCACTGTTGTGCTGAAGGAACTGACTGTTGCATTGCAACTTTGACTATTTCGCGGGGTTTCCTTGCTATTGGTTTTGTTCTGGTTGCAGGAGAAACACACGGCTATTAACAACAATGTTTGTCTGCCCATCTGGGGAGTGAAAGCATCAAAACCTTTTATGACCACATATGTCATACATGTTTAAAGGCACACATCATTCAGGTTTCTGCATTCATAAGCAGCACTGTGCCACAGATGAGGCTCTTACAGTGTAACCTAACAACTTCATGCAACTCGTGCAAAAGGCCACAATGTCAGCAGCAGAGCTGGATGCAGAAGTCCAGAGTCCAAAATGTCTTTTATCAAATTTAACCTAGGGTAAGCACAGAACTGTAAATGAAAAGAGATTGATTTTATTCTTTTTAATGGAATAATATATAAAAGGAAATAAGCACACATAGAAGAAGAAATGGAGAGAGAGTGAGGCTAACACTAACTGCTATCACATGCAAACAGGAGCAGCAGGAAACGCAGAAGACGCTTAATGTCAACTGCTGTGGAAAAAGAAAACTACAGCCACTCTTGTAGAGGAGGACATATAGCTATACTTGGCACCTGCTGTGAGAATTACTAATATGTGTAGCTGGCTGAGACAAGAATGAACCATCTTGTTGGCACCTTTTCTGTCAGAAAAGGCAAAAGAAGCCAATATAAAATGGAGTATGAGGACTTAAATTTAATAAATAAATAAATAAATAAATCAACAACCCAAGCTCTTTAAAAAATGCAGAAACAATAATTCAGAGGCACATTAATTGAAATTTCTCAGTTTCTCATGTCAAGATCTCAGTGGAAGAAAAGTAAAAGACAGTCTGTTGACTGTGCAGCCCAGAAGACAGAAAAACCAACAGAGTGCTCTGTCAGACAGGATACCTGGATTTCTGCCATCACCTCCTCCTCTCAGAGAAGGAGTTAATAATTTCCTTGCCATCATTTCATTGAAAACAGCTCTATCAAGAAGAAGTTCTGCACACTGGCTGTTTAGGGAAAATAGAGCACCTTCCTAAGATTACCTTGTAGATTACTTATTAATTATTCTTACTATTACAGAACTGGTTCCAAGAGTTTTTAACAAAGGTGGGAATGGGACTCACAGTAAAACAATGTTCTTGAGGGGACAAGCTTATGTGTAGATAAAAAATAAGTTTTTGCCTTGGTCTTGCAACATAAAGGTGCTGTGTTTGATGAAATACAACAATAGTTCTTGATAAAGATTTCAGCTATGCTTATTAAAATAATATCTTCTAAAGATGTATCTTGCATTTCTCTTCCCAAACCTTGATACTGGAAAAAAACCACCTTTTACTACTTCACCAAAGGAGCTTGGTGCAAAGAGCCTGTATTAGATAAGGACAGGTGTTTGGTATGTAATTATGTTCTTAAAGGAATTTTGGCTTGATCCTACCTTCTATGGATTCCCTCTCCCCAAATATTAGTTATGCCCATATTTTTAGAGGATAATGTTTATTTCATTTGATTAGAATTGGAATAAATAAATTGATAGTGCATTGTCATGTGTTTTTTTCACCCCCTTTTAATTTGAATGACTTATAAAGTATTACATGTTATAGTTCATTAGGTTCTCATTGATTGGATACTTATTAGTTTCCTGAGCCTGTTTCATTGTTCTGCTGCTGTGCTTTCACCATTTGGTATTCGGCAGTATGCATAATGAATAAATTACAGTTGAGTGAACGGACATCACCATATGGGGGTAATTTGTACTTTGACAGAAGGACAGGGCTCCTGGACTGGTCCTAAAGGGAAGCTCTGCAATCTTCAAAAATCCCTCTAATTTTTTCAATTATTTACTTTCAAAAGGCCTTTTCCATCCCCAGTGTATGTAGATAGGAGCTTTGAATAGCAGCAAGCTGTGGGGACCAGGCATAAAAGTTCTAATTTTAATTGCAGGGCTTCTGAGATGCAGATGAGACGGTACATACACTGATTAACACCTTCATGGCTAAGGGTACTTGTATGCATTCTGGCCTCCTGGAATCCTGCGATTATGTGGGATATTTTAAACCTGAGGTACTTCATGTTCCTTGCATACTGTCAGAGAATATGGGAAATAAATTTTGGAAACAACCTAAATTTAACATTGGTACTGACATGTAGCTGTTATCTGGTCATGCAATCACACTTTTTTTTTTTTTTTTTTTTTTTTTTCACAAGAGAAAATAAGAATATAATCTTAAAAACTAAAATCATTGATTTATGCCAGTTTTAATATAGAGAAAATATGTAATCCATACCAGACAGTTACATTGTGAAGTCCTTTTTATAGGGAAAAAAAAAAAAAAAAAAAAGTGGAAGGAAAACTACGGTCAAGCTAAGAATTCATAGCACAGCCCTAGAAAAGATCACACATAATGAGTCTAAGCAAATATCTTTCTTTCCTTTGCCTCTTGCTTGCTTTGTCAGGACCCATTAAGTTGCCCATTCAGCTTTGTTTGAGTTCCAAAACAATCCCTTCAGAAAAGATTTTAAATAAAGTATTTCTCGTAATAATTTCAAAACATGTTTGAAATTATTATTTTTTTTTTTTACTCAAAGCATCTTCATTTCATGTAGTTCTGACACTGTCTTCTTAGTTAACATACTGAGGGTAAAAATAGTGAGCTAAAATATCCAAGCTACTACATATCGAGCAAGTTTTCACACCAGCTATTTCATGACATCAGAGGGATATATTCTAGAGGAAAATCTTCTTTACCTATAGGATTTTCTCATCTTTTCATCTAATGTACTCAGCATGCTAAAGGTAGCCTTTTTTTTTTTTTTTTTTAATTTTTATTTTTATTCCAGGTTGAATTTGGGTCCCAAAATATTGCTCAATCAGTGACATCCCAGTCACACATGCACCCTTTTGGTACCCTTCCCCCATATAATGTGAAACCATATTGTGTTTCCTGAAAACACAATTGGTAAAATTCAGACTCCAGACTTTGCCTTATGAACATGCTATTTTTTGATTGATGTGTCTCAAGACTTGCTTAGAAGGAGATAATGTCTCTAAAGAGTGAAGTCACTGATCTGTCCTTTAAGTTTCCTGCAGCTCATTCAGACCAGTTGCCCCATCCAAGGGATGTGCAAACCGTATTTATTTATTTTTTCCCCTTACCACCAGTCAGACCACCTGCAACATAATATTGGCAAAGCAACTCTGTGCAAGCAATTACTTTAGCTCTTATAAGCAAGAAGAAATTCTCAGAAATTAAGAATTGAAGTGTTTAATTGCTATCTTTTAAACATGGGATAATCCAGATTGACCCAAGAGTTAATACCACTGGAGCATGATCAGAGAGAGAATAGCAAGCAACCCATATTCATATCCATAAGCTCTGGGTGTAATCCACTGCATAGTGAAATAAAATCTATTCAAGATTGACATAAATGACAGTGGGGAAAAAAAGGAATACGTATTTCCAGCCAGACTGGCCACTCTCCAGGCATTTAGCAGCTGATGTTCTGTAGCTAATACCTTATTTACTACCCTTTGCTTACTTGCAAACATTGATAATTCTGTTTCATGGTACTGACTGAATTTTCTTTGCAGGTAAACAATAAGCTTAAGAAAGCACGTTAAATAGGAGGACAAGCAGAGAAAACAATATGAGAGGCATAGAGTCCTATAGGAGTGTTCTGGATCCAAATTCATTGTCTTTTGGCATATTTTCTCAATTACTCTTACAAAGATCTCCCCTTAGCTGGCTAATGCAATTAAGGGCCAGTTCTATATTCTACCAGCCTCACTAAATGCTATGAGTATAAAAGCCATAGACTGTATTGGATCAGTAAATCTCTACTGGAGACTGTTGACAACCTTTTGAGGTTGATCGTGAGCCTTCTGGTTACAAAGAGTAAATAACCAGCAACCTGAGGAACACAACTGTACAGTTACCTTCAAAGCTGTTAAGAATTTTATTTGAATTCAGAGCTGCAGGTTTAAGTTTTTTGCTAAATTAAAGAAACTATACATGTTTTTTTTCTCTTTTTTAATGTCAAAGCAAATCTCACTAAAAAAAATAATATATATATATACATATATATATAAGTATTTAACACTGTGGCCTTTTCAGTTAAAAAGGGAGGGAAACTGAAGTATTTTATAATTTCTATAAAATATCCTTTAAGAAAAAAAAAAAAAAAAAAAAGATGTAAATGTATGGATACAGTTTCTGTAACTTAGATGCCTGTTTTTCATATTGTGAAGTGTTTCTTTACATTCTTTGTATGTCTCTGTGGAGTTCAAAGCTCTCATAAGCCTTATTTACTGGGGTTAAGGGAGATGTAAGCCCTTCAGCTCTTGGCTTTTGCACTCATAAAGATAAGTTTTTATTCAAAGTGTAAACATTGTTAGGTGTGTCAAGGTGATAAAATTTGAAGGGGCACTGTTGTCTCATTTCTGGGTACCTCATATTAGGTACCACTATGAAACTACCAGAGGAATAAGCAGGGCCAATATTATTTATACAAGAGAAGATCAGAGGGTGTGAATTGCAAAGGCGTTGTGAATAAATTAAAAGATAAAGTATGAGAACTGAATTTGGGAGACAGGTCGCCCACAACGAACAGGTTTCCCCATACAGCCTTATATCATACTTTAAGACTCGGATGCAGCTGTCTGTATTAATGTATTCTTCACTGAACGGATAGAAATTTCAAATTAAAACAATATCCCTACTGTCTAATATTCAGAAATAATAATAAGAAAAACTAAATCTCTTGTCAGATTCTTTCAATTGCTTGCTGCTAGAGAAGTTCTTACTAACTTAAAGTACTGGTTACAAAGATATTGACGGACTTATATATATATATAAACGGTCTTCCCGATCTTCCCAAAAAGGAAATGTCAAATTTTTGGGGGAGTGGTCTCAGAATCTCTTTTTGATTCATGTGTTCTTTCATCTTAATATTCGGATTTATTCACATGGTCTTACAGATTGATTATTAATCAGTCACAACTCTCCCCTCTTGCTTACTGGGAACATTACAAATGAGAACAACATAAGACACTGCTTATTTAAAATGACCACATTCCCACACTACAATTACCCTTAATATATGTTTTAAGTTTAAATCAAATATTAAAGTAATGTTTTTTCTTTCTTTTTGTCTCTGCAAGTTTGTTGATATCTCTCCTTCCTGACCCAGATTCTTTTATAGAACAGGTAACACAGAAAATTAATAGTTTTTACAGACTGGAGTGAAAATTCTAAAGTTACTGTGACAAGACTGACTCTCCTTCTGGACATGTTTTCCTCTACAGAAGAGAAGTGTCTGCTGATACAACAGTCTTTTTCACCTCGTTGTTTTTAGATCATCTCAATTTGAGTCTGGGCAGATGAAATAGAAGACATTATTGGTGCAACTAGGAACATTTAATATTAGTAACTAGTTAAATCCACCAAGTTGAAATCCAATTCCCCCTAATATTGGAATGTTTAGGTTGGGAGATTTGCCCCAAGCTAGTTTACATGTATATGCTTATGGGCAAATGGCATGATCTCACCCAAATGAAACCTCACGTTACATCTTTAATAAGAATGTAAACCCTCAATTATCAAATTGTGTGTTATGATAACACAGAATGCATTAGTCTATACACACAGCCCTATATAAAATCTAATTTGCAAATTATGAGTAAACTATTAATTATGACGTAAGTACAAACACATGTATAGCTGTTAGACATGTAGTGGTTTTCACTAATTTTCACTGAGAATCAGTGATTTTGATTTCACTTGGTACAACAAATTCAGATCAGAGTAGACAATTAAAAATGTGACCTCCTCCACTGAAGTGGTCCATTTCTCTCTTAAAGATTATGCAACATTTTGTAAAAGCTTGTTATAAATTCACACATTCTTCCAAAGGAAAAAAAACACTGATTTTGTCAAAGACTGGATTGCATTAACTGAAGCCCTCACAAGTGTCTCTTCTGTAGCAAGCTCTACATTTTAGGGTCAGGGTGAGCTCTTATTTGTGTAGGAGGAAAATTGTTAATAAATTTTGCTCAGTGAGCTGTGTCATCGTTTATTCTTGCTGTGCTCCAGGAGGGTCCACACTATCAAATATCAGAAGAGGCTGGAAATGAGTGACACATATCTTCAAGACCAGAAATGACAGTGACCTTCCAGCTCCTTTTTGCAAAGGAGTAGAGGTGTTGTACACAGCTATTAAGACCAGAAATGAACTCTGACATTTTAAAATTGTTCTGTTTGGTTCTCCACTGCTTCGTATGGCAGGGGTTCAAACTCTGCTCTTAGTTTCCACAGCACAAACTCACAGCAGTCCCTTCCAGGACGCAAACCCTAATTTACGTTGGACTTGGTGAGGGCAGATCTCACCTGGTCAGCTCCATCATTTGGATTGCTACATGTGCTGAATATTTGAATGTAAGCAATGCTCTTGTATCTTGAGAAGGGGAAACGAAGCTGTCCTTCTAACCCTGTATTTGTAACCAGATACCATCAAAGCTTTTAGCCCTGTTTTTTCCCCTCGCTCACAATTTTGTCTTTGTCTTTTTTTTTTTTTTTGACAGTTTAATTTTTCAGTACTGCACTCAACTTTGCATAATATGATTCATATGGAAATTAAGAGACATTTAATGGAGGCTCCAGACACTGCAAATGAGTAGGGATAGGAGGAAGAATGTGAAGTGTATGTCCCTGCTCATTAACATCAAGAGAAAGATAGAAGTGGCTGGATCTTCCTTATCTTTAGGGAATGGTTTACAAAACACCTACAGAAGTTGAGCTGAAGGGAAGACAGCTAGAACAGTCCAGACAGAAATCTGAGACTGAGATTGATATATCAAGACATAGAATAATGTTTAACATACAATGCTGAAATGAAAGGAAATGTTCCCAATTTATAAACCCTTCATGAGCATGGGCAACTATTGATGGTTTGGATAGCAGCCCCAATCAAGTTACTTTTTTCACTTGGATTTAGAATAGGTGCAGGCATTTCTGTTATGTGTGAACTTGCCCTGATTACATTAAAAATGAGGCCACTGTAGAGAGGTGTGCATGAAGCTGTATCTAACAGCTCCTAGAAGCTAAAAGCTAGTGCAGAATGTAGCAACCCATCTTGGAAGCTACACATGAAACTATGAGGCAGTGAGGATAAAAAGACTCTGATGATTTCTCTCTTTACAGTCCTCCTGGAAGCACCTCTGAGACCAGCTTACTAACCACTCAAACTGTTTGCCCGTTGACGGTCCTTCTGGACTATCCCCCAGTGTATGACAGAGAGGCAGGCAACATGGAAGCTCCTGACTTCGCACTGATGTCTGTGTTGCTGTCAAGTGTATTCTGGACAAACTGTGCTCTGCCACACACTGTCTAGGATGGCTGGAGCCTAACAAAATTTTCACCATAACTCTTTCTTTTCAGGAAGAAAAGCAACTCCTTTCCTAAGACATAAAGCGTTCAAGAAGTTACTTGGTAGAGAAGCCTCCATGAAGGCTGTTGCTGTTTATGACTGTCCTCTGAACAGAAAATAAATAAATAAATAAATAAATAAATAAATAAATAAAGTAGGAGACACCAGTGTCATAGGAAAGAGTGATAGAAGAACATCATCAGGACTTAAAGGGTGGTGCTGAGCTAAGGAAGAACCCAGCAGTGTGCCACTCAACACTGTGCTTTTCTCTTGGGTGGCTTGGTTGTGCAATAGTTGTATATAAAATGCCCCGGTCTGGGGAACCCTCACTTGGACAACATCTCTGAGGGACCTAGCAGTGATATAAATATAGCCACAGTGAGCACTGTAGCCCATAACTTTCTGAAGACTGCAGAATTCTGCTACATGGAAACACCACTGCTGGGGAAAAAACAGCAAAAGCTCCAGTTCTGCTGCTGTCAGAGATGGATCTTTGGCATAGTATTTTCCAAGGAAATGCTTGAGGTTGGAGCTTTCTTTTCCCTGTGGTTTGCCAGAAACCAGACACATCAGTTTTTCAGTGCTTTAAATCAGGGATGTATGACACGAAAATGGGATACTGGTGACCTAGGGGGCCACAAAGCAGAGCAAAGCAGTTTGGCATCTGCAAGGGCACTATTCTGAGATCACTAAAGTATTATGTGGGCTGTCCACTTGATCTTCTGGTTGATTTTTGGTTACAGTACATTTTAGTTGCGAAAACACAAGATGCAGAATAGCTTTTGTTTGTTTGTTTGCTGTAAGCAAAATAAAACTAATAAGCATAATGCAGGAGTGCTTTCTCATTTCTATTTGACTTATGAACTGCCAAACCCATCGTATAATACACAATTTTATAACAACAGCTTTCTAATTACCTACACAAATGATGGAAAAACAAAGACAAAATGAAACACCACCTAAGAAGCTAATGTCTGTCATTTCATTCAGATTTCAATAGCCCTGGAGTATTCACTATCGTCTTCTGGAAAGAAGATTCTTTCCTGCAAGTATTACCTCTAGTAGCGATAGGATGAAGTTCAAAGGGCAATATGGCAGGACTATGATGTCTGATATTCACCCTTGAGAAACAGTATTAATTATTATGAATATTACTACTAGTAATATTCAAAATATGCACCAGCAAAAATATTTTCAACATTCTGAAAATAAAAGAAAAGGAAAGGTTTCATTTCCAAAAGATCTCTTGGAAACTATTTTTTTTTTTTTTTATAAGCTGATATTTGGGGGGATAGAGTGAAATGCAAATTCTGAATTTCAAATTTAATTTTTATCCAAGTAGCACATTTTAAAAAGTAAATTTATGTTCTGTTCATTTCTTCTTTGGTATTTGGCAAGATTGTAAACAGATGCTCTGTTTGGCATGACCAGGGGAAAGCTGTAACATAAATAAAATACTAACTTATTTAAAGTATCTTTTTTAATCTTGATAAACTTTGTGGGGTCTTACATATGAGTCTAAAATAGATCCAAATTCTTTCATGGAAGGAAGACATGCTAAGATTCCCCAAAGGGTCATATTCTAATGCACCAAGCATATCTGGTTGTTCTTTAATAAATACCTGGGACCAAATCAAGCCTGCATTAAATTTTATTTCAGTGAAAAGCACTGATTTATTATTATTATTTTTTTTAATGAATTCACCATTCCTATATACACTGAATACTTGCTGCAATACTTTTAACTGGGTGTTCCTTAACCATAATCTGATGTTTCAGATAGAATGCACTTGAGAGCAGCAGAGAAGCAACTCCATTCTTACATATTTTCTCTGGTATACCATTTTGCCAGTGATATATTTTCACTTCTCAAAGCGGCTGTGCAAGGTGATAGTCGCTGTCCTTGAAGAAATTAGTGTTTGTTGCCTGAATTTTTTGAGGGAATTTGGCATTTTGTCATTTCAGCTCATCATGTTATGCATGCAATAATGTGACATGCTTAACTGCTAACCTCAAGCTGAACATTTAATATGGGATACACCTACAGGGTTTATTTCAGATAGTCACAGTCAGTGCTCAGAGCTTTCTCATCTGGAAAGATAAAGTCCATGGCCTGAACTTTTTTTTTTTTTGACGTGGACAGTTTTATTTTTATATGTTTAGAATATATAAAAATGTAAATGATAGGGGTTATTCCACCCTAAATGTTTTTACAAAAGTAAAAGGTCACTATGGACTTGTATGTGTATGTGAGCATGTGTGTTCTTGTGTGCTTGCATTTGTGTTTCTATGCTAAATATTGTAAAGTATGTTACAGAGGTCATTTGTGATTGTAAATCCCTGAGCAGTATATATGTGAAAGAGTTCTCAAATTCCAGTGTGTGGATATGTCAAAGAATTTGCCAATCTTTTTGAATGGAAAACAAAATAAATCATGCCTTACACAAAATCTACTTTTATTTTCCACCTTCTTTCTTTCCTTGCAACAAACTTGTACTAAATTCCATGTTCAGTATTCTGTTGATCAGGAATTATTTCAAGCACACTGAAAAATAAAGTGTGTGTCCATTAAATTAATGTTTATTATGAGGTGATAATGGGAAAACGAATCCTAAAACACCTTCTCCCCAAATTGGGTTGTGGTGAACACACACATACGGAGCTTCCCTGATCACTGCAGCTGCTGCTGCACTGAGTCATTGAGAAATCAAGGCAGAAGTTCCAGCACCAGAAGACAGCAAAAGGCATCCATAGGCACAGGTGTGCGTAGTTTTACAGTGATTCAAATTAATTTAGGGCTATTTAAATCAAAAGCTAATTCCTATCTAGGTTTGTGTTTGTAGCTTGGATAAGTATCTGCAGCTGGCTATATTTCTTCATGGAAAAGTGTTATAAAAAAATAAAATAAAATAAAGACATCAAAATGTTGTAACACTGTAGTAGGAAACCAGAATGGTTGTATAAGTCTATAGTTGTGATCTTGTAGTAACCACTGTGGACTTTTTAATCCTGCAATAACAATCACAGTCAATGAAAGAGAGGCAGACTCATGCTTACTTTCTGCTCATACGCATATTACCAGGCTTGGGTAATTTTATGAACCAAGCATGAGATTTGCTCCAGTCTCTTGCTCCAGTACAGCTATGTCCCTGCCTTGTGCAACCGCAGGACAACCTCCCACCCTCTCTTCTTTTCTGGAAGCATTTAAGGTGATAACTATATGCACTTCTGCACGTACATTGGGTTTATGTGGCAAGGTTTTGGTACTGAAGGGGGTGGGAATGGGCTCCATAAGAAGAGCCCAGAAGCTGTCCCATGGGGGCCATTCCAGCTGGCTCCAAAAGGGACATGCTGCTGGTAAGAGCTGAGACAGTGAGAAATAATGGCAATCAGAGCATGTTTAAGAAAAGGGGAAAAAAAAACACCACCAACAACAACAGCAAAACTGCTGCACCACAACAGCTGAGAGAGAGGAGTGAGAAAATGTGAGAGCGACAGTCCTGCAGACAACTGGGTCAGTGCAGAAGGAGGGCAGGAGGTGCTCCAGGCATGGAACAGAAGTTCCCCTGTGGCCTGTGGAGAGGTCCCTGGTGGAGCAGGCTGTCCCCCTGCAGCCCAGGGGTCCCACACAGAGCAGGTCTCCATGCTGCAGCTCATGGAGAACCCCCACAGGAGCAGGCCCTGGGCTGCAGGAGCAGGGGTCTGAGGTGAGCTGCCACCCATGGGGGACCTGTGCTGGAGCAGTTTGCTCCTGGGGGATGGACCACATGGTATGGAGCCATGTGGACACAGCTCTTGAAGAACTGCTGCCTGTGGGAAGCCCCCGCAGGCTCAGTTTGGGAAGGACAGCATCCCGTGGGAGGGACCCCACGTGGAGCAGGGGCAGAAAGTGACCATGAAGGAGTGGCAGAGATGAAGCCCTATAGACTGACAGCAGCACCCATTCCCTGTTCCCCTGAACCACTCAGGGGGAGGAGGTTGAAGAGTGTGGAGGGGAGGTGGTGGTGGGGGAGTTGTTTTTGGTTGCTTATTGCTTTTAGTATTCTCACTGCTCTAGTCTGCTAGAAACAGGCAATAAATTACATTAATCTCCCTATGTTGAACGAGTTTTGCCCGTTTTGGTAATTGGTGGGTGATCTCCCTGTCCTTATGTCAAACCTTGAGCCCTGTTCATTGTATTTTCTCCCCCTTTCCTTTTGATGAGGGGGAGAGAGAGAATGGTTGGGGTAAAATTCAGCTATCCAGCACAATGAAATTACCACATCACTATATGAACCTCCCGTATCAACACTCTCGTTTGCATTCAGAACAGTACTAATTGAGATATCTGATTACAAAATTTTAGCCATTAGGAATGTCCCAGCCAATAAAGGGTGCCAATGAAAGATAAAGCAGACTTTCACATTGTCTTTGGTCCAGGACCCAACTGAAACTTACTTACTTTTGATAGAGGAAACAAGAATAGCCTAGGAGTCTGGCTTTTTTAGCCCTCCCTGCTAGTCATCTGAGGTAAAGAATAAAGGCTGATTACAATGAGGTTATTTTAGAATCAGGGAGAAGGTCCCTCAGTGCATGTTAACTGTTTGAATTGCCTGTTTGTCAGTCAGTTGTGGTTGACCACATCTAGCTGAGGTTCCAATGACTGGTTTATAGGTCTACCTGGGCAAATGTATTCCAGCTACTTTAGAAGTAACTGTGGATTATAATCCCTTTATGTCTATTTCTTATGTCAAGTGTAATGCTTTAGAAGTAGATACATTTTTTAGTTATCCCTCCCCCATCATGTTTGCTTTGATTAATCAAAGTTGAAAAGTGGACTAATATTGGAAGCTCTTTTAAGTAAAATAGTTCCTATATTAATGAGATCCAGTCCAGTTCAACTTAAAAAAAAAAAAAAAAATCTTTTTGAGAGGGAAATATTCTTTCTCATGTTATTAAAATGAATGAGAGCAGTGAGATGATTTTTGATTTTTTAAGTGTTTTTTTTTTTTTTTTTTTTTTTTTTTTTTTCCCAGCCTAATTGAGTTGGGTTTTGTTCATCTGTGGTAGGTTATGTTTTCTCATTGTAGAAGCTTTTTCCTGGTAAAATCATTCCCTTCACTAATGAGATCCATCCTGATATGACAGGAAGACAGCTCTTAAAACACCCACCGTTTTCTCCCATTCATTTGAATAGAAGCAAAGGGACATCTTTTAAAGTAATTTTTATCAGTGAGATTGGGCTGAATCTCATTAATAAAGAAATGATTTTACTCAAAAGAGCTTTCACAGTTGAGCTATAACCCAGATTAGTAAGATCTAGCCTGATTATAACTTTATAAGACATTGTACTTCTGCCATTCAAAGCATGCATCAGCTATGTAGAGACCATTGATTCTGTAAAAGCTGTTTTAGAAGGGTGGGCGTGAAAGGTGAGGAAGGTGTCTGGAGGTGTCTTTCTCATCATTTCAATGTATCTTGAACACGGAAAGTGAATTCTTCCTTTTGTATATTAAGATTGTTTTTCACTATATGTATTTTTATTTTGCAAAGCATAAGAGGCTTGGATAAGTGGAAGTGTGCTAGAACACTGCTGTTTGACTTAACCAGACATTTACATAAGCCCTAGTCAAGTACCCACTTCTCTCTAACTTTGTCTCACAAAAAACAGAACAAGCATATTGCTTGTCAAAGGTCACTCTAAGCAAGAATGTCTGACATTTTTGTTCTAAAATGCATTTTTTTTTTTAAATTTCTGCAGGAAAATAAGAAATAATTGATGAATAAGAAAGAAAATTCCCCTCAGCAAAGAGAAGATCCATGGTGAATTGCTGAAACTGTTAGTGGGCTAAATAGTTTTGGCACAACCCCATGGTCGAATTGGAGGTAAAACAGTTTTCTTTTATTTCACAGGGAAAAAAATTAAGCAGTCACCACAGTTTCCTTTCAAAACGTTTGCAGTTTATCAAAAATGATCCTTTGCAAATGGATAAAGGTTTTCTCATAATGTGAGCTTTCATTCCTGTCTCCTTTTTCCTCAAACTATTTTATGACTTTTTTTTTTTTTTTCTGCAGAAGGAAGGCAGAGAGAAAACAGAAGAGGGAGGAGAGAGGCTGAACATACTTTTTTTTTTTTTAATTTGTTTTCAAATTAAAAATAAAATAATTGATTTGGATTTGAGATTTTTTTCTTAAAAAGGAATATTTGGGGAAAAATATATGGAAGATTTCATTTTTCATTGACAAAAAAAAAAAAAAAAAAAAAAAAAAAAGGAATTAAATATTCCAAGCAGCTGCTATTGCAGGTAAATGTCTGGGAACCACTGTTCATAAGAAGACTCTGAAAAGTTGATGCTTTCCAAGTACAAGACCTTCATCACCAAGACCAGGCAGCTGGGCTGTACCACTTTGTTACCTTTGGCACTGTTGATTCAGAGTATTAGACTACTGGGAATATTTGACTTTTATGTTAGGCTGTATTTGGCATGCAGCTTTGGTGCAGTTGCCTATTTGGACAGCGAGGAGTTTGCATCTCCATAAGAACAATTCACCCAAGCTGGATGCATACTGCAGTTAGTGCAAGTACTGCACATTGAAGGACAGAATTAAGCAGAGTAACAGGGAAACTTAAAGTTGTATTTCAGAGCAATTGTAGAAAGTCACAGAGGTGTGAGTTGTGTGTAAGGTACAAAATAAAACACAAGTGTAAAAAGAGTATTTCAATTGTACCTGTGTGAGGAATTATTTTCTTGGCATTATCACACCAAGAACAGAGTTTTGTAATAAAGTAATATTTTGTAATAAAGTCCCAATTTTGTTTTCGCAACATCATAACTCTGATTTTATGACATTTATATGAATAGCATCATTTTTGCTTCCCAAAGATTTCTGGAGACAGAACAGAAAAATTAATAACAGCCTTTCTCAGGACCAATAGCTTTCTCTATGCAGCCCTCATGGTTTTAGTTTCCCAGGGACTTTCTCTAGAAAGAGCTAAGGACCTGTTTACTTTTGCCTCCTTTCTTGTCCACATGCTTACTTCAGCAGAGAGTTAGTGTGAAAGCATACCATCCCAAACTGGTAGCATTTTTCCCCCATCTACTTCTTTGCACAAGTACAAATGGCTGAATTTGAGTGGAAGGTAAATGAGCACTTTGAAGAAAGGAGCGCAGAAAACTGCTACCAAATTTGACCGAAGAGTGTTTTACTCCGAACTGGCAGTATCTCTGTGAGATAGCATGGCATCTTGCCTGAATATTTATGGGCAGCTAACAAACAGTTGAACACTCAGTTGTCCTCAGTGAAGACTGAATAGGTTGCCCTGCTACTGAAAAGAAGCAGCATAAAGCTTACTTCTGTTTAGCCTACTGAAAGGCAGATACAAGGGGACAAGATATACCTTACTAGAACAGGATTGCTCACGTGCCAAGACACTGCTGTTTCATAGAGAGTCCTTTATATCAACATTTAATTCTCAATAAACTAAGTTGGGACAGACAATGTTGAATATACTCAATAACATCTAGCTTGCAAAAGCCAAACAATCACAACAGAACATCACAACATAGCAGGATGTGGCAAACATGAACAAGGCGTATCAAAAAGAACTGATGATATATAAGTACTTTTTTCACCCTACAGATTGCCAAAAGGAGTTATTTAGCTGTTTTCCTAGAAACAGATACATCTAACCTGAGCCACAGGTTCTGCAAACAGCTGCATCAAAATGGCCTAAGTTAAAAATGCCCTACCACTGCTAAAGCATAGCACATCATAAAGGAGGGAACCTGGATTATCCTAGTGAAGCCTTGAACAATATTTTGAGAATACCATATTTGTAGGCACACTCTACATTGAGATACAGCTGCAGTTTGAAAATTTGTGTGACTAAAGATGGATGAAAGATCAACTGGCCACACCTGTGAAAGCTTAACCAGAAGGAAGGGAGGAATTGGTCAGTGTGGGCTTGAGGTATTAGGTGGTAATAGAGTTTATAGCTGTAAGAGATTGGGGGTAATTTAAGGAAGATATCTTAGTTCAAATGGACTGCATTTGAATAACCATAGGCAGTGGGAGCTCTAGTGTTGTGTAGCAAATCAGCTCTAGGTTCAGGGTTAGTCACTGAATGTCTTACTAGTTGCATAGTAATACTTCTAACGTGTCTGCTCCAGAAACTGCCATGTTGCATACCTTACGGGAAATGTGGAGTCTTTGCAGAGGTTTTCATAATTTTCTATTCCCTACAGGAGAATGAAACTATTTACTTTTCTATATTTAGTACTTGCCCCCCATGTCCCCCTCAGCTCCCCCCGTCATCCAGCCCTCACTGTGGCTGAAAGATTAAGCCTGTGAGTCTTTTATGAGTTCATAAAAAAAAATTAAAATGACAATAAGATCTAGATGGCTCTGGTTATATGTCTTATGAGCTGTTATTTCTTAGGTGAAGACCTCTGTTCTTTGTAGTTAGTACCCTCAGAGAAATAAGTCATTCCTTCCTGCTCTCAGCTGCACATACCTATGTTCCTTGCAGAAGAGACCAAGAGTAGCTGAGATGTGCTCTGGCAGTTCAGAAACAGAGTTCGACAGAAGCTTGCATAGCACCTGCTTGCTTTATCAGCTCCTCCCTACAGTGCACATGATATTCATTCACGCATTAAAAAGTGAAGTGCAATATTCTGCTGCCTGGTCTTTTTAGCCTGCAGTGTCTTTATTCAACTCTCAGACATTGGTGGAATGTGCCAAGCAATGAAATTTCAGTCTTTGAAATATAGTTATTTGGAGAATTTTTCCTCTTTAGCAAGTTTATCTTATAATAATATTTAGTAATGTCCTATTTAGTATTGTTCCCAGTTTGCTTCTATCAGACTTCATTATGAATGCCATGTTGCATCTCAACTCCACTGCCTCTGAAATTCATGTCAATGCCAATATGTGGATATTCTAAATACGAGAATGCATAAGAATCAATTCAGCCAGCACTCCTCTACTTTCTCTGAATTCATTGTGTCACCTCCACCTCCAGTGGCCTGTCTTGAAGAGCCCCTAGGTAATTCTTGAATGAATGGCACTGCTGCCCCCGGGCTCCCTGCAGTGCAGTTGTGCAAAGTACCCATTCTTTTGTGTATGTGTGAGAATATTTGTAAGCCAAGCAAGAAGAAAATGCCTGATATTTTCATGAGTGTATGAACATTTGATCCAGAAGGAAGGTTCAGATTTTCCACCTCTTCTTTTTAAAGTGGAAATTTTCAGCTCTGGGCTAAATAGTTATTTTGTTGTGAACCTGCTGCAGGCAGTAATTAGGGGTGGGAGAAGTCCAGAAAGTCCAGGCTTGGGTGAGTATTGTAAAAGGCTGGACTTTACTCTGAAATTTGAATTGTTTTCTGCATGGTAACACAGAACAGCACTGTGACCCTTTGCACTGCCGAAACCCATAAATCCTACAAGGTATTTTCATTCCCGCCTACCTACTTCTCAGCCTGCTAATGTTGCGGTGGCTTATATAGATCTTCTTTCATATAGACAGAAAATAAATGCAGAAAATATTAAAAAGGTCTTAATGCCTTGCCAGCATTACCCTTCACAGTTTTAAATGTTTGTGTAAATAATGGCAACCATAAATAGGGACACTAAAAAGGAAATAGAATTAGGGTAGGTTACCACAGTCCCAAAGGAGAAAGGTTTTGGGAGGCTTTCATACCTAGATAAAAATCCAGCAACCTTCTCACAATTTTTGAGGTCTACAGATGGTGACAGATGTATGACAGCCAGTGACAGTTGCCTCTGATGAGTTCACAGATCCAACATATCAAGGAAGGGTAAAAAGCAGAAGAAGGAAGGTATGCACTTCCTATTACTTTAGGTATCTCTTACAAAAAATGAAAGTATTCCTGTCTCTGTGTTGATTTTCTGAATTCTTTAGGCCCCAATCCCAAGACAAGACTTTTTGAATACCTTCATGATTTGAATCTTTCTTCGTCACAGAAGTTGAAGCTACAATAATTACTGATTAGCTTACTCTGTTTATCACCAATGTTTCCCTCAGTCCAGAAAAAAAGAAGTGACTGAGAAAATGATTTCCATTCCCTTCCTCACTTGGACCATCAGTTTTGTTTGTAGCATGTTGAAAGGGAATTTTTAATTTATTTGAGAGAAATTAAAGACCCTGCTTTTTTATAATCCTGATCAAAACAGTGATTAACAACTACATGCTTAATGGTAATTAGAAAAGCCATTTAAGGTCTAATGGAGGTTAACAATTTTTGCAGTTTTTATTTTTTTTGTTTTTATTAATGATTCTAATTTATTCTTCATTTAAATGGTAGCCATTTTTAAGTAACCTGCTGTTGAAATGGACTTGTAGTAATAAAAAAAAAATGGACATGAAATCTTTGGGAAACTTTCATGTATAAATCTATGCTTGAGCTATACAGTTATTCTGGTTATTAATTTATCATATCAGAGGTTTAAAATCTCCAGATGAATTAAGAAAATGTCCCAAGTTACATAATTTCTTCATCTTTTCCTTGATAAGAGGAAAATCTTTTCCCTAATAAGAAGCAAGATCTTCCCTCCAATACTTTTTTTACAAATGCAGATGCCATGACAACTTGCAGTATATTTGTTCTAACATTTGAAAGTATGTTGAACTTTTAAAGCTATCTCACAAAACATTTAGCCAAATTAATTTCTCTAAAAAGTAGTTTGGGAATTATGAAGAAGAGTTCTACAGCTTAAACTGGAGGATGTTTACGGACAAGCTGCTACAAGGAACAATTCTTATAAAGAAGCTTCAAGGCAGTTACCACCAATACTATGAGTATATAGTATATGAGTATATAGTATATGAGTATATGAGTTTATATAAACCATATGTTTTTTATAAACCATAAAAAAAATACCAATTAGAGATTCATACTTGAAATGTGGAGCCAAACTTTTATGCAGCTTACCTGAGTCAGAAAAATCTCTAATATTTTCTCTCCACCTACAAAAGTATAATTCAACAGAAAAAAAATAGTGTGTTCCTATTCATACTGTTAGGAATGTAATTCATATTTATTGCATTTATTTATATGATAGTTGGTTTTAAAGAACAAGATCATTACACTGGCATGAAAAGCCAAATCTTCAACTGTTGTAAATAATTCCATTGGATTTCAGTGAGTTCCCCTGACTTATGCTGGACTGTAGTGTTTTTCAGACATTCATTAACATTACTGACACTTGTGGAAGCATGAGACAATTCTGTAATGCTCATTGCAATGATTTTAGAACAAAAAAGAAATAGGACTATTAGAAGTAATGTAAAGGATTTTATATATATATATATTTTTTTTTTTTGAGTTACCAATGAGCTATTCTAATAATTCTCATGTGCTTACATGCAGGCTATCAACATGAGGACTGGACATCCTACAATTTTCCAAAATTGTGGCTTGAACAGCACAGCATGGAAAGCAGGTGAGGTGACTGTGCTATAGTCATATATACGTGTATTTTTATTTGATAGTCACATTCACCATATGAAGATGAATTAGGAAGAGCTGCAAAAAACACAGAGGACACTGACATACTATGAGATAATGAGAAAAGCCTTGGCACAGTATGGTGACTTCCCTGACCTCATGAGGTCCTTTCAGCCATACTTCCCTTGGATTCGATGAATACATGGACAGTTGGTATAGAGAAAGGGAAGAAAACAGCTTGAAGGATTTAGTTTGTAAGTATGCAAGCATGGGTGGGAAAAACTGAAGGGATGCAAGACACAGACTCCTGATGGCTCTTGAACAGGAGACATTTATTGCCCTTTTTCACTACTACATATACTTTCCCCGTAGCTCCACGCCTTGTCCACACACCCAAATCTGTCATACAATTGGTTAGAGACCCTCATACACGCACTTAGAGCCAGCAATTGGTCTTTGCCCAAAGCTCATCTTTACCACTATAGCAAATTTTCTTTATCTCAACCTTGCTCAAGTTTTTGTTTCTACTACTTATTTCCTCATTATCTCTAAGTCACGGACGTGTGAAACAGCATGAAGCCACCTGCAAATTCCTTTCCCACAAAAAACAATATGAAACAATATGTGTAAGAAATGGAAAAGAGGTCAGAGTAGCAGGACTGAGAAAGCTTGACAACCTCAAAAGTCAGAGCTGAGTTAAAGAAAAAAGGAATATACCATTTGAGTTTGCAAGGTTAAAATACAGGAGAATACCATTCTGAGAACAGTAGAATACCTCCTTCTCCCCTGCCCACAGCTTCCTTCCTCTTCACTGGTGTAATGGGACCTTTCCCTCCATACATTTGTCTCCTCAGCTGCTGTTAGTATGGCCATTATGCAACTAGGAGCAATCTGCCCCATCCATGCTAGTAACCACGTGTCCTAACCATGCTAGTACATGAAAATACTTTGAGTTTCTTTTCATTCTTAAGTCAATCAAAGTTGGAAGCCTATCCATCTGTATAAGACTTTCTTACTGTTGGGAAGAAAAAATGGCTTTTGAGTTACTTATAATAAAATCAAAATAATTGCTATTCATTTTATGCCTTCATATGCTATTCATTGTGCCCATGAATAAAAAACATTCTAAATCAGCTGGATCTCTCAGTGTCCAGAAAGAATTTAAGCATTAATCCTAAGGTTATTTTATATTGGATAAAACTGGGACAAAACCTAACCAAACCAAAACCAAGCAACCAAACAAAAAGAAATATATTTACTTACCTAGAGCCAGCAGGATGACTAGCTGTGTTGGACATAATTTCCATTTTCCTTTTCTAACCACAAGTTCACATGACTGACATGTTCCTTGTACGTGACATAATAAGGACTATCGTGAAATCTTGTTTCCTTTTAGAGGGTAATGTGTGATATCATGGCAATGACAAGCATGAATGAAATGCCAACATTTGGCACTCCTTGGTGAGCAGTGAAAACATTATCAGTGAGAGGTGTCCAGCAGCGTTAAAGAGGAACCGAA
Source organism: Aythya marila (assembly GCF_965140915.1). Lineage (NCBI taxonomy): Eukaryota > Metazoa > Chordata > Aves > Anseriformes > Anatidae > Aythya > Aythya marila. Next base: position 13,508,780 of record NC_139046.1, read on the forward strand.
TCAGGACAAGTTCATGTCTGAGTCAACATCAACTTGATAGAATTGCTGCTTTTGGCAGTTAATGTTGACAATTAGTACAGTGCCCTTATTGTATGTGTGAGGGACTTGAGTTCCTTTAGTGGACACAGAGTATAAAAGCCAAGGAAACAGCTGCTGGGCACATAAATGTCTCATTAGAAAGATATGTATTTAGAAAGATAGATTTGTGTTGCTGGCCTTAATTCCTTGCCTTAAGTGTCTTCTTTCTGATGGTCAGACATAGCAGTGCAACTGAATAAAGGGAAGCATTTTTGACTGGCTAGTGTACATCAGGTCCCGTACACATACTGACTGCATTCACGTTACTTGTCACTTGATACAGTTATGAGATCTGAATGATTTTCAGTCACTTCAGTGAAGGCTGTATTTGAAACCTGGTCCCAAAGCCGCAAGGCAAGTGTATTACATACCTGTCAACTAACAAGACTTGCCAAAATGAATCTACTCATATGAACACATGATCATTATTGCTGTTCACACTGTGAAACACTATATACTGTGACAAAAGTAAAAAGCAAGAGGATTATTATGCTAGACAGTCACTTACTAAATATATTTATTGTGGATAAATGAATACTCCTTTTATAACAAAAATGTGAGCTTTTGATAAATTTCTAATATTAAAAAATGTGATATGGCCAATTTAGTAAAACTTGACCTTTTCCTCTTGTAAAGAATAAGAAAATATTTACATTTCTTGGATGAACAAAGCCTTTGTGCTGAAGACTACTAAATATTCCACACAGCAAGCACAAGTAGAAGCAAATACAACTAACAATTGGATGACTCAGGCCAATTTTTTTTTTTTACTTTTTTTTTTTTTTAAATAAAATACTTAATAATTCATCATATGTAAGTTATAAACTACTTACTAATTAACAAAACCCTGCCATTGTCACATCAGGGGAATGTATAATGTACTGCTTGTATTTTCTAGGTTTGTGTGAGAAGGATGGATCAGTGAATTGGTGAAGTTGACAAGAAGTTCACTGAAAAAAATAATTGAATCAGCTCCTTGAAATGGAATTCGGAAATGTACTTTCTTATATGAAACTCCCACAGGAGAGAAGAGAATCTAAGGGTATAGAAGAAGATTTAGAAGTTAGTTTCACTGTCAGGTCTAGTCAATTGACTGTCTTCCAGACGTCTTCAGTGACCAAGGACTAAAGAGATGTCAGATTCCTGCTAGCCATGTAAGAGCTTATGAAATAGAGATGAATGTGGCTCTTGCACAATGTTAGTTGATCGCCATTCCATCAATTTCACTATGAGCAGAAAAAATGCAAAATGCTTCAGAACGCGTCAGACAAAATATTAACCTTTGTGTTTTAAGATCCATATTGAAAACTAACCCTATAGTAGGCACAGTTACTTTATCTTCGAAGTACTAACTTACTTCCTGCTATTTCCTTGTACATATTTTATTAATTTGAAGATATTTTCCCTCCCTCAACCATGAAAACTTTATTGAAAATGAATGTTACAACTCATTAAATCCACTAGGCTTCTTTAGTGCAACATCTAGATATTAGTAGCATTTCTCTTTCTTCAAGAATAAAGTAAAAAGAAATCTAGTCATTATTATTGACAAAGATTATAAATAGCTTGGAACAGTCTTGTTTGAATTACATCTAGTATGAATGGCAACTTCAAAAATAACATGTACTACTGAATATCTTCAGGATAAGCCAATGGTTTCTTTGTTAGAATATCTAGTGAATAGTTTAGAAGATAGAAATTACACAGCTTATAAACATAGTAAAGTTTTGTGCATATGCAAAAGCTGGAGTGATCTTCGAGTAACTAGTTAAGGATGTAATACAAAATATATAATAAATGAATACTTTTGATCATATCAGTGTTTTGAATTCCCTTTCATTTGGTAAGAGAAAACCAGCAACTATTCTGATTCAACTCTCTTCTTTAAAAAGAAGGTTGTCTATTTCACGACCATTGATCAACCAAAGTTATCTCAGCCTACATACTTTTCTCCAATGTTTCCTAGATTCTGCTGGCTTCTTGGTGTGAGAAGTAGAATGAACTGGTGAATAATTATCTCATCCTTGTTCTGTCTGGTCTTTCTGTAGTTCTCAACATCATGGGACCCAAATGATTTTAAAGAAAATTTTCATTGAGTTTAGGCCTTCTTCTAATATAATTAGAAGATTAATTTCCAAGTAGTTAGTTCTTGCTGAAATCTTTCCAGTTCACTCAACTGTGTTGTCTAATTTTTATGTTAAGCTAATCAAAGGTGCTGACAAACACACCAGACAGGGAGCTATCAAGGTTAAACAACTAATAGTCCTTCATTTTATTTTATGTAAGACTTGGATTTTAGTGTCATACCTTTCCATATCATCAAGTGATATAAGTATTTGGATAAATAAGTGATTATAACACCATTGGAGAACATAGAATGGGAACCTTGTTCATCTGTTTAGGCTCTGTAGTGATGATAATGAGATATAAGCTGTGACCTTCTTATCTCACATCATGCTGAAACTATAAAAGGCAACAACAACAACAACCAAACAACCAAACAAACAAATAAATGGAAAAAGTCAAGCACATGCACACAGAAAGACCCAACAGAGTTAGAACCTTACAGTCCAGAATTTAATTTGTCATGGGTGTGTATAAATTAGTTAATTAATTATCTGTCTCAGTTACAGAATTTTTTTTCACTCACTGTATTACACTGTTACATTGCCTGTGTGAAAGGATGTTACTCTGGGTCCAAAACACTATCAAAATATCTTTTTAAAAGCTTTTTGTTAAAAAACAACCAACCAAACATACAAAACCACCTCAACCCCAATTCAAAAATGTTCAGTGTTTATTATAGTGTGTTCAAATCTCCTTAAAGAGTTGACTAAATGTAATTTTACTTTTGCTTATCATATAGAAAAAAAGGGCAGTTGACTGACAAGACCCTTTTTTTACAATAAGTAAGAAAGCTTACTTATTAAAATTGATGAAAAACATCTATATAGTACAGATGAGAAAAAGCCCCCGCAAATTTTAAGATACTGATTGATTATATACAAATAGATGACTGATTACTGTTGTCATAAGAGATCTGTACACTGATCCAAACTAATGAGTATGTAAAGAAGATTCCTATTGTATCTTCCAGAGGTGAAATACCAGTTTGGTTTTAGGGCTGAGGCTGGTGGGAGAGGAGGGGAATGGGGTTACAATTAACTGTTGTTTACCATTGATTTTTTTTTTCTCTTCATCTTTATAAATATCTCAGAGACTTCTTTTTGTCCATTTGCATTTGCACCTCTGAATAACTATATTTAGTATTAGTGATTTTTTGTGGTAAAATAGATTTAAAGCTTTTATAAATAAACATCTCTAAAACTTCAAAATCTCAGCCTCTATACATTGCATTAGACAGGTCTGTGAAGGGGGAGAGAGAAATAGTATAACTAATAAATGATTTAAGAATGTGAAATGATTTTAAATTGCTCCAGCCAACAAGGAAAGCAGGCATTTTACCCAGCGTATCTATCACATAAGTATTGTAGATTTCTCTTACTTCTACCAGCAGCTTCTCTTAGTCAGCCTGCTATCAATATATTGCTTTTGTTTGTGACACAATAGGCTTTCCACTATAATTTAGCAGGTTTTACTGCCAAAGAGAAATCCTATGTGTTCTTTCTCTCTCCATATATGCACAATCACTATGAGGAAGGCTTTTACTTATTGTTTTTGTTGTTGTCATTTTTGTTCTGTTTTGTTTTAATTTCACATTTACTAATAATATGCTTTTCAGAAAATGCAGGTACTTTTACAACATCATACAAGTGGTGTGTTTTGAAGGAGCAATACGGAGCTTGTTGCCCTTTGATGTAAATTTGTGAAGATAGATTATAGCATCAAGATGTTTCTCTGTGCATAATAAACTACTGAGGACAAAGTTCATGGCTGAGAATTGTGTAGGATACAAGTGACTACCTTCACTACAATCAATTATTAGGATGATTATATTGTGTCTGAAGAATATGATGCTAATGACTAGCTAACACTTAGAAGAGATGCTCTTGACTTGAAAACCAATGACAGTTAAATGCAACAAAGGGAAAGGCCTATATGTTGAGCTAGCAGCTCTCTAGTGTTGATAATAAATAATTAAAAATAACAAACTTTATGTGTGGCTTGACAGTATACATGTCCTTTAAGTATATTCTGCTTTGTAAGGAACTTTGCACAATGACAGCCTAAGAAAGGTATACTAGTGCATCCCACACAAAAAAAAAAACTGCACAGGAAAGCAGGGAGTTAAACACCCTTCCTGTTGGGAGCGCCTAAGCAGGATTAGCTATGTACTTATTGCTAACCTTCTACTCCCCTGTATTCCAAACAAATAAATAATTGAAACCCATTACTTCTTTTAGGGGTTTGCTCACATGCTTTCTATATTCACATCAAAGCAGAGATCAGTGTCAAAGAGGCAGCCACATTTAGCTGAGTCTCTCAGAGACTACTGATTAATTAGTTTTGCATTTTGGAAGTGAATCCAAAGATGTTGTAAATAGTGTTTGTTTTTGCTATTGCCAAAACTTGTTTAGGAGCACTCTGGAGGATGACGGTGATGTACTCAAGATGGTTGTAAAAGAAAAGGGCAATCAGTTCAGGTGTGCATGTGCCAACATTCCCCCCGCCCTCCTCCCCCCTCCCCCCTTAGGTTTCTGCATGATTTTTCAGAGGACTGCCTAAATGAAATGCACACTGGTATCAATAGAAGGGAAAGGATGGGGTGGAAATGGAAGTCCTAACATTTCCCTTAACCAACCCAGTGTAAAATGGAAGTTACACCAAGACTGACAATTCAGTTCTTAAAGAAAAAATGAAATACTGCCTTAGATAAGGGAGATGTAGGGGCTGTAAATTCTGTTTAAAATGTCACCTTTCAAAAGTTATTAGGGCTCGTTTTTTGTATAACTCTTTTTTTTTTTTTTAGTTTTTGTTTTTAACTGAAGTGTGGTGATATGATGTATGGGGGGTACTCAGTTATGGCAAATATTGCCTACAAAACTGTGTTCATACTGTTATTTGCCTTTCTGTCTCTGTCTATATCAACTCCACATGCTGCTCTGGTGGCCTGCTTTGTACTTAATATAACTTGTCAAAACACATCTATCAGATATATGAAAAGGCAAACCTGGGTGGCCAGACTAGTCCAAGCCTGGCGTGGATTGCATTTTACCAAGACCACAGAAATCTCTTCTCCTCCATGAGATTAAGATGAAAAGCAGAGTTCATTGTTGTGCAACCAGATTTTAAAATAATTACACATACGCTAGTACATTAGTAGGCCATTTGTGTTTATTTGAATCCCACATACTCTACTTTTATGTGGATTTTAAGTGATTTTTAAAGCTGTCAGTACAGAAAAAAAAATAATAAAAGTAATGTTACCACTTGTTTTAGGTTGCCTTATTATTATTATTATTATTATTTTTTTTTTTTTCCAATCCCTTCCTTTATTTGCTTCATGCTGAGCTGCTACCATCCCAGTACCTTATCTCTGTCCAGGAAAGGTGGGGTATGTGGTTCCCTTTGGCTATTGACAGACATCTGTCTCTCCTTTGAACCATGACCAATGCCACCAGAATACCTTACATCTATGATATGCTCAGTATTCACTCTCTAATTGCCTGGGAGCTCATGCTATGTGATACAGAATGGAACATAATTTTGAATACGGAGTGGAACTCACTTGTTGATCCAGTGATATCTCCTTCAGCTCTCACATGTATATTGCTCTGCAACATGTAAATATGCTTGATTGTTGCTCCAGCAAATTAACTGATTTTATAGATTTTCCTTCAAATTTCAATATTAAAATATTTTTAGGGAAATTAAGAGTTGCAAAAAACATTAAAACCCTGCACCACATAAAGCTCCATTTGCAGCATGTTTATGCTTACCTTCCCAGTGCACAGGTGAAACAAACTATTTCAAACATGACTTTCTGAAGAAAATTTTGCTAGGATTTCTCAAAGGAGAAATTCAATCCTATTGAATTTATGGGCTGAAAATCACTTCCTCTCCAACCAAGGTATGCAATCATTCTATAAAATTGTTGCAGCCTGGGATCTCCTCAGAAGTGCAAAATGTGCAAAAGAATGACCATGAAAATATATTAACATTTTTATCCTGTTTGAGCAGCTATTACACTTGCATTCAAAGAAATGCCTGAAGCACAACTATTCCAGCACAGCTAGAATCCTTACAGTCTTAGCTTTCCGCAGTGTTTATAGGTTACCTCTCAGTCTGCAGACTGAAAATCATTGAAAAACACAAGTTTCTTTAAGAAAGATAACCCTTACCTGCCAGGTAGATGTATACTGAGTTTCTAGCTGCTGGAGGGAGAGGGGTCTCCAGGAGCAATGCAGTATCCATCAGTGCTTCAGAATAGCTCCACATTCTCTTGGCTCACTGGGTGGCTTCGAGTTGGTTGTGAAGTTAGGGATTATCATTGAGTGCTCTGTAGTTGTGTAAGGGGGGAGAAGAAAGGAAATTGGAGGCATCCTGCCAATATCCTTAGTGCTTATATGCTAACCCCACTGGAGGACAGCAACGTGAGTGAACTGCTTAGGAATGGCTTGCTGGATGTCATTACAGTGACACCACAAACAGGAAAACTGACACAGAGAGGTAACATTTTTAAGCTTAGTGGAGACATAATAAAGTGGAGTTCTGTTGGCTGTGCTGGCACTGAGAGAGTCAGCAGCAATCATCTTTCTTCTAATAACCAAATGTGCTGAACACGAGCTGGTTATTGCAAACACAATTATTCAGTAATTGGATAAGCTTAAAATATCTTGGATACATCCTTGATCCAAGAGCTGGCAGCTTATTGATTATATCATTGTTTGGCAAAGAGGCCTGCAGGCTGCAGGACTCATAAGATCCATACCCAGAGCAGACTGCTGGACCTGCTATCATGGAATAGGCTCCAAGTTACTGATTCAACTACATTGTTGGAGAACTGGCACAGAGCCTGCTAGGCGTAGAAACAAAATGCTTTAAAGATCTAAATATTAAAGATCTAAACACTAAACAAGAGCTGTGTAACAGCATTCTTGCAAGGCTTGCCTGCCCAAGACATGTAACAGCACAGGGTGGTGAGGGGAAAGCATTATAGGACAGCGTGGCACACCGGGGCATTGCTGATAGAATTGGTTTTGTCAAAAGTCATCATTAGGTCCAGTTTGATTTTTTAATCTAAACCTCTGCTGAAGAAAAACAAAACAAAACAAAACAAAACAAAACAAAACAAAACAAAATAATAATAATAAAGCCACCACCACCACCAAAATCAAAACAGCCTTAGCTTCTTCTCTGCTTTCCCATTGCAGGGCAAAGAAAGCACATTAGAAAAGCATTAGTCCTAAAGCTCAGGCAAAAACTGAAGTGAGTGTATGCTCGGCAGTCAGGTAAGGAAGCTGACAAAATTTAGTCTTTTTCAGACCAATGTAATACAAAACACTTTTAAGGAAAATTGTAGCTAAAGATGAACAATGATTACATAATTTGAAGGTGCTGGAGAGGGAAGTTGTTATTATGGCTGAATGTGAAATTAGGCAGACCCGAACAGGTGGGTTGAGGTGGCCCTTAAAATCTTACTGGTTTTAGTTAAGCTAAACATATATGTCTAAGTATCTCTGCCAGATTTATTTTCCATTTCTGAATAAGGGGAAATATCTTGAGTTCAACAAATATTGAGGGTATCTAACTACAAAAACATATTTTGATACCTAAGGCAGTTGACAAGATTTTAAGTCCCACCTGTACATGAACCTCAAAGGATTAAATGAATGGGCTTAATTTGGATAAAAATTCAAATGCCTAAGCAAAGTTTATCCAACATAGACAGTACTACCTTAGTGTCTTTCATATGCCTTTATTTACTCTAGGCTCAGATCTCAATTATGTTGTGTGAACAAAGGAAATGGATCTCCTTGCCATGCAAGGAATAGTCATCAATGTGAGTAAAGTTGGCAGTATCAAGATTTTAGCACAATGGGTGAAAACCGGTAATAACGCAACTTTATCTGACTACTGTAAGTCATCCAGGCCTATCAAGCAGTAGCTTCAGCAAGGGTTTCTAAGCTTTAATCATTGTCGACCAGGCTATAGTCTCTAACTTATTGAAACAGCTGATCTTCCCCTGAGTGACCTGTCTGGTTGCATTTGTGGTACCTGACCTACATTGCAGTACTTTCTTTGGTACCATCTCGTCATCTGATGTCCCATGAAAGCACTCAGAATCGGAACTCACTCCCAATAAAGGATGATAGTTAAATGAAAATAAAAACACATTTGACAGCCCACAACAAAGGCAAATCTCAATGGCTTTTGCATGTGTTTGCCTGCTGAATCAGACAGTAGTTCCTGTCCCCACAGTCCTGCTGGATGATGGATCACCAAAATGACAAAAAATCAGGATAGTACTTTGCACTGTATTCTTTCTTCTCTCTGAAATCTTGGTAAAATCAGGCATGCTAATTAATCCTCTGTTTCCCTGAGGTTTACTGTTAGACCCGTTTAACAGGTGGGTAAACCAATGCACAAAAGTGTTGTGACTTGCCTTCTCTGAACTCTACACCCACTTTGGGTCAAGATGCTCCAGCACTCCAGGCTTTATTTAGAACAACCCCATCATCTCTTTAATGGTAGGCAATTTCCCTTCCTTTAGGATGAATCTTACATCCTCCCTATTTGCAATTTAAATATCATGGAAGATGAATGAGTCAATGGTAAAACTCCCATTGAGTTTAAGGAGTGTAAGGACATGAAATTTATTTCTGAAGAGCTTGTGTGCTTGAAAGCATTTGTTTTTCTTTCCCTCCCCCCAGCCCACAATGTTATTAACCAGTTGAATAACAAGTACTGCCTCTCCCTGCAGACTTGTGCTCAGTGTATTCAGGTTTTCACCCACTTAGCACAAGACCACATCATAGTTGGAACGGAAAGGTAGCTGCCATGTTTATACAATAATTTCCAGTTTTAATTGTGAGTACTGTCTTGGACACTTAAACTTTCCTAACCAGGGGATTCGTATTGCAGTGTGAGAGAACATTCCTGTGAAGGTAAGATTTCTAAACTTCCACTTGCATCTGACATGGTAATAACTATGACCCCCAAATTATGTCTGCCGATTGCAACCCCATAGCACATACCAGTAGACATTACCCTAAGCTTTCTCAGCTTTACAGGTTTTCCTATATTGAGTCCACTCTATTAATCAGGAGATAACACAGTAGTTTCTGCCCACAGTCTGTGAGCTGCAATCAGTGGCACACATGATTTCAAAAGCCATATTCCAGAGGCTTTCTCACCAGTCTCAAGTGTATGGGGAAAAGTCTCATCCCCTTAATCAAACAAATTAGGAAGGTAGATTTTTTCCACTTGGTGCCAAAATACTAAGGACATTGGCACTTCCATTCTACTTCTGTTATCTTTTTGGCTTTTTCTGTACCCAGTGTTAGTTGATGGCAGACACCAGTTTCAGCTAACAGCCTCCTGCACAGTGCCTAAGACAGCTTCTATAGAGAAGGGGGAAGGGGAGAAGCTTGCATGCGGCTGCGTAACCCTTCTTCATCCCTCTGGGAATTGGCTCTTGTTCTATTGTGGACCTGAGAGGCTGCCTTTTCACTCAGTTGATTTAATTTAATTAGCCTCTGTGAAGCAGAGGCTTAGAGTTGCTAAACCAAAGCTCACAAGAATCTAGTTGACAAAATGCAAGGCACAGAATCAAAAGCTAATTTTTTGCAAAGTTCACTTGTGGACCAACGTGAACTACATGGTAAAGATCAAAAAGTCTTAGACATTTGTCAAAAATATGAGGCTTCAAAGACGGAGTAATTTAGCTTAATTCTGAGGAGCATTAGCAGACCTGCAATAAAGAATTAAGTCTTGTCTCTGGTGCTTCAGTAAGATTTTCAGATATGTGGTTCTGTAATTCAACAAAATACTGCACCGTATGTGCAAAATAATAATAAAAATATTCCTTGACCCATTTTCTTAAGCTTCATTCCCAATTATCTTTAGTTGCTTCTGAAAAAGAGACTTTTTATTTCAACTATGGAATATCTATGGCTGCTTTACTTTAAAAGTTCTTCCTATTTCGAAAGAAATTATGTTATCTAGCTGTATTTTCCATTTAAATTTATCACTCTTTGATTGTATCCAGCAGGTTTTCCTCACTCTATTGTTAGGTATTTGAACCTATTTCAGTTTCCTCATTTATTTGCTTGCTGTCTTCTGAGGTTTGCACAAGCACCAGACGGTCAACCAGAAAACAGCACAAGCTAAACCCTTCACCTTCACTATCAACTTCCTTTCCTCTTTAGAAGAAAACAAATACTGGCATACATTAAAGCTTTTACCTCTGTTTTGATGAGCTTTTTAAAACAGAGTCTGTAATCCTAGATTCCACACAGTCCCAGTAATTCCTTATCTGTGTAACCTCACCAAGGATGAAGGATTATTTATCTTTCTCATAAGAGTACTTTGCAGGTCCAAATGAGCTTTCTTCATCAGAAAACTAGTGCTCTTGAAAATGTCTGTCTCACTATATAGTTCTTTTTTGTGTTACATTTTACATTGAGGAGTAGTAAATGAAGAGACAGTGATGGTTCAGTAAGTCAAAAGTATGAAGAAGCAAGAAAATAATTAAAAAATAATTATTTTTCCTTATTTTAAATATGCTTTTCTGAAAATATGGAAGCGGAATGCTCTGCTTTTTCAACATTGTATTCACACTAATTGATTTATTTTTTATTTCACACACTTCATTGTGGAGCATATCACATTCTATCTCCTACCTCTGGATGTGGAAGTGATTGTAAAAGTAACAGGTTGGACCAGTACAGCAAACCTGTCCCTCCCTCACAAGTTACTGCACTAAGTCACTCAGTGTCTTTCACTTAGTTGAATTAAGCAGTGGCCTACTCTCTTCCATACAATATTTTTTGCAAGACTGCTGAGTAAATGTTTTCGGCATGGTCTCATTTAGCAGATATTCCCATGTGGCTTCCATGCATCCCCATACTAATACTGTTCTCTATGTACACATATGTACACAAGGATTGCATTACTTGATGCCCTTTTGATCTAAACATAAAATAAATAATAACAGTTTAAAAAATAAATATAAAAATCCCAAAGTAATAAAAAGCCAGGTTTCTTTTCAAGCTACTGGGCAACATCACGATTCCCCTCTTCTGGGTCCTTCACCTGTGACTGCTGACTGCTGCAGATCATTTGTGCAACCCTAGTTGCATTCTGAATCTCTCTTTTCTCTATTGCTGGCATTGGCTGTTCCCTTGAATTTATATGTGTGTGTGTTTTTTTTTTGTTTGTTTGTTTGTTTGTTTGTTTGTTTGTTTTTCCCCTTTCTCTTACTTTTTTGGCCTCATAACCTCCCTTGAGTCTTCAACCACTGTTAAAACACTGTGTATCAGCTCTTACCCACTTGCTCCTACTGGGTGGGAAAGCATTAAAACATTGGGAAGGATGGTTATTCTCTCTTTGCCAGCCTGTTTTTTTTTTGAGGGAGATTCCCCACTGGTGTAAATAGCTTAGCTTCTATGAATTCATGTTACTTATGCTGAGGATCTGGGCCTTTGATTTACTTTTCCCAGCTGTAGCCATACTGGCTTGTTCATTTACTTTTATAACTGTGCCATTCAATTCCATCTGAGCACTACTATGGCACTGTGATTTAGCTTAGACCCTACTTAACACAGAATTTATTGTCTCAGTAGATAAATGATGACTGTATACTATTTCTCCTAATAACTTGCATACTACTGATAACATAATGTGTACTGCACATTTGATGCGTAAGGGTCCCAGGTGCTTTATAACATAGTATATGAACTATATAAAAAGATAACTTCACTCCCTGCTGAAATGCAGCCATCTCTGCTGTGAAGCATGTATAACCACACTGCAGAACAGTTTGGGATGCAAAGTGGTGTCCAATTGAAACTGCAAGGGGAATTTTATGTAAGTAGAATATAATTACCCAAGCTGGATGTCAGCCAGGACTCAGGGAACACCCTGGATCTTGGAGGAACTGCCAATGGGAGATGGAGATGTTACTACAAGCATACATGTTATACATGTTCTTGTTCCTTGATCAATTCCAAGAGGATAACTTGTTGTCTTTTAATTTCCTCTTTAATGCTTATCTTTTTTTTTTTCTTTTTTTTTTTTTTTTATCAGCTGCTCTTTCTGCAGCCTTATTATGTGTCATGTTCTGATTTCTCTCCTTATATTTCCTCTCCTACATCTCAGACATCCCAGTATTTCCTCCTTGCTTCTCTCCCCCCTCCCCACCACCCAAGTCTTTCATCCAAAGCACTTCTAGTCCTAGTAAAAAGGACAAAATGAGCTGTTTATATCATGTTGTTGAATAAAATGTTTGCTATATGAGGGTTCACCATATAAGTACATACAGAATTTGCACAATCAAAAATAAATAAAACATGTTTGTTTGCTTGTTTTTCCCCTGATACTTAAATGATTTATCCCCCTGCCTTTCTAGGATCGTGCTATTGAGGGAAGGTGAAATTCCCTAAATGGAATGTCCATACCAAGAACCCTACACACAACCTCCTCCATATCTCCTTAAAGCTTACACTAAAATCAGTAGCAAAGCTCTTCAACCACAAAAGGGTTTGCTCCTGGAAAGCCACATGATGCTGAGGTGAATATAGGTAGTAATAAAAATGAAACAGTTTAATTTTTCAGCTCACTATATGCACCAGCCCTCCGTTGGCTTCTGAGCTGTCCCACAAATACCCATAGCACAGCGGCAGCTTGTCAGCTCATCCTGGTGCAGCTGCCCTTGGGTAAGGCTTTCACTCCGAAATGCATTACCAGGTGTCATGGGTTATATTTCAGTGTTTGCTCCACCTATGCTTAGCTCTCCAATATTTCATTAAGAAGCCTTGGCCAACTTGAGAGATTCAGAGCAGACTTCATACTGCTTTTGGCTAGGAGTCATTACTGGTCAGAATGGCTGGGAGTGCTGTTTGTGTGTTCATGGAAAGAGAGGTCTCTGTCTTCTGCAGACACCAAAATCTTGGCAAAACTAAAAATCTTCTCCTATATCTTAAAATATTAACTATTAAATCTGTTAAACACTTAGAGAACAGTATGCTGCCTGACCCTGGTCTTTTCCCCTCAGAATAGTGTGCTCCCCTTCCTTACTCTAATTCAATTTTTCACTCTGTTAAGTGAAATCAAATGTCAAAGTTCACTAAACTATGCTGGGTGAAATGTGATATTTTTCTCTTGACTTCGTTGCAACATTGTCTCACTTTCTGTGTGAAATGTTCCACTCAGCTCCACTCTGTAATCAAAGGCTGATGAAATATCAAGGCTCAATTAATTATTACAGTGCCTAGCAGCACTGCTGAAGTTGGTGGGTGGAGAACTCATTCCTTTTAATTTTGCATTGAGCTCTATCCTGCTGCATGAGTTCTCTGGTCAGGATCTCAATGTGCACTCTATGGAGATTTTTATTTGAACTTCACACATCGGGAGATATGCTATATCGATACAGTCCTAAAGTAAACGTTTATTTGTTTTCCTTTGAATACTATCGTCTTTTTTCCTCTGGCCTGTGCACCTTGAATTCCTTTGAAATTTTAGTGTTATTGTCCTGTTTGCTGAATTGATTGTCAGATGGTTTTCTGTGAGCATGATGAGTCTCTAGTAAAGTGCCAACTAACTATGCAACTATGTGAATAAGGAGGATGATGGTTACAACAAGAGTTGGAGTATTTTAGAATGAAAAATAGAAAAATCTTCCCTGTCAGTATGTCTTTCTCTTTCTTAAAGCAAGAAAGAATAAGAGATTTCCTTTTGGCTGGAAATTCTGCAGATGTTCATTTTTGTGTATTTAATTGGCTGCATTGTCAGTGACATGAACTTTTGCTAAGGGAAACTAAAAATACTTGAATAATAAACAGAAATGGAGGGTAATAATTATATGTGTTATTTACTGGAAAGTGTCAAATTTATTATTATGGACATCATTGTCATCAGGGTTATTGCTGTTGTTATAGCTTTGCTGAGATACATAATTCCAAAACTCAGAGGAGCTGACTGTGCTGTGTACTGGGTGAACACAAAATAAAAATCTGATCCCTGCTGCAAAGAGCTCGCAGGCTAGGGAAAGAATTGGTAGTACAGATTTGATTATTATTACTATTTTTTTTTTTTTTTCTGAAAGAAGAATTCATTTGTGATTAAATATCTTTTATATTCTACCAGATGATTTATAAATGCTTTAAAAACTCTGGGACTGCTCTAAACTCCATTGAAATCAATGCAAAAGCACAGCTAGGACTGATTTATTCCTTGTCATGTGGAATCCTACAGCTTATACGTACCAGAACCATTTTCTGTAGCACTGAAATGCGACCACTTCTGGTGTGGAATATAGCAACTTTTAAACATTTTCTTCCAATAATAAAAATAATAATGATAATAAAAGCTTGATTCTTTAATGACAGAAAACAAAGAAGACTATCTTTACCTCATCAAGCTACTTGGCAGAGTATAAGATCTGGCCTAGTGCAATTGTCTTCTTTTGAGTTTGCTGAGGATACTGGCATAATATCTCTGTGTTTTTTTTTGTTTGTTTTTTTTTTTTTTTCCATCTGATCTCAAGTGACCGCAACTGTTCAGAGCTTTGGTTTTCTCTGATCTAAATGATTGCAGCTCAAGCACCAGAGTGTCCCCAAGCACCATGCTGGGAGGCTGGCTCCGCACTGACTCAGAGGGAGCATTCCCATCTAGCTGACTCACCAGCACTCAAATGCACTGCCAGCAATCCAGATATTAAACTGATTCTCCATCAACATGGGGAGGGGGAGGGAAGAGAACAGATTAGTTTTCAAAAATGAAATACTGATGGTACTGAGTGCATCAATTGGACCATTTTGCCATATGCAATAGACCAAACAAAACAACTTAAATGGCCAAGTTTGTTAAGTTTGCAAAGCAGATGCTGTGCGGGCTGCTTCTGCTTTTTTTTTTTTTTTTTTTTTTTCTTTCACAGGATTGTTTATTCCATATTGCATCCAGACAAATTCATTGTCCTTTCAATGGGACTGCACAAGCATGGCTTGCGAACTTCATTTTTTCCCCTCCATTTCTAGCTATACTGTGTGAAATATGTGTAAAGAGAAGGTTTGTAAAGTCATTATCTTTTGTTAGATCAACTGTTACAGTTGGTAAAAAAACAACAAACTCTAAGGCACACAAGCCCTTTGTCAGGTTTGACACTGTAAAAAGACAGCAATGATAAAAAGTAAGCTCTATGTCCTATTATTTTTGTTTATTTACATGCTAGGCTTATAAGGTTACTACCAATTAACCAATAATGCTTTTGTAGTAGATCTGTCATTGGTGTTGGATGATGTAAGCTTTTATGATATTTCAAAAAAAAAAATCACATTTCTTTTTTTTTTTTTTTAATTTTATTTTTATAAAATACTTTTAGAAGGGTAACTTTAGAGCAGTACTACAGGGCTGTTCCTGCCTTGATGATCTAGGATTGTATGGGTATTTTTTTTCTGTGGAGAGAAAGTAAATTTTAATTTTACAAGTATAACAAGAATATTTAAGGAATGTATAGGAAAATATAGCAGAAGGAGCACAGAAAACACTAAATTTCATAAGGGTTATCACTGTTGTCATGATTTAGAAATATTTCTCACTTAATGGTACAACATAGAAGAGGGTTCCTCAAACCTCATCTCTTTCTATTCTCTTTCCTTACCATTTTCCATCCCTGTCAGCACAAGATGAGTGCTTATTAGATATTTTCCTCTGGCTGAAGTGAAACACAATTGTGAATGTTAGACGGGAAGTCATGTGTCTTCTATTATTCTACATGTATAATTTAGCTCATGGACAAAGACCCAGTAATGGAGCACAGATACATCAAATACATTAGGATTCAATTAATTTGTTAGCTCTTGGCCTCCTAGGCACATGTAGGTGAGATATAAGAAAGTAACAGAAACAATACTCTTTTTTTTTTTTTTTTTTGCTATATATTAAAAAAAATTAATGAAGTTCATCAGTGGAAATAAAAAGTATTTTTAGGGCAGATAATGAAAGGAATGAAGGAAATGACAGTAACCAGTGAAGACAGCCTCAGTCTGGCCATTCCCCCATATCAAGAAAAGACCCAAACTTGATTGCACATTAAGCGGAAAGATTTGGTAGTTTGATTGAGAAAGCATGCTTAGTTTTTTAACAATAGACATTAAGCAGCTGTGGAGTTTTGTGCTAAATCTTATTACTAGAATTAGATTGTTTAACCTTTCTTTGGGAAAAAAAAAAAATCCATAGAAAAATTGAATAAAATATTTGAGTTCTTAATACCTCAGTGTACGTTGGAGAACCATTCTTCTTTCTGTAATAACACATGAAGTGCAGTGCACTAGATTGCATTTTTAATGCTTCAAGAACATTACTTTGCAATGAATGTGCTTCAGAAAAACAGTTTTGCTGTGTATTTTATTGGCTGAGTTAACACAACAAATACTATAAATCCAGTAATTACTAATTGCCTCCTCCATTATAATGTAAGAAATGAATCATAAACCTTTTATTACTTTAACGGTGGACTACAGGAAGGATTAATCTTCCAGTGAAGCATTTTTCATATTTACCTGGTTTCTTCTGTTATACTGTACTCGTTTGCTCTTCCCAGTCTTCCTATTTAATGCTCTGTAGTGGCCCCTACTGGGAAAGACATGCCTGGAACTTAGCAAAAGCCTTGACATCTGGTGATAGGTCTATTTAGCTGTTGGTGGTTTAGCAATTACCCCTTGGTGGGGAGAGGAAACAAAATTAGGAGGCAATTCTAAGTAACCTTTTACCATCCTTTGCTCTAGTTGTGGCATGCACACTGCTGCTACATCTGTAATGCACCATCTCAGGGTGCCTGAAAGCTGGTGTAAAGATGCGCCTGACAATGGGAAACTGAGGATCATGAAGTATTACATAAATGAATACTATCAGGAGAGAAGTATTATAGTCAAATATTTATGCAGATTTTGTGTTGAGCCCCTGACATAATTTAATCATGCAACTAGATGCATTTTCATTGCATAAACTCATATTGGTTAATAAATCTGGGCTTTGCTCTTGAATTTGAGTAGTTTACAGTAGTGTTCTGAATGTCTTTTTCATGTGATATTTACCTTACTGCTGTTGCTATTTTTATTATTATTATTAAAGATTTTGGATTATAATGTAACCTAAAGTCCTAACTAAGATTTGACCCTGTCTGGTAGGAGACATATAAATGTATATGAAAAGGTAGTTCCAGCTCCAGGAAGTTGTAAGTGTAGTGGGAAGAGAAGGAGGAGTTTAACTACTTTCCTATTAAGTCTGTGGTTAAAGAAGGCAGAGAACTAAGATCATGCCTAGTTACAAGTTTTCTCTGTTCTGTACTATCTCCTTCCAAGGAAAAGAACACAGATGAAATCTCTTACATTACTTACTATGCACTAAGGATGCTATCCAACATATATAGCCCAAATGGTCCTGATTGGAAGAGAAATTCCTTGTAAATATTTTATCTGTTTCAAAACTAGACTCGGTTGTAAAAGGAATAAGTGACCTGCAGCAGAAGACTCTCTCTCTCTCTCTCTCTCTCTCTCTATGTATATATATATATATAAATTTATTTATTTATTTATTTATTTATGGGGAGGAGAGTGTCTTCCATAGATATGTAGTCATCTTTGAGCTCTCTTTATCAGTGAAAATCCAAAGCATCTCCCCTGAAAACAGTGTGTTTATGGCATTTTACAGCTGGACAGTGACCCAGAGTTCTAGGTAAAGTACCCAGTTCTGGAACTGGAAAATACTGCAGAAAAGGAGCAGAAGAGTCTCAGAAAACAAAGCTTAGGAGCTTCAATTAACTTAAAGGAATTGTTTTCAGGATGATGTTTTCCCTCTTCAAATACCAAAAAGGTGTGAGCAATCAAATTAGGTTGAACACATTAGTTTTGTGGCATCTAGGGTCAGCATATCATAAGGATAGATACCACAGTGATTGCTACCAAAATGGATGCTGCTCTATAGTTTACAATCCAGATCGGTTCCTGCAAACATCTTTGTCATACAGGATCCTTTGTTTCCCCCATATTTCCAGAAATGAATGATCTGTACACATAACTAAAGACTTATGTGAAAGACTGAGTTCTTAAAACTTGGTGAGTAGCAATATACAGCACATGAAGCTAGGTAGAAGGGAAGGATTACAATATAGAGTGTTCAGGAACAAGAACAAGAAAAACGTTCTCCAAAAAGTTCAGCTTGCTCCTTCTGTTCTTGTGCTTTATTAGTGTTTAGAGCTGTACATGTAAATAGCGAAAACATTTTCATCCCTGGTGACCTTTTTAGTCCACCATTATCACAATTTTCTTCCTTGAAATACCACTTCCAACTCTTGCTTTCCTTTGGATGTCACACTATTTCAAATCACCTGATGTAATGATAGGTAATACGGTAATATGAGATAATATGACCAGAACAGCAGTATTGTTTCCATTGCAGAGAGAATCACCAGTGTGATGATGTTTTGATTTAAACTCAGACCCTATTCCCTTTTGTATTTCAACAACTGAGCTTAAGCGGACAACTTAATTTCATTTGATCTATATTTATATTAGAAAAGTTAAATAACAGAATATATTGGTAGAAATATTTTTCATCACCATCCAGCCAAAGCACATTAGATTACAGGTTTTTCAAAATGTACTTTATTGCTAAACTTTTTAGCTCACATTGGGTGACTGTGGAAAGGTGTAGGCTGCAGAGGGGCTGCAGGGGTAGTTGTGTGAGAAGATATCCACGCTGCACCATGTGGAATATGAGAGGGAATGAGCTGCAGGGATAAAACATTAAATTCATTTGAATTTCCGATTTAAAGACTGCAAAATATTTTAGATCATTTATTTACAAAGCTTCAAAACTATGTTTTCACATGGGAAAATACAGTAGCATCCATTCTGAGAGGAGTTAGTAATAATAGACTGACATAATTGGAGGCATACCACAGCGCTCCTAGTGCTTCTCTAACTTAGTTTTATGCTCCAGGTTAAGTCATGTTTGACACTGAAATGTGCCAAATCTCTTAACTGTCAGGAGATTTTTTACTGTTTCACCAAATCCTGTTGTTGAACACATTTTTCTTACTTTTGGTTAGTTCATATAGGTGTCTCCAAACCCTGGCTCACAGAAGAGGTAGCCTTGTGTTTTACTTTGACTGTGTTATACCATCAGTTCCCAGCCAAATCCAGCATTCAGAAATGACATATCAGCCTCCTGAATAGTTATGAGAGTGAATGTAACTAGAAGGAGAGGCAAGAAGGACAATGAATCTCACTTGCAGGAATTGCTTCAGGACTTATGATTTCTCATTCTTTTTGCAGACTTTTTGTCTATACTACTAGTATCTGAGATCTTTCTTAAAGAAAAAGAAGCCCTCTGTCTTCCAGGCTGAAATTCTCACATCACTCCAGAAGTCATAGATTTGTTTGGTTTTGTTTTTTAGAGTGTTTTTTTTTTTTTTTTTTTTTTATCAAATTCAAAAATTCCTAGTTACAATGCCATTGGTTAGGGAGATTAAGGAGGAAAAGAAATATATTAAAAGCTAAATTCAGTGCTAGTTCAGATCAACAGAAGCCTGTGGATAATCTAGCTGTTCTGTCTGTTCTGTAAAGTACAGTGCTATATATACAGTGCTATATATACAGTACAGTAATATCTGTAATATAAAGTACAGTGCTATATAAGTACAGTAATATCTACAATTACAGCTCCATAAAGAAGCTTTATATAAGTCATTCATCATCCCCATCACAATATGTTACAACTGTCCCCAGTAGATGACTGACCATGTATTACAGATGTTACTTTCTTGACTAAATATCCAGCTGATGTTGAGGAGTTTGAGTGAATGTGGGTGTATGAATGTTTGAGTATATACATATATAAACAAACACAAATGAGCAAGCAAGAACCAATGTAAATTTTATGCATGCCTTCCTAAGGTTTTAATGACAGCTCCAGCACAATCTCAGAGTTAAGGTTCATGAACAAAACAATGATAAAGGACTATCAGCTGTTGCAGCTGTTTAAAACAACAACAACAACAACAACAACAAAAAAGGAGAGAAAAGAGAGAGAGAGAGAAAGAAAGAAATGAAGAAGAAGAAGATGAAGAAAAAGAAGAAAAGGAAAGAAAAAAAGTTTTGGATAATTAAAAGGATTTTGCCTTAGAATCAAAGAGGCTGTGGATGAAGAAATCTACAGAAATTATCTAAGGCCGCCTCAACCTTAGCATTTATTATTCAACACCTCACTCATTGCCCTGATTATAAATATTTAATCACTCAACAACTGTAAGTGCTTGTGTCTTCCTGGAGGACCTGCAAGCATTAGGAAATAAAGGGATGGGGGGAGCGGGGAAGAGGGGAACTAGAAAGGCAAAGAGCCTAAAACATGCGTTGAGATTATGCAGGGACAAGTGAAAAGGTGTGAAGGACGCCACTGAATTGGGCCTTTTTAATCAGGTTGCACAAACACCTGAACGCTAATTCATTTTGTTTCTATTCACTGGACTTCAAAGCCATATTTTTTTAATTGTGTGGCAGTCTCTGACAGAGGGTGCCTTTGGAGAACAGGCAGAAAATGTTCTTAATGAAAGCAGAGCCCCGAGCAGTGAGAGGTGCCATCCGTGTACCCTTCTTTGTCTGTCACAAAAAAAAAAAAAAAAAAAGCAGGCTAGCTTGGCAGGCTTTTGGGCCTATCAATAATGCATGAGAATTACATCCGCCCTGATGCCAGGAGAAGGGAACAGCAGAGAAGAGGGTTGTGTTACCCTGAACACGTATGACTTCCTATACCTCCTCCCTCTCCATACAGAACACATGCTTTTGCATACATTCAGTAATGTATGGCATACACCCTCTCTGAAGGGGCAATATTACTTTCTTTACCTGTACAGGATATGCAGATTTCAGTTCAGTGCAGCTAGGTTGCTTGGAGCATGCTGTTTAAGCCTGAAATCCCATGAGTTTTGTTATGAGTTGTTTTTTGTTGTTGTTTTTTATCGCTAGGGGAAAAATATTAAAACAATAGGGAGGGAAACCCTCTTCACTTCTTCATACTTGACATTGTTTGGAGTGTCCCCAGTTTGCCTTCACTGTGAGGATTCTGGTTTAGACATGAACGTATTTCATATTCTTTCCTTTTATTTGTTTATTTATTTATTTTTGTTTGCTGAGCGCTGGAAAGAAAAATAAATATCTTAGGAAGAGTAAGTTTTGAATATACTTTCATGTAAGAATAAGGAACTTCCAAAAACCTCAGCACATTCAAAGGTACAGCATAAAATTAGGGATGCATGCTGAAAACTGTGAGTCTTTTTTAGCTTCTCTTCTGTAACAAGAGCTGCACCCTTGAGGGCTTATTTCTTTCCAGACAATATTGTGCACTTTCCATAATTTCTTGTATAAACATGTCCTCCACAAGCACAGCCACTGGTGATTTGGCAAAGTACTCAGAGGTCTGTATATTCTTCTCCGAAGTTTCAGGATAAAGTGTGGGCATTCTACAGTTTGTCCCAGCCAAATCTGCTGCAGATTTTCCGGGAGATTTTTCCCAAAGCATAGCTGAGAGTTAAATGCTTACTTGCATATTTTGTTCAGTTCAGTTCAGTTGAAGTGCTACTCCTGAAGCCTGCAGAAGGAAGGCCTTGGCAAGCACTTCAGCCTTCAGCTCTGAAGTTCACTTAGATGGGTGTGGTGAATCAAGCTCTCTTGTGTCCTGAGGAAGGCTGAGCATGCAGTTTAGACTTTATGCAGTTTTACATGCATAAAGTCTTCCTTGGAAAAAGTGAACTAATTGGGCAGGCAATGGGTGGATTGGCAAATACCAGACTTCTTTTCCTGAGCAGGCAAGGGGACTGAACCAAGCATACTGTTCTGGTAGAAGTGACTGGCATACAGCCTCACCATCCAGACTTTTCTAGCCCTACTTCACAGAGCAGTCTGCTCTTCTATATCAGAGATACTGCCACATTTGTCATGATGGAGCTCAATGACCAAGTAAAAATCTCAGGGAAAGAAGACAAAATTGTGGTATCCAAATGCAAATTTTTGTGCTCTTCATTGTAGTGCAACTGGATGCTGGCCAGAAAGTCTAGAAGCTGTGAGTAGTCTTATTAACAATGGCCACAAGAAAATAGAAAAGATGCCATGGCAGTAAACAAAACCTGCAGCTCTACTTTCTTTACAGAAAGAAAGTCATTCTTTCATCAGTTTTTTGTTTTGGTTTGTTTTGTTTTGGTGACTTCCCTGTGAGGGAATACAGGGATCTGCAATGGGAGTTACAAGATACTATTTTGAAGGGATTAATATTGTCTCATCCAACATAGATAAGTAGGAGAGTACTAAAGTTATGCTGTATCAACAAGATGGTACCTCATCATATGAAAGTGCAAGATTCACAGCCAGCCCTGCTGGCTGTGGTTCTGCCTCTGTATCACACACTTACAGAGGAAGAGAATCTGTACAATAATAGGGCCTTCCTCTTACACTGCCTCCTGCCTTTAGGATGGAAGTTTTGGAGGAATGCAGTCTGAAAGAGCCAGGAAAAAGGGAAATGTATCATCACTAGGCAACTTAATCATGATAGCTGTCTGAGCTAGGACAGTCACAGCTAATCTTTCAGTAATGGCACTCTATTTCCTATGTTATTGAACAAAGTACTCGAAAGCTGGCTCACCATCTCCGTTTTCACAAAAACATACAGGGATGAAAACCCACTGCCAGACTCAAGGGTAGGCTGGGTACAGCATAATTCCCTTCACTCTTCACCATTCTCAAGGACCTTACAGTGTTACTTGAGAGATTCAGATAAGGTGTGTGTCCCTCTCTGCCATTGCAAGAGTTGTTACCTGCTTAGAAAGCTAGCCTACAACTTGTAAGTCGTGTTGCAATAATGAGTCTTGGCATTGCCTGTGGGCTGCTGCTGCTGCCGCCAATGCCACTGCTGCTGCCTCCTCCGCCTTCTCCTCCTCCTCTTTCGCCGCCGCCGCCTCCTCCTCCTCCTCTCTTTCTCCTACTCTCTGTGCTAGGGGTTGGCCACAGCAAGAACTAAGAGCATGCTTCTGTGGCAGTGCCAAGCAGCCCCAGGCTTCTGCCAAACAACTGCCTGTTTTGTCTTTGGCCGCTGTGTGTAAAATGGCAGGTCTAATGAGACAATGTGGAGCAGCTGGTTTTGGCTGTTCCTCTAGCATAAGCAATTACAGCCACAAGTTGGGATGTGAATGATTTGTACCTCAAAGGCTATTTTCACCCAGGTGAACTCCTTTGAAAATTCCTTAGCGGGAGTGATGTCTTGGCCCCAGCCCCAGCACATAGCTTGTGCAGGATTTACTCTGTGCTCCCCCTGCCCTGCAGTTTGCTTCCCTGAGGCATTGTAGGTGCAAAATCCCACCAGTACTTAAGCAAGTGACCAACTCAGAGTGAAAGCCTTTCAAAAAGGCTCCCCAGTCCTGCAGCAATTGAGACCCAGACCCACAGACATTGCCCCCCTGTCTTTTGCAGAATGTGTCTCAGAATGTCAGCTCAAGGATAACCCCTTATTCATGCTTTGTGAAGTTGTTAGAGGTGCCCACTCTTTCAAAAAAAGACAAAAACCAGAAAGATGTTAATGGCAGATTGTAGTTCTGAATTCACATGTGAAGACACAGGTAAAGCTAAGAGGTCTGTTCTTCCCTTGGCTTATGTGGATGAGTATTGCTACTGGGATTTACACATATGGACATCAAGGAGAACCTTACTTTGTTTGAAATTAATACATATCAGATTTTTACTTATTTATTTATTTATTTATTTATGACATGACTGACTTCAAGCTGCACTATAGTGCACAGTGCCCTGAACTGAAATGCAAAAATTGGTATCATTGTTAGCGATTCTTTCACCTGCCTTTGCTTTGCTTTGCTCTTTTTTTTTTTTTTTTTTTTTTTTTTTTTTTTTTTTTTCTGAGAATGAAGATGACTTGTACAATGCAGTTTTGATAAAGATTGAATAAAAACAAAACAAAAAATTTCCCCACACATACTGTACTTTTCTTAGTAAGATCAGTGCAGTGTGTCATCTTCCTCTCTCCTCCTTGGAGAGATAAAAAGTGACTCATTACCTTGCTTCGCTTTAATATTTTAGATATATGAAAAGACAGAGACAGTAACAAGAGAGTCAGTGAACAGGAATATGAATGCTGGAGGTGGGGATGAAGGTTTGGAATGATACATAAAGAGGAGAAGTTGAAGTGAAATAATGTTCTGGAGAATAAGCATACTTGCTTTTGATGGGGGAAGTAGGGACAAGTACACTTCTGTTTACTTAATTAGCATGTGGAATACTTTGGATAAAGTTATATGCATTTTGATCTCATATGAGTTATTATACTAGCTTGCCAACATAAAAACATTTGGAAATGCCAAACAGTGTAGTGAATCTTTAAAAGAGCCTGTTTGCAATCAATGGTTGTTTTATGTTGCTATTAGAGAATGGAATGATATACGGCATTGCTGCGTGATATACTGCACCCCAGTTTACTGAATTTATCAGAGAAACAAACAAGACCATAATGACTCACAAGCACTGAGGGTAGTAGAGACTTGCGTGGGCTTCCCAATAGTTTAGCTAATCCTTCATAGCATATTGTATGCTAAAACACACTATCATCTTTTCCCTCCCTACTTCTAAGTCATTACATAAGGACCCTTTTAACATACATTATTGAAAAATCTCCATTACAGTCCATAATTTTAGTGAATTTGATTAAATATCCATGACAGAAAATAAGGTATTATAACACATGTAGTTGTATTGCAAAGGTCTGCTGTAGTTGAGGCTTGGATGCCTTATTATGTTCAAACGAACTGTCCTGAGAAAATAATTTGGTGAGAAATGAACTTAGAAGAACTAAAAGCATTTAGATCTGAACAAATTACTGAGCAAAACTGCTTTGCCATGAAATCTTAGTCTCATTGTCAAAGATGTTTAGTCTACTCTGAATGTTTGATCTATGAGGGCTCTATTCAGAGCAAATTTCCTTTTCCACAGTTTTGGCCACAGAGACTCCATGAGGCTTCTACAGCTTGGCACTTAGATATCCCTCAGCCTGGTTTTAGAGCCAAATGTTTCTGGGCACTCCTTCGGAGGAGCTTTGGCTCGAGACTTTGGCAAAAAACACGAACTAGAGCTGAGCAAAAAAGTTGTCATGCCTACCTTTATGGCCTTATAAAGGGGAGGACCATTGACTGGTACTATCAGACCTGCTTGGTCCCTTGTACAGGTTGGGGTGGTTAGAACAGTGACATCATCAAGTGCAAAGAGTCCTCCCAGGCAAACTGACAGCGCTGCTAGGGTGTACCCAAATGACTTCCTTATGCTTGCCTGTACTGTGCTAGAAATATTGGAGGGGGCTCTGGCACATGGGTTTGTCACAACTTGCTATGGATCTACTTGTATCTACAAATTGACTGGCATGATAACAGATGGTCTTTCTTCTGTGCATTTATCTTGCTTAAATATGGCACTGTCCCTGATGCTGAATGGCTGCTGGCTTCCACCCCAGAGGTGGCTGCATTTCAGTGTCAGATGAGGGAATAAAATGCTCTAGGACTCTTTGGGAGGAAAGAAGAACTGAGCAAATACCATGTGTTGGTCATACAGTACTTAAAAAATTAATGGATGTTTTTATTGTTGATTTCGTGGTAGACACTCATCCTTCTGAGATTATGTAAGATGTGTTCATATGTTCATCTGGTTCATATGCGTTGGTCTGCAACCCCTACACATCAGGATAGAGAACAAGCCTAGCTCAGAATATGATCCCAGTCAGAAGAAAGGAAATGATTTGCTGGCTCTGGAATGACCCCTATAAATTTGTAAGCAATGAGTTTAATGCCACACAGTGTAGGAAACCTGTCACAATACGCATTTTCCTTGTTGGCCTCAGAGTCCCAGAGGATTATACAGCTGCAGCTTGAGTGCACAGTAGGCACAGATATGTGGCCCTTTCTAGTGAAACATGCAAAAAAAAAAAAAGGACTGATTACGTCCCCAGAAAGGCTGGTGCCAGGCAAATTTTACCTCCCTCTACTTTTTGTCTCCCAGAAGGTCCAGCTACTTCTACATACAAGAAGTCATTGTGGCTTTCTGATCCACCATGCCTCTCAACGCATCTGCTGCAGCAATACAATTGTAGTTCCCTTAGCTTCTTGTCTTTGCTGATGCACCACATCTGATTCTGTAAGTTCTGGCCAGCACTCCCTGAGCAGCCATTCAAGTAGGGCAACACCTGCTAGAGGAGGCTGATTTCCACCTCCTCTGACCCCATGCAGAGACTGTCTGCTTCTTTATCCAGGTGCATCCCCATGTGCAATGCTCTCGGGTTCCAAGACTTTGTGAGAGGCTTGTCACTTGATACGTCTGATTACCATAGTTGTACTAGACTTTACATAACACCTCTACATGCATGTTGACACCTCACATGATAGTCAGAGAATTTTCCAGACACCCTTTGCAATGTAATATTGCACCAAATTCATCAAAGCTGGCACAGGGAGACATAAATCAAAGTTCCAAGCTCTGCCCTGGGCATTTGAGCTGCACAATCTCCGTAGAGTATAGCCAAAGTTTCCAGTTGCTAACAGACCTTCTCTTTTAGCATTTTTTGTTTGTTTGTTTGTTCATTTGTTTTGTTTTCCCCCAGGTTTTCTATCACTGAGCATAGCCTTAGAGAAGACAGGGCACTTGTCTGCATATGTTCTAAATCACAGTAGCTTACCATCTGTGAAGGCTTCAACCCTAGATCAGGTTTAGATCAGGTGCATCAGGTGCGTGGAGTGTAACTTAACTATGGTACATGTGTCAGTTCAGAAAACATTTTCTGCCACTTGAAGGAAGCTGGACATGATCAGAAATTTTACTGTCAAAATTACCCAGGCATGTTTTCTCCATCACTCTCCTGTGATAACTATTCTACTGTCTAATTATACTTAATGTAAGTAAAGAATATCACCCTTGCTCAGCTTGCATCTTTCTTTCAGGTTTTTCTTGTTGTTTTCAGTTTTATCTTTTTCTTAAAAGATGTATCTTGGTTTCAGCTATCAACCATGTGCAGAATTGCGATTTCCATTTTCATATTCTTAAATAGCACGTATGCTTTAGATTTTCCCCATTAGTTTTCCATGTAGCTCCCTTCTGATCATTTATTTATTTGTTGTTCCAGATGGTATGCTTTCTTATCAGTGTCCAGGACAGAAACAGTATACCATTTGTATGGAAGACCACAGTTATGTAAGTAAGGGTTATGACCTCATTATATGATATTTTATGACACAGTTTTTCTGTATCTTCAGTCTCCCTTTGTCCTCTGTTTGCTGCTATGTTATAAGTAGAGCTCATATTTATTTTTAATTTTTAGCCACTACTTCTAGGTCTTCCTTCTGGATCATTTCTCGGAAGATCTTCTACCCCATAGATAGAAGTACATGTAGTGCTGTACATTGAAACAACTTGACGTTTTTTTGTTTAACCTCTATTCATGGTCTTCTATTTAATTCATCCAACTCTTCATTCCTGTCCTTTACATCTCCTGCACATCCACTACCCGCTAATCATCCTCTCTTATCACCCACTAATTTTATCAATATGTTACTTATTCTATATTTGAGATAGTTAATAAAGATGTTACATAAGACCAAAGCCTGATTCCTCTGGTGCCCCAGTAGGCACCATTCCTCAATTATTACACTGTGGTTTATCATTACCCTTCTTTTTTTGCAGTCTTGTTTACCCATTTATCCATTAATGTTTGTTTTCAATCCACATAACACTGTTCTTCTCCAAGCCAGCTTCAATTAAGTTTTCAAGTAAGGTTTTTGTCAGACACTGTATCAAATGTTTTCCTAAAATCCAAATATGTTACATCTGCCTCTTTCCCTTCATCCATTAATTTTGATGCTTTATCCAAATACGTGACCAAGGTTGTCTAGCAGATTAAGGAGAAATTTTTCAAAGGACTCAGGCCTGTGCTCCATGTTTGTACAATTTGCATATATTAAAAGGATAGCAATATTTTTGTGCCCAAAAATAAATTACAAGGGTAAATCAAAGTAGTTGTTTCTCTACCACATTATTTGCACCATCTACCAGTGGTTTGAGGGTAAATGTCTAAATTTCTACCTGGAAGTCACCTGAATATGCAGATCTTTCAGATGAAAAAACAAAAGCATGTTAGCAAAAATTTGAATATATTTTTTCTTCTATAAGTAGCTTTTGATTATTGAGCGAATATCCAGAGGTGCAACTACAAATAAAATTGAAATGCATTGTAAAAATACTAACAGAAAGTTGTTTGCAAAAAAGAAACCTCTGATGACATGCTCATTATTACAATAAAGTTATTTTATTTAATGACTATGGTTCTGTCAATAGTTAGAGATATTTTTTTTTAAAGTCTCATTTTCTTTTTTTTCTTTTTTTTTTTTTTTTAATTTTATTTTAGTGTCAATCCAGAATTCTAATAAGAAAAGACTAATTAGATCTTTGGATGAAAATTGTCATAAGCAACAATCTTTTTATGTTTGAAAAGAGTTGATATTTTTATTTTCTCAGACTATGCGATTTCCCTACCCCTTCATAAAATATTTTTAGAAGGACAATGACTTGATATGTTGGTTAAATAAGATGATCTGTCTTTGACTTTATTTTGGAGTCTCAACTCCAAATGCCCTACTTGAATGGCTCTTTTGGCTCTTTTTTTTTTTTTTTTTTTTTTTTTTTTTTTTTTTTAATGTCTTCCTTTTTCAAAAGGCAAAGAATCTCTGACTGTCCTGGATAAGAGATTTGGTCAATGTCTGAACACCATGATATTGAGCCTGACTCTCCAGTTATTACAACCATGTGCTTCTCTTTAACTCATTGAGAAAAAAGGCTCAGAAAATTGGCCAGCCTATACTGTAAGTTTATCTGGTGGGGTTCTACTCACTGTCCATCTATCCATTTACCCATTCATCTGAATCTCTAAAGCTACTGTCTTTTTCACCACTTAGAAGCAGCTGAGTTTCTTTTCTTTCTTGCACTGCATATGATTAGGGCTAAGAAAAACATGTAGTGCTAAAGTGGCAGTACAGACTCAGAGGAAAACCTGTCTCTGAAGAGCTGTCACGTACCATTTTGTCCAGGCTGCTCATCTAAACTCATGGAGCTAAATTTATTTCTGTTATAACTCCATGTCTTCATTACAATTTTGGCCCCTTATGCCTTCTTTCCACTCCAGAGGAAGCATTTCTTCTCAGCATATGAACAATTACTGCAGTATCTTCACTGAATCTCTTATATTTTTTGTGTAGTCTTGGGAACTTTTATCACTTGCAAGAAATTTTTTCATAGCCAGAAGACCCATCCAGAGTTTAAGCAATTATTAAAGTTAGAGCACTACTTTTACAAGTAATCATATCGTTCACTGATGATATTCAATCTAGAATATTCTCAATCTAGATAATTTGACAGGCTGCAGCTGGAAAGTGATGAGCTATATATATGCAGTGGCTGCTCCATTTGAAAGGATGCATTTCACTAACCATAGATCTGAACCAGTTGAAAGGTTGAAATTTGAAATTTATCAAAGCAAAATAGAAACATTTTAATTTCTTCAAAATCTTTACTCTCTTTTCCTTCTGATTCAATGTACTGCCTCAAAAGGTTAAAAACACAGAAAATAAATGACCTTCTACTATGACTTGTAGAAATTCTATAACCTCTTAGAAATATTTGAAATGCACAGTGATCTAGTAAATCATGTGTGCTGACAAAAGAATTGTCCCTATTATCACAAGTTTGTTCCAATGGTAAAATGAAAGGGGTATTTTGGGAAACAAATAAGCACAAAAACTCAATAAAGATGAGAAATGAACAGAAGTCATCTCCTATAGAAAGAGTTGGTGTTTCAGCATAGGATAAGACATAATTCAAACTTATAGGTAGGAGGGGAAACACTTGGGATAATTACAGCAATGGTGAGCGTTCCATGTGAGTGAATGACTAGAAGATAAGATTTTTAATTCCACTCTTGTGGTGCTACTACAGCTTTGAAAATCTCAACCAATTAATATCAGAAATGTGAACACAGTTTTTGCTTCAAATGAGAATAAAAAGAAAATGAATAATTTACTGTATTTTTAAATAAATAATAATAATAGAGCATATTTAGAAATCCTTTACTTTCATAAGGGAAGGCAGGAAAGCTTCAGACTTTTAGACAAGAGAGCTACTGTGCATTCTCATCAAAGTCCTAGGGAAGTACTCAGCATTACCTTTCATTTATCAAGGACCAGATTTTGCCACTGTCACTCTCACCCGGGACTACCTTATTACACAAGTGATCTAATTGACTCAGTGTCAGAATTTGCCTCTAATTAAGGATGTTCTTGTGATTAAAGCACAAGGTGCATGTCAAGAGACTTGTCTTTTCTATGGTTGTTCTGTAGGCTTGTGAAAGTCAGGCAATAGTTGAATAGTTGAAATGTTGAAATCTCATATTAAGGCAGGATACCTCTCTTCTCCATTCCTGAGGCTGAAAAACAACAACCCTGATTTCCAGGAGTCTTGGCATCTCCCAGTTAAGTTAAACTCAAAAGGAAAAATACTAAACTGTATGTACATACATAATCATTTGTCACTTGAGGGTAATCTCTGGACCTTAAGCACCAGCAACACAGGCTGCTGGCTGAAGTGATAGAGAATAAAGAGCATTAAGAATACAATTGTCTAGATACAAGATGATGACATAATTTCAGACCCCATATTAATGTAAAGTAGTGAAAATATCACTTTATGGTTACTTGAGTTGCAGTTTGCTTTTTGTTAAATGATATTAATAATTCAACCCACCACAGGTATGCTTTGAAATATATTTCTCTGTATTGTTATTTTATTGACTAATGTGGGCATCCAATGCTGTATTTAGTTACAAACACTTTAGGGCAGAGAATGTTTTTGGCTCTGGAATTACGCGGTTCAAGTATGGAAAAATTCTAGTCATGACTGAGACTGATACTGTCACGATTAATAGAACAAATAATAATTCTGTTATTTATTGTTTATTATACAACTCTTAACTATTATAAACACTACAAAATGTAGTACAAACAATATAAAATAATATAAACAGTAGTGCTAGTAAATTAGTTCTCATTAAGAGATATTCCTGAATAGGATTTCAGCTAGCAAATGGCTGATCTTTGTATCACATAGATAGGGATTCCCCCCACCCTTCTCATTACATGCCACCTCCAAGTTGCAGCTTCAGCCAGCTGCATTTTTGACTGTGGGTGAAAATGGAGAAACTTGAAAACGAGCCAGAAATATTTAAAATACATGTATGATGAAGACAAAAAAAATGATCAGAGATCAGAGATCTAGGTAAATCTTCATAAAATTTACATTGAAAGATTACATGCACGGAACAGGAGATGACATGCTTTATGTGCTGCAAGGATGTAGTTTTTTTTCATGTAGATCATACTATGGGCTGATTAATGACTTTGACTTTTCAGTCTCAGGATCTGTTTCTAAAACCAGCAGAAATATTAGGTGATCATTGATTCTCCCTTAGTTAATAACAATGATTATCAAACATTATCATGCCATCAGTCTCTATTTAAACCTCCTCAAGAATGAATTAAGCATGGTAACTAAGTAACCTTGACCCCTCCTTCAAGATCCCATTAAGATACAGTAGCTTAAGAGTTACAGGTAAACACTGTGCATGCCCTGAAATGAAGAGATTCAATATTCTGCACTAAATCACATTCCATAGGAATGAAATAATTGGGGGGTCGGTGGGAAGAAAGGAAGGGATAAATAGCCATAAACATATAGTGGATTACATTTTCAAAACGCCGGCACATTCAAGCAATAGAATATACCGATGGATATCTTCAACCTCACATGCTGTTATGTGTTCCACTGTTGTGTAGATTTAATTCATCCTATTAGACTGTTGTTTATTCAGTTGAGTCTGTAGGTGTCTACTCATGGATCTTACACATTTAATTGTTTAATTTATAGGCAGAGTTGCAGTGGTACTTTTAAAAAGGTTTCTGGTATCTGTTTCCTTCCCCACTACATTATTGAAATAATGATAACAAGTTAAAAAAAAAATAATCTTTCAAAAGCACAAATGGGAATTAACCACTTAAAACATACTGGCTCACAACTTAATTTCTGTTAACAGCAGACCACTGGAATCTTAAAAATTTCCTCATGAAACAGCCCTATCTTTTGAAGCTATCTTTTGAACAAAGTAGTGGCCACTTAATTGAGATAGCCCAAGTTTACAATGAAGTAGAGGTATCAAAGCTACGTCTTGCCACATAAACTAGATGCTTGCATAAAATTTTGCTGAACACAGAGAAGAAACCAGAAGGAAAATAATAGTGCTAGTATTGATCCGTAGAGTTCTGGTCTTTTTCTTCCACATTTTCTTTCTTTCATCAGAGTTTTGCGTGTATGTACTTGACTGGGGATTAATAGGTTTGTTAACTGAGCCAGGATGGAGAGCTGAAAGGGGGGGTGGGGGGGTGGAAGGGAAGAAAGAAAGAAAAACAGCCTGCAGACAACTTGAAGATGTGAATTTTGTTGGCTCAAGCTTTGAAGATAAAGCAGTGCCCTAGGGACTGTGGCAAAAAAGAAGCTCTCGATTAGGCATCAGGCGCAAACTGACCAGCCTCCAAACAGATTTGTTCTACCGTGTTTCATTGGAGCAGCAATGTGCTAATGTTTTTGCAATTTTAAAATTACACTGTTTTGTTTTGTTTTGTTTTGTTTTATTTTATTTCACTTCATTTCATTTCACTTAATTTCACTTCATTTCTTTATTTCAGTTCAGGAGAATGTAAACTAAATCAGCCATTTTAGCTCAAATGTTGATTATTTATTTTGATTATTTATTTTATTGTTCTGTAAATGTATTTCACTGTCTGTCTGCAAACTTATTAACACCCCATATTGCCACTTGCTACCATAAAACTTCTTTGAATTCCTCCTTAATCTGAGCTGTATATGAAGCAAAGAAGACAACTGTAGGAGAACTTCACCTTCTACCATACTTTCTTGCAGTTGTGACTTTCATATCTCACTTTAGCCTTCACAGCTGAGAGCCTGTAGCATTTTCTGTCCTGAGACAGGGATCTTGGACCCTACAAAAAGGCTTTGAAGAATCCAGAGGCTTGATCCCAGCTTACTATGAAGGATCAATGAGCTGATCACCTAGAGAACCTGACTCTCCCCTACACTTCTGAGCTTTTTCTGGTGAAGGAGTCAAAGAAATGAAAGATGAGGTTGAAAATACAGGCCCGTTTTGCAGCAGCCAGGAAAACAGTGAGGATGTTCTGACTAACTCTTGGCTAGTGACTCTGGTGGGATAGAAATGAAAAGCTTTTGAACAAACAAATGTCTACAGGCTTAATTATTGTGATCTTCCCATGTTAAATAATTAAGATGTATCAGTAAGTGCATGTCCTTAACCTGCACTGAAAGGCAGCTTAGGTAAGTTATATTACCTTACATTTTCCATGTGTAAAAAGCATGTGTGAACAGAGGGACCAGAGCATCATGGGGACCTGGTAAGTACTTGAACTGTGGTAATTCAATACTAAACCGGCTTGGTCCATGATTGCATTTCTGTAAGGCTCGGGGCCCTGTTCTCAGGACTTAAGAAATTAGTGCCCAGAGTAGCACTGTACGACTGAATGATTCCAGATGGTCACTGTAACAGAGCTATTGGAATAAACATTAATGAAAACTACACAATGGGATATGACAAGGCTTTATTTAAACTGTAAGATTAAAGATTAAAGCATTGTTGTTTGGGCTTTTCAGTCATATAATGGATTTTTTTTCTAGGTACAGTACTTATCTTGTCTCTATCTCTGTAGTGTTTGAGCACCTCCCAGACTTTGATGTTTATCTCTCTCACAATACCTCTGTGCAACGTCAAGTATTTCTACCTCTATTTTACAGAGTAACAAGAAGTGGGATAAGGTCCAAGGTCACACAGGAAGAGTGCAGCTTGGGGAGGAACTGAGCAGTGACCCTGGATAAGCATGCTACTTATTAGTCCTTCTCCCTTTGTTTTCATGCACAGATTTTGAGATTGTGTCTGACTTTCACTCTAAGACTGATCACTACAATGGGCAGGAAGATATTTGTTCTAATTTTGTTCTAAAAAAAAAAAAAAATCTAAACAATTCTAAAATTGTTCATATTTTGTTTTAAAATAAGATAACAAGGAAAAGAGGGGACTGGGTGGTAAGCAACCTTTTCATGGCAATTTATAATGCCAACACATCAAGGAATAATTGTTTTTCAACAGTCAATCCATGCACTTTAATATTTGTAATTGTTTTTACAAAAATTAAGATATAATGTATCGGGGAAACAACAACAACAGCAACAAAAACACTTTCAAGATACAGGAAAAGGATTTGCTTTTCTATAACAAACAGCATATGTTCAACCAAATGAGGAAAAAAATACTTTAACAATAGTTTTAAAAGTCATGACGTGAGGTTTTTTGGTTTTGATTTTGATTTTGTTATATACAAATAATAATAAAAAATCAATCTTCTTTCTTTTCAGCCTGTGGCAGCGGTGACTGGTAATGTGCCATTCTAGATTCTCCCTTTTTGATCCTTTCAGTCACAGTGCCATGCAATGTCAGAGATTACAGGAAAACAAAGATCTCTCTATGTGCACTGAAATAAAAACACAGGTAAATAAAAAGATGATGGGTCAAAAAGATGATAAGAAAGTAAAGTCATACATTTGTTTCATTCAAGAAGCACTGAACCAGGAGATACATTCATCGACCACTCATGCTCATTCATCTGTCTTCCTCAAGACCTTGGAATCATTCCCATTGAAACATGCGTATTTCACATTTTTACTTCCCATTGCAGATGTGCTGGTCATCATCTGATCAGATAGTAAGTGAGAAGAGTTCCCCATTTTGGATTGCTTTTGATCTGAATAGATTCTGCTTATTAATTAAAAGGGTTGTAACAGGGCACAGAGTTCAATGGTGAAAGTAGAACTTGAGGTAAAAGTTGAACTTGAGGCAAAAGTTGGAATTTGAACCTTAGTTTCTGAACTCAGCTACAAAACAGAGCTTATCCCTTAATATGGATTGTGCAGTCTGAAAGTAGCTGCTTCCACTTTTATTAGTGTTATGTAGTCTATTGAATTAATTTTAATTTTTGATGTTGTAAGTAAGAGGAAAATCAAGTCCAGTATACCTAATCCTATACTCATTATTGACTCAGGCATAATTTACATTGTTTTGACTCAGTCTGAGTGGATATTTTTACATATTACTCATCCCACAGTCATATCTATCACTAACTTCTCCAAATATCAGTAAAAATCAATTCTTCACAATACTTTCTCTAGGAAGCATATATGATTGAAAGAATATCTTACTTTTTTCTAGTGCTTAACATTTAGAATGACCAAATTCAAACTGCAAGTGAGAAGGTCAGACAGGGGCAGCTCTTTTATTCCAGCTTCATATGTTCTTTTGCAGGCTGCATTGTTGCATTTCTGAGTTTCCCTCCCCGTCCATAACTCTTCACTCTTCTCATTAGCAATGAGAGTACCACTTCCACCTCTTGCTCAGTTCCAGTGAACCACACAAATTCCCCTTTGCTGTAGTAGATTGTTATTATGCACACCCAAACAGTATTAAATAGATATAAATTTAGTCCCTCACTTTGGGACTCCTTGTAACCCCAGATTGCTTGTCTCAAATGTCTGTGAATGTCTCCCCATAAATGGAAAGACCTACATAGCAAGAGAGGATCAGAGGAAACAGAAGACCCCATCTCCTGTACTATGGGCATTGCTTTCAAAGGCTCACAGTTTCCATGTAGGGAAATAACTGAAGGCCTTAACTGAGAAGGATACTTAAAATAAATAAATAAATAAATAAATAAATCCCCTGAAAGGGGATACCAACACACCAATCTGTTCTGTATTTTAACTGTGGCTTACAACAGAGATAGCGCAACACCTGATAATATATATCCCCTCAAATTAAAAGCTACCGGCATATCAGTGTGGAAAACTCAAATGTGACATTCTTCCAAAAAAAACCACAAAATGATTCAAAGAAATGTCTTACATAAGTTGATGATAGCAAGGAATTCAACAAAGCTGTAGTGATAGGTAAGACTTGTGTGACTCATTATGATGTTGCTGAATCACAAACATTTAAAAGACCAGAAGACAAAGCAACAGATATTTTTTATTTATTTGTTTGTTTGTTTGTTTTAGCGATGGAAAGTGAGGGAGGATTCTCCCACTTACAACAGGTAGATGACTTATTTTGCAGGCAGAGATGGACTTTGACCATGTTCAAGCAAAATGATGAGGTCTGTTCAATACATCCCGCCTATCAGCGTCGTGTTTCTTAAGGCTCAGTGTTACTCACTTAAGGGTATGAGCAGAATGAATGCAGATCTTGGAATATGATCAAGCCATACAGCAAATTATCAAGTAAGTCATCAAAGGGCTGTATACTCTGCTGCCATAACACGTTAGGTTTGAAAACTTTTATACCTCCATTTCTATCAGTGAACATTTTGAGCAACAAAGCCTTTGGGAACTCTACAAGTTGGAAGAGGAGCTGATTGTTTTGCAGGCAAGACACCATGAAGGGAGCACCTCCCACCATCCATTGAATTCTGCTGGAGCCACTGAGGTCAGATGCATCAGTGTGTGGCAAAAGCCTCTCCTCATTCCCCAATCCAAGCAAGAGCTGAGAAGGAGCAAGGTAAAACTTAGTGGGATAAAACACCACCAATAAGCTGACCAGCCTTCTCCTGCCTTTGTGCAAGGCAGAACCTTGTAGCTAAGAGATTGGAGCAATATCCTCTCAGAAGTACAGTATCCAGCTTCTTCTCCCTCAAACATATCCTTGAAGATTGTAGATATATTAAAAGAACTTCTGATTTATAAGAGGCAGAGGGAAAGAGCCTGTTTGGAAAGACTGTAGTCACCTAATTACATGATCTTCAGGCTAAGTATAGTGTGCCTGAACACAAGCATATAAATACATCAAAAATATCACTTTTTTTTCTTTAATGGTGAAAGGTTAATATCAATTTGTCTTTCCTGCTCAAGTGTTTTAGGGACAGGTATAAGCAAGGCTGATAGAGAGAAAGATAAAAGAAGCAGAAGGTGTGAGGAAGAGAGAAGGCTGAGGTGGAGGAAATTAAGAAGATTGTTTGTTGAGCAGGCTTTTATCCTTCACAGCTCTGAACACTGAGCAAGTACTTTAGCTCCTAGTTAGCTGTACTATCAGCAGAAAAATGCACTAATGTGACTGCTAGAAATAGTGTTTTAAAAAATTGTTTTATAATTCTCATGTCAGAGTTGTGTCCAAACTTCCTTGGGGAGGAAATAAGCTCACAATGAGATCGAATAACAAGTTACTAGCAACTAAGACAACACTAATAATTTAACCATAATGTCAATGATATGTAGCCAACATTAATTTAACATAAATATTCATAGCAGTTAAAATCAAAGAGACGTAAAGAAGAGGAAATAGTAAGCACATCTTTCACTTATTTTTCACTGTCCTAAACATGAATATAATCTGATACCTGATCTACAGACAAAGAAGGCCCGAGTCAGCAAGGACAATCATGATGTTAAAATAAGGCATGTACTTAAATACTTTGGATTCTTCATTGTTTAAGAACAGCAGATCTACATTTGCCAACTGAGCCCATCTTTTTCTCATCCTCCTTTGACCACTTTTTAAGGTTTTGTTTGATTTCATCAATTCCAGATTTGTAGGATCTGCAATATGAAGGGGTGGAAAGAATCATTTGCTTTTGCGTGGTAAGGAGAAACAAATAACTGACAGAATATTCATTATTTCCTGAAATAATGACTAGCATGGACCCCTTCATCAAATTCTCTTAATGCTTTTTATACAGTCAGGCCAACAAGAAACAGGAGTTAGGACAAACTGTGTCTATTTTCTGGATGACAATCTGAGGACCAGCAAACCTAGTCACATCTCCGCAGCACAGTTCAGAAGCTCTTAAAGGCAGTCCACCTAGCATGGAATAAACTGGTGTATTTTAAATTCATTCTGTACAAAGATACAAGATCTTGTATGTAGGTTAGGCCCAACTACCAGATTTTGATCAAGCGAATTATCCCGGTCCCAATATCCCACTGATTTAGGCATATTCTTCTGTACCTAGTAGTGTGGAGGCAAGCTGGGGTATTCTCAGTCAGCACAACATTGCTTAGTTATGTGCTCATGTTACATGCTCACTGTTAAGAGCAACAGTCAAACACTGATTTTGGGTGAACACTTGACTGTTCTCCCACCACTGCACAAGGCTGACTGAGGTAGATATGAACAGATCACAAGAATAATGAGTATCACTCACATTCAAGGGATACAGCTTTGCGATACAGCTGTGTTCAGAACTGTTTAGGAGGTTTGCACTGCCTCTTCATTTGCGGTGTGGAACAATCTTGCCTTAAGCTTGGATGCTGGAGTCATGTTTTCAAAAAATCAGATAGCATATCCAATGTAAAGCTTGAGTCCTGGGGCACCTGAGATCTGACATCTGCAGTGCACTTGATTTCTTCCGCAACTGGGCCATACAGATCTGGGGTTGGAAAGATTTTTAGTGATGGCATACAGATACGTAGGATGTGCTGGCAATCAGAAAATCAAGGTGTCTAGTTCTGTCCAGCAGTCTGAAAAAAGAGCATTTTATCTTCACTGCAGCATACACCTGTCTCTTTTCCATGGCAAGATGGACTTTAGTGACAGGATCAAACAGCTGTCACATATTGCACAAAACTACAGTGTATAATGGATACAGTTATACTTCATGTAGATTAGTCACACCCAGAGAAAACTTATGTTTAAAGCGGGAATGAAAAACAAAAACATTCCTTTGTCCTTTTTTTCTCCCTTTACTGAATGACAGAAATGATCATATTAACATTGTTCTTCACAAAAAGAATGTGCTTGTAATACTTCTATAAATCCTGCCTGGTTTCCATTGTAAGCACAGGGATTCTTAAAAATGATTTAAAGACGTAAATCAGGTTAAGAACTAGTATATGCAATGGATAAGAATCTGTCTAACACTTTGACAAAGAGTACAGTACTGTACATAAAGTGTAATGCAATAGCTCCCTTATTTATTCCTGTTTTGCAGGAAGCAGAAACTGTTCTTGCCATGCATTACCCCTATTATGTTCCTTCTTGGGAACCTGAGACCTTTTGAATCTATCTTCTGAACCATTTTAATATGCAGCAGAACAAAAGGATCACAGTGTCACTGATGAATACATTGTAAAGCCAAAGCCATAATTACAAATAGCAAATGGAATATGTATGCATATAGATAGATAGAGAAAAAAAAAGTGCCATATGCAAGCACAAAAATAATATTTTTTTCACCATATTTATGTTATTTAACCCTCTCCCCCTCCCCTTCTTCTTTTTTCCTGGCTCCTCTCAAAGAAATCTTTCTTTCAATAGTCTCTTCAGACATGGAAAGGGACACCAAGGGGAAGGAGGAATCAGCTTTCATTGATGCAGTGACTAAGGGCCATGGTCTTGGCCTACACCCCTGACCCTCATGTCTGTAGCATTATACACAGTGTCTGGTGTGATCAGCACAACCTTGTTATTCAGCTTTTGTACTGCGCATATTTAATTTAAAAACACATTCCAATGGCAGCGGGGAAAAATTCACCCTCTTTTAAGTGTATGATTCACCAGCTCTTTAGAGTCAGTTGGTGGCAGATGGGCAAGTGTGAAAACTTCTATTTGTGATCTCACACTATATAATGAGCACAAGCCACCACTGGAATCACAGTTTCTGCATGGAGAGCCCTGTGTACTCGCTTCCTTCTCAAAAATGGTTCTCTTAACTTACATTGCTACAGGAGCTGTGCCAGGAAGCCTGGACATGGCCTCTGTCACCCACAAGATCCTAAGGACCACCTCAGGCTTTGCAAGATTTCCTTGCACCAGGCATTTTCCAACCCAGTGCACTCTGCTGCAGGGTTTCCTCTACACTTTATACTTCAGAGTGCTGTTAGCCAGGCTCTACCTTTCCACGTTGGATGCATGAGAATGAATAGCACCTGATCTCTGCTGCTGCTAATCATCTTCATTATAAGGCAGCAGCCTAGTTTCTAAAGTATGTCTTGCATTTTACCCTACCCGCCCCTCCCCCCAGTCCTGTACAAAGTTGTCACAACCTGTCCTCTGCAACTTGTAAAAGAGAGGGGTTTCCACCAGAGTGAATTGTGTAGTTTCACTTGGGAGTGAAGCTTCTGAGCTTACATTATCTGTGACTCAGAGCCTAACTTTCAGCCGAAGTGTTAACATGAAAGATGAAAATGATGAGATTTCTAGAGAAACTACACAGTATTAGATTTATCATACCTTAAAGGGTATCATCATGTTCTCAGTCCTTGAACCTGAAGAATGCAAATACTTTGTCTTTTGTGCAATATATCCACTAGATATGGATTGCTTTTCTCCAGTTAAAATAAGAACCTTCTATAAATTTGATGAGTAATGGGTTAAGATCCTTTCTGAAAATGAAAATCACGTTCATTCATTGTTATTACTAGTGGTAGTTATTATTATAGTTCATTGGCTTATACAGGCTAATCAGGAGTTACAATTCTATTCAACAAGGCACTGTACAAACAGATAACAAAGAAAATAGTCTCTACTTCAGTGATCTTGACATTCCTGGTGTCTACCAGGACCCAAAAAAATTCAAGTCATAAATAAGGAGAATGAAATGACAATACAGGAAGGTGTTATGGCAGCTGATGCTCAGTGTGCTGTATATCTGCCCAATTTCAGAGAAGGAAGTTTTGTTTTCATTTTCTGAGTCTTCAGTTCCTTTCAGTTTTTGGCAAGGACCAGAGACCTAATCTTGTGAAGTGCTGAATGCCTCCTGTGATATCATCATCCTCTTAGTGACAGCCCCTGAAGTAGAAGGACTAAAAATACTCTAAAAGAAGAAAGAAGAAAATAAGGTGCCTGAAATTTGAAAAGAAAGATTGTTCTTGAAGGTTTTGTGGCCCAGTTTTGCAGCCCACTTAGGTAGAATTAAGCTTCAAAAAACTTGGGGAATGTTAGTGATAACAAGGCTCATCATCCAGAGATTTGGGTACATGTCCAGCATGAACTGAATTTCACCCTCTTTTTGATGTATGTGCAACATATATTGATAGGTTTACTGCAGGTCAGCACAGGACAGTGATAGATTTAAGATCTGATAAAAATTATAACAATGAATAAGTATAAAATCTCAGGAAAGGGACTTCTGTACACGGGCAATTTTTAGAAACATCTTTTGCACTGCAGGAGGAAGATAAAATATTAGCTAATCTTAAAAAGAAACACGTTGTAAGACATTAATAAAAACACCCAGTAATCTCATCTATCATTATATTAACATTAGGAGTTCCTCCTGCAACTTAATGGGAACCTCTTTACTATATCTTCTCTTCCTTTTTGCCATATTTTATGCTTAAAAAGGATGAAATATTATTTCAGCTTTGCTTATGCTTGCTGTTATTATTTGTGGTTACACTTTAGATGCATAATGGGCTTTTTGTACAATCACAACAGGTCATCTCTAGGGGTTTCAATAATAATAATAAGGACTACAAAAACACCAGAGGAAATAGAATTTAAGTAAGTGAGACCTGACAGTTCTCACACTTGTTTGAATTAGAGGAATTTTTCTTCTCCTTCAACCCTTGCCATTAAGAATGTAGTTTGACTGGATTCATTCTAAAACAGGAAAGATATCGTGTCAGGCATCATCATAACTCTGTCTTTTAGACAAAGTCAGTCCTCCTAGAGTTTACCATATCATGTAGAAACACTGTGTTATATCTTCAGGAATGACAGGTCAAGGTTCAAGATGTGGTTCAATACAGCAATAGGTTTTCATCATAGATTTCCATCCTTTTTCCACTTTTTTTTCATGCCATCCATGATCAAACTGTGAGTATCTGTGTTCTGGTCTCAGGGTATCTGAGGCCCTAACCAGAAAGCCAGCTACAAGCAGTCCCTGTGATATCTCCTGTTTGCAATCCAAACTGATTCTAGACTCCCAATAATTTGATCTCACCTCTAGTTTTGAGTTACCAGCAAAGTTAAACCAGACATTTTTATTTAATTAAGCTGCATGGATTATAAGTAACACAGAGATTATTAACAAATATTTTTGAAGAAAGAGAAAGCAGTGTGCTCTCTCTCACTCTAAAAAGCCTTGGCTTTGAGCCAGTTATTATTATAAGCTGGCTGAGCTGGCATGAGGCCAAGATGCTGATAATTTAGCATGAAACCAAAATGAATGGCTTTTCTCCCATTCCCTTCTCTCAGTTATAGCTTGTGGGTGTGACAAACGTTTCTACCGCCCAAATTTTCAGAACTGCTCACAGATCAAGTGTGTATATGTCTCTGAGTGGGGGTGGTGCTGGGGGAGATCTGACATGTATTGTGTGTTTAGAAAAGGATATGACACCTTTTTTATCATCTTTCAAGAGTTCAGCTGCTCGTTCATTTTATTTTGTGAAGCAAATGAAAAATTCAGATGCCTACTTCTCTTTCTGGGTCTGCTTTTCTCCTTTGATACTTGAGAAGACCCAGGCAAGAAAAAAACTTGCTTGGAACAAAGATGCAGAAGACTGTTGTCCTTTAGATACTCTGAAGTTAATGGAAGACCTTTTGTGAGCTCAGCATTTAGAATCAAGTAGGACAGAGCTGCTGCTCAGCCCATCCAGACTTCTAGATTTCTAAAGATTTTATCTCTGATTCCATTTGTCCCAGATGTGTAAATGAAAAATGGAATTCAGACTGCCTCTCCCCCTACACACCATAACACCACACATTTTGGGTCTTCAAGGGGGAGTGGTGTTTGCCCAACTACAGAGGGCAGACAGGGGCAGGGACAGGTTCTTGCACCTGGAGCATTGTCCTAGTACACACAGTCACCTACTTGCTGTGATGGTTGCAAGGGGAGGTTTCAGGCAGAGATCCTGTAGCTGAAGACATAAACATGATGGTAACATTTAACATTTTTATCCTCCCTTTACCTTCCTTGCAGAAGTTGTGTGGTAAGGTGTAGAGTGACCCATGATGGTTGTGTCAGAAAAGATAACTGGGAGTAGAAACAGATTGAGAGGATGAGAAGCTGAATGGAAGGTCCAGGGTGGGTTTCCATACATTAGAGTCCTATGTATCTACAGTTGGCCTGGAACAAGTGTATTGG
The DNA here is from genome assembly GCF_965140915.1 of Aythya marila. Classification (NCBI taxonomy): domain Eukaryota; kingdom Metazoa; phylum Chordata; class Aves; order Anseriformes; family Anatidae; genus Aythya; species Aythya marila. The sequence continues at coordinate 13,552,326 of NC_139046.1, forward strand.
TCCTATCAGCTCTACCCACCACTAGGGTCTATATACCTTTCCTTCAACATCTTGAGCCAAAGATCCCAAGCAAGGAAACTCTTTCTCAAACCTGGGAAAAGCCAGAGTATGCTACAGGGATCACTCTCCTCACTTACACTGTGCAATGGTGCATGGTCTTCTATACAAGTCCTCAGAAACCTATATTTTGAGTTTACCAGTGAATTTCAGCTTAACATACAGTTTTCAAGTGCTTTCAAACTGAAATGGATTAACAAGGATCTGTCAGAACTGCACCTTAGGGTGCATCTAAGAGGATAATTAACTGGAAGATCTTTAATATAGACAAGTCTTCCATGGTGCATTGTATTACAGTCTTCATTGCAATTCTATCTACAATGCATGATTTAACTGGCAGCTGCTGTGTGGCCCCAAAGAGTGAGTTAATATGTTGAAAAAATCTAGTGATGGTATGGCAAAACACTGTCTCTGTTGTCCTCCATGTTAAATAAAATCTGTCTCTTGCCCAGTCTAAGAGGCCCTGGAATAGCATAGGTTTTAATCTTGTTTACCATTGTACCAGCACACAGATGGAAGAGATCAAAACTGTCCTTTCAATCACTTTGGCCTCCTCAGTGTTCTACATACTGTGGGCAGTACCTGAGAGATGCAGAAGGATAACAAACTAATGCAGCATGAGCATACAGGTGACTTGATCTCACACAAATCATCATACATGTGGTTACCAAATACCCCTGCTCCTGCCACAATGCATACATTATGCATAAGAGCCAGCTGGCCATTTATCTGAGCAGGCAGAGAACTTCAAATGGCTCTTGAGTAAATGGAGATGTGAAAGGCAGAGTCTACATGAGCTAATACATTTTATTTCTTTCTTTAAGGCCAATGATGGGTATTCATTGAAGATCTTACACAAAATAACCTGTTCATCCAGCTTGTATAATGGAAATATCCTCCAGATGAAAAATTATAGCCAGCTAAGCATGGCTAGAAATTCATATGTCAGAATCTCAGGACCAGGTTCCAGTTTGTGGATAATTATTTAAAGTTAATACATTATTTCTTGCAAATCAAATATAATCAAATGGAAATGATTTGCTTGGGCAGGTTCTCAGTGTGATTGTCTGTTACTCCTAAATGTATCAACATAAAATCATAGAATCATAGAATTAAGGTTGGAAAAGACATCCAAGATCACCTGATCCAAACGTCCCTGAGCATATACCTCAGTTAACAGCATGGCACGAGTAGCAATACCAAACACAGCTGATTATGATGAGAAACCATTATATTTTCATCAAGAATACATGGCCATTTGACTGGGACTTTGTTATGTTACTCCCTCTTTTAACCAATGCAATCATTCTGAGCACAGTGGAGTTATTCTGCCTTCAAACTGGAGTGACAAACTAAAATCAAACCCATGAACTCTGGAGAGTCTAATGACTTTATTTATCCTTTGAAGAAAAAAGGGTGTGTTTTAAAATAGACAAATTCCAGTTACATGATTACAAATGATAAATGTCTGAGTAAGAACTGTGGGACTTTGGTCTCCAGGAACTGGGCCTTGATTCAGCAGGGTGCTTAAGTACTTGAAGAATGTTGAGTAATAAGCAGCTCCATGACTTAAAAAACATCTAACTATAGAAGATGTGGTTTAGTGGTTGAAGGCGAGATCTGGGATTCGGGGTTTTATGCATTCTAATCCCAGCTTTAGTGGTCTCTGTGGTCTTCTCTATTTTTTATGTGCAAATAATAATCCTTAACTCATGAGAAGTGCTACGCTTTATTACATAACAACATGGTTCACTTTTACTTTTGTTATTGTACAGTCTCTCCAAGTGTTATACTTACCCCCAAATGCTCTGCTTTTGTAACTTGCAATGTGTCTCTGGTTCATATCTGGTGCTCTTAACCTTTCATCAAAAGGGTAAGGGGAGACTTCCCACTGATAACTCTGCACTCTACAATGGATGCTAGTGTTCCCCAGTTATCCATACAAAACTAGAAAGGGCAGGAAAATACACCCCTCCCTGAGCAAACATGTACAGAATATTTCTGACAGTTTGGTAACTCTGTGAAGGACAATGATTGATCAGAAAAGATTTCTTCTCTCCAGTAAGTGCTCTCATGTGACGATAGGCAACTCCAACATGAATAGACATTCTTTTAAGACTAATCTAGATAGAAAGGCAGATGCAGCTTATTTCTAAGCACTGGAAATGATTCTGTGCTATGTCTCATCATTTTATTTAGAAATTTTTTGTTAGCAATCTAACAGGCTACTAGTGTAAATACTATTTTTTATTCTACCAAGCACGCATTAGAAGTCTAGGAAAGACAGAAGAGGTTTCTGTACCTGTTCCAAAAGTTCTGGCATAAGAGCTTTTATTTTGATACCCATTCCTTAGACTAGACATGTCCAGGTAACAGCAGAATTCAGTGACATTATATATTCTAGATATAGAAGGTTTATCTGAAAATAAGTGCTTACTGATCCTGAATAGACATAGCCACAGTTATTGCCAGCAACTAACTCACATTTTCCTTTTTTTAGAAAATCCTATACATTACTGCAAGTTCTCAAAAAGCTACTGAATTTCAGTAATTACTACAAAGTTTGGTAAATATGATATGATACAAATTCCTCAATCTTGCAAACCTTCCCACAAGAACAACATAATAGTAAAACAGCAGCTACAAAGTATTTGTTCTAATATTGAAATTTAGCATGTAAGTTTTTAAAATAAATGCTAATGAAGGTTTGAATAATAGTGCTCTATATCAGGTTGTCTCAAAAAAAAGAAACAAAACAACAGACCAATGTAGGCAAAAGATAGGTGAAAAAGACATCACAGTTCTCTATAAACATGTTGTGCAGATTTTCTGCTGTGTTTCTTAAGTGGAATTATCTATTCTTTATCTCATCCATTACTATTAAAAAAGAAAGAGAGGAAAATGTAAGCAAATGCTGATGATTTATTTTGCTAATTTTTGATTGTTGGCTAAAATTCTCAGTTATGAGTATTGATGAACTAAACGATGTGGTGGAACAGCATACCAAATAGGATATGGACCTTTTGTTGGACCTTTTGTTGAAGTTGAACATGTTCATCTGACCTACCAGGATATTGGTATACTGCTGAAAGCTTGTACTGCAAAGGTTCATTGCCACAGGAATGAAGAAACATGAAGTCCTCCAGAAATGTACAAACACTGCAATCAGGAGCTGACTTTCAGAAAGGAATCTGAAAAAGGAATTCAACCTATATTTCCAACTTTAGTCCTTTGGAATTGTAATAGGAGGCCTTATTGCCTTCCCATTATCTTTTACTCAGAGCCTGATCTGTGGGCTGTGTTGTAAGCAAACTTACTGGATAGATTCCTCTGGGAATTCCTCATGTAATTCCTCATGAGGATAGATTCCTCATGTAAAGGCTGAGTGGTTTTAGGTGGTGAATTACATGACAAGCTTTCATGGATGAAGAATAACGGATTTCTGAAAGTGTCTTCTTGATTACTAACTCAAGGTAGGTGTCCAGGTTTTATGACAACATCCAATGACTCCCATTCTTTCTGCTATCAACATTATCTGCAATTGAATACACTGCCTTAGTAAAGCTCAGGATTGATCTTTGGCTATCTGACAACTAATACCTAATTATGCATGAATGAATTCTAATTAATTATAACTTTCTCACCAGTGCAGTCCAATGATTTATGCATTGCATTGTATTTTTTGAACATATGAAAATAAAACAGAACAACAAAACATTCAAAAGAAAAGTTAAATAATAGAAACCTAGCACTGTCTGTTGTTATTAGTCTGCAGCTGTCCAGCCTGAGGCTCTATCTTTGGTCACCTGCCACGTCATGTATTTGCACGTGTGTCTAATTTAAACATGCTATTAAAATATGACCAAGTTAACCACAAGGATTAATGAGCTAGAAGTTGTATGTAGACAATTGAACCAAAATGTTGACATGACTTCTATATTGTTCAGCTTCTTTTATTTTCCCTACTTTCTTTTCTTTCCACACTGCATATTGCAATAGGGAATGATTATGCAGAGGAGCTTTAATACATTCTTAACATATTTTGTTGATCAAGTTTACAATGTTAAGTGATTTCCTCAATAATGTCAAAATGGTAATATATTGGGAAAAGTGCAAACAAAAATTTATTTATTTATTTATTTATTTTCAATGAGAAAACAATTTATTGTTTATGCTTAAGCTGAAAAAGATTTCTTGTCTTTAACAGTCTCTGCTTGATTTGGCAGAAGGAAGACCCAGCTTTGAATCATAAGAATCAACTCCTAAACATATTTTATGATGCAGTAGTTTGGTATGTATCCTGTAAAGAATGTTTGTGTTCTGTTTGCTTCTAAACCAGAGTACAAGGCCCCAGGCATTCTTAATGTGTGCAATCCCACATGAAACAGTAACAGCAGGGGACAAAATGAACCAAGAGGATTGTATCTGACAGTCCTTTAAAAAGGGCTGCTTGCTTGACCACAGTACTAGGCACCTGCCTGTGGTAAGTTATCCAGGGAAAATAAATAAATAAATAAATAAATAAATAATAAATAAACAAACAAGAACATGTCTGTTTCCCTGGATCCCCCCCCCCCCCCCCCCCCCCCCCCCGCTAGATTTTTCATTGTAAACAGCTTTGGTCATATGGAGGATAGTGGAAGATAAGTTCACAGAACAGAGAACATCTGTCTCATATCTAGAGAAGACTTCAGAAACGTGTTTGTACAAAGGGGATGGCAAAACCCTCATGATCCTGAATATGTACATGGCACCAATTTTTGCTTGGCCAAACATGAAACTGTACTATGAACATTTTCCTCTAATACAGATCAGTGGAAGTGGTACCATCAGCTGGTCAATGGGAACTTTCCCTGGAGGGTGGAATACATTTCCACGTCTGCCCAGGCTCAGTCAAGTCAACTGGAAGAATCTAAAAGGGACTATGCCTATATGTGACCTGGGAGAGTTCAGCAGAGATTACAGATGTTCTTGTTCTATAGAGCACATGAACTTGGAGGACAGGAAGGAGACAGAGAGATGACAAGGTGAACATTACTATAATTTTCATTGTTACCTGTAAAATACCATGATATAGGAAGCTCCTAACACAGCCTTAGTCATCTTTATACATTATCTTTATTATTTTACTATTTATATTACATAAAGCTTTGCAAATATGTATTCTCAAAATTAGAAGTTGATAGTTTTGCTGAAATCCATCTTAATGCTTTTGAAGTGTATTTTTCTCTCTGTCAGCAGTAACTTGTAACTCAACTCTGCTTCTACTAAACAAAAGTGAATTGCCTTTACTGTAGCATAGCAACTTATTTATCCAGTCTTCAGTGTTTTCAGCCTATCTCTATATCTATCTCATTACATTTAGTATCTGAGTGTCTAATAGTCTTCAGTGGATTTTAGCCTGACAACACCCCTTGTCAGGTAGGAGTTATTATTCTCCCATTTTACAGACATGGGGAAAACTGGAACTTGCACAAGGTCACCAGTGAAGTTTTGGGGGTGAGCTGATAATTTGATGCAGGCCTTTTGGGATCTGGATGTGGTGATTAGATTAAATTTACTAATCAGAATGTGTGAATAGGAAATGTGAATAACCTCAGTTTTTGTAATAATTGACTTCAACTACTTGTACTGGTTGTGTCTTAGTCTTTTATTGTTTTCATATCTACTTCCAAAGACTATTTAAGCATTACATAAACTAAATGAGTTACATGAAACTTGAATTTTTGATTTAATGTATTTAATTATTTTTTTTAGTCAGCGTTATTTAATTTCCATAATGTTATGTTCCAAAATTTATGTGCAGATTTACAGACAACAAAGCAAAACTACTCTACATTTACTTCTTTCAGTGTTTCAGTAAGACAGAAGAAGATAGGTAGTGAGTCTCGAAAGGCATTCCAAGCTGACGTAATAGTGGTGAAAAAAATAATATTTCAGTGATATCACACAAAATGATGAAAACCATGTTTTGCATTTAAGACTGGAGTGGTGTTTAAGAATTCAAACGGCTGGTTTTGGCAGACGTCTAATTGTAATACTGTAGCATCGCTGCAGGCAATTTTCTTTGATTTAATTAGATGAACTGTGGTATTTTTTCTTTTTGCAAAAAGGCTTTATTATGTAGAAATGAAATATGTATAAATTTAATTTTTAATCTTGTCATTACAGCATATGAAGGAATAAGCTGTTTCTTTTAATTTACCCTCTTTGCTTAAGAAAAAAATTAAATTAATCTTATCACAAATGTTTATGAGTAATTGATTTGAGTTTTACACTCGTCAGAATTGATAGAGTTAAGATTGCTCTATGTTTCTTCTGAATTGAATCTACTGCAACCATCTTTCAGTGTGTAAACACAAACAATTTGATGCCTCAATTACTTTATTTTTCCTCTTTATTATGATAATATCACCACTTAGAGTTTCTAGAGTTTCTACTATGAAATAGATCAAACCAAAAGATGTACTTTGCAATTTTTCTTTGTGGATTTCCTTTTTATTTTTTTTTTCCCCAGTTGCCTGTTAAGTTTAACTCAAAAAAATTAAATGACCACCAAAGATTTAATACTAATTTAATTTATTTTTTTTTTCATGTTTGTTTGTTTCTTTGTTATTGTGGGCCAAATTCAGAGGATATCATTTTAAGTGAATTGAGAGCTATTATAATTATTCGTAACCAAAACCAATTACAGGGTGATATACCATCAGTTTTGAGGCAAATCTTCCCCACTGATTCAAATCAGTAAGCCACATTGGTTTCCCAGCTCTGACCATAATCTTCTAATGTCCAATATCTAGATCATAAAATTTATTAAAAATTTCAAATATTTATTTATGTGAAGTATCTTCAAAATTCTGCAGAAACATCCTTGTGTTTCTTTGTAGGAGCTAGACAAAATTCAAAACCCCAGCTTCCTGGAATTTAAAAAACAAGCAAACAACAACAACAACAAAATCCACATTGTTAGCCAGAAATTTGCTGTATGTTTTAAAATGTCTGATTCAGGATCTCTTGAAATTAATCAAAAGGTTGACCTTACCAATAAAGCAGTCACCACTAGTTTCAGCACTGAGACTAAGGCTTCACCTTGTGATAAAGCTGTGGATTATACTCCATGAAACCTCAATTTTTTTAACAATCTGACAAAGATGTTTTCTTTTCAGTAGCAGTAGAGATGGTAGGAGAGTTAATTGAATTATCATCTACTGTCAAATTGCTTCAATAAGGGCATGAGAGCATTTGCATCTTTTTTGTTGTTTTTGGCTGTGTTGTTTTTTTCTTTCTTGTCATTGAAAAGTGTTGATGTACTTGAAGTTAAGTTCTTGCCTGATATCAGTTTTAATAGCAGAGGAGTCCACTGTGATTAACACAGCTCATTCAAAATTCTATAGGTCAGATCTGTGCTCAGATGAGTTAACTAATGAAGCTTTTTTCTTTCCGCAAATAATTTTATTATAAGGAGTGAAATGATAGAAAATCCATCTTAAATTGTGTATATATTTCTTACAATCATTAAAGATAGGATCACACACTAGGCAGAGCAGATTAGATTTTTTTTTATTTTTATTTTTTTTTCCCCAGAAGAATGCACTGTTCCCAGAGGAATTGAACTGTTCATGAAACAAAGATTTTTCTCTCAGAGTTTATGATACTTTCTTTTTCCCCCCAAAAAAAGGTTACATGGCAGGTCTTAGCTTTAAAAAGACTTAAAAAAAAAAAAAAGTTTTCAAATTGAAATCATATATTATGGGTCAGTATACTTAAAATTTTCAGATTGGTCTGAATTGAAAACATTGTTTAACTACTTAGTTTTCAAGTTGAAATCAAAGACATCATTATATTCACAGTTCTAATTCTGCGTGGTTAAAAAGAGCTTTCTTCTTTTTTGTTTGTGTGTTGTTTTTTTTTTGGAGGGGTGGGTGTTTTTTGTTATTTTGTTGGTTTGGTAAAGTAGCTTCAGAATCTCCCTTATTTCTGCTGAAAATAACAACCATTCTGCTCCAGATTGCTCAACAGTATTCTGCAATTTATTTATTTATATATTTATTACAGGCCCAAGTAGAAATAAAGACATGATTTTGTTGAGCCAGGATAAATTTGCTTTATAGAAGGGAATCATGTCATCATCTGTTTAAGACAGCTTCCTCATGCCTTTGCAATCCTTTGCTGCAACAGTGAGCACAGAGGAGAGTGGGGGCTTGAGGAAATGGAGAGTTTTAAAAATTAGTGCAGAGGAGAAGGAATCAGGACTATAAAGTTTTTTTTTTGTTTGTTTTGTTTTGTTTTGTTTTGTTTTTTTTGGGTGGGGAGGAATAACAGCAGCTTTTGCAAAGGACATTACTGCTTTTCTTTTTATTTCAGAAGGAATCCAAAACACACTTTTAGTGTACATAGTTTGCATGCACGCTGATGTGAACTGAGATCAGAATCTGAAGCACTAGTAAATGTGTTATAATATGATCTGCTATATCGAGGGGTTGTAAGGAGTAATTATTGTTTGCAAAGCTCTTCGTGTTCCTCAGAATAAGGAACTATAAAAGTGCAAAATACTGTTATTATTATTATAAACTTCTAAATGCCAAAAACTAGGCAGTAATAATAGAAGTGCTGAAACAACTTTAACAATAGTGATGTGAACACATTAAGCTGTAATAAAGCCAGAGTCAACTAAATCAATCAAGTAGGCCCTGCAAACTGCTTGTTAGGACAAAATTGCATCTTTTCTAAAATAAATACAAGAACAGATTCTCAGCTGGTGTAAATTAGCCCAGCTCCACTGGAGTCAAAAAGACTTGGATTTAAAATGAGAGTTGCAGTTCCTTTTCTTTTTCCTTTTCCTTTTTCTTTTTCTTTTTCTTTTTCTTTTTCTTTTTCTTTTTCTTTTTCTTTTTCTTTTTCTTTTTCTTTTTCTTTTTCTTTTTCTTTTTCCTTTTCTTTTTCTTTTTCTTTTTCTTTTTCTTTTTCTTCTTTGTCTTCTTCTTGCTGCCATTGTTCATTTATGCATGTGCGTCCATGTGTATCAATGTATGCATGTTTGGATGTGCGTGCTATAAAAAATGTTATAGTGCTGACAAAATTTATATCAGCTTCAGTTAGGAGGAGAGCCAAAGTTATAACAATTAAGTTTCATTTCAAACAGGAAAGCATCTTGTATTGCTACCCATGCACAGGTGAAGGACTGAAATTTTTTCTTTCATCTGAATTGTACTTTGTGGAAAACATCTCTGTATCAGTCTCTGTGGGAGTTATGCCAGAAGAGAGGATGTTTTTGTAAGGCAGGAAAGGGACCATGGGAAAGTATGTTTAGTTATGTAAAGTTGGAGTTAAACACTACTACTTACCAATTTTCTCTCCCTTCCATTGACTATTGCCCTATAAAATTATCAGCAAATTAAACTGCTTTTCCCTATTCATCATTTAAATTGGTGAATAAGGAAACTAATATTACAGATCAGACTGAATTTTCAAAATATTTGGAGGCAGTTTCAGTTCTTTTTAATTTTTTAAAGCACTTTTACTCTATCAAAATCTGCATAGATCTTGCTTTTAAAAAGTACCTCATAAAACATGTTATAATCAAAATCATAACAATCTTACTGCACCAAATTTGTGTATCACCTTGTGATCCTTAGGAAAGATAGTATATAAAATATATAATTAAATACATATGAATGTATATCTATTGCCATGTTGAATGATCTTTTTTTTTTTTTCTTCTGGATATATATATATTTTTCATGTAACTACTATGAAGAAAAAATATTGTATCAGCCAACGTTGTCAACTATATGCACGGAAAAATCAGGCAAACAAATAAGGAAGCTTGAGACTTGGTATTTGTACTGCCACTGACTTTCTTGTCTTCTCAATATTCAACTCTTTAGATGAAGATCATAATACAAATACAAATATATTGATTATAAAGGAGAGACAGTTTGAGTCTGTACCTTTTGAACAGTTTCTTATCTCTAGGTATGGACCAAAGTAAGAGGAAGTGTGGAGATGGAGTGAAAGTCCAGAATGACCAACAATAAGTATTTTGAAATGTGACTCTGTCACTGATGTGGTATGAACCCCGATTCCAAATACAAACAGACATTTGAGATCTGTGTTTGAATATTGCAGTTTGGGACCATGCATGGTTCTAAGATACTTATTATAATTTATTATTAATAGGAGTAATTATTGATATTGTTGCATTATTTAATAATTGCACTACTTTAATTACTTAATAATAATTATTATTTACACATGCAGATCAGATAGTTAAGGTTCTTTGAGATAAGAAATGCAAATAGAGATTAATGAGTGATTCATAGCAAGTAACATAATTTGATAATTTTTCCCCCTATGTTTAAGCATCACTTTAAGTGATCCTTAGTATTATTGTGTGCTTGATTGCTCAGTAGTGAAATCACTACAAAAATCACAAGGAGTTTTTCTTTGTCCTGATTACTGTAGCATAGCTTTCACAATGCTTGTTTGTTCTTTGTCTGTCTTGACAGCTAAAACTGTAATTAATCCCTTTAGATCAAGAACTGTGTTCTAGTCAACCTCTGTATAATAGCCTGCAAAACTGTGCTCAGGGCTCTCTTAAAGAATTACTATTATTATTATTTTTTTCCAAAATTGGTGCAAATATTTCATGAAACTAAATATTGATGAAAGCATTCTAGAAGCATTTGAGAAAGCCTCTGGAAAACTAATTTCTGTAAATGAGCACTGTGACTATTGAACATCATAGCTATTCTTTGAATAAAAAAGGAGGAAAAAAAAAAAAAAAAAAAAGAGCCAAAGGATCATAAGCATGGACATTTATTTTCTATTAGTCAGAGAAGTATTTGCACAAAACAATGTATATATAAATATATATATATATATTTTGAACTATATGCACTCCCTAATTAGCTTCTTGGTACTTAGCGTAGTGACCTTTCAATTTCATGGTTGTCACTGTGACTTTAAGCTTTTTTGTGCACCAAAAACATATATAAAGTTAAAACATTATGTGATGGACATAGATTTATATAGATTTATATAATGCATAAGTTATTTTTTTTTTTCCGTCATCTTCTCTTGTAAGTACCTAAGTATCATCACTAAAGACAATTATGCTATACAGATACTGATGTTAAATACATGACTAAATATTTGTGGGATTAGAATCTTGCAGAAACCTAAAAACAAATTAGGTCCCTCCTCTCTGATTATCTTTGATGATGTAGGCATAAGTTTGGGGTGTAGAGTCAATCTGCAATAGTCTGTTTCAGAAAAATCCTTTAACAAACAGCATCAATAGTGTTTTGAGAAAGTTCTGCTTATGTAGAAGCATTCAGTTTGGGCAGACACTGCTTGGTATGGAATTAGCAGTGTCCATTCTTGTTTTTCTAAACAGCAATTCAGCAATTAGGAACCTTTTAATTAAGTCAACTGTGTTCTCAGCTTGAGTTTTTTTGGGTGCTTTCCTCTGGAAAGTGAGATAACATGCAACCAAGAGTTTCTTTTTCTTCAGCAGTTATTCCAACTACTACTCCCTAATAAGACAGTGCAATTTTTAAAAATTATTTTTTTTTTATAGCCTGTGTCACCACAGCTACCATCTAGATTCCTCTTTCAATAAGATGCTGATTGGATGAACATGGCTTCCAGTAACTCAGCCTTTGTTTTGTAAAAACATTATTACAACATTGTATAACACTTTAGAAATGTTTCAAATTTAGGCTGGCGTGGTGACTTAGCAGACTAGGGGGCTAACATATGGAGTCTGCTACACACTAGAGACTGTGGTTTTATTGCTGGCACCACTAGTCAAGTCAGGATTAGCAACCATGATATTTTCAGCAAGATCTGAGATCACAAGACCTCAGGTGTGGTTACCTAACTTTAGCCAGAAGTAAGAGAAGTAGTGACGGGTGAAAATAAAGATTGATATTGTATAATAGGAGGGACACTTTCACTATAAGGACTACATTTTTCTTAGGATTAAATAATTTCCTTTGTTTTTCATTAAAATAATCAAGTAACTCAAAATCAAAAACATACCCCAAATGGTACCTCTTGCTGGGTACAGAGCCATCCTTCAGGACATTGACCCTGAGTAGGATACAGCTGGCACCTCTGCTTGTCTTTTGCTGCAACTGTGAATGTGCCAGACCTTGAAAAACAAATTGAGAAGCAAGCAAACAAGCAAACAAACAAAAAGATTCCTTTTCATATGAACTCACAGTGCAGGCAGGGTCCCAAGCAAGACATCTCACATCTCAGCTGTGTTTCTGCTGTTGAAAAGTAGGGAAAAAGAGGAAGAACTTTCTTGGGAAAGACGAGCTGGCTGAGAGTAGGAATGATACACTTTAGGTGTTGATTATAGCGTAATAACTAATAGGGAGTTTTCATTAGAAAATAAAAGAATGCATCTGTAGGAGAAAACGAATCCCATTATAGAGCTGCACAGAGCCTTCTTTTTGTATAATGGTAGAAATACAAAGTGACAATATCAGAACAAAAATAAAAGAAGAAGGGGGACACATTCTTTATCTTTTTTTTTTTTTTTTTTAATAAAAAATAAAAATAAAAATAAAGAAAAAAAGAAAAAAGAAAAAAAAAGTGGCAGTTAAAGCCAATAAAGTCCTTTATTTGAATGCCATTAGTGGGTTTGGCAGCCATCCGCGCCATCTACTTCAGAGGAGCACTGCACAGATTAAGAGAGGCTGGATGCTAATTTGCACATATGGAAATGCTTTTTCTCGCCGTTCCGATGGCTCTGTTGTGGACAGATGGAATTAGTGAGCACTCCAAAGCCGTGAAGGCAAACACATTAAAAAAAAAAAAAAAAAAAAAAACTCTCCTTCTTCCTTCTTTCTCTCTTTCTTTCTTTCTTTCTTTCGTGAGAAACTTCAGACTTGAAATAAATAACATTAGCAGACCGCTCTCCCTGGCATTAACAAGCTATTTTATCATATTTCAATTGCAAATCATTTTTTAACTGGGAATTATAGACGTCTTAGCTAAGACCAAGTGTGCCAAAAAGGATTGGCAAATTAAGGACAATCTTCAGACAAATTTGGCCTTCTCTGCTGTATATAGATCCCTCTTCACTTTAGATTGTGCCTTGCAACCCTCCCTTTCCTGACAGTGTTCGGTAACTATGAATCATATTTTCTCTTTCCAGTTCTTACACTTGTTGTACAAGTGACACTTTCCCTATTTTATGACTAAAGTGCATTTTGCTGGCATGTGGGGCAGCCTTAAGGGGGAAGACAAAGCTCCTGACCAGGACCAAAATTCAGTCTCTGCATTTCCAGCAGTACAAAACCCATTTCACCTGTCTGCCTTTGGACTATTGGATACCTTGTGGAGAAACTGTAGGCAGGAGGTGGACACAATAGAGCAGCCTGGACCATTGCCCAGGAAGGAAGGTGTAGGAATTCTTCCTGGGGCTTTTCCCTGGGCAGCACTGTTCCCCACTGACTCCAAAATAGGGCTGTGCCTTGAACATGATTAAAATACTGGAAAAAGGATCAATCCAAGGAGACAAGAATCACTTTTATCTTGCTAATTTACAAGGGGAATTTCATATGCACCTTATCTGTTGGCAGTCAAACAAAGCAGATGCATCATTCTTTAAGGCAGCCAAAAGTCAATGACCTTTGTTGCCAAATGTCTGTCTAGCTATTTTTTTTTTCAATATCTTTGAAATCAGCTGGCACCAACACTTAGCACCCAACCGCCCCCCAAACTTTGGTTGAAGTGAATGCTGGAAACTGAATCAGGATTCATATATGGTAAATAGTACCTCTCCCTCTCTCAGCATTCTGGCTGTGGCTCATTGCCACTAGCAAGAAGGTCTGTGCACGGTTCAGTCTCTCGGGGGCCAGTTCTGGTCTCCTTTACACTGCATAAATCTGTTGAACAAAGCTATACACTCTCCTAACCAATGGCAATAACAGGGGTTTTGTAATCAGCACCTGACTGGGATCTCTCTGTTACAATGTGATGAGTGGCTTGGAGGGGAATTGAGGTGTCCTAAAGCTCCCTTCAGTCCTGCCTTTTTCTTCTGTATTCTCTTCACCCAACTTGTGAGACTGCTTCAGTGATCTTAATGGATTCATAGCTGAAAACAGTGATGAAACAGAGCATTTACTTGACTCTCACTGAAGAATTAGCAACGAAAAAGCATTTTGCCGCCAAGTGATTTTTTATTTTTTTTATTTTTTTCAAGGCAGTATTCTGAGCATGTTTCTTTGGTGGCATCAATCACAGCTATCAAGTGAATTGAAAACATGTGCACTTCAGGCAGAGGAACAAAATGTTGTTTGTGATCAGTTCCACTTGGTTATTAACTTTATTCTGAAGAACTTCACAGTTTCTATAGAAGATGATACCAAAGGAGAGATGTAATGAATTGCTACTAAAAATGGTGACTGCAGTTCTTCCTTTCTTTCTCTCTTTCATTCCCCCACCCCTCACTCCCCCCAGTTCTTTCCCAAGTGCTCTGATGCCAGAGGCTGGAAGGATTTTGCTTCCAAAGAGCAGCATGTGGCTCTGGAGTGACAGATTCCTGACTGCTGCTCCAAGGCATTGTTCACAGCGAACAGGGAGGCTCTGACCTCTCTGATCACACAGCTGAGAGAGGAGGAGAGCATGCTACTGTTATAACTCTTACTCCTCTCTTTGTATACAGTGTGTCTAATGGGGACACACATTATACTGCTCTCTTCCTTTACAGAACAAGGCCCAGTCTTGAACTCTTTGTTCAAGCTAAACTCTCACTGAAGTCTATTGAAGCCAATAAACCAATGTCCTTCAAGAGGCTCACTCCTCCTGTGCTTCATGATGTGTAAAAAAATAAAAAAAAGAAAAAAAAAAAAGAACATCATCCAGTTATCATTAGAGAAGTTTCATGTTCCTTCCCTCCACCTTGCCATTCTCCTGTTTGCCCATTTTGTCATAGCAGATCTCTGGTCCTATACTATTCCCAATGATGTTTTGGTGTTTTGAGAAAAGTATCATTGTTCTTCTTTATGTGACAGATATAAGGAGGAGGAATAACTTGATAACTCTCCTTTCCCTATGTAAATCTGGTTGCAAATATACCTTTTAAACAACCCTTTGCGTTATGACATTTTTATCAGACAGTTAAACCAAGACCTCATCTCATTCTACATAAGGCACAATGAATGTGATTAGAATTCAGTCCTGGAATCTAGGAAGTCAGGGAAAAGCCTGCACTCTTTGCAATAAAGCTGGGATTTCACTAAAGTTCCTTACCAGCTTGACAGGAGCCCCCCTTCCTTTTTCCCCATCAAATGTATTGGTATTTCCCAAATGATTTCAATGGCTTTGAAATTTAATCCCAACAGAAGAGATTTTAAATTGCTACTATTATTCACAGATAGGAAACCCTAAAAAAATCTGAGCTTCAAGGAATTACATAAAAAATAAAAAATGCATAATGATCATATAGACACAGTTGAGGCTTGTGATATAAGATCCAATAAAGTATTTGTAAAAATTAATGCTTTGGGGAAATGTTGGTGAAGATACTTAAAACTGGAAAGTTTTTTTTTTTGTTTGTTTGTTTGTTTGTTTGTTTGTTTTTAGAGACTTTACAGGAAATTTAATAGAAGTTTTTAATCTATAAGAATGATGAGGAAAGCTGCAAAATAAAAATCTAATTCTGAAATGTTTGTATTGAGTTTGTTTCTTTTTTATTTTCTTTTTCTTTATCTTTTTTTTTTTTTTTTTTTTTTTTTCTATCACAGTTTTGTTTCTCTTTGGTTTTATTCACTTATTTATTTTATTCATCTAAGAAATCACAAAAATTTTGATTTAGAGTTCTCCCCAATATCAAAACATGAGTAACAGAGAGGTGAGAGCATTCAGCATCAAGCTATTTAATTTCTTATTATTTTACTGTAAAAATAAGTATTGTATTAATGATAAATTAGCTCAGTAAAGGTTGCATATCCAAAAATGAAAACATGATGCAAAGTCACTGAGGAGAGTTATCAGCAATCTAACAATAACAACAACAACATCAAAGGTGATTTGTTTTTTTGTTTGTTTGTTTTTAACTGTGTAATTTCTAATCTGTTCTTATGTCTAATCTGTTACTTCTGCCTAATAAATCCAGTTAATGTTGTTTGGGATGGTCATCTAACTGGACTTCCCAGAAGACTAATTGAAATAAGGCATACACACCATACTACCCTAAGCCTGTGGTGAGAGGCTGTGTTTCAGACCAGCTTTTTGTCAGCCAATACCTAAAGTTACCAGCATGCTAAATTTCTTTAGCAGTCCTGTGTGTTTGCAACCTGCATCAGAAGTGAAAACAAGGCGTTGTGAAGACAGCACCAGGATGGGAGGTGTTCTTAAACATCATGGATACAGGTTTCTTATGTCCTCCAGTCAGCAGCACAGTGGCACCAAGCTTCAGGGAAATCACTCCTCAAGGAATTCTGAAAAACCTGAAGGAGACTTGACCATTCTTTGTCAGGAGTAACCAGTCCTGTCTGGGGTAACAACTGTACCATTCAGATACAAAATCTACACGGGTTCTTTCAAGAAAAACAAGGATGAAAAATCCATAGGAGTTTTAACTATTCAAACCAATGTCAGTCTTGCCTTTATTGAGTAAATGTGTACAGATATTGTTCTGAGATCAACACAAAGTACTTTTTTGATACTCAGGGTGGTTTTTTAAATGTAAATGTCCTCCAAACCTTTAAACAATAAGACTCTTTTCTTGAGTAAGACACGGGCAGATACACAGCTTCATTATCCTTTGGGCTTATGATACCTTTGATCATGAGGTACAGTAGCCCTTCCTGAGAAGTGGGGAAGGGAGCCAAAAAACGCTGTCCAAATGGGTTGATTTTTTATCTGGAGGGATACATCAAGTCAGTTAAAAGTGCGTATGAGAATGATCAGCATCCATCCCTCTGCTGACCCCCCACCAGCGTGGATGCAACCTGTCTGAGCATTGTCACATGTTCTCTAGTGTGTGCACTTTGGCCACACCAGAAGCTGGTCTCTTGAGTTTGCTGTCTGCATAACAGACCAGGTCTGTTTTTCATGGTATCCTGAACAAACAGGAAAATTGAACCTTTCATTACACTCAGTGCGCTACACACAAGTAGTAGTGCAAAAAGATGGTGTAAAGTATGTTATAAGGACCTAAAGAGAAAAGAGTTCAGCAACTACTCTTTGACCTGAATGATGCTATTTTACAAGGGCTTGTATAGATACAGACTAACTCTGCATGACATATATCCTTTCCCTGTCTGTCTGTTCCTACTAAATAGCTTCATTTCAGTTTCATTGGTTTTGGACTCTCTGGGTGGTTCCTTGATTCCAGACAGTTATCCTTGCATCCAGAAATGTGGCCCTGTTGCAGGGTACAGAAAATATGGGGTGTGCTGGCTTGAGCTGCTTTTTTGCTCTTGTCCCATGGCTGATCCCAGACAGCCCTTATTTGTGTATATGAGTTTATCTTCTGTTAATGATTTAAACCCAGTCCTCAGAACAGAGCAGTGTCATTTTCAAAGATGAGAGGATTGTGAACATTTGGCATTCTGTCTGTCCACAGAAAGCAAACAATTAAATTTTTAAAAAGAAGTCTAATTAGAAAGCTACATAAAAGTAATAGAGGAAGCGTAAGTTGAAGGACCATCTATTACAGAAATAGCGAAGGATTCGTGGAACTGCACTGACCATAAGCTCCTGTAAGCTGCATTTTCAATACACAGTTTTAAGTAAACTCCCTTTTCAGCTTCACTTGTCCCACATGAAAGAAAAGCAAACGTTAACACAGCAGATGAGAGTCCTTTAAACGAAGCAAGAGGAATTTTTCTTTAAGTGAAACATCATGGTGCTCATCAGAGTATTTAATAGTATTTTCCCTCCAGCTGTTTTTATTTATCTTTAAACTTCCAATAAAAGTTATGTTTTATTTCAAGAAGCAATCCATAATAAACTTTTCAGCTGATGGTAGTGGTTAGTGCCTGTGCCACCAACAGTGATGATTAATTCTTTGGAGAAGAAACAAAAATGACTCTTCGCTATGCGACACCTATCAAAATGAATTTGAGTAGGGGCATTTGGGCTCTACCACCAATTAACAAATTAGAGGAAACAATAATCTCATTCCATTGCTGTATGATAATGCTGGGAACTTGAGATGGGGTCAGTTTCTTACTGGAAGGCAAACTCAGAGCAATTCCTGGTCTAGTACATCATTGCTATTATTCCACAGTAATGATATGCCTCTCTGGGCTAGGTACTATACAGGCATGGAGTGAGGGACAGTTCTTGTCCTAAAAGCATATGTCCTTGAGTTCTTATGGACATAGATATCCTTTTAAACGTCAATCAAAGCTTTGAATTGAATGAGATGTTTTACATGTACCAAGCAAAGCATATGTTGAAATACACACAGGATATAGGCCTATACAAGCATGGAACAAGGATGGTGAATTTAAGTATTGTTAGTACACAGTAAAGATACCAATTCTCTTCACTTTAAATAGAGATGACAAAAACAGCAAGGCTACACATAAAATCCTCGGCTAAGACATGACTTCATTCAGGCCTGTAGCCACAAAAACAACTCCTTTTCTGACCCCAGGTCTCTGTCTCTTGCCTTCAGCACGCTGTCTGTTACAGCATCCTGCCTACTCCCAAAGGTCTATCTCATGGCTTCATGGAAACTCCTCTTCCCAGTACTGAACTAGTACAGATGGGCTGAGGCATTAATTCTGCTTTTGTCCAGCTGCTGACAAGGAGGAGGAAACTATTGAGACAAGCTCTATTAGAACCAGTGGCCTCTGGAGCTCACAGCACTGCCAGTTTCCATTGAGACAAAGCAGAATGCTTACCCTGGTCAACACTCTCGATACTAATTTTGTTGTGGGTCTTTTTGGCCAGGCTCTAAGCCTATTGTTTCTTGGAGCAGATCTGATTTATGTCCACAATGCTGAACCTTTTCTGTGTGGTGTTGCATTCCAAAATCTCTTTTCGATAGTTGACAGAATATGTTTCATTAGTGTCTGTGACACATGTCCTTGGAATAGGAAGGATTTAAAGTAAGGCATTTTTTTGGGGGGGAAGGTTGCAGAGCTGGAAACTTTGAATTCACTGTGGTCAGGGTTGGGCCTACTATACAAATATTTGTGCACTTATATTTGGATTTATCATTCATTCTATGTTGGAGCAGTAGAACAGACCAGCTAACTGATTTCCTTCTGTCTGGTCTTCTATTACGCTCTTATTTGCAGATTTGTGTATCATGCTTATTACCAACTTGTATTATACTCACTGTCTGAGTGTTTTACAATAGTATGTTAAAGAAAAATGCTAATATGCCACTTGTTTACCTATCTTTTCACCAGGTGAGATTTTTGGATGTTGAGTGCATTGTTTTAGATTTTAGATTTTTACATCCATGAAAAGATTGCTGTGTTTGTGTTATAGTGAGGTTAAAGACAAGTTTCTTATGTTTCAAGAGGAAGAAATGCTGATGAAATTAGGTTTATTCTAACACTTTGAGCCAGTTTTCACTAGTTTGGTGTGAAGTTCCTTGTTCTATAAAAACAACAACTGTACATTCTCCTTGTGGAGAATTCCTGTCTGCCAGGGGCATGAAGTTGCCAAGGGCAGTCTGGGGACTGGTGTTTCACTGATCTTTTAATAATATGAGCTGAGGCTTTGTGAATAAAGGCCTTCAGATGAGTGCAGTATTCTATGGAAAGCCAGTGGAGGGAGCAGAGGGATTAGAGGACTTGTTGGAAAGGTCTGCAGGAGTTTGTGTTTCTAAGCAAAATATGCAGCAAGAGACAAAGTTTCCAAATTACTGAAACTTACTACCCTTAGATTTATTAATGCCATTCAAAAATAATAGTATTTCCTCTAGAAAATAATAATAAAAAAATCGTTCTGTAACAAAGAGCTATTTATTTCTAAGAGCTTATATTTGGAAATACGGTGAAATCTTAACTCTTTTAAACTCAGAATATTGCTACAGACCAGAATATGGCCTCAGTTGTGCTCTGGACTATTCATCTGAATGTTGGCCACAGGGCCAGGTATACTCAGGTTAGACTTCTTGGCCAACTATGTCTAAGCCATATGTCCTGTGGCTGCCACGAATTACATAGGTCCTCATTTTCCAAAGAAAACTGTAACTTTCTTGTCTTGCTTATGGCTGTCAGCATCCATCTGTCCAAAATTAGGCATTACCAGAAGCTTTGTTTTTTATCTGCCTATGGTCAAAAGCAGAACAAGTTCACACTAGACAGTGAAAATAAGTTGTGTGTGTTTTTTTGTAGTTGTTTTTCTTTGTTTGTTTTTAAGCATGGACTAGCTTCAACCTTGAGATCTGATCATATTCTCATAGACAGCCCACTAAGCCTAGCTTTTGTACAGCAACAGTCCGAGTTGTTAATACTCAAAGAAAAAACTACATGGGAAAAGAAGAAAAAAAAAAAAAAAAAAAAAAAAAAAAGGTATTATCACATTTTACAGGAAATACTTTATTGATTCATTGCCAAATCTACAGTTGCTTTTATTTGTTTGTTTTGGCAGTTGTACTCCTTCAAAAATCTCCTTCTGTATTTTAAAATGCTTGAGGGTATCCTTTTAATTAAATTATTGTTTGGTGCACATTATACCACTTTTTACTTGCTTAAAATCAATATGTTGAGAAGAAACTTCCTTCTGCACTGTGGCTTTAATAGTAAGAAAAACACAATGGCTTAGTTCATTTTTTATTTTTTTTTTCCCAAAAGTTTGTCTATGCCTTAGTTTCCTATCTCAAGAAAATTACCTTATATCTTTAAATAGTCTAATTCTAAAAAGTCAGGCCAATGTTCCATTAGTATGGATGGAACAAAATTGAGTCATACTTGCCTCACATAGATTCAAGGAAATGTTAACAAAAAAATCATAGGTTGTACCAGGTGTTTCAACTGCCTCATAAGGATAACAAAAATACTTAAATTCTGGTGGAAGAATTATCAGTCTTGCTGAAATCTCAGTGTCCTGGACTTCTCCATTCCCTCTAACCCAAAACATACACTCTTCTACTTTTGCTTTTCTGCAAGTGAATCATGTGCCTTCTCTCATCCCTTTTTTCTTATTTGTTTGATATGGAGTTTAAGAATATCACAGTAGAAAATTTGTTAAGTAATGTATGCAGGTCACTTTTTGTACTGTGACAGTTCTCAGAGTTTTGAATGTGTTCTAAGAAATCAGTAGGAATTTTAGGAACCTCAAAGGAATGTTTGATATTGATTGGTAAATCCAAACCAAAGTATTTCCAACAAACTCTAACTCAAAACTACCTTGAAGCAGTAACTTACTTTTTTTTTTTTGTGCTACTTATGTCCTGCACAGCAACTTCTGATTAGGCCTGGCTATATTTCAGACCAAAATAATACTCTAGCACAAGTTAAAGAGAGTGTTTTTTAAATAAAGAGAGACTAAATAAAAGCTTATAAGGAGGCTTGGTTGAGATTTTAACCATGGACCATAATTATGGTTCCACATCCCTACTATTGCATCAGTACTAGATATTGTTTCACCCATTGTTTCCATGGGAACATCCTGATGTGTGGCATTACCAGAAAGTGTTCAACTAATGCAAAAGGTAGTAGTTATTGGCACAATAGTACAGCAATTCTGCATGATGAAGAGAATATCACTTATCTAACCCTAGCATGCATGCAGGCACAGGACAAGGGAATAGCTAGATTTTTAATTAAACTCTCCTTCTGTACTCCTGTTACCATGTAAAAAGAGTATAGCTGAAATGCTGTTTACTTGCATAACTCATTCGTTCAAATAAATGAGTCTCTGGGAGTGCATTTTCTTCTATTAATGCCTGAGTTTAGTATTAACCTGAGTGCTTAAATGAATTTGCTGATCGCAGCT
Source organism: Aythya marila (assembly GCF_965140915.1). Taxonomy (NCBI): domain Eukaryota; kingdom Metazoa; phylum Chordata; class Aves; order Anseriformes; family Anatidae; genus Aythya; species Aythya marila. The sequence continues at coordinate 13,574,313 of NC_139046.1, forward strand.
AAGACTCACATAGACCTTATTCAACATCAGTTACACACACCATTTGGCACATGTAGCAGTGTCTGCTTAAAGGAAACTAACTTTAAAGCAGTACACAGAGAGAGTTTCTTTACTCTTTCCAGAAGAGTTTAGTTTCTACCTTGAAGTTAGGTTTAAAGTAAATACACACTGAGCAGGAGACAGAATACAAGCTTTGCCTTCCCACTCTCTGGCTCACAAACAGAGAATTTTGCTCTATAAACTTTCATCTTTATGAACTCTTTACAACAACAGTTTTGTGTTTGTTTAAACAATGTTCTTTTTTACCATTTGAGTCAAAGGATATCTCCTTATATAGTGCAGATGGTTTAAAAAATGACCCCTTGTTTAAATGGGATATGACAGTCTAATAGAATAACCTCTAATCATCTATAGGAAAATCTGGCAGCACTACATATGCTGGGTACGATGTCAGTAGGACTACACCCAGAGTAATGTACTGCTCAGCATAATTAAGTGGTCTCAAGTCCTTGATGAGAAAATAAAAAATATAGCTTAGTTAGGAAAAGAAAGAAAAAAATCATGTGCAGTTCTGGATTGTGGTAACTAGAGACAGACTGAAGCTGCCAACTTCAGATTCAGAGAGCTGGTTGGAGGGATATTTAATGTTTTAGCATATGCCAACCTCAATTAAGAAAGGAAAAGAGGAATTTTTATTTTTATTTTTTTAACAAACCAAAACAAAACTGAATGGAAGGTATTTTCTGTATGATGCTGTTATCTCCCAAAATGTTAATTGTCTGTAGCAGCCCATTGATCCAGGAAGGGAGAGGCCAGAATTTTGAACTCTGGATCCCTTGAAGATGTTTCTTAAAATAAATATGTAACTGCTTTTTAAACTGTCATAACTATTTTGGATTTTATTTAGGTATGTAAATACATGTCACTCCTGGAATCAGGTCTCTATTACAAATTTTAAATTTTATCTGTAAGCACAAGGTATGAACTTCTTCCCTTCACAAACAGACCAATAACTGCTGTGCACCTGGTGTGAGAAGTCAAGTTTCTCTGTGACTCGGCAGGGTTGGGTTTTCATTTAGTACCTGATAAACTGCACCACTTCTGTTCCTCCTAAGTAAGTCTCTTGAATAACCATCATGCAATCTCCAAGGTGGCATTGCAAAAGTAGTTTCTTCAGAAGAGAGGAAAGAAAACCATGTTAAAATATGTGCTGACACAGATGGTGCAATTCCAATGACATCAATGGAGTCTTTTTTATTTACATTACCACAGAATTTGGAATAATCTTTCCACTTTTGTCACAAGCATGCAAAACAAGTTTGAAGATTGTTTCAAGACTCCATTTTAGTTTTGTTGATTACTCAATCTCTGCAGTCATTTATTGCACCAATACTACAAAGTAAGAGAGTTTCTCTCTTAACTAGGTGATTTTTATCCTTGTAACATCTTCAACTGTACTATATCATCATTAAGGTGTTGTGTTTTTTTTTCTTTTTTTTTTTTTTTTTTTTCTTTTCTTCCCCTGCAACTTTCCTGAATCAGCTTTCATGTTTTTCTACTCTTTTCCCTTCTGAGCTGTTGAACCAGGGACCAATGAGTGTTAGTAACACATATATTTATGGCCTAATCATTATGAATATTTAAAAATATACTTCAGAAAATTATTTGCAGACCATGCACTCAAAAATGTCTAATCCCTACAAATATCCAAAATAAGTGGTTGGGAAGTTCATCTGTATTTGGAGAAAACACTCTTTAAAGCCCATATTATTCTTTGTGTAAAGCTAGAAGCTTTGTGTAAGGCTAGAAACATCAAAAAGTATTGCTTGCTATTGTTTCAGTTTACTAAAACACATTTTAGCAGTTCACATACAGTGTGATTCAGGAAAAAAAAAAAAAAAAAAAAAAAGAAAAAAAAAAGAAAAAAAGTCTTTGTAAGATGTTTAAGAAGAAATAAATCTAATAGTATTATATTTACACTATGACATGATATAAAGCTTACTTAGTCTTCCTTGACAATATAAACATTACCCCAAGTCACTGTGACTAAAAGAGAATAAAATATTTTACCATGTTTTTAATGAACAAAACTGTTCTGTGACTCTTCTTCATATCAGTATTGACATACAGTGTGCAAATACTTCATGAAATATAAAAATCAATTCTTTCCCCCTACTACCAGTAGTAACACGAATAAAGTATAAGTGATATAACAGCTGAAAGTAGATGTAAATTGTCCATTCCCCAATACCAGATAAACAAGGACTGACTTTATGTCTTAATTAAGGATTTTTATGAAATTTGAAATCAGTACTAGACATGGTTTGAACCACCACCACCATCCCAACAACAAAATATTTGAAAGGTTAAATCATTAATATCCCAAATCAACAGCACAATGCTTTCTTTTGCAAGCAAATGAGCAGACTGGAACTGTCATCACTACAAGTATTTCAGAAGAGATTCCACAATCACCTGTGAAATAAACCTCGCTGCACTGATCCTGCCTTGAGACACAAGGAAGGGCTACATGATTGCTTGAATTCCTTTCCATACTTCTTTTCCAAGATTAAATGGTTCAATTCGTAACTATTGCTCTTATCAGGAAAGGCAAATAAGTGGATTTCCCTATTTTAGATGAGAAATTCATGGCTGATTTGCAAGACAGGGTACAAATTTATGATGGGATGTTGTTGTTATTGTCGTTATCAGTATGTCTCATGGTTGGTTGGTGCTGATTTGTCAACCTGGCTGAAAAAAATTATATTCTGGGTGTCCCCCTGTTACCACCTCCTGAAAAAAAAAGAAAAAATGTTCTGTGTCAGGGGGACACCTTTAAAAAGTCTAGCCAAAATGACAAGAACAGCATAAATGGATAAGACTTTCAGTCTCTTGTTTCCAAGTGAGTGAGGAATGGAAGGCTTTTGACCCAGAATCCTTATCACTGACAATCAGTATTCTCCAAAATGTTAGCAGTATTGGGAAAGCATGTCAATGACAAACGAAAGAGTAGAAGAGAAAATACACATATTCCTAAATTGCTTGGGATTTTTGGAATTCCCTCTGAGGTGCTGAAGAAAAGCAATTGATGTGTGTAGGACAGGCAGCCAAGAAGGACAGCAATATTTTGTTGACAGAACATTGCTTTGTAAGTAAACTTGTGCTGGGAGGCACAGAAATTCCCCCATTTCCCCAGGGCACCAAAACCTCTGGAGCCAACACTGGATTTGTGGCAAAATCTGCAGATGGCTCTGCAGGAGGAATGCATACAGCTGTGTACAGATGGTTTATAGCTGTGTGGCTTTGTATTGGCAACTCAGTTAACTAGATAACTTGTTGGAGGTGGAGACACAAAACAATATCCACAAATGGCAATACCCTCCCCCTCAGTTGGTTTAGCACTTGAACTGAAATCATTGAGCTTGTTCCTTACCTTGATAAAGATTTAATGCTACTTTATGCTGTCCCTTCAAGTAGGGAAGGAGGGCGCTTTGAAATAAGGTTGTCAGCTTTCTTTAGTTCTAAAACATACTTTGAATTAGTTCTTCTATTTATTTGTGAAAACACAGGAATAAAACACCGGGAATAAAGTGGAATTAACTTATATATTACTGACTCTTTTCACTGCTTCTAACATTGGCCAGGAGTACCTTGAGGTAGATAAAGTCCCAAGTTAACATGGAAAAGTGTCTGACCCAGTCAAAATGCTAAATTTCTGGTCCATGTGAAAATAGCAACACTTTAAATTTGATTCCCATTCTTTATTACTTAATGTTGTTTTAGAAACTTCCTTTATTTTGGAAAGTGTAGAAATGTTTAAAAGCTAATTTTATATTCCTGTATTCTTTTTAAATTATATCAACACATGCCAAAAATACTTATACATGATCTGCTGACAGATTATTGTATGGCATTTGTTAAAAAGTTCTACGGCTTTTAGTTTGTTCATTGTTTTTGTAACAAAACACAAACTTGTAAAATTTGGGATCATGCAGAATGTTTCAATCAGTACTAAGTAGCATCTGCCCTAAAGTCTAAAAATAATTTATTTAAATATTTTCTGTTTTTACAGGAAACCTAATAATATCCATGTAGCTAGCTTTGGGAAAAAAAAAAAAAAAAAAAAAAAAAAGTCACTTGCCTTAAAACCATATTTCTAACAAAATGTTCTGTATTAAAATTTTCCATATAGGATATGGATTCTAGTCAGCCTGACTGTGTCACTAAATGGAAGAAAAATGTACTCGTACAAAACTGACAAATGTTTATAATTCAATAATACTTGCTACTGGACATTCCCAATCTCTCTGACCAATTTTAATTCAGACATTCTAGGTCACTGACCTAGTTAATGATATAAAGTCTTCAAACTAATTTTTTTGAACTAGAAATGATCTCAGTCTATGCAAGTCTATGCAAGTCTTTTAATATGTTAACACGTTAACATATTAAATATGGCCATGACTAAAGGATAAGTATGAAACCCTAACACCACCAGATGCTGATTTTATTGATGATGGATGATGGACCTGTGACTCCCATACAAACTGCTAATTCATGCTGGAATACAAACTGTTTCTTGAGGCTTATGAATGCATTTCTTATTGCTAAACAATGAATATGGTGATTGAACAAAAACAGGAGTATTGGAGATCCTCTGCAATGTCACATGGCTAATCACAGTTCTGCAGAATGGATTTTCTAACAGTAGATAGGCAGAGAAAATGGGGTATTAGTTCTATCTCAGAACCAACTTAGCTCTACTTAGACACATGCAGATAATTCCTCAGGAAATAACACTTAACTGTAAGAGTGTGTGAGTGCGTGTGTCTGTGCAAACATGCTCATAGGGAAAGAGATGTATGTCTTCCAGAACAAAATTATGCTGGAGAAAAAAGTGCTTAGATATATTATACGGAACAAAATAAAAATGCACAAAAATAATTTCTCAGGAATATAACATAAATTTAACATAAATTTAACAATTTGTCTCTGAATAATTTAATTTGCAGTTTTAAGCCTTTAGAGTTATAGTCTATTTATAATTGAAGCCATAGTCTGCATGTATTTTAAATGCAAAGAGAGGTTCCAACAGTCAAGTTATTATATTACTCGAGAGTTTAATTAATAACACACTAATTGTAGAAGCCAACATCAAGAGCCACACCATATTGTTTCCATTACATTTTGAAACTGTTTGAAGTGATTTAGTAATAATAATAATAATTAAAAAAAAAAAAAAACACCACTGAGTAAAGTGTTATCTTCTCATGAAGACAGCATTTACTCTATGACTTCTCCTACTTGCAGGATGTAGAATTCTACACCAGGTTCTGTAGTAGAGCCTGGTTTTGGAGATGAATAGCAGTGCATACTCTCACTTTGACAGGGAAAGAAAAATAACTCAGTCCAAAGGCTTTTTTTGAACTTTGAGCTCCCACAGTACATAAATGTTTAGTGGCATAATATTACTAAAAATATAAATGATTCAATGCCAGAAAAATACTGTAAGATTATGCAAAAGCAATATATCCTGAGAAAATAAATGCCATAAATTGTATGTTAACATATAAACTTATTTCTAAAATACTGATTTGTCTTCATCTATGAGTATTCATTTTAGTCATTTCTAACCAAATGCATAGGAATCTCAGTGGCTGATAAATATAAAATCACAATAGGTCTTTTTTGCCATCCTCATCAGTAAATTGCCACCACCCTGTAGCTAGAGACACAACAGGGTGCTGGGAAATAGGGCAGGAAGAGACCAGGGCCCTCCTTTAACCCACAGTCTGCTGCTTCTTAGGGGACTTTCTCCCCTTCTACCTAGAACCCATGAGACAAAGAGCAGCTATAGTAACAAGGCACTGACTGGCATGTAGAATACATGCCATGAGGTACCTTCCCTGAAGATTTTCTCTCTCTAGCTGCCTTGCTTTACCCGGTTCTACACAAGTAGACTGGTTCTTCTGTCAGCACCCCACCACTCCCCCCTCCTCAACAACCATATTGCATAACAGCAGGATTTTGCCCTAAGCTGTTATGCTGACTCCAGAATTTCTGGTCTTATAAACTCTCTGTAAATTGATAAAATATTCCTCTCCCTCCCCCTGCATTGCAAAAATAACATCCTACTAACTTAGTGAGATCTTAGGGGCAATTAAAATTAATAAATACCATGGAAACCTGATAGTAGTGCATTGCAAAATCAACAATAAAAATAATATATATATCCTATTTCTGACTGTGATATAATAGGAATTTGCTCTAAGAATTTGAAATTGCATATATTATTGAAAAGATTGATACTGTAACAGTTTCTCATATCATATTAGCAAACAACAAATTCAATAACACTGTACATGCAAAACCATTAATAAGATTAAAAAATAACACAATATTTGGAAACCTACCATTCTGATAGGATGTGTCAGCAGTAGTACCAAAATTAGCTATAAGTCTGCTGCAATAAATGTTGATATTCTATTTAAACCTTAAACCATTCCATAATGATAACATTTTCAGTACCTCCAGTGAGGTGATGTTCCACCTCATGGGACATAAAACATGGTGTTTTATGTGTGCAAAATCTTTAAAAGAACTTTATTTCACTGTTTCCATAGACATGTCATGTTGTCATTTACATGAGAAAAGAGTGAGCCATGTGGGAACTACCAGTTTACAAAGGGCTATAATTTGATGTTCCTTCTTGATGGAGGATCAAGATGTTTTGTTTATCTAAAGAGTAACAAGTGACATTTAAAAAACTAGTACATTTTTTTTTTGATTCTCCATTTAGCAAATGGCAGCTCATCATTAAATATTTCTTAAGCCCGTTCAGCTTTAAAGTCCCCACTGTTCTTCAAAGGCCTGATGAAAGAAATACTTCTGCAGTATATATGCCAAAGGGCTTTGTCTCAACAGCAGGAGCAAAATACATCCATGTCTCCTTCAAGATGTTTTTTCCTTCCCAACAGCAGGTGAAGGACATATTGGATAGGTCAAGAGGTTAAGATCAAATTATCATAATTTAGCAGGAGTTCAATGCAAATACTGATTCCATAGAAGGTCTGGTTCATTAATAAACCAGAGGTGGAAATGAACATGGGAAAAGACCCCTGGAGAGGCTAAAGAAAAGAAGGACTCAGTACAGTGTTTGGTGCAAGAGGAAAATTATGTTCCTTTTTATCAGCTTTCTTTATCCTTTTACCAAGGGAAGCCACAGAGGTCCCAGCAACAGTTTGGGTCCAGTCTGTAAATTGAGAATGATCAAGGAGAGAGAAGTTTCTTACTTTGTAAGAAACTTTGTAAGAAACACTTTTTTCCAGACAGTTTAATGAACTTGCAACCTAATTAGACCACATCTAATCTATCCTCCTGCATTAACAGGACAGCAGGCAACACATTACCTTACAACTGAAGTCTGAGCTACTATTGACTGGGGCACTGTGGCCTTCCATGTCCTAGAGCCAAAATCTGTCACTAAGGAGCTTCCTTCTCTTAGTGTCAGGAAACACCATGCATAACCTCATGCTTGTTACATACAGTGGCAATGGTCTTCCTTGGAGGGTCAGGATCTCCTGATGAGGTTGGCTTCAGGCTGTCTGGGCATCCTTTACTTGAGGCAGGATTATCCTAACTCTAATCCAGGTCTAGTAGAAAAGAAAGTATTCAGAGCACCAGCTGTAAACTGGAAATTCAAGTCACTGTAGGTTGCTGTCCAATTTGCAGCAAAACTCAGCAAAAAGTGAGAGTTTTGTTGCAGAGGGCAACATGAATCTTCCACATTGTGCCTAATAAATCAGTTAGGCCATCCCTTCCTGAGAGTTGGCCCACAGCAGCAAAACTCGGTTCTGGCAGGCTCTTCAAAACTCTGGAAATATCAGCGCTCACTAAATATCCCCCTGGAGTATGTTCTGGGCACAGAAGAGAAATACATAACAGAAAAATCTCATGTATGGTAAAGCAGAGAGCAGCCATATGTGAAATGGAAGCATATTAAAAATAGATAGAATACATATCTTTCTATGCATCAGAATAATACTTAAAAAAAATGATTTGAAGGTTTCATTTCTGTATATGTAATATGCGATTTTTGCTATTTTTTTTTGTCTGAATTAAATATTTCAAACAGGGCAATGAAAGTAGATTACAAACTTTTTCCCTTTATTCTCCAGTTTCTCTTTGAAATTAATATAAACATGACACTGAATGCTGGTAGAAAAAAATTAGAGGTAAGCGGGAGTGTTAACTCCCATGGCAGGAAGAGTCAAGCAGTAAATTGTTCAACACTTAATAATTTCAAATGAGAACTTCAGTGCCAGGCTGCGTACCGAGACTGGTTAGTTCTCTAGCCTGTATTATTTATAAATTTTACAAAGTTTGAATGCAGGTCTGACTTTTCAGTTCCATGTTTTATTTGCTGTCCTCTGGTGGTTCATGTATGGAGTCGCTTGTTTTGGTGTTCACAACCCTCAGTTATGTGAACATGGTTTAAATATATTTAATCAGTATTCTTTTTGAATTGCATCTGACCTGCTTTTTGCTTTTAATGAGGAATAGTAAGATTTAATTTTAATTTACTCCATGGCCTTGAGTCTTGTCTCTTGGATTACCCAGAACAATAACTTCTTGGAGGTTTTAGAGGGTTTAATGAGAAAGTCTTCCAACAAGATTTCTTAAACTTATGAGAGCTTCCTAAGAAATGGTTTCTAGTTAACCTGCCCCTAACAAAAAATCCTCTTACATTCAAATGCAAATTCACTTTATATTCCTCAGACACAGATTGTATCTTCTATGCAAGTTTTTATCACATTAGCAGTATTTAAAGTTATACTTAGTGATATTGTTGGCCCAACAGTCCAGCAGTTAAGGTGAGGATCACTAGCAGAAAGCCATGAAAACTGAGAGCATGACCAGGGAAGAGAACAAGCTTACAGAACAGGTTTGTGCCTCAGTCCCAAAGGAAATAGATTTGCAGGGTTTTCTCACCTCAGCTAAGAGCTGGCAGTATCACAACTTGCACAGTAACTTAGCATAATTTTATGACTTCATTTGAAAGAAGCCTGAGATTAAAAGGCAAAAATAAGCCTCTGTCATGTAATAAATTGTTGAAATCCTGTAGCGAGCCTTTTCCCCTTCATATTTGTGCTGAAGCTGTTGGCAGACCAGGACAGAAAAGAGTGATGTACTCACAAGAGCTGAAGCCTGTCTATAACAGAAGCACATGTAAGTCTTGCAATCTCACAAGAATTCACTTAAACACACTAATAAATTGATTTTATTTCTTATTGATTTTTTCATGTAAGGTATCATTTATGCTTTGGTGAATGATGCTTTCAGATAGCAAGTTTTAGAGGGCTACAGTCCTTTTTCTCTCCCTATGTGTTTGTTTAGCACCAACCACATTTTATGTGACTTGCAAAAGCAAAAACTGAGAAACAGGAGAATTCAGAGGATACTGAGTAATAACAGGCTAGTCTTTTGTTTGCACTGTTTTATTTTGACTGTTTGGTTTTGCTGCATAACTGCTTGGTTGTGTGTTCTTTAATAGAGATGTCCATTTCTATTAATACCCAATCACTTCAGCTGCCTCTCATAACAAAATCCAATATAACGTGGCAGGGAACAATAGCTCATCTGTATCATTAACAAATAATACCAAAGGAATATACAGCAGAGATAAAATGTTCTATTAAAAACACATATGTTAGCTTTCAACTGTTGTAAGAAAACCATTGCTACTAAACTCTACAAGTTTTCCTTTTAAGTCCTTTCTGTGGAACTACATTATACGTTGGTATCACCAAACCAGCCTCAACCCTATTTAAATTCTTTACTGTGACTTACACAGTACATTCTGCTTCCTTGGTTTAGGGCTGGGAACTTGAGTACTGCTCAAGTACTGCTCAAGTACTGCTCAAGTACTGCTGTTGCTGCTGCTCCACTGGGCAGCAGGTAAGCAAGTCTCCTGTATGGCATGGTCAAATTCTTCTGGCTGGGCTTTTAATTACAGTGATTTGATCTCTTCACTACCTCCGTCACTGACAAAAAACATCTGAAATGTCTACCTTTCACCTGGAGAATGACAAGGCTGTTTGACTGTGCCAGGTATAAACTTTGTGGAAGGGCTCAGTGCTCTGTATGCTTTTTTAGGCAGAGAGTTCTCATAACAGTATCAGGCGCCCTACCTTTCCATAGTACTCTGCAGAAATCTGTCCAGACCTCAGGAATGTTTTTATTCACTTGAAGTGGATTAATATAATATGTTTATTATCTTCTATGTATATATGTCAATAACTGCTTATAACATAACTTCAAGCACACCATCAACACTAAGTTCTTGTGTATACTGTACTGCAGTCCACTACTGTCTGTCAGAGGAATCAGGAATTTAGCTGTAATATTTCTTTACAATTGCAAGGACAGCCTTGTTTGAAATAGAATATTTGAAACAGAAGAGCTTCCAAACTATATTCATTAATGTTTCCATAAGGAAAAATATTTTTAGGTTTAAAAAAAAAAAAAGGTGGAATTTGATTTTTTTTCACTGTGTAAAGGTCTAAAATACTGTTTCATTTTTCAGAAGAAAATATGAGTTCTTAAAAAAAAAATTCTTTATCTAAAAATTGTGAAATAATAATAATAATAATAATAATAATAATAATAATAATAATTATTATTATTATTATTATTATTATTTTCACAGCTGAAAATCTGAATATTGTTAAGCTCCATTTTCTACCTGTAAAATGTACACAACTCAACAGCTTGAATGTTCAGTGCAATTGATTGTCCCTAAACCATTCTCATTGTTCTTGTATGAGTGTGGAGACACAGAATTTTTGTTTATTGTAGGAGAAAGAAGAGGAGAAAATTTCCTTTTTCGCTTCCAGGCATATTAGACATTACTTAATCCAGTATGATTTACATTGTCACTTCAAAATAGTTGAATGCTTCAGGTAAGAATTTAAAAGCTTTAACAGAACTCTGGGGATACTGTACAAATTATGCCCTATATGGTCCTCATTCCTGAGTGATGGCAATCCATTTTTGGATTACAATTGATATAGTCCATTTAATCTATCACTGTAGATTGTAAACAATTTACTGGATCAGTGATTAATGCCATATTCAAACCACATCCTAATAAGTTTCCTAGTATACCAGATTCTGAAATTTGGCCAAAACTTGCAAAGATAGTGGGAACTGGGATTACCAATATTTGACAGGTTTTAATGACCTCTGAATTTTGAAAAAGTACAGAATTTGAAACTGAGATAATTTTTAAATCATACGAGATTGGGCACTAGATACATTTAACAATCTCCTTCCTTCCTTCCTTCCTTCCTTCCTTCCTTCCTTCCTTCCTTCCTTCCTTCCTTCCTTCCTTCCTTCCTTCCTTCCTTCCTTCCTTCCTTCCTTCCTTCCTTCCTTCCTTCCTTCCTTTTTTTTCCGTCAGAGGTTCAGTAAGGTTTTATCTTTTGCCTTAATACCAAGACTTGCATATCTGAAGGCTTACTGCACATGCTGCATGTACCATAAAGGATAAGCAGGCTACAACTTTTGCTCTATTTACCTCACCCCAGGGCCTATCACATGCAAGTGACCGTACTTCCACAGAGCCACTCAGGACTCCATCCAGCCCTGCTTCCAGTAAACACGTCTGCTTTTTCTTGTGGCTCACACTACACCTGCACTGTCTTCAGGATCTGTGCCTGCGTAGGTTAGTAGCTCAAGAAACTTTTCTCTGCATCATCTCCTGGGAAAGAGTTCAGAGAACAATCTATTAACTGGACCTTGATCTGGTACTAGTATACACATCTCTTCCTTACGAACTGGCACAGTAAGCTAGGTGGTTAGAGTTTCGTCAAACTACTTGTAATAAAAAGCAAGGAGTTTCAATAAATTTGACTTTGCTTCCCAGACCAGGTGAGTATGGAAAGTAAGTGGCAATGTGGATTCTCTACTGTCTAATAATGGGTGAGAGGTATTTAAGCTATTCTCAGAGAAAGGACACAAATAAGATCTTCATCTTCTGCCAGCTGTCTATGCTGGCAGGACTTGCTGAAACTCATTATTTTTGAAACTTTATCAAATTTAGTTGATATTAACCATTCGGTTCAAAGATTAGGGGAAGAGCAGGTAAAGAATTGGAAGACATTGGCTAAAACTTCAGTAGAAGGTCAACTTAAAAATTCCCAAATAGCAACATAGCTTGGGGTTATAAAAGATGGATCTGTTTGTTTGTTTGTTTGTTTGTTTGTTTGTTGTTTTTAAATAGATCTATAGTTTCTTTAGGAGAGAATCAGAACAGGACCCTAAAAGCTGAAAAGAAGCCAATGGTTGTGCTGCCCTGGATCAAATTGAGGTTCTGGTGTAATAGAAATAGGCAATTTGAGGACCTTCTTTAACAATGCTACAGGAAGGATTAAACTAGGCGTAAAATCTACCTGTTGTATCTCATAGCCACCTTTCATGTTACCTCTGTAATACTTTAATAATTTGGTCTTTGTCCAGGAAATGTAGGTATGATATGCAAACATATCAGGAAATGATATATGTAATGATGTATGTAGTAATGTATGTATGTAAACCTATCAGGAAATGTAGTTATGTTATGTTTACTGTTACAAAAGTGAGTAAAGAGACTTATTTTCCTTGTGTTGGCAAATTATAGTTTTACATTCTTTGGTATAAAGGCTTCATTGCATATGTTCAATCTTAGGAACTACTGAGTGAAATTCTATGTTTGGGAATCTCTAGTAGGTTCTTTATCCCAGTCATCACAGTCTGAATTTTCCACAAACCAATTCCTTTCCAAGAGAAGTACAACTTTCATTATTCACATTGACCACAAATATTTGCTGATCTTTGACAGTGACATTTTATCCAAAGGAAAAAGTTTGGAGCATCAAACAGAAGCTGACATAGTATCTTATTTTTGAACCTTTTTATTTTTAAAAAAATTGAATTTACCAAAGAGTGCCCCGAGTTTCCCTGTTACACCATTTTTCTTAAAGCCAAGTTTCCCAGTGGATGTGTTAATCATGTGTTTTACATGCTGTCATATCACATAACATTTTGAGTTTGACTTAACCTGGTATGATATGTCACAATCCTACAGTATGTGTGCCCTAGGGAACTTTAAATCAGTTTGCTGAAAAACACCATTAAAGACCCACAGTGAATTGAGTTTTCTTAAAAACTCAACACACACACAATACCACATCTCTTTCTCTGTGAAACAGTGCACACTATCTGTGAAAATATTACTATTACATACAACCTTTAGAATTTGCAAAGAAAATTAAAAACATTATTTTATAACTGCCATATCATCTAATAAAATCACTTGTATACAGTGCAATTTAATACCTCTAACTATCCTCCCCTTATACAGGAATTAAACTGATTTTCTTGTGCAGCCGCAAAATGAGATTGGAAGTGGCACTGGGAAACCCATTTAGAGTGCTTTATCATACACAATACTTTTAAACCTATAGGTAAATGCTTAAAGCATAGAAATGTGAGTCAGGAAGTCTCTGAGACAAGCTGAAAAAAGAATTTATAATAAACAACTTATTATAACTCTTGTTTTCCAAAATGTGCCTTTTGCACCTATTTCTTAGCTGACCAGCTATTTCTTAGCCCCACAATGGTTTCTTGCAGTCAGACTTCAATGTCCTGCTACTGGCTTGGGGACTGGTTGACGGACCTTTGTGAGTTTCTTTAGCCTGTGTTCAAAATGAATGTGTTTTCTCCCTAAACTATTTGAAATTTACCTGTAGGTCTGAATTCTTTATTTCCACAAATATAATGAAAAATATATTTTTATTGTTAAAGCATGACATTTGTTAATTTTTATTTTACAAGGTATTCTCAAAGTATTTTTCATGTAGTTGTGTTTTTCAGTTCTAATGGTGAACCTCTTGTTTGTTTGGTTTTGTTTTTATTTTATATCATATTCTATTGACAGTATAAGTAGTGACATACCTAAAATAGGTTAAGTGTTTTTCTTACAAATTTATTGTCTATAGTAAATGTGGTTTAAAACACAAGTGCTACTCCAAGCAAGAAGAAACAGACTTTATGTTCAAATTTATTTTACTGAGGTTCTTATTTTTTTGTATTAAACTGGATGTATGATCATGTGCAACAGTAATAATCAAAAAAAGACTAACAAGACAACATACTGTCTAAGCATGTGGCCAGGTTTAACAGTACGTATTTTGACACACATGTAAATACAGGCAGAGGAAAACAAACACGTCTTTTTCACTGTATATGATAGATATACAAATTCTAAAGGGAAATGACACATTTTGTTATTCATTAACATCCAATGATCCTTTCACGCAACACCCTGGAGGCTGAATGCTGTGACAGCATAAAAAGGTATACACCCACCAGTACTTGGCATCAGGCATCAAGCAGTTTGCTGGAAAAGAGCTGGCATATATTCCTTGATAATATGTCTCATAGGTTTGTTGGATGGCAATACACTGAAGTGTCTGACCATTAAATGACATACCAAAATGCTGACATTTAACCATGTGTGCCAGTTGCCAATCACTCAAGTTTTCCTGAATTTCTATTCTTTTTTTTTTTTTTGCTTGGAATGGTTGAAGTCCACACTGGAAGCAAGCAGAGACTGAGCAAAGTGTAAATATGTTTCATATGTGTTATGAAAAACAAAAATGTAAATTTACAAGGTAAGCATGGAAGAGAGAATTGTCTTACACTGCTACACACTAGATTAAACATTGCTGAAAATGATAGGCATAAAAGTTATTTTTTATTATGTATATAGACAGATAGATATAATATTTAAACTTCATTTACAGAACCAGACAGCTGCCACCAAATTAAACTTTTGTTTTTGTATTTATGCAAAAAAAGGTATGAGTGTAGAGAGGTACAAAAGGTACAAAGACAAGAATGTCTTTGCTCTTAATGTTTTATAAGAGTTTGTGTTGTATGTACCTACAAAAGTTACTGAAATTGAACTTTTCAACCACATTTTAGCTAAAAAGGGCTCTAGAGTTGAAAACAAATAAATTGTTTGCATCTTTACATCTTCCTCTCTTCAGAGGAGTTGGACTTCATGCAATCTTTGTAACTGATCAGGCAATACAACCTTCCATAAAAAAGTTAAAAATAATCAGGAAATTTAAAGGGAAACCCAGACAAGTATACAGAGTTTCGCACAATTGTGTTAAGGTAAGTTAAGTTCTCTTACTCTTCCCAAAATGGGAAAAAAAATAAAAAAAATGGCCAAGCATTCAAAACTGATCAAAGATAATTCTTTAAAACTAATGGATAATTAATCCCTGAGAATAATTTCTGCAAAATATCTTTGATGCAAACATCTGTGTGAAGTGCACATGGAAGGAGACAAAGTTGGCAGAGTACGAATTCTGTAAAAAAGCAAATTAGGATAGCAACAGCAAAAAAATGGATGGGAAGAACACAAAATGAGCAATGCAAGGAAACAGAGAATCCAGGGAAGAAATTCCTTCCAGAGTAAAATGAAGCAACATACTATTACTGGAGCAAGGGAAGAAGTTTTCTAGGTATCATTGTTATCAACCATTAGCATAGTAACCAGTTTCTGAAGCAGGGGCTAGTTATATTAGTCTATTTTTTTGTGTATGTATAATTTTCTGGAAGTCCAGAAAAGATACAAAGAGATTTGGGAGGAGAAGGATTTATAAGGCAGATATTTCACTTCTGTGCCATTTATGGTCAAAATGTCCAGTGCTACCCTTCATTTTTGTGTACTCACTACTGTAAGCAGAATCAACTGAGAAGCAACTCAGGAATTCACATTGGCTTTGTTCACAGAGGCACCTACAATATTCATGTGAAGACCTGTGAAGAAATCTTTTCTACATGTAAAAGAACATTGTCTTTGTGTACTGCATGACACAGACAGGCACTCTGAGCTAAAAACCTCAGCTTGTCACATTGCAACCTGACTCTGAAATGGCTGTCCTAAAAGTTTCCCTGAATGTGCTATTACCAGGCAAACTTCTTTACTTTCTTGTCTGTAATAGATATATATATTCCCCTGCAGGAACTGACATTCTGCTCAACAATTCAATAACAATATAAAGTGATCTACCCTTTCAGAGGCATGCTTCCCGAGCAAAATTTACTTTCTCTTACATGTTACATGCAAAAGGACATTGAAAGCAATTGATGAGCTCAACCACTGTCAGTCAGAAATGACATCATTTGGGAGTAATATTTAAGAGATTAGTAACATCTGCTTTTTTAAATATGGTTAGTAGCAACCCCTCAGCCTACTCCAACCATATGGGATGCTTTGTATGCACAGATAGGCACTGAGCACCACAAAAGCTTTGCCAGAAAAGAAGTATTTCCTCCAAATAACACAGTTAAAAAAATAAAATAAAATAAAATGAAAAACTGCATAAACTCTCTAATTTGGTCAGAAAGACAAAAATCATACTGCTACACAAGTTTATTGCTAGATGACACCTTTGCACTATGACTACTATTAATAATATAATCACTATTATTTAATATTTCTATTGTGTGGGGAAAAAATGTAATTTAACAAGACCATCAAATTAGGAATAAGATTTTGATTTTAAGCACTCTATTCTGTTAGTCTGCTTCTCGGTGATCAGCAACCTGTTGTTAATAATTGTGAAGAAAAAGCCTGAATAACTGCTTCAGAAACCCAGAAATTCTAACCTATAGCAACAGCCCCACCCCTGTCCCTGAACCCTATTCTGTCTTTGTTTTCTAGAGGTCTTCTTTATTTTAGAGAGCTTCTTTTTCAAGCACACTTTAATTCCACTGATCCTCACATAAAATAAAAAATAATGAATAAATAAATAAATAAATAATAAAAAATAAGAAAAAGACTTTATCCTACTATTAAATAATTGCACTTCAGACTGTAGTGGGCTGTCCTTAGACCTCTACACATTAGGAGAGATAACATCAGGTAGGGGAAGAGGGAGAAGGAAAAAAAATAATTTTCTTTTGGTAAGCATTTCTTCATCTAACAGATCTGAAAAATTCAGCAATTTGAAAGGATATTAATAAAAGGATATGAATGCAGTTTTCTCTTGATTTGTCTCAACATGTGTTCTCTCTTTCCAGAATTCAAAGTGGAAGGTGTAAGTTTTCCAAATGAGCCTTAATAGTTATAATTCAGTAGCTTTCATTGCAGCATAAGTTTTTACATTAATTTTATTGTTCTTTTTCTCTGCAGAGTCTCTACAGACATTCCTGAGCAATTTTGGCATAGGATAATGAAAAATGATTTTTTGTGCTTTTGTGTCTAAACCAGTCATATCATATCTATTACATAGAGGGGAGTATTTTGGAAATTATCATAAACTAGTATTGAATACAGTCCTATGCTTTAAAACATAACCTCTTCTATAGCCCTCTTTTTATGCCTTGCATTTTATTGCTAGGTTGTAAGTAGTGTCTGCTTTGTTAATATGTTTTACACTTTTGATAAATTAATAGCAATTATATCTGCTAAAAATGGGCACATTTCCAAAACATCTGGTCAGAACAGGTCAGGACTGGCCTCCTCCTTTTCATGCAGGAACAGTTGGGGCTGATGCAGTTGTAAGCATTAGAGTTCCCAAGGGAACATCATTTTACTTAATGTACTGGCCGAATGGCATGGATCACTTCCACAACACCTGCTTACAGATTCCTTTCTGCCACTCAAACCCAAGCCAGCAGAGCATGGGAAACTGGGAGCGGTGATAGAAGCACACAGAGAATAACTTGGGAGACCATGACATGGTGAATGGGAGCAGAGTGCACTGAAAAGCAAAGGCATACAATGGGGAAAGAAAGATGTCCAACATTTAAGTGGATAATGTTGTTTGACTAATTATGATTAATAATTATCTTTTCTTCCTACACAGGCTAGGTGTGGTATTGATTTCCTTTATGTTTATGGTTACACCAAGGCATATTTGACCCACAATGAGCCATTTTACATTCTTAAGCTTTTTAACATTATTACCTTCTATTTTGTCAGGAAGTATCTTTATTCTTTGGAAACTCTAGGGAGAAAAGTCAGGCCATTTTGAATTCAGGTCTTCAGCATCTGGCCTAGTAATGTGTTAGCCACCATTGCAGCCTTATAGTTCTGCCTATTTGAGGTAGTGATATTTGCATAAACTCATTCACTTGCTACAGAGTGGTTGCTCTCAACTCACCTCAAGTAGCTTTCTGCTGGTTTACCAAGTAGTCAAATGGCAGTAATTCTATTTTATGTTAAAAAAAATAAAAATAAAAATAAAAATCACTCATTAAACATGAAGGAGAATCAGACTAACACTAACTTCTCTTGTGAAGCTTTGGTGCTTTGGTGGAATAGAGAGCTTGTGGTTGGCATTTCTTGTTGGGCAAGAAGAAAAGCTGTAGAACTGCCTGTACATTTCTGCTGGACCAAACTCAAAATTTATTCTTCTCTCAGATTCTCTTTGTGAATACTGAAGCTAAACAGGATCAATCTACTGTGCCCAAATCTGGATTTAGATTTTCCAGAGTCTGCACTTCAGTTTATTGCTTTTAGATTGGATCCTTACTAACACCAATTGCAGGAGTTGTTGAGCTGCAGGACAGGAACATAATTATATGCAAAAAATTGGATTCTACCCTGACAACATTTAAAAGAGACATGACCAGTAAACCCACTTTATTTATGATCTTTTGGTCTCTTATTTATGAAATGAATGAGTTAATACAAACCAACTCTTATTCAGCAGTCTCATGCATGCTTCTGATAAGAAGATATTCAGAAGATATTCTTAGCAGTGTCAAAGGCAATACTTCTTAGTGAAGCCTAGTTTGGGGAAGTACACACCATTACTACAGACCTTTTTGATTGTACTGTTAATTGCTTTATAAACCTATTGCCCATACAGAATTAAAGCAATTTCATAAAAGCCAAATAAAGGTATAAATTAAATATTAGAAGGTCTGAATATGAAATAACTACCTATGAAAAACAGCTTTTGCTCTCTGTTCAATCTTTGTTGCTTAATTTTGTAAGCACCTTCTGGTGGCAGTGTGATTTACTGCTTTTGAAGTCAGCAGCACCAACCTTACAGTATATCATTGAGGTCTGTAAGTTGTTAGGCCCAGAGTGATTGGGTAGTTTATTTTCCACATTCCCCTAATGTGTCAACTATATGCATCATTCTGATTTACACACTGAGCAGCCATGGACTAATAATAGTGTCAAAACTTACCTTTTGTCAGCAGGCATTATGTATGTTATAACAAAAATGTCCATGGGAAAAAAAATCAGCCTAGCCCCAATTTGCTTCCACTTGTACCTTTTTTACACTATTTATATTAATTGGCTTTCCTGGAGTTTATCCAAGTGACTCTTAGTGATGTTCTACATCTCACTTAGGCTGAGGATTTGGGTTTGGCATAGAATTCTACATTAAAAAATATCTGTTACCAGATATTTGCTGGGGAAGGAATAAGTGGACAGATGCTGGTAACACTTGTGATGCAAGTTCTCTCTCTAGCTTGTCTCATGGACATATATCAAGTGCAAATAAACCAAAAAAGGAAAATTACCCCTTAAAATCTACTGCATATTATATTTACTAATGATTATTATACTTACTAATATGCATGCATATTAGTAAAGGCAACCAGAAAGTCTATGAGACTTGTGAAAAGAGGTATTTGATGGATTTTAATCCTTGTTATATAACCCTTCCCTTCCCTTCCCTTCCCTTCCCTTCCCTTCCCTTCCCTTCCCTTCCCTTCCCTTCCCTTCCCTTCCCTTCCCTTCCCTTCCTTTCCCTTTTTTCCTTTCCCTTTTCCTTTTCCTTTTTTTCCTTTTCCTTTTCCTTTTCCTTTTCCTTTTCCTTTTCCTTTTCCTTTTCCTTTTCCTTTTCCTTTTCCTTTTCCTTTTCCTTTTCCTTTTCCTTTCTTTTTCCCTTTCCCTTTCCCATTCCCATTCCCATTCCCTTTTCTTCTTCTTCTTCTTCTTCTTCTTCTTCTTCTTCTTCTTCTTCTTCTTCTTCTTCTTCTTCTTCTTCTTCTTCTTCTTCTTTCTTCTCTCCAAGCACCTGCCTATCTTTTCATAGACTACATGCAAGAACACATCCCATTATATTTTTCTATATTAACTTGTCATTGTCTAAAACCATTGGTCCAAACTATTATTTGTTTATTTATTTTCCTGTTGTTCTGGATAGTTTCTTTCACAAAGAGATTTCTTTCTTTAGACTAAATGTGGATGAAGAATTTGCAATTGAGAGATGTCTCAAAAAAAGATGAACCTATCACTCAAAACATTTTTTTCTCCTGACGCTGTCTCCATTCTCCCCCCCCCCCCCAGTTTAACTTAAAGTTTGCATGTCTTCATGTCTTTGATGCTGTTCAAGACAAAATCTGAAATTTAGATCAATTTCAGGTTCAGTTCTGTATTCATAAAGCCTATTTTAAGTTAATGAAAATCTGATTGCATTTACTACTTCCTTCTCATCTAACCATCACTTGCTACTGCTCTACTATATCTAATTCAGGCAGTTTGTGAATTAACTATGAGGGGGTTGTATTTATTTTTCTGAGGAACAGTGAAACTACCTTTTCTCACTTCAAGTCTGCCAACGTCATTGTGTGCACATCCTTCATTCCTTTCCAATCACATTGGAGGTTTGTTGTAATTTTCTAAATCCAAATCTTCTACTCAGTCAGCAAAATAATTGCTGGCCATGTACAGAGTACTCACTGATCTTTGGGGATTTTTGTTGTTGTTGTTGTTAATAATCTAATTTTAAGCGCTTTAGACATTAATTATATATCAATGGAAGCCATTACATAGTTGGATTGGCTTAAAAGCTTTATGCAAAATGTTGATTTGCAAATTAACTTGCCTTGGCAACCAAGGGAAAAGTCAATTTGAAAATAGGTGGCAGTGTAACATTTCACCTCAAAAGACCAGGGTTTGCTGAAAAGTGATACATACGTTCTCATGATGAACGATTTGTCATACTATTGACCATTGACATAAATAAGTAGTAAACCATTATCTTGAGGACAAAAATAAAAATAAATCAAAGTTCACTTTCAGCTGTCTATAAGAAGAATAACTTTCTATTGATGTAATTTCTGGCTAAAATTACTTAAGCATGTACCAGCTTCTTTGTCAGAAGTGTGTTTCTGGAAAAAAAAAAAAAAAAAAAAAAAAGGAAGTCTTGCTTAAGTCTCTCCTTACAAGTAAGGACACTAAAAAAATATTGTACAGAAATACATACACAAATTCACACTGCTAATTCCTTCATAAAAATCCTGTTTGCAAGTATGTTCCTTTATTTTGTAGTTATGGGGGGCTTGTGTGGCATGGGTTAGTGGTATATGAACTGTTCCACCAAAGACAGTACCCTCTCCAAAAGAGAGTTCATATTGGCTGGTTTGAAACTGACTGGTATGAGTATGACTCGAATGGGGTTGTGTCACTATTGACAGCTAGTTACAGAAAGCAGTACTGTTTGCATCACAGCATTATCTCACTGAGAGGATATGGTGAAGAGGTTCTTTGTTCTGGGAACTCAGCCCAGACAGAGGAAATTGTGGGGAAAAGAGAAAAAACTTTTTTTTGCTTTAGCTGTCCTTTAAACTTGTCAGCCTCCAGATTCACCCTGAGATTGCTGTGTGCAAGACCTAACTCCTACAGGGAAGAGAGGTGGCTGAGAGAGATGTGAAACTCAGGCCAACATCACTTTCCCTATAAAGTAGAGGTCCCACATCTCCTCTCAGTCTCTTTCTTTTGGGCAAAGAATTCAGACATGAAATTCCAGGTGATTCTCTAAAAGTCTCAGTCACTGCAGAAGACTCAGCCTGACCCAAAGTGGCTGAGAGTAGTGGTGGATGAACCCTGTTTCCCTGTTTCAGGGCTTTCCCCTGCTCCCTTGTAAATCTGTGATGGGACAGGAATCCAGCCTTGCCTCAGAAGCTGTGGTTACTTAATAATCATGTGTTGGACAGGAGCCATTTTGCTCAGCTCTATGAATTTTGAAAGCTATGTTTCTACTTTGTCTGAATGGATTATTATTATTATTATTATTATTATTGGTAGAATGAGAACAAGTGATGTTCTCATTCTACCAATAATAATAATTATTATATATATATATATATATATATATATAAAATGTACTTATTCCTGACAGCCCTGTGGTTAGAGCAGTGAACAGTGGACTTGGACGTAGAAAGACCAGGTTCAGGTTCCTCCTCTACCTAACTCTGAGTAATTACAGATAAAAATCAGTGATGAAAATGAGTAAAATGTGATTCAGGCTAAGAAGGGGCTTAGACTTCTTAGTCTTGGTCTTTTAGTATCCTTGGCTGGAGTGCACAGACATACACATATATGGGCATTTTCACCAAAGTAGTATAAGGGTTTGTGGTTCTACAGAAAAAAGAAACAAAAACATGCCGAACTAAACTAGACATGAAGTCTTGAAAATTAATATAGCATGGGACTATTGTCCTCCAGTAAGCTTTAATTGCTAGTGCAACAATCATTGATTGTTGCACTAGCAATTAAAGAATTCACATATCCCATGTGAATTCTTCAATTTTTGTTTATAATTTGTCCTCCCTGCAGATCGTCCTTAAAGTAAGTTTATTTATAAGAGTATTCATGGAAAGTGGAGCCCAAAGGGGATGTAAATCCAGAGTAAGTGAATTTGTTTAAATATTTAAATGAACATTTTTATGATGTATTTTTCCAGCTCCAGTCAGCATTCAGGACTTGAGTGGGATGGAGAATAATTTTCATAAGAAAATTTTAAAGATGGAAATTAATTACATTTCAAACATCTAAAATGTACTATGTAAACTAATGTCTGTTTCATTTAGGAATCAGGAAAGTTGTTAATATCTGCTATGAAACAATATTTACATCATTAAAAAAATTAGGAAAATTAAATATTTATATTAAGTGACAATAATTTGAGCATAAAATATATCTTGAAATTTTTATCTTTTATTTATTTATTTATTTTTAATTAAAAAAAAAAAAGTTTTAAATCTATTTTAGACTTTTCAGTTTGTTAGGAACATGTTAATTTAACTTGAACATTTTCCAAAGATATTGAAACATGATACTAATCTACTACAGTGAAACTGATTTTATACACTGTGTAAATGCAACATATTAAAGTTTGTTCATCCAGAAAGAAAAAGAAAAGCACCGCTGTAAGAAGGCTAGTGCTGAGGAAATGTTTTGAATTGTACTGAAAACTCTATGCAGTGGGTGGGGAAATTTGGGAAGCTGACTGTAAAAGTCCATGCTTGCCCCAAATGTATTTCTGTGGTCAGCTGCACACTTTTTGCTATGAATTAATTTTAGGCATGTTTGCAATTTCTTGGGCTTACCTGCTGCAAACGTAGCAGGGATTAAAGCCATCTATGTCTACTAAAGTAGTTTAAATTATTTTCTTATTAAATATGTGTTCTAAATGACTGGCACCACAGAGTACATTCCCACTAGAGTGTTAGTGTAGATTGAGAGCTACCCTAACATCAGGAAGGCACTCTCATTATGTAAAATCAAGAATATGTTTAAGTGTTTGTATCATTAGGGCTAATCCATAAAATTCAGAGAAAAATAGAATATACAAGGTATATGACATTTCTACAGAAGCCTATAAATGAATAGACTTAAACTGAATGGGTAGTTTATATACATGTATTAATTATGCATGTGTTTGTATGCATATGTATATGTATTAACATGTTGAACTTCTGCACTCAGATTTTTGGAATTGGAATGACCAGTGCTAAATACTAAATACGTGCCATGATTAACATAATGACTCCTTTTCTTCTCCTCCCCCCCACCCAGAAGTGGGTTGCAGTAGTACCTGTTGCAAGGAGATGTGATTAACATTGTGTGGGCCCTGTGGCATTATACTTCTTATTTATTTTTGACAGAATCCCTAATCCCTGCTTAATTTTATGAACTGTCAAAATGATTCTAAATATCTCTCTGGTTTGTATTTTCACCTCAGGACAGGAGGCCAGAGGTAGAGATTTGTTGTACAACAGTGGACTTTAGGTAATTTTCATCTTTTAATGCCTGCAGCATCCAAGGTTGAATTTGAAATAATCACCAGATTATCTCTGAAGGATCTTTCTGTTATATTTGCAAATGGTACTGCAGGAAAATGCAAAAGATATAGAAGAAAAATAATTGATTAGACGCAGGAGATTGTTTTGTCACCTAATCCCAGATGGAAAAGAAAACAAATGCTGATTTTATATATATATTTTTATATTAAATGACAGTTGAAAGATAGTATGGGAAAGACATTTGCTATTCTCGTAAAGCCAGATGCTGGTCTCAGTCCCCTGGTTAGACCTTAAAATGCAGTAAGAAAATATGTAAAAATAACACTGTGGCTAGAATTTTGTTTTAGAATGGGAATAAATTGTTCTAGTGGTGTTTTTAACCATAGCAGCTAACAAATTAATGTGGCTACACTGTTATTGACAGGCATATAATGATAAAAGGTGTATATATAAATTTACTATAGATGATATGATTATTATTTCTTTAGACTATGAATATACTTTATTTTGGGGGAAACTATAAACAAATCGGATAATACCTAGCATCAGAAAAGGGAACAGAATCTGACAACAGATTTCACATATTGTGTGTACGGAAGTCAGATGATGGCACTCATTAACATTTAATAAATGTTGATAAATAATTTACATTTATTATTGGTATCACAAGTGAGACCCAGTTCAGATGCAATTTGTGGGCTGACAAAATTTTCTGAATTTTGTTTTTTAGTAAGAAATTGAACCCCATTTATTTCTCAGAGCCAGGATGAGGATACCATTTTGCTCATATTATCAATTCATTTGAATTCCACTAATGGCATCAATACAAATTTACAACAAAATAAGAGAAAAAAAAATGAGGAAGTTGGGCTGACAAAAATTGAAGGATAGGCTCTTGAATTGGAATGTTCATTCCTTTATACATAGATTAACATCACATGGATTTTAGGATTTTTAGAATATTTGAGGAGGCATCATTGGTGCTGGACATTGAATGAATGGTCAGCCTGCAAGGGCAGAAGAAGTACAAGAGGGCCATGGGCAGTAAGGCATATTTGTCATTAGGGGAACCAAGAAAGGACAACTTAATGGGCATATTAAGAGGCAAAAAGAATTAATCGGTCGTTCTGTGTTTGTACATTGAGCAGGTTCAGTGGGTAGCTGGTGCCTGTGCAGAAGGAAGTTGAGAGTTGAGTTCTGTGGGGAATCACAAAGGATAAATGCATAGGAATGACTAAAGAGACAAAGATGGTTTTCATACCATCACTCTATCTAGCTAAACTTCTTTTGGGATAATGCAAAAAAAAAAAATAAATCCAGAGATAGCACCTGCACAATAAATCTAACCAAGCCAAACCAAACAGACAAAACCAAACCAAACAAACAAACAAAAACAAACAATAAATCCAACAAAAATGCAGTGGTTCAGTGGTTTTTATTGTTAAGTAATATGTCATACTAAAGTCACCCTGGATAGCCTGTTGCCTGAAGCATGGGTCAGGCAACCCAGAGGCACGGTGATGTCTCCAGTCATTTTTCTTGTTGCTCAGAAATGCAGGATGTCCTGAGCATCTTTGATACTTGAACAGGAAAGAAATAACAATGGTTCTCAGAGCTCCACCCAAAGCAGCTTGTAAGAAACTAAAACTTATGAAACCAGTGGATAATTAAAACAGAGCCAGCAGCAGAAGGGTAGAACGTGAAATCTATCTGAAGCAGCATACATACCTACTCCCATCCTACCACTGAGTATAAAGTGTCTTAAACTGATGAAATTCTAGTTCTCATTTGTTGTTTTTGAAGACTGAAATATCAATGCCATATCTGAGTAGTCAGTGCTGTTAAAATTAAAGTTTAAAAACAAACCAGAAAATTGAAACACTTTGTCTACTTTCTAGTTGTATGTTTAAATGAATGCAGGGAAAAAAGAAAAAAAAAGGGAAAAAAAAAAAAAAAAAAAGCAAATAAATAAATAAATAAAACAGATTGAAATTGGGAAGCCAGATGATCAAAATATCATGTATGGCCAGAGATATAGAGACATTAGGTAGTCATCAAATATTGATGGTGCATTGAAGGTATAAGACTAAAGCAGAGCATTCCATTTGTTTGTTTCGTTTGGCCAATGTGTTAAGTAGAATAACTTATGAGAAATGTTAGAATTCATCCCTTCTACTTCCTTTGTTAACAGGTTAGCACTCGACCACTTCACATATCTAAGGCTTTATGTATTATTAATCAAAAGAGTTAAAAAGTCAATCCAATCTGGTTATATACAGTAGTTCTTGTGGTTTTCAAACCTTTAAATAATTTATGGTGTCATCATTTTCCCAGTGGACGTCAGGCTGGTAGAATGTCTGGAATCAGAATCCCACTGGGAAAAAAAGAAACATAGTCAGAAAAAGTAGTATTTTTTTTTTTTTTTTTTAATAATAGCAACTCCAGCCTATTGTATCATCACTATCAGTCTCTAGAGAGATCATTTCTCTGAAAGAGAAGTTTTTCTTATAGGAATCCTTTTGGGATCAAACAATCCTGACAAATCTATACCTACACAGTATTCTAACTGGATGAGTGTATGTTTACGTGTTGAGCATACATACACAAATGAGTCTTTATTAAAAATTAAAATAAAATAAAATAAAATAAAATAAAATAAAATAAAATAAAATAAAATAAAATAAAATAAAATAAAATAAAATAATAAAATCCTTGATCTTTACTGACTTATTTCTAAATAAATGTACCAGGTATACAATATTTAGATTTGTCTTAATCTTTTGAAATCAATCTCAATTCAAGATAATGTTTTAATATAAATTATAATCTATTTGTCACTATGATGTTGAGATCCATTCAGCCCTTCTGAGTTCAGACTCATTTTTTCAGTATTTCTTTTGAAACAATAAGCTCTCACAGATGATCATTGTAATCTTAAATATCCATCTTTTTTTTTTTTTTCTTTTTCTGTAAGTGTGTCCCAAATTCAGTCAGCCATTTTTGATTATGTGAATACTGGGAGATATGCTTTTGAGCTTTTAAAAGCTTTCTAGGTATTCAAGAATATAATAATAAAAAAAAAAAAAAAAAAGTTATTTTAAAATAACGTACTTAATTTAAAAGAAATAATGGTATTATTTTATGTGTTAGAATACTAAATTCTGGATCCACAAGTAAAGGACTTGACTTATATTATTGAATAGACTGCTATCATATATTTAACTCATAACCTCTTTTCAGAATTAAAATCTGCCTCTCAGCCCAGAAAATCATATATTCTTCCTCTATGCAAAGCAAGGTCATTGGAGGCCAAGGATATCTGACAGGTACTCTGCTAGTTCTGCGGGAGATTATCAGTTTTTATACCTCTTTGATTTGTGACATTGAGTTTTATTTTGCAATCAGTGTCCCACGCAAAGCTATTTTATTTGCACTCAAACTCTCAATAACGAACTCAAGAACCATCACTTAAGAAAGTTGTCCCATGATCTTTGAAAACAGTTGATTCTTCTTTCAGCTGCCAGGTCTCCATACTCTCTCCCTTCTGCCAGGTTCATAACCCTTCCTGCTGCATCCAAATCCTGCTTTCCTACACATGTAGGAAACTTCCTTCTCAACTCTGCACTGCAACCTGAACAATCGTTAATTGAACGAGGTGAACATCAAGGATGCATTTGTATGTGCAGTTCAGCTGAGAAACATGCTGCCTGAGCATCAGAATTATGCATTTATGTAAATTAAGACTTTGACCTGAAATGTAAGTAAGCTTCTGCAGCTATTAAATGTTTTTCATGTCATTATGAACGGAGGTTGGGAAAATTTGGTGGATGTTTCACTTAAAGAATATCAGTGTTTGAGCCACTAATTCCTCTAATAACAGCAATAAAAGTAGAAGCATAACATGCAATATTATAATAAATTAAGAATGTGAAGAATTTAAGTTCATGCATAACATAAATTTCCATCAGTACCAGTAACTCAGTTGTATTGATGACATTATTGACTCATATTGTGCTTTCAGTAACACTTGTGCAAATCCAGGGTACTGCAACTCCAGTCACTTTGGTGCAATTCCTCATGATTTACACTTGTGTAACTGACAGCATTTGACCCTTACACTATACATATATCTTAAATTATGCATTTAGCTTCCTGAGCCGCAACTGAACAATAAGGCAGTATATATATCATCCGGTATGTACCATGCATCAGCTTAATGTGGACATTCTAGTTTTACAATTCTTCCACTCTTGTGCTGCCATTCTCATACTTGAAAGGGTATTAAATTATACATAAATATATATATATAAACACACATTCATACACTTTCAAGAAATTTGTGTGATTCTTAGATCATCTTTGGCTCCAGAATACTGTGTACTTTTGTCATCTTTCCTAAACAGTATGTACAAAAAATGATGGGAGAAGTGTGAAAGAATTTAAAATGATCTTAACTAACACTCTCCAGGTGACCAGAACCAGGCTTGCTATTCACAAGGACGTTTCAGTTCTAGCTCACTATCTCCAATAAGGGACAAGGTTCCCTGCTGAAAGAGGCGAATGTCTCAACACAAGTCTAAAGATATGAGGGAAAAGAATAGGGGTGCCCTGGGTCTTCTGTTGATTTTGGCCATATTTGTGGAACACAGTTCCCATTTCATGTGGTAGGGTTACATCTGTGGAGACTTTATTTTTTTTTTTTTTTTTCTCGCAGGGTAAATCTGGCGGAATTTTGCTATATCAGCATGACACTGCAGATGTTTTCCTAGCTCTGAATTGCACTATGCTTGCTCTGTAACCATGTTCCCAGAAGCTTCTGTTGAAGGCAAAAGGGGCTTCCAGAAATGCTTCAAGAGGCAAACAGCAGATAGGCTAGGCAGTCTGCATAACTTTCAATAAATACAGCTGCTCCTAAGCACCCATATTTCAGGGACCCAAGATAAGCATTCTGACCTACACTCACTATTTATATAACAGGCACAGTATAGCCACAGTCCAGATGAGACCAGAAGCAGAGAAACAGTATGCATCTTTGGAAACACCATAATACTCTGAAACATTTGCCCTCATTTTACTCTAAGTAATATTCAGCACTGCATTAAAACATTTTCCCAGACCCTTCTTTCTAAGGAACTTGTATTATTTCTGTGGTTCCTGCAGGCTTCCAAAAGGGATGTATACTCTGAAAAAAAGATTAAAAGTAACGGTGTAACAGTTATCTTTTAAAATGATATTGCTAAGAAATGAAAATAGAAATTCATTTCATTTATAAACAGAATCAAAGGGAGAAAAGAAGAAAGTTTCACAGAAAAGCAATAAAGTTTTGGACAGTTCACAAGGTCTAGCTGCCTGTGGGCCAAACAATAAGCAATTTGTTGAGGAAGAGAGAATAAAGGCATTCTTTCAGGCTGGCCGGCTGGCATGGGGAGCTGCCCATTGTGCTGCTGGCTGCAAGACCTGGGATTAAGGAGCAACTCAGGTTCCCAGGCTTGGCACCAATGGAAACTCAAGTTTATGTATTTAGTCTTTGAACAGAAGAAGAGGTCACAGTTCAGTGCCATTTGAGAGCTGATCTACCAAACAGCACTAGTACTGGCTCCAGAGGATGGATGTTCATCTGCCCATTTGGTCAAAGGTGAACTGACCTAATAATGCCTCTAGCAAGGTAGAAAAGATAAAAAAGCTTGCAAAGTAGAGCTGAGATGGGGGAGGGGAACTCTTTCAAGTGATAGACTCCAGTGAAAAAACAAAGCACAGTCATAATGACTATTTGCTGCCTGAAAGTAGCACTGTGGGTTAGAATCAAATAATGCAAAATATACTAAAATACATTTTTTAAAGTTTTTCTTGAGTTCTTCATGTGAAACTTTATGCCAGATATATTTCTGCATTATGAAACACAAAAAGAGAGGTAGAGAGGAAGCTTCTATGCTATACTAAAGTTTCAATTTCACAAAACACAGCTATTTCAGTATGAACTTTAAAAAAATAACAACAACAAAACAAAGAAGGACCACAGAATAATAAAAACAATATGGCTTTCAATCAAGCATATATTTCAGGATTAATCACATGGAATGTCTTTCATAGCTGTCAGATTCCCCAGGAGTTACAAGCTGGGAATAATAAAGCTGCATTAGCTCTTGTAATGTCCAAAAATTACTGATGACCATTAGGGATCTTGTCTCAGGAAGTGACATTCTCTGTCAATAGGTGGTCATTATAGATATTCTAAAATGGGAATTCTTCAAAATTACAGCTTTTCTTGACCAGTTTAAATGATTATAACTTTTTTGACAGCATCCAGATATTGAAATATTATCAATGTCATTTAGTGTCAGACCTGACTTCTCCACAGCGGATATGTATTGTAAAAGAAAAATGATTAAGTAATAACACACACATTAGTAAGATGATTTTGTTCTTTGCTGTTACAGCTCATATTTTGATATTTTAATATAGATCTAGGTTAATTTTAATAAAGTGATGGCCTCATTTCACATATTCAAAAACTAAGTTTTTACGGTCATGTACACTAGAACTTTACACTTTATGCTTTTCTTACTTGCTGCAAGCACTCACAGGATAGAGTTTTTCAAATTTTCATTTCTCAGAAATGTTGAGGCTTACATGTATGAATGTGAAATTAAATAGAAGCAGAATGAAAAGGACATACAAGCTAACAACCAACAGCTACATCACTCATGATTACTCAGTAGAATAAGGAAGACAAGAATGAAGTTGAACAAACAAAAAGCCTTAGAATCACAGAATCATAGAATCATCCATAATGAATAGATTGAACATAAATGCAGTCTGTTTATATCTGTTTATGAGCATCCTGTGAGCAGAAGTATTTAAATTTATGACCATCTCTGGGGTATAAACTGAATCAAGATAACAGAATCTGGCCTCATGTGAATTGTTTTTTAAAGACATGAAGTACTATCTCTACCTAAATAAAAAATTTTGGACAGGTTTTGCTGAGCAAGCACTTTTCAGATAGCAGAGATTTAAAATAATAATAATAATAATAATAATTAAAAAAATCTCCAAAGCACAAAATTACATGAGGACTTGAGATTCTATTCTAGTTTTCATGTTACATTAAGGTGTAACATATATGATATTGCTGTTTTCTTCCCATAAGAAGAGAAAATAAACTTTTTATTTTTTGCAAAATGAGATTTCAGGGTAACTGGGCTGAAGAATTGTTATAAGATACATTATGAATACTAATACTTATTGGTTTGAGATTCCAATGCAAGATAGGATGACACTTCAGAGTTTCAGTTCTTCATATTTTGGTGATGTAAATCAAGCCCCGTGTTCAGCCCAGAAAAGGAAGAGAGCATATCACACAAAACCCAGGGCCTCCCCTCAGAAGGGCATCCCCATTGACCACGTGTATGCTCTCTGCAAATCATTTGGCCTTGAATTTTTGGTGTGACTTTTCTTAAATCCAGTGAGAGTTTATTTATTTATTTATTCGCCAAATTAATGCCTAACTTTCATTGGTGTTCAGGAAACCTGGAGAATGCTACCTTAGTTTTGGTGAGACTCTGGACCTCTGACAACAGAGGAGTGCAAAGAGAGAGCAAGTAAACCCTCCTCACAAAAAAACTGAGGGGCAGATGCCATGAGGCATCTCTGCTGCCAGTGATGGTCGGAGGCAATATGCCTTACCTTTACAAAACTCACACATGATGGGGTCAGGGAGTTGACTCTGACGGCATCCTGTTGCTTCAATTCCTGCCTAAATTAAACATGTCAATCCTTGGCTTGAAAGTTATTTGGAATAAATGTTACATCCTCCTTTCAGTTTGTTCTGCACCTGGCATCAAGGGGAAGGGGGAATACTACTTCTGCCGTGCCTGAGCATCACACTGACAGTAATATGAAAGAGCAACAAGTAATCCTCTACCTTGGGGACTATAGTTCAGTTAAGTTTGTTAGTGAGAAACCTA
The DNA here is from genome assembly GCF_965140915.1 of Aythya marila. Classification (NCBI taxonomy): domain Eukaryota; kingdom Metazoa; phylum Chordata; class Aves; order Anseriformes; family Anatidae; genus Aythya; species Aythya marila. Next base: position 13,606,394 of record NC_139046.1, read on the forward strand.
AATGTGAGTTTGAAATTCTGAAAAGATCTCCAAGCCTTAGAATCTTAGAGAATAAATCACCCCCTAAAGATTTTTTTTTTTATTTTTTAATTTCAGCATAGCTTAACTGTAACTTTATGCATAAAGCTTAGAGAGGGGGTTTCCATCTACCTCTTTCTTGGTCATGTTGTGCTTTCATCTTTGCTGTAATGCTGCTCCCCTCCAGTGTCAGTTCTCACACATCTTCCAGCTTTGCATCTTGATGTGTGCCCGTCCTACAACTTCTGTCACCTGTGTGTGCAGGGTACAGGCCCCACATGCCACCCCTCTTTTTTTTTTTTTTTTCTTGCTGTCTCTCTCTTTCTCAGACCACAAGGGCCGCAAGCTTGGTCTCTCATCACCACTTTCTCAGTGTGGCATTTCCTTCTGCACATTGGTCTCGCATGTTGTTTATCTCTCGGAAGGATTGTAACTATAGATAGCATCAGTGGAACTGTATCTGTCTAGGAGCAGATGTCTACCTCTGCCATATCATCTTAATTGCCCTGCTGTGGCTCACCTACAAGAAGTCTTTTTTCTGTCTTACTTTTTTTTTTTTTTTTTTTTTTTTTTTTCCAATTTTGCAAACGATTAGTTGAAAAACAGCAGGACTAAGCTTGTAGGCATAGGATTCACACGAGGATATTTAAACTTGTAAGCAAAAAGAATCTTTTCAGTCTGTAACCAACTGGACAGTACTTTCTAAGGTCTTTTCATTTTGGTCTCATATGTTTATTTTGTACTGCATTGAGTAAACACCACTGAAAGAGAAACTAAAGATGTGGGAAATTATTATAAAAATATCTGTCAAGAACAAGGTACTAAAGTTTGAAGCATAAGCAAGTCATGTAAGTAACAATACTAATGGAGACACACTCTCACCTGTTTCTAGGGCTTTCATAATTTTGAGTTCTTTTTTTTTTGTTTGTTTGTTTTTTTTTTAAAGACATTGATTTGGTCATCTTAAATATAAGTGGACGATATTCTGCCTCTCAATCATTCTTGATTTACATTTGTCAACAGCAAAATCTGGATTTGTAATGATTTGACATAAAAAATTATCAAATGAATAAAATGAATAAAAATGAAAGCTGGAAAATGATTTATCTATATTCAATTATAATTACTTTTGCAGAGACCTGAAGAAGGTGTAAAAAAAAAAAAAAAGTTTCAAAAAAAAAGCTTCAGAAAGCTACACTTGAATTATTTTACTGTTCTCCACATGAGGAAGGTAGGTTTGAAAGGTATCCAGCCTTCAGTCAGCTTAGAGTTAACTTCATATTTGCAATAAAATCTGAATCAGATTTCACCTTTTTGTTGTTGTTTTTAATTATGTTGTATTATGATTATGTTTCTTATGATTAATCTAAATTATATTCATCCAAAAATGTGTGGCCCTTTTGGTGAAGTAATGTAGGCACGGTACTTTTAACAAGTGTATATATATACCAATATACAGAGATTTACTGTCATTGTATAACATGAAATTAACCAGACTGTACCATGTGTTGATGTCAGTATATAAAATACTACAATAACTTTCAATTACAGATGGTACAGATCAGTAAATGAATAGGACTTTGATATATCGAGCTACAAAAACTTTTATTTCCAGTACTTATATACATATAAACATAAAACCATAAGTTTCAACTCCTCATCCCTTATACTACTTTAATAAGAAGTATCTTTCAATGCAGGATGGGCATATCCAGTGCCTGGCGTCAGGAATGAGTCCTGTCACATGACAGCTACCATTAGAGTAGTTTACAGAAATTTTGGCAAAGTTAATCTTTGTTCTCATCCTCCTCTTTCCCTCTTCTTTCCCTCTTCTTATGGTTATGTTTTGCTTAATTTAAGGTTTTAAATTGTCTCCAGATTGCTGAAGTTGAGAAAAGTAGATCTCTCTACCTTATTTCAGTGGCACTGCATTAGCAACAAAAAAGTTACTGTAAGTTTCAAAACAATTTCAGTTCAGAGCAGACTCCCCATTTGGTTTTCTTTAGTTTTACTTCGGCTTTTTAAATACAGATTAAATTTAGTCTAAAATTTCCCTTTCCAAGACAGTGTCTTTTTACTCATCACAATTATTTCCAGTGTCAGCAGAATTTTATTTTATTTATTTATTTTGACAACTTCAATATCAACAACAAACTAATACAGATTTGGGAGGTGAACTTCCATCTTCCTTGGTAACACATCAGATCTGTTAACTAAAATTAACTTGAAAATATTTACTATACATCTTGTTGAACCCCCCACTCTCCCCTACACATACACACACACAAAAAAAAAAAAAAAAACCCTCAGGAAAGAAAGTGAGACTTATAAATCTTTTTTGCCTTTGTAACCATTCTACTTTCTTCATTTGATTTGAAGAATTCTTAGTGGTAAAACAGCACAAAAGCATTTTTAAGCAAGGCAGTGTTGCATTCAAGGTAAATTTTTTGTATAAATATAAATGGTGGATCTTTAGCATCTAAAAATCAAAACACAAATTAAACAAACTGCTCTAAGACTAAGATCCAGTAATTGTACTTTGAAATGCAAGTAAAATTACAAATTTAAGAATGTGTCTCAGACAGATGTCTTCCAGAAGTTCCCTGATCCAGAAGATAAGTGTAGCTCTTTATCTGCCTGTCTCTTTAGCTTCAAAGATCTCTAGACACCTAAGACAACTTGATTTCAAGTTAGTGTCCCTATTTCTTTAACAAGGTCCCTTTCATCTGACCCTACAGCAATGCCAGGCATTATAAATGCCTACATTTTTGTATATTCCTTGCAATCTAAGTTTCCATCAACTTTTATTTGTTTGGATTGGAGTTCTTGAAGTTCTGGAAAGACTAAAAATAATTCCATTTGACTGCAGTGAGCAATAACAATTAGAAACAATTGTTGCTATGTGATATTTAAAGTAAGGTGATCTAGTGATGAATCCTCCTATTGCTTTGAGAGATATTAGTCTGAGAGTCCTTCCCCAGCTATACCATTAATCTGTGTTTTTTTTGTTTGGTTGGTTGGTTCGTTGTGTTTGTTGTTGTTTGGTTGGTTGGTTTGTTTTGTTTTTGTTTGTTGTTGTTGTTGTTGGACAACTGAACTGACTGGACTTTCAAAGAGAGTTCCTATTATCCTTTGGAAAAGGGTGTTGTTTGTTTGTTTGTTTGTTTGTTTTGTTTTGTTTTGTTTTCTCTCTCTTTTCTCTGTTTATTTTCCTATCTTTGCTGAATAGATTTGAAGTTTTTGAAAGACTGACACTTGCTTTTAAATGTAGGTAGAGGTAGTCAGTACAGTATCTCAGAATTTCTAACTATTCTATAAAACCAATTATAAGAATAGTAAATATCTGAATGATGAATTGATGTGAAAAGGAATTTGGAGCTAATCTTAAACCTCAAATGTATCCAAACTGTTTAGATGGCAGTAGTCCAGACATTCAGAGTCATATCTGAATTTCTTTCAAGTATGCAATGTTTGGGTAGTTCAAGCCCAATGGACTTAATTATCTTCATGACTAAACTTGTACTATCTCCACGGAATTGGAAATTCCTCCCTATTTATGCAGGCAAAATAGGGCTACATGTAAGAACAATGTGAGTCAGGTATTAAGTGTTCACTGTCATACAGGATGACTTGGAGCAAGTGAGCTATAGAAGTAGCACCATTCAGAGAAGTGCAGGGTCTGCCCAACATCCTTTTCTGGTCATTTCTGCCTCAGCAGCAATCAAAAGCAGCTCTATTTAGTCATTTACGATTATTCTCAAGTAATGATAACATTATTGTGATTTGAATTTGACCAGAAGGTTCCTTCTTCACACTTTTCCCAATTTTTTTCTTTCTGGTGTGACAATGAATTTTGTCCACATACAGTGTCAACAGAGCCAATACCAGCATCCAGTACTATTATATACAATACTGTTATCTGGAAATATTGTAACCATGTGCGTATTATAAGCTGCTCAACTCTGCATCTGATGCTCTTAATTCACTGTGACAAGATGGAAGCATTTTATTTAAAAATAAAAATTAAAATTAAAATTAATCATTAAAAAAAATCTGTGTATTTAAGAGAGGGAGGAAGAAGATACATAGCAGAGTAATTGTGCCATGATGCATATGTACTGTAAGCTGATTCAACTGATAGGTGATTGATAACACCTATCAGTTGACACTGAAAAGAAATGGTCGCTACCCTGCTGAAAAGTGTTTCTGAGGCTCTGTTCTTGTGTGTTGCCCTGCTTGGTCACCTTGGACACAGGACATTGTGGATCAAGAAATGAATCTGCTTACTCCCAGAGTTTTCCTTCCAGACCAAATCTGTTTCAGTCAGTATTAATGATTTCTGTAGATAAAGTCTGTCAATATGAGAGCAGAATAATTTTTTTTTTTTTTTTCATAATAAACACGGTATATGAACCTGTACTAAAGAATAAATCTGCTTTCTACCTTTTTTTTCATTTACTCTTGGGTTGGACATATAACGTTTACAACATATGCACACTTTTACCAGACCATTCCTATTACCCCTGCAGACTTTATTTACAAAGAAAAGGAACAAGAATTACATAAGTCTTTGCTTGATTATGGGAACAGAAATTCAAACTATTTTCTGGTCCAGTTTTAGAGCAAGCAGAGACATAAAAGAACAGTTTTGAAGATGGCAGTACCATACAGTACTAGTTATCTTGTACATACAGTACATACAGTACTAGTACATATGTATGTACTGTATTTACAGTACATATATGTACTACAGTACATACAGTACATACAGTACTAGTTAGCTTGTTCTGTGGGGAGGATCCATTGTGTCAAACTGCCATGAGGAACAAGTCTGTCATTAAGTGATACTTTTCATTCTTTTATGGTAAAAATAATAGAAATAACATTTTCTTCTACATAAAGTTGATCTTTTTTTTTTTTTTAACAAAGTTTACAAAGGTTGTTTTTTTTTTAAAAAAAAAATAATTTACAATACACTGCCAATTTTCACAATATATTCAATTAAAAAATGTCAATGACTGAAAAAATAAGGAAAAATTAATTATTTTTTTTCTCTTTATAATTTATTCTTTCACACTTTGCATGTGTTGGTGTTTAAAAAATCATATATTTATCCAATATTTTAAGCTGTTCAGTGAAAAGGTTTTGGACTTTAGTGAAACAATTTAACAGTATCAAAACAAATGTATTGTTTCACTTATAAATAAACATTTAGAAGTTCTTCCTTGATGCTCTTTGAACGTGCGGTTCTACATTTTTTTCCTAGATTGGCACTAAAGGAAAAATCAGGTTTAATTCTACCATTCCCAGTGGAGCCAAAAAAAAAAAAAAGTGGAGTGGAGGGAAGGTGTAAGGAAAGATGATCCTAGGAGAGAAAGGAACCCACATTCGCTTATCTTGTCTTAGACACGTTACTCACCTTTGGAGTTTCACTGAAATGTCTGGCTCTGACCCTTCACTAGTAGGGCTGGTCCTTGTTTTTTTCATGGTTCCTTCTATCTGTTTGTACAAATAGCCTAATCATAACAGAGTTATAAATATTAAGAGTTGTTCAGAAAAGTTTCATCCACTAACCAAGATTTTTTTAAAAAACAACAGCAACAACAAAACATTTAGTTAAAGTAGAACATTCTATGTGGTAGGTAACATACCAGAGAGATAATGGAGTAAAACTTTACCTACCCACTGAATGATGAAGTCATTGGTCGACAGTATTGTACAGAAATATTTGTGAATAGTTCCAGTAAGAGTATCTCAACGTAAGGAAAAAATAATAATAATAATTTACTTGGCCTGTCATTAGTGAAGCTATAACAATGTCAGTAGGGAAGAAGGTAAAGAAGCCTAACATACAAGACAGAAAAAATGATAAAATCTAATTAATGGAGTTTGTAGATTGCAAAGCCTATATGTGGTTCATTTAAGCATGAATATCTAATGAAAGGCTAGGCAATCCCTTATAGCAATGACTTCTAGAAACTGTAAAAAAGATCATCCTTCTGTCCTGCTATTACTTTACCTTGATGATAGGAGGTTAGAATATGCAGTTTGAAAGATAGTACCATTTCTTTGATATATCAAAAAGCACTCTGCAGTAGACTACTACTTTCGTAGGACACTTATAGTCAAAGCTAGTATTTGACTATGCTCCTAATGTCATATTACAATGACAGAATCTGTAGGTATATCAATTTAATCTTGGTTCAAAAAAATCTTTTAGTTCTGCTGTAGCAAAGTCAAAATGGATTTTTATAGTTTTTTTTCAGCTTGAAAATGGACAATGAACAACTTTTGTAGTTAAAATGAAATGCAGAATATGGTAGATAGGACAATCATATTTGAGTTAAAAAATATTGCACCTTCTACTTATTTGGATTTAAAGTTTCCAAATACGAAGCTATGCTAACAAGAATAAGATTATACAATTAAAAATTGACTCCTCTGACTACTAAAATATATCGGCTCTGTATTTCTTTTTCATTTGTTTTATACTGTTTAAGGGTAATGGTGTCTTTTAAATTACTTCTGATTTATCCTGATGAAAATGAGAACTAGACCCAATTCATAGATATTAATTTGACCAGTTTGTTATATAGAATATTAGGTATATAGTACATTTGGTACTATAGAAATTAATAATGTAGAAATGAATGAATTTTTAATCATCTTATTGATTTTTTAATTTCATCAGTCTAAACACTTTAAAAAAATAAATAAGCAAACAAGTTCATTTCTAGAATTACAACACGTAAAAAAAGTTCTTACAATGGATAGGTGTTACCAGCTACTGGTTTCACCAGACTGTAAAATGAATCCATAGAGTGAGTCATGCAGTTCAGTCATGATACCTGGCAGCTACTTCATTACTCACAAAGAGATACGGAAGTGGTGTGTACACAAAGTCATCACCAAAATATTGTTTAACAGGTTTACTTGACTTTAAAAAAATTCCAGGTAAAGATATAATCTAACTGAGGATTCAATTATGTAATTTAATTGACTAGCCTTAACGATCAAAAATAAAATAAAATAAAATACCTGCTGTAGATAACATTGGTAATTCTCTCTATTTCTGTATAGCTTTTTTTCTAGGCAGCATTGTAAATGCATGAAAAGACACAAAGTATGAAAACTTCTAATTGCAGAGATCAGCATATTTTTTCTGTCAGATATAGCACTTAGAGGCTTCTTGTTTCTCAGTTCTTACTATATTTGCTATGTTTGACTAGGAACTCTCATCCCAGGAAGAAAACTGACTTCCATCTTTCTACATCTCAGATCTATTAGGATTCCTTAATGGTGGCAACTGTGACCAAAAAAAACCCCAAGCACCAGCTATTCATGAGTCTATATAACTTCTCATTTTTCCTTCGCTGACATGGCTGCAATAATGAAATTCTGTGGAGTACTGTGGAAGTAAACTATCTAACTCTGGTTTGCTTACGAGGTAGTTTGTGGTTGGGTACCAAACAGACGTGTCGAATTACCTAACTCTAATTTCAAGTAATTGGTGAACAGAATTACCCTTGGGGTTGAGGGAATTATAAACAATGAAGCTCCTAGAACTTTTCTCCCCTCTGGATAGAGCCAAGTGGAAATTGCTGCTGGTAGGTATGTTACAGCTGCTTGTGACAGACTGAGAAGGTGGATATTTGCAAATAGTGTATTTCACTTGACCTTCGCTTCTTGGCAATGAAAGAAAAACTATATGAAATACATTCTTGGGGTTTTGGTAAGCACCATCCTTCTTTCCTATGATTTCAGTAATAATAATTTAAGTCTTGGTAATCATTTAAGACAATTTATTTTGAATAAGCTTTGATTTGAACAGAATTAGTCTAATAAAGAAGACAATCCAGATCTGACCTCAAATGCTGATTTTTACCTATCATTATGTCTGGAAAAGAAGCATAAGGCTTATATTGATTAGGCATAAAAAGAAGGAATAATATGTCTGATATTCCCTGCCTATATATTGTTGATCCTTTTTGTATGAAGGGGGTGATGCAGAGGAATTAATGGAATTTTCACTTCCCAGAAGACTTTCTGAGAACACGCAGACCTGATGAAGATCTATTTCTATTGTCAAATCCAAAAGGTCTAATTCTCGTGTCACTTATATTGTGTATTTACTTGACTTGAATGGGTTCAATTTTGTTTTATGTAGAAAATGTCAACACACTCTTTTCATGGTATTTTGTTCTGGACTCTCCAAGAAGTAAGGATAATTCAAATCAGATTGAGATAAATACCTGAGTTCAAGTGGCCCTTTTCAGGCTTGATTGGTATTAAATAGGAACACAGCAGGTCTGTTGAATCCTTTCTTAACATAAACTAGTCAGATTACTTTGGATGTCTCCATCCCTATTCTTCATGCATTGCTCTGCTTCCTCTGCTGCTCTGACCACTGCTGAGGTTGATGGGATTTTGTTGCATTTAAACCAAACTGAGCATGCACTGGGCCACCTGGCTTATGAAATACCTTAAGGAACTTGATGAAACAGTCTCTTGACCACAGAACTAACAACCAGTTGCTAAGAGTTTAAGTTAGATGTACATGCAGGAGCAGTGACAAATGGCATGAGGTATGATGACCTGGTAATGATGAGGTATGATGGTATGAGGTAAAACACCATAGGTCTGAAGGGTCCTGTGGTTTGGTATTACAGTTCTAAGGGTGCCAGAAGAAAAAATGTGGTAGCCTGCTGTATTGGGAGTTAACAAAGGCCTCCATATCTTAGTATGTTTTTGGCAAAGGCAATAGTTGGCCAAAAGTTGTATACCCCTGGTCTTGTGGAACAGCTAACTATTCTAGTGCTCGAAGAAAAAAAAAAAAATCTTTTAGGAAGAGCACAGTGTTTAATAGACTCTACTTACTGTGTGTTTTAGATGGTGAATTGCTATTGTTTGTAAGATGAAACAAACTACTGGGGGAAAAAGAGGGGTTTATTTTTATGTTCTATATCTCTTTTCAAAGTTATTGTTAACGGATGGAGGCAACCAAGAACCATACTGTGAGGTATTGTGTGGCTGTGCTGTAAAATAAAAATTGAATTTGAATTCTTATAATACAAGAGATGAAAGGCATTACTGTGTTGATTTCTACATCGACTCCCCTAGTAATGAACAGTGGCAGTCCAGGCTCACTCACCAAACAAAGAATTGGGTTTGCATGATGAAGTGCTTCTTTCAAGAGAAAGAAAAATCAGATATCAGATTTTTTACTTTCCAGTGCCACAGGACATTTGGTATCTTACTAGTTCAACAGGTTTTATTCTCAGCTGCTTGTCAGGGCCTGAACATTGCCTCCATTTTGTTTGGCAACTATTTATAATTTAACCTGGGACTGGTCTGTTTTATTTGCAAATGGTATCTCCTCTTCAGGTTAGAGCACTATCCATAATTATGACTCTGTGAATGAGGTGCTGATTCATTATTTTTCATGGAATTACATATGGCATACATAGAACTGTTTGTCCATAAGGACAGCCATGTCTGTGTTTTTTTTTTTTTTGTTTTGTTTTTTTTTTTATAGGGGGTGGTATCTAAGGAAAACCCAAAATACCCCACGGTCCATTTCTATGGGTTTCAGAATACATATGAGATTTAAGGAGTCAAATCTCAGGCTTGTGCATGTTGTTGTATTCCAGTTGAGATCAACGGCAGATAGAGGTTTGGCCCCAGGTGTTTAAAGCCTTTCCTTCCTTTTTTACTACACTTGCCTTATCGGCACTAAACTGTTTCAAGTTTGTCAGCTTTTAACTGTGGGAAACTGAGTGAGCAACAAACCGAAGATCTGCCTGCTTATGGGAAGCTGCTGGTTTCAATGTCTGTCCATACCATTTGCACCCCAGCCCTGATTCTTGCTTGCAGTACCCATCAGCAACATGTGTGCAGGCAAAGTTGCCTGCTTCATACCCTAAAAACACTTGTTAAATGCATGTCAGAGTTTGAAATAAAGCCACTATATTTTGGTGTTTCTTTCTCAGCTGCTAACACCTCTCTTTGGAGCCTTTATTTATTCATTATCAAGCTGTCTGTGAACAACTGGAGGAGATAAATTCTCTGAGATTTTCAAACTTTTTAAAAGTTATGAAGCAGGAGGTTCTGTAAGTTTAAGTCTTTCCTCTTTTCTGATTTATTTCTCAGTTAATATTAAATGTTAAAAATTTGCCCCTTTAAAATCATAGCTCCAATGACATGTTTTCTACAAGCACTTATTCATTGACACTTGCAGTACTTCCTAGACTAACTGGAAGATATTTAATTTTCTGTTATGTGTTACACATTCTTGATAATACTGATGTAATGTCACTAGTGTGTTTTGATCCTTCTTTTCTTGCTCCCAATACTGAAAAAAATCAAGGACCCTAAAAATGAATCAGGTCCCTGAAATAGGTTTATTCTGAGCAAATTTTCAAGTGTGATTTCTGCTAGAAACATTTTATTTTATGCCAAGAGCTGAAGTTCTTGTGAAATCACAAGACTCCAGGAGCTATGAATTTAAAACAGTAAAAAATTGAAATCTTGGCAATTATTAACAGGTCTCCCAGGTCAATAGAAGAGAAAAACAAAACAAAACAAAACAAAAAAAAAAAAAAAAAAAAAAACACAAAAACAAAAAACAAAAACAAAAAAAAAAAACACCCACTAGTGTCTCTCTTATTATTACTTCTAATTTTTAGTGAACTTCATAAAGTAAGCATTAGCTTAATCTAGACACCTGGTTAGCATCAGAACACTAATTTAAAGAGTTTTAGCAGTGGCTATTTCCTCGTATTTGGTCATTCTGATTTGATATTTGATTTGTGTATTTTTGTATGAGTCATTTCTCCTGAGGATTATGGTGTTATTCTTTCAGCAAGAAGACATTTTTTCTCCTCCCTTACATTTAGTTAGTAAAAAAATCTAGTAGAGTGTTAAATAAAACTCCTGGTGGCCACAGGCATTATATTCATGATGTCACCTTGGACCAGGGTGTTTCAGAGAGATAATAACCTATGAAGAGGCCCACATTAATGTTTTCAGTTTGCTACCACTGGCAGAGGTGATCACGTAAGCTGTACTGTAAGTATGAACAAGTCCACTGTCTGAATTCCTACAAGCTAATGCAGAACATGATGAGTAATGAAGAGCATACATTTTGATTCTAGCTGAGAACAAAACTATAGTATTATTTCTTTGCAGAGTCATTTCACGATGTCTTTTTCTGCTCGTTCAGTCAGAAAGTATTTTGACCCTGTTGGGCCAAGTTTTGTCATGCTTATTTAAGAAAATAGGTAGTTTTTTTTTTTTTTATATAGTTTTGTTGTTGTTGTTGTTGTTGTTCCTTTCCTTTGTTAAAGGCCTTTTCTAATTAACAGAGAACACAACCCCTCCTCTGCCTTAGCAATGTTTAATGTCCCAGTTTAGAAAGCAAATTAAAGCAGAGGTCTAAAGATATAAAAATCAAATTGAACAACAACAAATTAAAAAGACTCTCATAACACACAATAAAGCCAGGGCATGAAGAAACATAGCAACACAGAAATATTAAGACTCACGTGGTGCCAAATTACCAGCAACTCTCTTCTGCCTGTTCAACCAGAGACCCAATATCCTGGTTCTACATGGAAGAGACCAGAATAAACAATGCAACACAACCATCTGAAATACAGTGGTTGAAAACAAATATGACTAGGCAAGTAGAGGGTGTAGTAAGCAAGCTGAAGAGGCAAATAAGCTAAGAAGCTAAAAAAATTAAAATTAAAAAAAAAAAAAATATCTATATCACTAAGGAGAGAAATAGTCTCTGCAACACAGCAATTCACTTCACATGGAAGCCTCACCTTCAGTGATCTTTATAGTCTATATGGTGTATATTATTTACATCTGATCATTCAGTTTAGTAAAACAAAAAAGCACCATCTGCCCAACCGCACTTTCCTTCCAGGAAATTGAAATGAGAACGGATGTTGTCTTTCGTGCTTATTTTCATTCTTTTTCATGTTTAACTCTTAGTACAGTTGATGTATGCTCAAAAAGAAATGTAAACCAATCTACTCCTTCTTTCCCAGTGCAGAAAAAAATAAAATAAAATCCAAAATGAAAAAGATTTCCATGCCCAATTATCAATATTAGAATTTGGGAATGCTCATTGCCTATGTTCCATTTTTCCTATAAGACATATAGTCAACTGGATAGAAAATAACAACACAACAAATTGGGAGTTATCATTCCTAAGAACAAGTTTCATGTCCACCTTTGAGATTTCTGAGATGTTAGAAGTAACTGAAAGCCAAATTTTACCTTCCATCCCCCAAACAAGTCAGGCTGTGTGCTTATGTACTTAAGCACATACGTCAAAAAAGTGTAGAAGAAAGACTTGCACCTATATTCTGATGCATGGGCATCAGTTTGGTTGCAGAGACAGAGCTGTTGTGGTAGCTAGAATTTTTACTGCAGTTCTCAGAAAATTCTGCAACATCTGCCTGTCCATTTTTTTTTTAATGCTTGTACTCCTTGTGTAGTTAAAATTAAGGAACTATGTGCCTACCAGGCATAAATAGTCAGGCTGCAGTCATATTCTCTAGGGAATGCTGTTCTTCCCATACTCATTTTATAGAAACTGCCTGTATATATGCAGTCTAATCCTCATATTTGTCTGATCACCTGTGAGTATCTATGAAGTGAGAAGGAAGGCTGATGAATTGCCTCTATGCTCCTCACCACCCAGAGACTGCTTTTGGCACACAGTTTAAATGAGAATAGCCACAGATTTGCTTAAACCTACACAATAACTACTGCAGCTTACTCACTACGAGCTGCTCCACTTACTCACTAGCTGGCATTCTTTGTCTTTAATTGCACTTCTCCACATGTTGGACATGAACCATTCTTCACTAGATGTTGATGTTTCTTCATGCCAATGTATTAAGTACACCTCCTAGTGGTTGTGGAACAGGAAGCTAGAAATGGATCAAAAACCAACACAGAGCCTACACTGAGTGAATGACAGCTGGACTTCTTCTTACTTTCACCCTTCTGGATTGTCTATTTTTGCAGAAATATTAGTATGTGATAGATGGTTAAAGTCCTTCATAGTGTTTTTAGGGATTTATTTCAACCACCAAAATGACCAGCTACTAATTTGAGTTTTCATGAGAATTCTAATTGCAATCCCAAAAGGTTTTGCACCAAAACCCAAAATTTCTTCTGGTAGCAGGAGAAGAGAACTTTTTTGAGAAGACAGTCCATTGGTAGTGGGGTCTGTGAAAGTTTGTTTTTGTTTTTGTTTTTGTTTCTTTAATTTTTTTTATATATATATATATATTATTATTATTATTATTATTATTTTCCCTAAATGGTGCATGTAACCCATTCATCAGAGTTTCTGTTCTTGCAATGCCCATGCCTAATACAGCCTTAATATCTCTGGCCCAAATCTTAAAAATTATTTGAAACAAATTTGGTTTGTAAGTATTTTTGAGATTCAGGCTTCTAGAGCTTCATTTCCCATGTCTGTAATGCAGATAATAGATGCTCTTCCTTACCCAGATGGCCTAAGGATATTCATTAATCACATTAAGATTACAGGTGCTCAGCTGCTATAAATAGTGGAGTTGTATGAACTCCATCATGGTGGTTACCTAGGAGATACATGGATCAACATATCTCTGCTTTGCCCCTCTGTTCCTTGGGGATGGTATGACCATTCTTTTCACTGATCAACTCCTCCAGGTTTTGTAGTTGTTCTGGGTAGGTCCAAAACCCTGAGTAGAATATGGCTACAAGAGATGTAAAAGTTGTGTCTTTCAATTGCTAGCTTTCCATCTCCTCTCTTCCCCATCAATGTATTAAGTCTCTCCTTTCTGCTTTATCAATTAATAGTCATTAAAATGCTGTTTTGGAAACTTTAACATTTTTATTTTTATTTACACCAATGCAACACAAAAAGCCTCCAAAGCTACCTACTTCTACATTGCTCTTTAGCTCAATGATAAACAACTCTACTTGTCTAAATCAACATTATGTAAAACAACAGCAAAAGCTTAGTGCTTTGCATGTGGAGATCCTTCTTGATGGAGAAAGAGTACACCAAAGGAGACCAAAAAAGAATGGGACTGCATGTCTAATTGGGATGTACCACCATACGGAGAACTGCTCAGCTGTATGGTATAGACCCAGAGCTGCTAACAGATATCCTTCTTTAGCTACAAGACTGTGCTTTTGGAGTAAAGAAGATCACAACTCCATCTGTACTGTTGCTGTGATGTACTGAGTGGGAGTTGTGTACAGGACAGTGAGAACCATGAAGCTCAAAAGTAGCCATGGTTTTATTATAGAGAACTCGAGCTGTTTCTTTGTCGTTTGTTTTATTTTATTTTGTATTTGTATTTTTCTTTTTGTTTTCTTTCTGCTTTCTTTGGTTTGTGTTTGGTTTGGTTTTTGCTTTTTGAATGCCTACCTTGAATGAAGATTTTTAAGTTTTTGATGTGTTCTGTTAACTATCTGAGAACTTATTTTCCATTTTCATTGTCTTTTTTACTTCTAGATGCTAAGCAGAATCCCAAGAACAAAATACCATGAAATGTGGCACTTTGTGTGTGTGTGTATATGATATTTCTGCCTAGAAATGGAAAAATCTGATGAGAAAGGATAATGATATGAGATTTATATGCCAGTATCCCAAATTCTTTTGGTACCTTTGCTCTAATTATAATTCTAATTCTGAACTTTTTCCTTTTAGAAGCTGAGTAATGTTGATTTTAGGACTATAAAAGCAAGGCTAGATCCTAAAGAAATTCAAAGAAGCAGTCTTTAGCTGAACTTTCTGTGTGTTTCCAATCAAAACAGTCAAAGATTCAAAGCCATTCTGAATTTTGAAATGGATATGAATCTGTTTTGTATGATTCATACCTCCTTTATAGAATAATGCAAGGAAGCACAACTGAGCCAGGCCATACCAGCAGCCTGTCTAGCCAAATTCTGCCTCCCCAGACACAGAAATAGCTGTCCCCAGCCACAGAAATAGGGGATGTTGTTTAGGGAAATCACACAAACCTGGCTGCTTTCTGTAATCCAGTCCCATCCACAATGATTGGATTAGGGCTATTAGAGGGTACACCTTCACTTAATCCTTTTAACATTCCTTTTATGAACCTGTTGTCCATGACAAAACAGCCAGATGTAAAGCCCATTACAAAATATAGTCCTCTAGGGGAAACACTGACAAGTGCCTTTAGTCTGTTAGCACTGTTGGGTGCTACTTCAATAAAGGAACTCCATTCGCACTGTGAAGCAAGAGCAATGCGTGACTGCGATATCGCTGTCATGTGAATGAGCTGTCCCAGTACTGCAGAGTCTGCTCTTTACTGTACACAGAGACACATCAATACTGAATATAGTGTGTTAGCAAAACAGAATGGAAATCTTTTAGGTGAAGAATGGCTTCGCTGATTGCTTTGCTCTACCAGAATGGGGTGTGTTTTCAGGCATTCTGATAAATGTGTGCTATTTTTCAGCCATTCACTGTGAAGTGCTGTAGGTTTCATATAAACTTTTATTGCTCACCACAGGCACGGAAGGATTGATTACATTGTTTGGGGATTTCCTAACTTCTGAGACTGCCTCTTTAGCCAGACTTAACACAGTGTATGGGGCGGGGGGGGGGAGGGGGGTGGTAGCAAAATGTTATAGTGCTACTCAGTAGTCTGCTTTCTACCTTTGCATTTTTGAGATCACCCATTTGGTTTCAAACAGTAGACAACAGTCAGCCTCATTCATGTAAGTTTTGTATTGTTAGTGGTTGGTATGATGGTGTTCTGATACAACTATGGGGAATAACGGCAAATCCACAGACAGAAATTAAGGATTATTTCATGTCACTACTTATGCTTTTGTCTAGTTGAGAACATCACTGAAAAGTAAGTAACAGCTTAACCTTGGGAACTGGGCTGTTATTGATGTCTGGAGTGTGCAAGCAAATTTTGATGCATCTATGCTGAAATCTCTTTAATACCAGAGAAAGTCAATGGCAGATGATAATTTTTTGAGGCAAACAGCAAAATACACTTTGGTGGGGACCCTTCTGAGTAGGGAAAATTCATGCTGAGCCCTGGCAGCTAACTCTTAGTGAATTTGTAAGATACCTTAGGGTTTCTGAAGCAGTTGCCAGAGTTACCGCCTCTTTCCAGTTTTGACATAGTGAACTAGTCAGATCTCAGGTTTACCAAAACTCAGTTTTAACAGTTCTTAGGTCACACATAAGATGGGCATTATGCTTTTTTTATATTATTTTGTACTTCAGCTATGGGACCAAATATCAGAAAATTAGATTTTATTATGATCTGAATTTCTTGTAAGACTGCTTATAACCCTTGCAAACCCACCAACTTATATTTCAACTACTTTACAGCTTGAATCTATTCAAATTCCTCTCTAGCTTCATGCAGGATTCTTGTCACCAGCATTTACTAGTTACTTGGTAGAAATAAATAAATAAATAAATAAATAAACAAACAAATAATAAATAAATCTATTATCGATTGCTGGGCAAAAGTCAGGAATATTTCCCTTAAAATGAATTCTGTTTTCATTGTTAAAAATCTAACAAGAAGAGACTGGCGCCCTAAACATTATGAACATTACAGGCTTTCAGTAAATAAATAATTCAATTCAATTAAAACAAATGTCTGCCCTGATGTACCATAGTTTCTAATTTATTTAAAATGCATTCTTGGGATGTGTTTATGGGAAGTGATCCTCAATGAAAGCTTCAAGGAAGGTTCTGTAGGAAAGCAGAAATTGCGGTGCCATCTTACTTTCCTGTCAGGAGTGTGTGATGTAAAGCTTAAACAGAATTCCAGCTCAGAATAAGCCTTCAGAGTTCATGTTGTATATGGAAACACAAGTTCAGACAGACTTCCTACAGTTATGTTTTGGCCCCTCCTTCCTGGTGGCAGAAAAGCTCCACTCAAAAAGGGGCAGTGGACAAAGAACTAGGTAAGGAGCTAAAGAATGACATAAATCCTGTGCTAGCATGTCTTTAAGTAGCCTATGCACTCTGCAAAGATGTAGGTGCACTGAAGCTCGTTGTAGCAGCCTTGGCTAGCTCTGTGCACTCCCAGACTGCACTGCCAGACTGCGCTCCCAGAGGCTGCAGGTGGAGATGCAGCCTTGTAGACAGCAACAGGCTGAGTAAAGTGGCTCTGTAGCCATCTACTTAAGTCCCTGAGCTTAATGTTCCCTACCGACTAGTTGCCTCTAAGCCTTCAGAGACAGCCTCTATGTGCAGGTGTGGGGATGGAGTTCAGGTTTGGTCTTACTGACCTGGGAACTAAATTTTCCTTGTACTTTTCTAGCATCTTTATCACCTTCAAAACAAGTCCTATACCCCTAACTCAATACAAAAAAACAGAGGGAGAATGTGACTCAACAGACTTGCATTAAAACCACTGGGGGAGGTTCACCATTCTGTTTCTCTGCCTGAATGTATATGTGGGAGGGTAACAATGTGTTGAGAAGCGAGAACATTTAGGGACAATCTTCCCATGACTGAGTGCTCAAACTGCCTACCAAAATTACTTGAGGGCAGAACCTGGCCCTTAATTAGACATCTGGGCAAATAGAACCAGTTTAGCCCAAACTGTCTCTTTTTTTTCCTGAACAGAAAGTGCTCAAGATGGCAATTTTTGGAAGTAAAACCTGTGTGAGTGCTCAGATCCTTTACCCTCCCTTCCCTTTGAGGAGAGATTTATGGTTGTGCTTGAAACCAGACATTAACTCAAACTGAAATTCATATGGTGCAAACTTCAGCTGGTCTGAAGCCTCAAAACTCAGATCTGGATCCAGATTTCAAACGATGAGACTGGGGATGGGGTAACAAGCTGTCTAATCCAAACCCACATAAATCTAAATCTTTCCCAAATTTGCTTAAAGCTCACCAATACTCCACATTGCTTTCAGATTATAGAAATAACCTTTGGGCATTTTTCAAGAGAGATTAATTTAACTTTGCCCCATCATTACTTCCTCACTGCACACTCTCTCCCACAGGTATGTGATCCTCTCTCTATAGAAAGTCTTCACAAAAACCTTACGATATGCACAACGCTACAGCCAGCAAAAGGGGAAAAGATGAAAGAGAAAAAGAAAGCAGAGATACAGAGAAACCAGCACTTTCTTGCCATATAAATAGTTGCCAAGTACTTTTCATTTACATAAACGACTTAATGATGATTTTATGATATTTAATATTACTACGACCCACCAGAGATACATTAAAAATTTTATCAATATGTTTCTTTTACTATCTCTTTGACTGTAAAAAATATTGGGAAAAAATAGCTTTGTGCCAGTCACAAAAGCAATTCTGTGACCTTTCAAAAAAAAAAAAATCTTCTACTAGTATCAACACGATTTAAATTTACATGAACAAATAAGCTGTTTCACACAATAGAAACAAGTAATAAACTAGGACGAGAACTGTGTCCATCCTGGGACCTCTTAAAGACCCCTCTGGACCTGGCAGGAGCCTGCTTTTCCTGTCTCAGGGAGAACCCCCCACACTGGTCTAATTACCTTTTAAATTCATATCTAAAACCACAGGCTGCCTCATGGGATTAAACACAGTATGCTTTGCAAATTGAAAATAAGATAGCTGTTAGGAATATATACTTGCCTCTATGATTACAGCAACAAAAAATGGCAAAACATTAATTTACATCTATTATAATGGTGAAACAAAGCCCGAGATTTTCTTTGTGTTATAAGCAAGAGATAAATTTGCAAAGGTGAGATTTTAAAAGGTGTAGGCTCTAATGAGGGAGATTCTCTGCTGAGCAGGTAACAGGCAGGATGACATCAACTCAAAGTTATGAGGATTCAGTATATCATTAAATTTATTTACCATAAAATGGATTGTATTTTTTATTTAATAGTAAAACTATTCACAGGGGAACAAAGTTTATATATTTGTGGGGTGGAAAGCATTTATGTGGGGTGAAACAGTGCAGGGCAATTGCAACAGCAATCCAGTCATGCCTGGGTCTAGGATTTTTAAAGGTGTTTTATCTGGTAGAAATGAATACAGCATTTACAAATTGAAAATAACTCTGTAAACTCAGATAAGATTGTCTTGGTAATATTTTACCAAGGAAGCAGCTCACCACTGCTTACTTTCAATTAGCCATCTAAATCATAGCCTATACAAAAAGCAATCTCTGCTGCCTTGTAATATGATGATGATGATGATGATAATAATAATAATAATAATAATAATAATAATAATAATAATAATAATAATAATAATAATAATAATAATAATAATAAAAAGTTAGACTATTTCCTAAGAGTTTTGATTCAAGTTGCTGAATATGGAAGATCTGTAATCTTCTCCTTGGAGTCTATAGTCTAATGTAACTGCTTGAAAGTACTTTTCTTCTGCTGCTGACAAAGATTTTTTTTTTTTCTGAAATGAATGGTGATTCATTATAGATAACCCTTCCCGATTAATTTTGTTTTGACTTCAACTTCAAAATAAGAATATAAGCAGTAAAGTACCTTCCCAGATAGTAACTATGCTGTTATTTTTGGGCCCCATTTTAGTTGATGTAAAGAGAAATCTAAATTTAGAAGGAAAAAAAAAGAGTTGATTGTCATCAAAAGTTTTAGCTGTAAGATAAAGAGTGGCATTTTATTATTGTTACTTGTCTGTGATGAATAATAAATAAGCATTCTTAGAATCAATATTCAACTTTGCCAGCTTCTGTCTACATAATCCACAGGACTATCACTCTTGGACGACTGACTGGTCAAACTGAAGATATTTAATTTGCATCTACACATTTCCAGTAATCCACACGTAATATGCTGGTAAACTTCAGGAGACCAAATATGATGACACATGACCTTGCTCTGATGGTGACTGGTACTTTTTAAGGGTCTGATGCTACATGAGAATGAAATTGTGAAGGATGTGCAGGTCATTTTGATGATTTCAATAATGAGAGATCATTAAAAGCCTGAAAACAAGACATAGTTGCTGTAAATCACCATGCATAACATCTTTTCCACAACTGAGTCTGATTCATCACTTTGAAAATCAGTTTCCCTGCTTTCTCTCTGTTTTTTTTGTTTTTGTTTTTTGTTTTTTTTTGTTTTGTTTTTTGTTTTTTTTTCTTTCTTTTTTTGTTTTTTTTCTTTTTGTTTTTGTTTTGTTTTTTTGTTTGTTTGTTTGTTTTGTTTGTTTGTTTGTTTGTTTTTTGTTTTGTTTTTTTGTTTTGTTTTTTGTTTTTTTTTTTAACTTTCTCTTTGTTGTTGGCCAGTTCTTCAATTTCTAATATGGACCTTTCTTATTCCTGTTGAAAAGCATTTTACCTGACTCTGCTGGCTAAACTCTATGACTAGAACCTTTCCCCTGTTGTTTATTTTTCTTTTTTCTTTTTTTTTTTTTTCCCTTTGGTTTGTTCTGCATTTTTTTTAAGATGAGGATGATGTTCTGATCATTTGATATGTCTGAGTTACCAGCAAAGATCATCCTCCCCCACAAAGAAAGAAATATTTCAAATAAATGTTAAAATTAAAAATTAATTGTGTGCCAAAACACAATATTTACAACATAGTGTATGTAAAGTCTTTTGGAAAACTGGAGGCTATCAAATACACCTGAATGAGTTTTACTTGCCTTCACAAAAAAATGAACCATACATGTACCTCCCTGCAAGCAGTTAGTCCCAGGAAGGAAAGGAGTTTTTTTTACTCTTCTTCATTCTTTGCTATTTAATAGTGATTTACTACTAGGTAAGCACATGCTCAGTGTTTTAAAATTGGTCAAGGGATTACTGGGATAACTCCATGGTGAAAGGTCACAATGATGCTTCACTCTCTTGTTGAAGAAAGACCTAAATAATAAAGCATAATCTGATGTTCCATTTGGTCTGTTAGGACAAGGTTATACCTAATTTTCTTTTCCATATTTAAAGACAACATTTTATTTTGTTTTGTTTGTTTTATTTTTGACTTAAGAGATTCATAATTTACAGTAATGAATGAAATGTTTTAGCCTTAAATAAATATAAATTTTACATATATCTTCAGATATGAATGAAAAAAGAAGCCTAAGTCCATTAAAAATATATAAATAAAAAATAGATCTACTCCATCTGTGGCTTTCCTAGGATTTCAGCCTACCTGCATCATTTTGTTGCATGCCTTCACTGAAGCTCCATATACTGCTGCAGATGAACCCACTGCTCAGCTTATGTTAGTAATTCGTTCTCCTGCAAAGAAGCTGGTAACATCTGAAACATTGCTGTGACTGCTACCTTCAGTACAGCTTGCAAAGTTTTACTCCCTAGCACTGTCCATGTTCAGCCACAGTCATTGATCACAGCCAGCATCAGTAAACAGTCAGGTATGTAGTGCAGACAGCTTTCATCTGATCCTAACACACATGAACTGCTGTTTACTTACTATATTACTTGTATAGTGCACAGGAGCATTTTATAAAATCAGAGACAAGGAGGAGCAACTATAAAAATGCAGTAACAATTTATTTTATAACGAACTGTTGTACCTTGAACAACAACAGCCTAAGAGCTGCAGTAAATATCACATTGCAGATTTTTTTTTCAGGGGAGGTAATATTATTATTATCATTAATTATTATTAATTATAAAGTTCATTTATAGTATATGCATATTTAATTCTTAAAAAACAAACAACAACAACAAATAAGTACAACAACAACAGTAAAACTGTTAAGTAGACCTACGTTATTCGATTGGCTATAATTTTACTTTTGTACTGATGCTGACTACAGCTTTCCTTCTTTTGTGTACATATATTTTTAAAGCATCGATTCATTCTGCAGTGAAGTAAAAGTGGAATATTCTACAAAGGCCAAAAGCTCAGCTATAACACAGCCATCCAGCTGTGATCTTTCCTGTACCTGAGCAATGTCTCAACACAATCTCGTGTGTGTGTCTGTGTATGTATATGTATATATATGGACAGAATGGAACCATCTCTGCATTGTTACACTTGACTTACTCTTTTTTTTAATTATGTAAAAAAAATCACATTAAGCTGAATCTAATTACTGCAATGTATATTAGAAGCAGGGCACCATCAAAATTTTATTTAAATTAATCAGGTTTTGATTTAAGATATTAAATTCAAATTAATCATGTAAAAATGGAAATGATCCTTGACGTGCTTCCAGCTGTGACTTCAGTCTGTTTTCTCGTGTGAGTCACTTTCGGGATGTCTTGGGGGGAACATTACGAAAATTCACGCCGGTGCTATTTCAATTAGAGTTATTTAGCAGGACAGATGTAAAGAATACGGTATAATTAAGAAGGAGCTGATGACACGGCTACAGATTTTCAGGATCAAAAAAAAAACTGTTAGTGAAAATTGACTACTGGTCATGTAGTCCAAGTTCAAATATGCTGGGGTTAAGCACTCATTAATGATGGAATGAGGTCTTTAGATAGACCATTGGATTCTTTCTCTGGAGCAATCTGCAGAAATCTGCCCTGGAAATAACTTTGAAGCTTCATTAGCAAGCAGATGATACCTGATAACATAATTTTTAAACTCTTAAAATAATTTTTGTCCCCCTAGTGCCTAATTTTTTCTGGCCAGCCAACTTCAAAGGCCTTCAGAAAAACCTGGATGTGGCATATAAATGCTCAGATAAGAGCACATATACAGAGATGTGTATATGCATGCACTCAAAGCATTGTTAAACTTATGATGAATATGAGCTGCCAGGAATACTGTAATATCTTCTAGCACTGTTTGAGCAGAATTAGAATCGGTACTACCTGCACATTTCCTGACTGAAACCAACAAAGAGGATGGGGGCTTTCCCATACACAAGTTTGACTTTGTATTTATTCATAACTCTTTATAAGATCAGTATTTCCATTGTGAAAAGTGAATTGCTCATTGTTTCTTTAGTCAAGTATAGGGTGACACAAACATGTATTTTTAATATGTGTCATAATAGTATGCAGTATAAACTTTGGAAGTTATTTTTACAAGTTTTTTATCTGAAATTAAGTCTCTCAGGTAAAGCTCTCAGCCTTTCCAACATGAAAAAAGATTAGAGAGACTACAGTCCTTTCCTTCTCATACTCACAGGTCTCCTGGAAATATGTGTATTTAAATGTGCTTCTTATGGTTGCTATCCAAGGCTCTCAGTATCTGTTCCCCTCCTACTGAGCCATAGTAAAAGCCAAGTTAAATATAAAAAATGCACAGTACATACTGTACACCCATAATTATAGATTAAATATTGATCTCCATGGCGTTTTATCCATATCACTGGCAATCTTTCTCTTTCCTCAGAAATGTCCTATTGTCACTTCCCTCTGCAAAACACTACCCAACTGAAAATACTTTCATTGCTTTTAACCAGAACAAAAACATAGTGGATGACAATAAAATAGTTAAAATATCTAGTTCTGTATATCTGTCAACATTTTTTCTGAAATTGATCCTTGAATTCCCAGTCACTTTATTTGCTTGGCCAGGGAGCAGCAAGCAGCAGCAGCTAAAGGAAAACTGATACACCAGAACATGTATGCCTGGCTATTGACAGTGGATGAAAATTAAATAGCATATTACACTTGCTACAACATACCTATTATGTAGAATTCAAGGCAGGAAACTGTCTTCAAAACAGATATACAGTGGGCATAAACTTTTTGATATTAGGGTAGTTGATCACGGTGTCATTACAGTTGTAGGAATCATATGATTCATTGAGGATTTCTGCTTCCTACTCATAAGATATAAACCTACATAATGATTGTTCTTTAATAGTATTTAAAGATATTTTTAAAACAAACTGTGTGGGAGTTTTACATAACAACGGCTTCAGTTTACCAGGAAATACTTTTTGGGGAAGTGTATGACTGTTAAATATTAAAAATGGTTCCTCATAAGAAACTTCACAGAATTACAGAATCACAGAAACTTGAATGTAGTAAGTAATTTGTGAGAAAAGATGTGATAAAAAATATGCTTATTTTATACATCTGTCCTTTTTAATTATTATTATTATTATTTAATTTTTTTTGGCATAACAGCTGGAAAGAACAAATCTGGTTTTACATTTATTTTTTTTCCATGGGCTAGGCTTCTGCCTGGATGACTGAAACACTTTTTCCCATGAGAAATACACAGGTTCATTTCGCATCTGTGTGTCTTTGACCTCCTGTTTACTTTCTCTCTGCACCTCACCACAGCCAGGATCAGAGCATATTGATAGACATTGGTTTCCATTGGCATAATTTCTTGTACACCTAAGAGATTGTACCAAACACAACACTGCTCTGTGTGAAATACAGATTACCCCAAAGATATGTGTTCACCTCTTTCTCAGTCCTTCATCCATGTTTGAGGTGGGGGGGGGGGGGGGGGGGAGGAGGAAAAGGGAGGAAGGGGAGGGCAGGGGTGTTCCCTTAACCACACTGACTGATTTGTAGGATGAAGACAGAAGTAGTTCAGACTGGTTTCTCAGGTCAGTTAAGAACTGGGCTTGATGATTTCACGAGGGAAAGCTCAGATTCCTGTCAATGCCCTGTGGGGAGGACAGTGGGACAGGTTAACACAGAGGTAGTATGAGATGAGCAGAGAATTCCTTTGGGCAGTAGAGACTCACTGTGCACCAGGGGAACTTGGCCTTGTCCATACAGTAAACACAATTTCCTCCCTGAAGTCAATTAAGTTGTTAAACGCATGACACTTGCCAATGAGATATTATGCATTTCTGTCAGAAGGGTGATGGTTAAGAGCCCAAATTGTGGGAAAGTTGTTTTTTAATGAAATGGAGGCTGAAGCTCTGGACTGGGACTTCAAGTTGATTATGCCCAGTCCATGGATCTTTCACACATTACTGGTGCTATTGCATGGCATTTGTATAACTTTATGCAGTTCCCTGTGTGTGTAATAATTCCTTTCCTTTTTTTCCTATTTTTTACTTTCCAGCCTGGCTAGACAGCAAACTCGTGACAACATAAAGCTTTGTGACAACGTAAAGCCATGCATTTCTCAGTGCATTGTCAATAAGGCTAAGTTAAACCTAAAAATAATAACTTTTAATAAATAATAATTATAATTAATAATAATAATAAAAGTTAAAATAATAACAATAATATTGGCAATAACTACAATTATTTCTGTAATACCTCAGAATTATCATGAATCTAATATCTCTTTGGAACTTCTGCAAATATTTTACAGGTGGGGACTTTCTAAATCAAAGAGAAATACAGTGATTACCCATGGCCTGAAACATCAGTCTATGAGAGAGCAGGGCTAAGATCTCCTGATTTCTGGTGTTTACTCTAAATTCATGAACAATCACTATCAAAATTTATATTTTACTACATTTTTAGTTAATTTATTTGATTTAGCAAAAATCTATAAACAGTTTTCTGTTTCTCGATTTATAACTAGCGTGACAGATAAAATATAAGCCATAAGGTATCATGGGACTCTAGAATTGATATGAAGCCTGGTTAGTATATCAGAAAATTATATGTGAAAGATCTGACTTCTGCAGCTGGAACTTTCATTCAAAGGATATGTTGAGGTGTTTCTCTCCAGAGGCCATTGCCAGAGGCACTTGGGCTGACTCAGCAAGAAAATCCGGTACTTTGAGAGAATCCTCCTGAGAGAAAGAGGAGTTGCAAAGGTGAAACCTTGATTTTTACCAGTCTTTTACCAGTCCTTTTGGAGGCGATTTATGTCTTCGTGTACTAGTAGCACTTGAGCTAAGGTTGTAGTTGCCTCTCATCCCTAGATAACTGAGTTTTCTGCTTCTTTTTGTGCAGCACAATCAGATTTGGCCCTCATAGTATATTCTTTAATTCCTTCTAAGGGCAGCAAAAAAAAAAAAAACACATATAATACTTTACAGAGCAGACTCTAATTTCAAAAGTTATTTTGCAGGTAACATAACACGTCCCATGGGAATTGAATGTTTATGCTAACTTTGGAAAAATCTTTTTTAGGCTACTGAGAGATGAATATGCTCGTGTAAATATGTATTTTAGTGGCCATGCAAAAATCTGTTCCCTCTGTGAACTGATTAACAAAATTTTCAGAGAAGTCCTCACTTACCAGCTGTGAACACATGGTGTACACTGCCAGTGGAAGAGTCTGGGTGTTTCAGCAAAAAGAAAGCAGAAGGCTAATTGCACTGAAAGAAATCTGCACCTTCAGCATACCTTAGCCAGCTCTATAGAAAAACATTGACACAGCACAGCACCTAAAACCACCCAAAATACTGAGCTTGACTGTTAATTAAAAACCAGGTCCCTAATTCCAGGCTACTCTGCTCTAAGAAGCAATAAACATTGACACATAGCAGAAGTCAATGCTGCAAGTCTTTCCACTGAGGATAGCTATATAGGCAGTACAGTCAATTTTCCAGGTTTCATCAGGAGTCATGCCATCTTTTATGTTGTTATTAATACCTGTAGGATTAAAAAATAAATAAATACATAATTCCTCTATTTTATTTTAATAATATGAGCATTTCTCATCCAGTTTGCCAACAACAGTTTGAAAAACAGAACAGTGGAAGGTTGAGATTCTTTATTATTATAATTTATTTTTAAAAGGTAATATTTAAGATGCTTTTTTAAAATACTGTGATTTCTACACTGGTCTCACATTCCCTTGGGAGCTGATTCTAGACTTTTTAATTTTGAAGGCTGGCAATAATGGACATAACGTGTGAATGGGGTTATATCCTAACCTATGGGAGTGAGTGTGGTACTGGAAAAACTTGAAATTACATGTATATTTAGGTACCTCAGGTCTGCATCTGATTCATGTAACTTATGATAAACATAAGTTAATATAAAAGGATGGAAAGACAAAAAATGCTACATTTCTCTGCACACACAAAGTAAAAATATTTAGCCTATCAAGATATTCAACTTCCAATTCAGATAAAAATAAAAATAAATAAATAAGTAAATAAATAAATAAATAAGCACACACAAATTTTGGAATCTGCCTCTTGATGAACATACTCAAAGTAGAATAACATTGCACAGGATTTAGTTCTGGTATCAAACTTTTTCAGACTAGGAGACTCCCAAAGTCTGCTCAACGTAATATCAGCACAGATAATTATTCAGTCAAGTATTTAACAAATTTCTTCTTTGATGAGTTGTGATGTTACATCAGCTTTTTAACCTGATACCAGGTAGCAATGGGAATACTTCTACTTTCATTGTAGGGGAGAGAGATGTACAAAATTAATAGTCTTCTAGGCAACTGTGCTGGGGGTTGGGAAATCATTCAGAGTTGAATAATATGTGCAGATTTGAGAAATATTAGATGTTCTCTGGGTTGAAAATGGTGACATGGAAAAAGACAGCTTGGTTAGATGTATACAAACAGGCCCACGAAGACAGATAATTCTATATGTGCAGAGAAGCCAGCAGAATTAGTTTCAGTCCAAAATCAAAATTCTGTATTAATCTGCTGTCCAGATCAGAAAATACAAGGAATCTTTTCTTTTATCCTTAGAGGAATAAAAAGTAGATTTGCAAAAGAGATGTTCTCACCTCTTTTAAAGTAGAGACCACAAAATCTTTGATTTGTAAAAATCACCCTAACATAGTTGAAACCCATGGTAGTCAAAGCTCTGGTTCACTTTATTTTTAAAGATAATAATTCCTTGTAAAGCTAAAAACTAAATAGGACCAAGTTTTATCATTTTCCTGTGGTATCTCTAGCACTTTTTTTTTTAACTTTTTTTTTCTTTTTTTTTTTTTTTTTTCTGGATTTCCCATCCTTCTATTTCTAACACATTTATATGAGGATATTTTTAGGACATTATATTTTCCTACTTCAGTAGCAGCACAATGCTCTGAATAGCTTAACGATTCAGTGGAACTTTACAATATCTTAACCTGAGACAGCAGACTCCTATTTATAAACTGAGTATAAACTGCAGCCTTGTCAGAGTGATTTCATTATCCTGATTGCATCAATTTTGACCCTTTATGAGACTGTGCGTTATTTGGGACATCAGGAGTCTAACAACTGAAAACAAGCAGAAGACAGCTGCTTTCTGCTCACAGAAGTCTCTGGATATATTTAGCAATTTAGGCTTCAAAGTAAGTTGTTTTTCTTGTACTATTGTAAGATGCATCATTTCTCAGTAGGGCCCACATGTTTGCCTTAATCTGATAGGGTTCTTCTTGTTGTTCATAACCTACTTCCTTTCTGAGAGAGGTAAGGAAACATTAGCAGCAGCCGTCAGTAGCAAATGAAGTGGGAGGAAGCAAAGAATAAAAAATAGGCTGGGATTTATAAAAAGAATGTAAAAATCTGTGATTACATAATGAGGTACAGAATATGCCGACTACCAGAGAAAGCTATGTCATCACTGTTAATTTAGCGAGCTCCATACTTCTCACTTCTTTGACATAAAGGCAACTTCTGGAGTAGCTTGAAACCCATAATCTTTAAGCTACAGGTTGAGAAATGATCCCAATACTCAGTCAAAACTGAAGGAGAGCCTGTTATCTGAGGGAAAGTCATCGACCTCAAGTTAACTTTAATTTAGTTTCAGTGGACTAGAAAATGAAATGAAAAACCATGTAGAGTTGGAGGTGGATGTGGAGCATGCCCTGGAGTTTTTGAATGAAGAAGAAAGTAAACCAATACAAAATGGATTAACCAAGAAAATTACTTGTGAATTAATGCTAAATGATGACCAAATTCATACAGCAAACTGATCCAAAAACCTAATAGTTCTTTATAGAGGAAACTGTATTTCTGTAAAAATACAGATTTTACCATTTCCAGATAAAAGAACAAGAAGTAGAAAGCAGATCTGTACCTTTAAATGATTTCTGTTCTGCTCTATAAGGACAGACTGGCAGCTGTGACCACTTTCTCCCCATCCTCCTGTTTTGCAGAGATGTGAAGCCAGTAGGGCTGCTGCACTGGGAGCCCTCCTGGCCACAGGTGAGGAGCCTTGCCATCTGCAATACACAGTAGGCCAATCAAGCTGGCCCTGCGTGAGGTAAGAAGGATAACCTCCCTGTGTGCCCTGAGCTCCCTCTGAAATTTCAGCAGATCAATGTCACTGTGGCTCTTAATTACCTCTCTGCTTCATCATTATTTCATGGACTTTAATATGCCCTGCAGGACACAGCATCACAGAGTATAGATAAACATCCACCAAGCCCCGGTGCCTCTTGGGATGCTACAGTCACCCTCTAAAGGGAAATGTCATGGTATTGGGCTCATTTCCCTGGGTAAGCTGACCTCAGGGTTTCCAGGATAATTTCAGCCTGAGCTGAGATACAAGGGCAGTCACCCCACCACTGTGTTCTGGGCTAAGAGCTCTTATCCTTCATACTAGAACTTGTTGCTATTGCCACATGCAGTTACAGAGATCAGAGTAGCCAGTAGGGCTTTTGCACTTTACATGTGTTTTCTGAAGAGGAAACAAATCTATCCTTGCAGACCCTGTGTGGTAATCCATAAATGTTTGAGCAGATTGGAGGATAGGGCCTACCTGTAGAAGACAGTGAAAGCATCCCACAAGAGGCTCAAACAGCCTCATGCTCCTCCGGGTTTAAAAGTACTCAGTGGCTTGCAGAAAGAAACACATCCTGAAAGCTATGTGTAGCATGTTCTGTTGGAGGGGGTTGGACTAGCTATTGTCAGTGGCACAGGATGAGTGCAGAAAAGGTTTAACAAAAGACTACACCTCTGGCCTTCCCAACACCACCTGCTTACCTATTGCATCCAGTAAGTTTGGAGCAATTTTAGTTTTTTGTTGGTTTTAATTTGTAAACCAACATGACTTGTCAGGAAGACAGTACTTGTCTGGATGTTGTGAGTGAAACTGAGGGGGAAAAATGATATGATGAAAATCATACAATTTGAATTGGAATTCTTTCAGAAGCCCAAACCCATAGTTTTTGATCAATAAAAAATGTCAGTATCACTTTTGATTGATGCTGGGGAAAAAGGTCATATGCAGCTTCCCTTGGAAGGTGCTGTTAGATGCCTGCCACCTTGCTTACAAAGTAGTTTGCAGTAACTTTCTGAGGTGCAGTACTGAGCCTTGTTTAGCAGCTCTGCAAATTCTTCACAAGGGGAAAGATTTTCCTTCTTGGATGTTGTTCCCAGCCTAGAAGCAATATGGGGGTGGAGGAGCAAAAGGAGACACAAAAGATAAGACATACACCGGGTTTACACTCTGCAGGAGCAAGCAGACCTGGGAGTAAGCTGTCTGTAGCTCTCTGCACCTATCATTAATGGTACTTCTTCCATGGCAGTTAAGAGTTGAAGTGACAGAGAAGGTGCTTCAACATGTGAATAAGACTGTACGAATGTGGGCAGTGACATTATTGGGAGCATTCCCACATGGCTCTCGCAAGTACAAGTTGCTGTGCCTGGACTACAGCTCCTGCTCCTGGGCACGTGACAACAGCACCTGAGAGGACACAATCAGAGGATATGCTGTCCTCCCAGGTTCTACAGATCGGGAGTAAAAGTGCGTAGATCCTACAAAGGGCATCTATGCTCATATAAGAGGCCCACAATAGAAAATAGCTATCTCAAATGTGGATCAGTGAGATTTTTTTCTTTTGCTACTGCCCTTCTGTCTACCCTGCTGTATTCAGGGACAAGCATTATGCTAATTGGCTTTTTTTTATTATTTTTTTTTTGGGGAGGAAGTGTCAATGAGTTGTGGGCAGTGCAATTCGTTGACTCATTAAAGTCCTGTGTTTCTGGAGTCAGTTCTCAGAGTGAAGATAACACTTGCGGTGGGTTTATTCCCTTGGGACTCCATGCAAAGCTTTGATAACCCACTGCCTGATTGAAAGCGATGCAGCTATGTTTAGACAGACAACCCCAAGAACCAGATGAAACTGTACTGCCCAAATCCTTATCCCAGATACACAGTAACCAGATTCCTCTGTGTGGACCTGAAGATATGCATATTAAATATGCATATTCATACTCAAGCTTCAGGATGTTTTGATTGGATGTGAAGGTTCCTCATCCATGGGAAAATATTGTTGTGTTTTTCCTGGGTAATTAAAATCAAGCAGTGGCCAGTTTAATGAGGTCTGAGATTAATGAGGCCTGGAGATCCCTTTACTTTCAGCTATTTTCATTTGTATTCTTGTTTAAATAAAAAAATAAAATAAAAAAATGTGTAGCTATTTGTTTAAGAAAATAACAACTCTGAGGTTCCCCAAATGTTTTATGTTTTCTGAAAATTTGGCCCCTTATAGTTGTCTTTGACAATTATGAACAGCTTTTTAAAAATATATTGGCAAGAGGCCATTTGCCAGCTTTGATCTAGATCCTGATATGTAATTTGAACACACCCAAAGGTATAAAGCAGTTGTCTACTTCAAACAGGCATTGCAAGTGAAGCTACAGTCACTGACAGCATTTTTAGCTCTGAACTATGCACCCTGGGAGAGGAGGAGTCAGTAAGTAAAGGGCTATCCCCAGCAAACTCATTTCTGGAGGAAAAAATGGAAACTTCAACTCGAAAGACCACCACCACAACAACAACAAAAACATAACTCTGCAAATAATCTGAATTTACAGTCAAGTGTAAGAGTGCAACAGGCTTCCAGTTCTCTGAGGGTTGTATGTAGACAAAGTTATTGACAGTACTTTTGTGTAAATAAATAAATAAATAAATAAATGTTTCCCTTTCTGTCTGTACCTCTCTTTTTGATTGATATCTGGAAACATTTTCTCTTCAAACAAATATGCTATGCAGAATTCACCTGATGTAGCAGGTTAATGCACTCTTTCTCTGTACCTGCAGACAGTACTCTGTCCTGGAGGCACATGAAGGAGTATCAGTCACAGTCAGGATCTGGCAAACACAAGGTCTGCCAGAGAAGGCCCCAGCTGCATTTACACCAATGTTTTGAGAGCACTGTGGCTTGCATTGCAGAGCAGGATCAGGGAGCACAAATTGGGCTTCTTTCAGATAAAATTAAGGCAGAAGTTGTGCTCAGAATGCACACCTATGCTCCACCTGATAGTTTGCAGTAGTACCCCCTAAAAGACCTGCAGTAAGAGCATGTGTTCCTCAACACCAATTATTTCACTCTACATATTTACTCCTATGGGCCAACTACTTGCAAATATGATGTAAGCCAGAGGGGCATATTGAGTGGTGTCATAAAAGGGTACCTGAAGGAACCATATTTCTACAAGCACATTAGTGTTTATCATTTGCACTGAAGCACAATGTGACAACCATAAGTTCCCCATTGTATGAGGTGTTATGCTAACACAGAATAAGAAGATAGTCCCTTTCCCTAAAGAATTAAAACCTGGAAATAGTTTGGGGTGGAGCTTTGCCTCCTGCTCCAACCCACCATGTTCCCGGGTGCTGCACTGGCATAACAAAGCTGTAAATTCAGTCATGTAACTTAGCTCTGTGAAGGAGGCACGAATGGGGAGAGGATTTTAAGTTTACACAAAGTTTGCTTTTCCTCTTGTCTTCCCTGGGTTGAAATGGGTGGAAAGTAGCCAGCATCCAGTAGAAAGCAAAGGATGGGGAAATACAGTACTGAAACAATATCCTGGTGATTTATGACCTTCTTGGGACACCATGAAGAATAAGTGAGTGACAGATTATCTGCTGACCTGCTGGATAGCTCATTTGCTCTTGTTCAAGCAGCAGTTTTCCAGTAGCATTTCTCTGTTCAACTGAGTTACCTCACTGCTAAGTAAATATGTCAGTCAGCAATGTCACAAATTAGCATTTCTGGTGGGAGGTATTTGTCTCACTCCAAAGGGGATCCTGAGAGGATGCAGCGTGGGCATGTAAGAGATGGAGACCCTAGGGCAAAACAAAGCAAGTCAAACCGATGGTAGGGACACACTGCAGAGTTCCCTGGAGGCATGGAGCAGATGCCCTTATTCAGATTGAGACGTGAATTCTGACTTTATGTAGTACTTTTTAAATACTTTTTCCTCAAAGTTTGGAGTGGTTTGTGGTTTCTACACTGAAGATAGGTGTTCTCAGATTTAGAAGCTGCATTTTTTTAAATTCAGAAAGAAATCATAAAGAATCTTATATTTTCTCTCTTCAAAGACATATTTAGCCCAGTCCTTCGTTTACACATGCCTAATATTTATTTTGTAAGATAAACCATTTTGCTTTATCCATCTGACTTTATATACCTGAAGTGAGATGATGATGATGCAGGAGTGTCCAGACAGACTGTGGAGAAGAACAGGCTGGCATGCTCTATCCTGGTGTAACAAGCATTTGCACTGATTATGTTTAATTTTTATGTTGTCTCCATTTGCACAATTGAGACTGTAAAGTTAATATCCACTGAGGAAAAGACAAGGGTACATGGGAGATAATGTTATTTCCTGTTTCTTTAGAAAGAAAATGTTTCAGGAATCACAATTTTGTTGATTTACTTGGTTGTGAATTGGCAGTGAATATACACAGCCAGGCATATATTTTGAACACAGAGACAAAACATAAGGTAAAGCCTTGTACCTTATCTGACCTTGCAAGGGCTCTAGCAAAGAAGAGTAAAGAAAACATTTCTCTCTCCAATACTGATGTCCTCTGTCTTGCCCTCCTAATAAGCATTTAAATAATGTAAATGTGAAGGGTGGTGCAGTGTACATGTATGAGTGGGGGGAGCACACAAACCTTTCTAACTTTCCTTTTTCCCCCGAATGCTGATGCCATTGCATAATTATATGGGTTGGTTTGAAAGAATGAAACCCAGTTCAAAATGTATGAGTTCATTTTTATGTTCTACTGAGAAAATTTATTCAGTGTGACTGCTCAGTAGCGAGAGCAGTAAAACACCTTAATCCCTGGTTGAAGAAAGGTAATACCTTGACAGATGTGTGCCTCCTACTTTCCTTGCGGCCATGTTTCAACAACAAACCTTTATTTCTGCTTCTCGGCTGTAGCAGAAAAAAAAAAATGAGAGGAGCAATAAAGCAGTCAGACAAATCTCAGGAGCCAGGCGGCAATGCAATAGTAATGACAGATTTTTAATGTGGCAGGAGAGATTGACAGGAAAATGTCTTCAGAGCAAACGCACGCCAGATGGAATGAAAACGGTTTATTGGAGTATGGAGGTGCTGCTGAACTGAATAGAGGGCGGGTTTAAGGTGGGTGTTTTATCTGCTTTGAGTAAACAACAACAACCCAAAAAATTTCCACTTACCAGGTATTGCCTTAGACTGGTCTTTGCACCAAGGGGATTTTTTCTTTCTTTCTTTCTTTCTTTTTCCACAGTACTACACCAGAGGAAAAAAAAAAAAAAAAAAAAAAAAAAAAAAAAAAAAAAACACCTTTAAAGTCAAAAGTTCAGTCATTATATGCACTGTACAAAAGGAGAAGGCAAATGGGCTTGGTTCAAGTTTTCTTTATTTGTCTCTCTTCTCTAACACCCCCCCCCCTCCTTTTCCCCCCATATCTGAAGGAATTTGTCACTCAGTATGAACAGTAAATATGTTTTGATGTGCTTTTAGATAAATCAGAATGTTGTTGTTTTTTTTTTTTTTATATAAAAAGAGAATAGGTAAGAAACAAAACAAACAAACAAAAAAAATCCCAGCTGATCGAGTAGCTATCAAATCTAGGACAGATGAAGAAGCCTGCACTAAAAATCCTATAAAAGCCAATATAACTCTTTCAGCATCAGGAAGAGCAACATCATTGTGTCCTTTTCAGCTGAATAAACTTAAACTTGCATGCTATGAGTAATGATAATAAAGTCAAATTCAGCCCTGCATCTCACAAGAAAATGTAGCTCTGAAATATTTCATACCCTCTGGAGTAAAGAGAGTAAAACAGTCATAAATGGGAAGAAACCGCACAAAATAAAATATAAAGAAAGAAAGAAAGAAAGAAAGAAAGAAAGAAAGAAAGAAAGAAAGAAAGAAAGAAAGAAAGAAAGAAAACTCTAAACAGTGTATCTTCCTGACACCTTTTTATTATCAGCCTAGTCAATGAAGAATGCCACGAAGGAAAGAATGGTGTCATATTATTGAAACATTCTAGTTTGAGGGGTTTCTTGAAAGATGCTCTTGTATAGTCTCAGTGGGTAGGATTTTTTTTTATTTCACTATATTTGCCTTTATTAACTCTCTGTAATTGTATCTTATGTGCAGGGCTTTGATAAAGTGTTCTGCATGTATTGTCTACGTTTATACTGCTCTTTTTAGAATTTATTCATTGGCATTTTTGCCTTACACAAACACATCAGAAGGAAATCACTGAACTACCTCCTTTATTTGTATCATACTTTAAAACAAAACAAAACAACCCTCTTTGTCTTTCTCAACCTGCTTCTCTTTCACTAAGGAATATTTATTTAGAAAGTAAAATACGGAATGGTTCTTTTCAGTACTGGTACTATACAATGCTAGTATATATGTATTGAATATGCTCCAATGCAATTTGCAGAAAGTGAGGAAAATGCTCTGGAAAGTAAGCAGGGAGTTTTGCCATGTCATTTCATCTGATAACTACAATAGTACGATAACAAAGCTTTAGGCAAAATGCTTAATACTGACAGGAAAAGTAATTGGCAAAGCCTTTTACTGTTTGTATTTTATAGATTTACTGATTGTTTTAAAAATATACATATTACAATTTTTACATATTTTCTCCTACTTGAAATCCTGTTCTAAAGTTCTGTTTAACTCTCTTTTTTGTATTGCTCCTGGAAGAGCTATAAAGAAAGACTGCCTGTGTAATGCATACAGTCTTTGGGGTTTTGCTTCAATTTCCTTAACATTTGACCAAATATTGGCAAACAGGCTGTTCATCACAGTGCAAAATAGAATACTTTTACATTTAAAAATGCCTTTAAATTCTTAAGTCATCTTTCAATACAAAGGGCAACACAATGCTAAATAAGATAAAGTGAAGCGTAGCAGTGAAGGCATTCATGATAATAAGTATACTTCTGAAATTATCCTATCTCCTTACGCTCAAGTGTGACTTGATTATTAGTGAACTTAACTTTTTCTGGTTGGGTTGAAGCTGTTTTGTAAGGCAGTTCTGCAAGAGGCATCACTTCATTAGGAGCTGTGTTTTAGAGGGGAAAAAAAAAAAAAAAGCTAAAGCCTTTTTTCAGTTTATTTTAGAATCTGTTTCACTAGTTTTTAAACACTTGAGAAAATTAAACTCAGGATGAATATTAAAGCAATGTTGAAGATAAAACTTGACACAACAGGATGTGATGGCTGCCATTCTGTCCTTAAACCACCTCTTTGCAACACACATAATACAGAATATTAATCAGTGTTCTAAGGCGGTGGCAGTATCCAGAGACACAATGACAAGTTAGGGACAGAACAGCCGGCTTTACTATGAATGGCACTGCTTTATTCTGCACCAGAATCCTCATAACACTTAAAAATAGATTTTAGTGTGTCATCAGCTCCATTCTGGTATCACTAGTATACTGCACTAGGTAAGACATTAGTTACTACCGATAGTGTACAATAGCTGGAGTTTTCATTTCAGAAGACACTAAATACTGACTTTCAACCTCAAATTTTATTCATTAGTAGATTCTGGTTTTTTGGTTTTTTCCTTTTTTTATTCCTAAAATCATACCAAGTATATCAGCATGCTCTCATGCACCCCCGCACTGTGGAATTTTGATAATGTATGTCCTAACCGCTTAATTGATTGATTAGCTTACTGCAGCTTTCTGAGGCACCAAATTTATCTTTAATAGCCGGAGTCAGGCACGGCAGGCAATCGAGGGGGGGGTCCCTTGGCGTCGATTTGCTCTTAACTGGAAAGTCATTACCACTTAATACATGTAGATTGTGTTGAAAGAAAATTATGTGTAATGAAATGAGGGAAAAATTAGTGGAGTGTTATGGGCGAAAGCAGATGTTACAGAGGAATTATGCTAGCAGAGATAATCACCTTCGCTAGCATTGTGTGTGCTGGGGTGTTAACTCAGGGAGAGAGTTGGTGAAAGAGCTAAATAAATGCATTGATTTACACAGATTCACTTTTCAAACTACAGTGTATGACTAGCACACACATCTACAAACATATACATATACTCACACATACAGACATGCTCAGGGCTTAACTTTTATACTTCTGATGCTTACACCCTTTATTAAGTTATTTCCAGTTACTCGTAATATATTGAGAAGTCCTAGCTGGAAGCACAGGGAAGTACATGTAGCTGTCGATTTGCATAGTATCATGAAGATGAGAAGAATATTCAAGGGCAGAAATACTCATATAAGCATTAAGACAAGACCTTGTATGCTTCAAACTCTGGACAACCTCTCCTGAGAGAAAATGATGAATACAAGGGAGGTTTTGAGAGAAGCACCTTACATTTTAGAAGCCGTAAAAATGAAATAAATAGCAGAGATAGCTGCAAAATAAGTGTATATATATATATATATAAACACAGAGAGTTGTACCTTTACATAAATAGCTTGTAAATAAAGATGCTAGAATAAAAATAATAATATTTAAAACAAAAAACAAAAAACTTTCATTTTAATGCAAGTTAGGCACATGTTTTAAGGTAGTTATTTTGCAGAAAGACAACAAAAACATTCAAAATCAAGCCAGGGAAAGAGAAGCACCACAGATTTTATTTTGAACACATTTTAGCACTCTGTAAATTAAACTTTCACCTGTGGGCATCTCCCTGTCCTTTTCCAGCTGTGACTGATATATATGCTAGATTATATTTCCTATATCCAGGCATGCAAGGTCACTATTAATTTTTATCTTCGGTTTATCTATTTCATAAAATATGTGTTTGGATTTAGAATTATCTCTGCTTTATCACCCATTTCATAATAAAAAAATGTGGTCCTAGGAAGATATTAGTTTGCAGATTTTACTATCAAAACCATTGATAATTAGGGCTTCCTCATATATTGTTCTGTTCCTTTGCTAATAAATGAGGCTTTTATGACTATAGTTATTTAGTTATTGCTGGTGATAATAATACAAATTTTAAAAATTAAAAAAAAAAAAAAAAGAAAAAAAGAAAAAGAAAGATTCAAGGTCTTGTATTCCCAGTATTACTATTCAGGGATAGGAGGTTATCAAGAGGACTGTCAATTTCCTTGTCACTATATTAATGAGTCAAAGAAATGCAGCCAGCCACTCATGAGTCAATTGGAAAACTATGATGAATGTTTCAATAATTAAGAGAAAAATTAAATTGCTGAATATAGGATAGCATTAAATGAAACAGTTTTTATAACTGCAGCATATTGCTGTTTATAAATACAAAGGACTACATTTAAATAATGCTGTGAGTCCAACTTAGATTTATCTGCCTTATTACTCTTAATTGTTTGAGCGCCCAATCCTTTTTTTATAAAAAAAAGCACATGCTGAAAAAACACGTTGTGTTTTATACCTTAACCTCATGCACAGCTGCAGTATTCAGGCATGCAAAGCTAAACACTCACAGAAATCTACTGCTCAATCTGAGACTTTCCATTTATCTATGTGCCTTTCTACCTGGTTATTGTAACATGGCCACCATTGTGGTATTTTGGTGATAAGCAGCTAAACTTAAACAGATAACAAAGCCAGTGAATTTGCAGTTAAAGCTGACACTCTGCTGGTAACACGCATGATGCTCATGGACATGCTTTTAAAAGTTGATACGTGTTAAAGATGAACTGTAAAGCTGGAGTAAAAATTATGTTAAGTTCAAAAGTATGTCCTGAATTTCTCATCCATCAGGCAAGTTTTACTGTAGCTTTCAAAATTCTCTCTCCTTCTATATAATAATCTGGCTTTTTCTCCTTGATAAGGACATTCCCAAACATAACTGTGTGTGATATCACACATACCAGAACCCCAAGGATACTATAAACAAGACATTCTAGAAAATCATCTTTCAAAACAGTACATCTCAGAACAATGCACGTGCTTAAAAAAGTATTATTTTTTTTTTTTTCGGGGGGGTGGGGGGGAACTGGAATAGTAATATATAAAGCATTCCCAAATGCAAAGCTAAAAACCTTTATAAATTTTCAGGGGAAAAAAATACGTTGAAACCAATGAGCTTGAATATACTTGTGTTTATTGAAAGCATGTCACAGCTCTTCAGTGGCTGATGAAACACTCACTTGTTTGGGAGAGGTCACTCAAAAAAGGTAGGATCATTTCAGGTACAAAATTCAACTGAGTGCATAAAGGCCACTCACTGACTGTGTATAGGCAGCACTAATCTTTCCTCAATTCCTATAATGTGAGAGTTGAATTTTGTTTTCCTGCCTACCAAAAGTGGTTTCACTGTTCCCTCTGTGTCACCTCCTTTTCCATTTGACTGTTTTTGTTTTGTTTTGTTTTGCTTTGTTTTCTTTTTCCCGTTTTGGTCTTTTCCCCACTCACCTCTTCCATTCATATACTTCCTACTGTTCCCAAATGTGATTCCACCATAAAACCATCTTCCATTGCTCCCTACCTTTCCCCTCCAGGTACATGGGTTTTATTTGCTTGGTGGGAGAAGGATATGGAAGGAAATTTTCCTGGAAATTTAACATCTCTGAGTTAGCCGCTCTTTGTTGCTCAGCCTTCATGACAGCCTCAATTGCACCATCACCTTCATCCCCTATATTGCTAAGTTTACCCTTCCTGTCTCCTGCACTAGCATATTCCTTTATACTAAGAAAATCCTTTCTGATCCTTTCAAATTTCACATTTGTCTTTCATCCCTCCCCATCTTTGTTCCTATGAAAAGAGTCACCTCAGATGCTCCCCTGAATTCCATACCCCCAACATATTTATTTTTTTTTCCATTTTCCTCTTCCACCTTTGAATGCCTCTTTCCTACTCATCACATAAATATATGTTCTGACATATTTGAAAACCCAGCATTATGTACTTGGCACACTAGTGATTTGAGGTGGAACAGAGAATAAATATAGCCATAATATACTTTAAAATAGGTGAATTAGTTGGGCAGGAGACTTTTAATGCTACATGGG
Organism: Aythya marila; assembly: GCF_965140915.1. Classification (NCBI taxonomy): domain Eukaryota; kingdom Metazoa; phylum Chordata; class Aves; order Anseriformes; family Anatidae; genus Aythya; species Aythya marila. The sequence goes on from NC_139046.1 coordinate 13,646,420, forward strand.
TGGTCAGTAAAAAAGTAGCAATTACCATGAGATGGAATCAGATATACCACAGTTATTTCCTATTCTAGACACAGGGTAATACCATGGTAACCTAGACTCTATAGTATGGCAAATGTTGTTAGTTGTATGTTTTTTTTTAATTGAGATAATTATATTTCTTCTGTCTGAAATCAACATTTACTGGCAGTGACCAATGCCCAGAAGGATATTCTCAGAAGGATGTTGCATGACCCACATTATATACATTTTATATTTCCTACTTCTAGAGAGACAATTTAATTCCATCAATATATCAGGTAAAAACTGTTCACCTTTCTGATAAATCCTGGAAAGCAATTAGAATATTAAAAGTGCAGGTGGATAAAAATTCACTGTCACCAATATGTTAGGGATGCCACATACTGATAGGCTAAACGTGGGGAAAGTACACCATACATATTATATTTGATAATTAGGCAAATGCATTTTCAAGACACCTTTCTTTAACATTAAATTTAGTTTTCCTCAAGGACTACAAACAGCCATATCTATAAAGATAGTTTGAAATTTCCATCAGCTATATCTACTTTCAGTAGATATTGCTTTGCCAGAATTTATCATTTTGGTCAGAAGTTTTCTGTTGCATGGCTCTATTTCAGGTGAATATTCACTTCTGAGAATATGATTAGGGAAAATATATTGTCTTCCAATGTTTAAAAATAAATAGACCTTTCAGTTGTTTCCTTAATTGCTCTGCAATTTAAAACTGGTCAACCCCTAAGATTCTGGGAGGGAAGGGAAAAAAAATGTATTTATGGTCATTAGAGGCTTTTTATGTTTCTCACAGTTTCTATGCATCAATCATATTGCACAGATATTCTAGGTCCCCTATGATGCATACATGTATTTCTGCCATGAGCAAGATTTTGCTCCAGCTCACTGGAGTTGGCTGGATATCTTTATCCAGGACTACCAGCAGAGAACTTTTCTCTCCCGAGCTCCTGCTGGAGTCCAAGAGATACGCAAGGGGAGGAAAAAATAAGTTTTACATTGCAAGTCAGTAAAAGAGAGGAAGGAAAGGGACGTAAGGAACCTGGGAATGGAGAGCTCCAAGAGCAGGTGATTTTGCAGAGCTTCTATTTAGTAAAAAAAGAACAGCCACTTTGGACATGGAGCTAAAGTTCACACAGAGATCAGTATGTGCATGTGTTCTGCAAAATAGGGAAAAAATGAAAAACTATAAGGGCCCAGAACATGCTGTAGTAAAACTGGTCAGAACATTTAGAAACATGGAAACTTTAAGATTTTCAGTAAGGAGTAACAGCGTTTGGGAGATGGGAGCAGAAAAGTAGAGATGATTCATATCTATTCACACATAGGAGGCGGATAGAAGCTCAGGGAAGAATTAGAAATGGGAAGAAAGGTATGCATGAGTACTACCAGAAAGGGGGGTAGAGAGGAGGAAAAGGATGTTGAGATTGGAAGGAACAAGAAGTAATCTAATCTATCTATCCAACTCTGTTTGGGCATGAAACTCAAATAATGAGTCCTGAGTTTGGATTTCACTGTGATGTTTAGCCAAATGACAGCAACATTTGCTTGAATTTGTTTCCATTCCATCCCTAATAATAGGTTTCACAGATGATAATAGCCCTCTACTGCTTCTGCATAGAGACCAGAAGTTACAGCCAAAGTCACTTGTGCTGATTGAATTTTTTTTTCCAGTTTCCAAAACACATCCATGTTTTGAAATTATATCCACGAGTTTTAAGTTAAACAATAAGACGGTGAAGTTCATCACTCAAAGGGGTTATAATCAGGTTCTCCAGACTCAGATAGCTGAGTCTTTGGAAAATGTCTACAACCTACCTCTCTTCCTGGCAATAGGATTCCAGTCTGCATAAGGCATTGAAACATAAATTACACGGAACAAAAACTTAAAAAGGTAGAATTATTTTGGAGGTTTTCAGAAGCCTCTCCTATTGACTAGATAGAGAATTTGTCCACTTATTTTAGCAGCCCAGATTCAATAACAACCAAAACTTTAAGTGCAAAAGAAATGCCAGGAATTTGATGGACTGGATTTCACTTTACAACCCTATGTAATGAAGAAGCAATAATTCATACTAAAATATTCACAGGTGTGCACTTTTCTCCCCTTCATTTGGTTGATCTCTAAACTCCAAGCAGACTTTTCAGAATAACCATCTCCCCTAGCCAGGAAGCAAGGTCAGCCAAGCCATGACCTGAGTATGAGAAGCATCAAACAGTCAGTCCAACATGTCTGGAAAATTCACATCTTTCATCTCAAAAAGTAAGCAGGCAAAATTTGACTGTTTTCAACACTTTGGTTTCCCAGATGAAGGGTTGGTCTTTGCCTCACTTAGCAAAGACCAACTTGATTAAGTCTGCAAAACACTAAGTTAAAATGGTGATGTCACCATAGAAATATCTGCCATGAATTCTGTAATAATTGCAGGGTGTACTGATCATAGCAAATGACTGATGCACAGCTTCTGATCCAAGATACTTGTTGCACAGTGTGATGTCTGAGACTGGTGCCAAGCTGGAGGTTTCAAATCAGAGTTATAAAGAACCTGGTCTTGTGTTCTTATTTTGCTGTGAAGAATTCACATTAACTTCAGATAGATAGCAGCTTCAGGCAGGTAACAATAAGGGGAACATAACTATGTCTTCAAAGCAAAAAGCCCATAAGATAACAACACAGATGTGGTTCTAGGTATGGTCAATATAAGCACTGGTGCAAATGGTCCACTAAAGTCCTCAAAAACAGGAAAGTCTGCTAGGGGTCTTCTAATACATTGGAGACTGGCGGTCTCTTCAATCAAGTAACCAGCTTTAATGTGAAGAGTATCTTTGATCCTGAGGAGGTTGGGATAGTTTAAAGTAGACATATATTCAAGGCAGGCCAGCATGGGGACACAGCATATCTTCTCTAGAAAACCGTGGAGAATCATATTGAGGAACACAGTTTATGTCTCAGTAATACTCTGAAACTACAGTGAAGTCCTTGAGGGTAGCACCTTGTATCTAGGAAGCAGAAATTCACATTGAAGTTATATTTTTTGTACCTGCTAGCTCTTACACACCATTATATGTATTCTATTATAATTGGGAGTGGAGTATCACAGCATGGAAAACTGCTGCATTTTAACTGCAAAGGTTTGCTTTCAAAGAAATGTACCTCTGTTTACAGAAAGCCTGGGTAGAGTTTCAAAACTATTTTTGTCCCTATAGTACAAAATTATCTTATATATTTCTTACCTGAATTGTGATCCTGGAGACAGGCAGGTGCTGAACTAGACCTCCCAAGTACAACTGTAATATATGGGAGCTATTTGGTACTCAGAGATATTTACTTTAATACTGGATTTTTTTGGGGGAAGGCTTGCTTTTATTTCATTCTCACTGCTACTTCATAAGAAAAAAGAAACACAGGGTGGAATGAGAGGAGAGCAGTGAGACTACAACATTATTTCTATAATCTACTATAATTGGGTAAATGCTATTAAAAAGCTTGTGCAGTCACTGGAATTTGGAAATGGATTCACATCAACCATACTATCTGCTAGTTTTGTTTGCTTTCTAGGGACATTTATATGATTAAATTAATATTGTGTCTATTCACAGAGAATTTCAGAACAGCAGACATTAGTATTGAGGGAAACTAAATCTTAGATTCACACACATGAATATATACCCCAGAAGTTTTTGCACGCTCAACGCATTGGAAAAATAAATCAACACCATGTGACTCATCAAAGCAGTCATAACTAACAAAGCTCAAGAAGTGACTGGTGAATGTTCACACAGAAGTGTTCCTGAGCAATCCATGCAATTAAAAGTACTTAGAGAGGAAAAAGGATCTTGTTGAATTCTTTTGCATAATAAACTCAAGGAAACCTCAGTCTGCCCATGGAGATCCTGTAAGCAGAAAAAGGGCTAAGCTTACTGACTAAACTATTCATTGCGAATTATTCCCTCTGCTCTAATGTCTGCACGGCATGAAAGCATGGTGCCAGCCCTGCTACACACTGTAATTTTACTCTTCGAGGAATAAAGTGGAACTATACTGCTGGGCATGTTAAAGCACTCTGCAGAGGACCTTATATATATTTTTAACATATGACCTGCCTTTGTTTTTTGTTTGGAAAATGGAGACCTATCAGCCTTCAGAGAGAAAATACTAGTCCCCAGACAGTGAAATAAGATAATTCTACTTTCTCTCATTGAGGCAATATTTTGTGCAAAAACTCTATAGGACTTTAATGTAGACTGAGAAGTCAGAGATCAACACAGCAAAATTCAGCCAGCTTGTTTTTATTTTATTTTTTTTGTCTGACCATGAGTTACAGTTACAGATTCCTTTAGCAAATTCCTGGCTAATTGTTATTTTTCATTGATTAGATTGTCCTTTATAAAGACATTTGTTCTTTTCCTTGCCAAGGTATAATATAAAATCATATCTGAGAATTTGTAAAGTGCTTTGGACAACACAGTAATAAGTATATTCCAATGAAGAATCCCACAAAGGAGATATTGTCCTCCCCCCTAATTTTTTCTTAATACTATCATTCCCTCCCTCTCTCCTCACAAAGTTTTTCCTATACAATTCATCCTTTTCTCCATCCCAGATTTCTACAGCTTCTGTTCCTCTGTGGGATGCCTGCATTGCTCCCCAATGGCATGTGAGAGCCACTGCTGCACCCAGGGTTGAGATTTTGGTAGGTGGTACAGGGAGAGTGTTCACGATCCTTTAGGGGTCAAAGAAAATCAGCCCTTGAGCTATAATCCAGACTACCCCACTCTGAATTCGGGACAACACAAAAACTAGTTAAAAGATGTGCTGCATGGCGGTGGTCACTAGAATTCCTCTCTGTGGGAGGAGGATGCTGAGATCTTTCCAGGTCTCAGCATCAAGGAGTATATAAAACTGCTCTCCCTAATTGTAGGCATACGTCAAGCAAATTATTGTCTATAAATGTAAAGGTGAAAAAAGAAAAAAAATCAGAGGAGGAAAGTTCTCATAGCCTGGGAAACAGAAATTCAATCTAGACAGCAAGGTCTAATGGTATGACAAAGATATGCTTTATACAGGCTGGAAAAGTAGTGACCTGATTTGTAGAACTTAAAGCTAAAAAGTGAGAGGAGCAGGTATGGTGTTAATAGCCAGCATTATGGAACAGAGTAATAATTCTGTACAATAATGGAGAAACCAGGGCTCAAAAAGAGTGATGAAAAGGTTGCATTTTTTGTCATACTGAGCTTGTGACCAGACATCTGGCCAGAGATGGATTGTATGAGATGTACAGACTGGACAGAAGGTACCAATAAAAGATGAAGAGATAACTGCTAAGGAGCCATTGGGTTTGCAACAGTTGCTAAGGGTGAATTAAATCATGGAGGAGTAATACACATCAGGAGATGGGAGATCATTGACAGAAAATAGGAAGAGGGGAGAGTACCAAAGAAATGCTTGGAATATTTGCTGGGAAAACAAACAAACAAAACAAAACAACAAAAATACACACAAAAATAAATAATAAAACAAAAAAAAACCTAAGCATCAAGTTGTGGAAACCCACTGTGGGGAAAGGGAGAGTTGTGGGAGATGGAATGATAGGGGCTCAGCATTCCCATGAATGCTCACAGCTTTGCCTAAATTCACACGCAAAGCATCAGGAAAAAATTAAGCTGAAATGCAAGGGAACCACAATATGGGGAGGTAACAATTAAAGGCAGTTGCTGGGCCAGTAAAGTGTATGGGAGATTGACTATAAATAGGCAGAGATAGGTTTGCTGAAGGGGCTAATGTAAAGGAGATCCCAAGGGGAAGGACAGTAGCTGTAGGCAAGCACAGGACAGGGCACACAAAACAGGGAAGGTGCTATCCCCTCCTGCCCCTCTCAGCACAGCTACAAGCCACCGTCCATCTGCGAGTCTTTGAAATGGAAAGGGGGAGTGAAAAAGGCATGAAATATGGACCTTTCAAGACAGAATAAGCTGTGTCTGCATGCATTGTTTGTGATACTGCGAATGACATCCTGGTTCACACTCCTTAACAGCTCTACCAGTATAACCATCAGGGCTTTAGCCATTACAGGGTAAAGCTAGCATCACCCTGGGTAGCATCAGAAGAGACTGCTACCAGGAGGACCACCACTATTATTACTAGCTGCAATAAAAAAAGCACTTCTTAAAATGTTTTTCCTACCTAATTGTCAAAACTGAATAATATTATCAGCTTTTTTATCCTTTGAGTATTTTTCTAATAAGAAAGCGCAGAGATGCACTGCAAATAAAAGCAGAAGATTTGAGGATGCAAAGCAATCATGCAAAATGACTTTCATATCAGTTTGATAAGCAGCTGAAATTTAATAACTACATCTCTCCTATGGTGCTGGATGAAAGTTTAATACTTTATGCTTTTGCTTCTTTCTTCTGCACGATGCTTATTCAGAATCATAACTTTTCCTTTTATAGTCACAGAAATGCTAGGTGCAGTGGATTAATCGAAGCCCTAGGAGGCTTCAGCCCAGTCCAGACTAAAGTGACTTATAATCAAACCCTAGGAGAAGACTGTCAGGGGTCATAAGGGAAATGAGTGGAGATCCAAATGTGAAAGTAATATTTACTGAGGATAATTCACACAGATCTTGCTGTCCCAATAGGCAAGATGGAAGGCCAGTTTCTTACAACCCAATTCCAGCAGATGCTGGATGCTGAAGAGGAAGAAAGATAAAGGAGGGTAAAAATGATTCTCAGAATTAGGCTGGCAGATTTTAGCTGATAGAAAAACTCCAGGATGCGAAGTTTTCAGAAGACGACACGAGATACCTGGAAAGAAAAAAAATAAATAAAACAAACAAAAAATAAAACTACCACTAACAAATAATCTTGGCACAAGAAAAAAAAAAAAAAAAAAAAAAAAGTAATAAAATATCAACACTGCAGGAGCCATCCCCTGTCATTTGCAAACCAGCCTGGTGAGCATTAAATGCAGAGGGTTATTCACCAGTGACATACATGTAGCCTCAGCTCTACGGCAACTGGCCGTTGAGACCAGCATGGGCACAGAACAACTGCAGCCGGGACCTTTGAGCTGTGCTCGGTAAATTCTTCTAATGTAAATTCTGCGATGGGAGGTGGGCAGAGGGCAAGGAGGTGGTGGAGCAGGGGCAGGGAGCGATAGGCCCTGGGTAGCAGTCCTGGGGCAGGCAGGCAGAAGTCTGGGGGCTCACCAGGGCACAAGCAGGGTGCAGGCAGCATCCAGGCAGGAAGGGGGCAGGAAGCATAGGGCGGGCAGGCAGGGGGGCGAGGTGCTGGCTGCTCTGCTCCAGCAGTGCCCCCTTCTGCTGACTGCCGAGGAAGCAGTCGCAAGCCCGGCTCCAGGCAGCTGCGCATCCTTCGCATCCCACTGGCTAGGAGGGTGGCTCCTGAAACGGGGGAAATGTTCAGCCTGTCTGGGAGGGGAGGGGGGGCGGAGGGGAGTGGTAGTGAGGAGGGTTTAAAAATCAAAAAGTAAAAGTAGACAGCCGTTTGCAGGCAGATGCTAGAGAGGCTCCAGATTCATTGGTGGACGGCTGTATGGCTTCAGTTTTCAGTGTGTGTGCTACAAAAACAGATAATAAAAGGAATACAAATGAAAGAACATCTGATCTAGTCATCAGATCTAACTACAGCACTTTAATAGGAATTGCAACTCCAGATGTTGTCTTAAGAAAATGAATCAATTAGGCAAATGAAGAATCCCTTCATAAATCATATCAGGGGAAGATAAAGTCCAGTAGCTGCAGACTATTGTTTAAATGTCCTAATGGCATGTGCTCTTCTCATATACCTGTAAGCTTTGCTACAAAGCTCCTCATCATTTAAGTTGTTGTTTACCTTCCTGAATGCTGGTTTGGTTTGAAAAAGTGTTCTAAATGTTCAAAACCTTTTACCCTGAAAATAATAATACATCAGCCTTTAGGAGTTGAACCCAGCAGAAACTGGTGTCACTATTCATAAAATAATTGAGTTTACACAAAAAGTGATTTCTGTAATAGCCCCCTTTTTACAAGTATGTACATTTTATTTAAAATTACTGACTCAAAAAGCAAGGTAGGAAAAAAAATCACCTCCAACAACTTCCTGTAATTGCGAATTATTGTGAGGGAAACAGAAGGAAAAGATTTTGAAATTATGAGCCATTATGCTTGAGAGAGAGAGGGTAAGAGAGAGAGGGAGGGAGAGAGAGGCAGTGGGAAAAAAAGACATCTCGGCTTCATGAAACACAGCTGACAAGCTCGACTAAATTACCCCCGGACCATTACAAAAATCACTTAATTGCCAACCATTTTGTTAGGTCAATTGACTCTAATTGAAAAAATAACAAAAAGCTTATTATGCTGCAAATGCGGCCATGGAAAATGAGTCTTCTGTTAGGAGGAAACAATAATTCTAAATTTCAGCTGCTGCTAACACTACAAAGTTCAGTGTTTTCTTCTGATAGAATCTGTGGTGCAGGAGAAAGTGAATATGCTTCAATTGATTGATATTTCTTTTAATGCTTCCCCCCTCTTCCTTCTTCATACTCCCTTCCCCATTAGCCAACCCACCCACCCCACTCAGTTTTATTTCACTTCCTTGTTGCCTCGTGGCTCTTCTTTCTGTGGCAGGGCTGATGTCAATTCTTGTTCCTAAGGGGCACAAGGCTGCTGTGACTCCTGTTTTCATCTCCTCCGCAATAACCTCCAGCCCCAGCATTTTTCTGAACCCAACCCAGGTGGGGGTTAAGAAGGGGTCCCTTGCTAAAACCTCCTGGCCCCCCTTCACTCTCCCCTTTCCATGCAGCAATTTCCTTTACAGTCTGATAACAGAACACTGTTTACATATTTTCACCAAATAAATATCTTAGAAACAGCCCCCCAAATGTACATTAAAATCACAAACCCTGATTGGAACACAGGATTGTAATTAAAAACTCTGTCTGTGCAGAGGAAGCGTTATTTATATTGACGCAATTTTTAGGAGTGTGTGCATGAGTTTGTTCATTTCAAAGGAAGATAAACCTGCTGGAGCTCTCTTATTGTCCCAATTACAGATTTGAATAGTGGATGTTCATAATGGGATTGATTCTGCTCTGTGAAAAGTAATTATTTGTCCATAAAACCAGGAGGCTGCAGAAATGAACTCGGATGGCAACAGCCTTTTGTTCGGCTCCTTTGCAATGGAGAGGTAGGGAAATTGAAGAAAGTTCTCAGTAGCCATAGTGCATGATTAAATATTTCCATAACTATATCTATACATTTACCTCTTGCATTGTGCTCTGCAAACTCCTTTTTCTGGCTTTATCCTTTCAGGGAAGCTGCCTGACTGGGTTACACTTTTATAAGGCCCAAACTCTTGAGCTGACTACGTTGAAACCATAAACAAAAGACAATGCAATATAGCGGGATGCTCCTTTACAGTATTATGGAGGGAAAAAAAAAAAAAAAAAAGAAAAAAACTCACCAACTGTGTGTGTGTGTATGTGTGTGTGTATTTATGTTTTTACCATGCCTTTTGTATCTAAGGTAGATCTCTTCTAGCGCATTACAAAGCAGTGAGTTAAATACTGGTGGCATGGTGCCTGTGTAGGGAAACGGCACAGCCATTATGTGCTCAGCATACGTTTTTATTGTTTCTTTATATAGAACCCAATATCACTTACACAGAGGGGGATATAACAAATATATCAGACCATGAAGCAAACATATGTGCTGTTTCTTTCTGAGCGTCTGCAGCTGTATATAATCAATTGAACATTCCTTTGGAGTGCACCACAGGTCAGCAGGAACCTTGACATACAGCTGAATTTATGAGTGATCACATTGTTTTAAAATATGCATCACTTAGATTTCTACAGGTGTTTAAAGATTTGCCCCAACATTCCTTTTTTTTTTTTTTTTTTTTTTTCCCCTTTATAAATGAACGTGCACATGGAAAACAGAAATTGTATAATTAAGGTTTCCGTTCAGATGCTAAAATTGATATAATTCACCATAGCTGACAACAGAGAATATAATATCATCTCTAAGAAAAAAATACTCAAAATGATAATATATATATATAAATATAAATATATATCTATATATATATATATATATATATATATGGGTGGTATATTGCTTATAGTCAGGGACCAGAAAAACCTGAAATCTTCCATGCCTTGTTGAATGTGGTAGACTTTGTAAAACATGCTAAAATAAATAAAATAAATTTTTATCCTGCAAAAAATTATGTCTGTAATTTTGTCTAAAATTATGTCTCAAAATTAAAAGTAAACACCATTTTACAGAATCCATATTAGTGACTTAAAACAAAACAAGAATTATTAATTATTTTATTCCTATATATTATAAAATATATAAAATCAAATAGACAAAATCTTAAGAAAACCCAACGTGCATGTATTGAGGAAAGACAATGAGGCTTCACAGACCGAATAGAACCAATTCCTTTCAAATAAGTGGGAAAGCCCTACAGAGAGAAATAAAAGTGAGGAATGGTGAATTCTGTAACACTTGCCAGACCAATGAGCTTCATCAATTAATCACAGCAAAATAATCACCACCTACATTAAAGAATAATACATGAAAAGGACAGGGCATAGCTTTAACTTATTCAGAAAGGGCTGACTCCCTAATCCCTCTGAGTCTTGACATGTTAACTGGGTAGCGACTAATTAGATGTCAAAAATTCATAAGCACTCTTTAATATTGCATATATCTGCGGCAGACATTTCAATATGAGAGTTGTATACACAGAAGTCACTATAGCATTAAAACACAGCAGGGTGGGAGAAATAAAAGGAAAACAATAAAAACAATGGCCCTTAAAAACCCAAGAGAATGCCTCCTTTGGAAGTGTGTACTTTCTTATTCAGAAAAGGTATCACCTTAATAAGAATTATAGGCAAAGAGGTTTCACTGTTCCATGCTGTGTGGACGAAAAGAGGGAGAAAAGACTGACTTATCAAAGGCACTGGCAGGTAAATAGTAATTTACTATGCATGCACAATGAACATTACACAGTGCCTTGACACAGGGCGATAATGAAAGACATGCTATTGTGGCATCCATCGAGGGAATTTTTTTCTTCATTCTTCCTTCCCCTGTCTCTCTTGAGCAAAGAAGCAGTGATGTTTCCTGGCAGCTGCCTCCTGTTTCAAGCCATTTCACATAATATAGGAAGAACCTGAAGTTTAGTGTATTAAGTAAGTGAGTTAGTTTGCTGGTTTGTTGATATATACATTGCTTGTGTGCAAACTTATATTTCAAATGCAGAAGCCTGTATTTTTATGGAACAAGCTTTTTCCTGTCTGAAGAATTATATGAACCTGATATATAATGCAAGGCAGTGAGATTAAAAACAATGCATCACATAATACACTGCTTTATGACTTGCATCCTTTAATTGTAGCTCTCAGGAATAAAAAGAGAGGAATATGCTCATGTTTATAATGCAGAATTACCATTCTCTCTTTTGACTAACAATGTATTCTGCACAGGGCTAAAAGTCTGTGGAGATTCCTCTATTTTCCCCTTTACCACACAGCAAAGTTATATCTCACTTTCGGAGTGCTTCTAACTAGCTTACAGTCAACAAGTTTAACCTGCATGCATGTAGGAGGCCGTGACTATAATCCTTCTATAGCTGCTACTGTTAAAGTGTGACACAATTACAACTTTAATGTTTTAATTATTTTAAAAGTGTTAAGTCTTGTAACATGATGATATAAGGTAAGCAGACTCCTGCAGAGAAAAATTATTAGATTTGTACATCTCACTGGAATAGCATCTAAAAAGACAACGTGGCTCTCCTTTTGCATTGCAGATAGTGTAATAATGATGTTTGCATGTATCAGCTGATTGGTACTTTCATAAGCCGACATCTCTCATTGTGATGGCAACTTACGGCTGGATGTATTACAAGAATAAGAATGAGATGTGATTTAATGATTGCTGACCATGTTAGACTAAAGGGTCAATTTTTATCTGGTTATACCTGGCCTTTCCTTTGAAAGTCACTACATTAGTTTTGTTTCCAAAAGGCCTTTTATGATCAACACTGAAACTGTAATTAACTGCATACATTTGTCATTACTGCACTATTCACACCTCTTTCTTGCAATTGTGAATGTGTTACCTAGCACTTATGTTTTTTCCTCATTTTCCATGTCTCGAGTGTCTGAGGGTGTTTTGTGGGCACACACTTTATGTTTTTAGACTAGAATCACCAGCAATCAAAATATTAAAGAGTAACAATTGATTAGTAACTCCAATCAGAAGGTGATTATTTGCAGTGGTAGTAGTAGTTTTTACCTCTTCTCCTTCTTGCCATGTTTATGCCTGTTGTATACTGGTGCTACTGTTAATGTGATATTGCTCCATGATGTGGCTAACTTTACCACGCAGACAGTTTGAAAGCAGCTTGTTGCATTCTTTGCCCGCCTTTTCTAGTGCATAGAAGCCAAATGGGGGCATCTGGATGGGACCGGGTCAAGCAGGTCAAATTTTCTAAAGGACTCTAAACGTGCAGGGATAGCTCTGTGTAGGCACAGTAGACTGTGGTTCATTATGACCCACAGTTTGTAGGATCAGAAGCAGAATGGGTGTGCATACACCAGCTGCTTTGCATGTGCAAAACATTTGTGCACAAAAACAAATGAACTTGCATATACCGTGGGCGTTTTTTTTTAGGGTTTCCTTACAAATTTGGGCTTCCTGGTTTTGTGATTTGAACAAAACCAGCATCCAACCCACATCATAAACATTTCATAAATGTCTCTTAATAGAGTCATTACTGACATAAATGTCTCTACTTATGTCATGAAACTATGGGTTTGGGGACTTCTTGGTTGGGGATGGAAAGGGAAATAGGAGGAAGAAAAAGAGGGTCCTTCTAAAGATATGTCTACTTTGAAAAATGCTATTGAATACCTGTTTCTTATTGTAATTGGCAAAAATAGCATGGCTCTCAGTAGACTTCTGCCTAGAAATTCATGGACATTCAGTGTACCTAAGTAAACAGATTAACTAATGTCTAATTTATAAGCTGAAAATAAAGTGATGTAAATATCCTTCATTTACCTACATTATTCAGCTCTCTACAAGGGCCACTGACACAAACTAAATCCTCATTTATGAAAAAATCAGGCTTTCTGAGAAAATGTTCTGTTTTCCTGAGAAATCTGATTTTCCAATGTGACTACATTACCAGATGAGCCTAAATACAAAACAAATATACAAAACCAGACATGGAACTACCTAGAGCATGACTGTCAAACAAAGCTCTGCAAACCTGGAATAATTGCTAAGGATGCTACATTAGGGCTGGCTGTAGTGTGACCTTAAAACAGTCTTTCAGAGCTCTGACTGGAAAGAAAACAGAATCTGTGTTATTGATCAATAGCTGAGCAGGCAACTTGTGAGGTGACAAATTTAGAATTCTGTCTACAAAATGTTCTAAGCCTGAAAAATGAAGTCATGCCCAGTAACGGTCATTCATGTTCAGCAAATGTATGTAGAGGTTTGTTTTTTGGTTGGTTTTGGCTTTTTTTTTTTTTTTTTTAAGGAATAAAAAAGATATATCTGGGAAAAATAAAAAATAAAAGAAAGAAATGGATGGAGTTGTGACTCTGCTCAGGCCAGATCAGGACAATACATTTCATAAAGGATTAATAAAGGGGATTGATGTGTACATGGAGAAGAAGGAAGACATATCAGAAAAGTGCAAGCTCAGTGGATAAGTATCTACTGACATTATATCCTTTGGATAATTTCACACCATTTACTAACATCCAGAAAGATGGAAGGAACAAAAAAGAAAACAAAATAGAAGCAATCCCCTTTCACAATGCATTCCTTGACCCACTGAAAGCAGCTAGTGGAATGACCACTGGAAAAAGGAGAACCTGTGAGTTCCCAGAGAAAAAGTGACACCAGTCTGGGCCATTTTCCTCCTTCTGTCATTCTGTATGAACGCCCTTGTGGGCTGAGATAGAGCTGACTGATGCCACAACACTTCAAAAGCTCCAATTGTGGAGAAAGCTGAGAGGAACAAATGGGAATCAGCAGAACGCATCACCAAAAGGACAAATAACAGATGGACAAACATAATTCCAGAGCAAATGCCAAATACTGGAAGGAACAACAGAGTTGGGTAACATACTGGAGGAGAGGCAAAATAGTTTGATTCACAGGACCAGCACAAATGCCAAAAGGCCTTCAACAGAAGAGAGAAGGTGAAACTGGTTAAGTAGAAGAGAAAGTGCTTTTGAATTTAGGAGCATTTATGGCAGAAAATCCTTCTATTTTTTATTTTATTATTATTATTATCTTAAATAATAATTGAATAGGGTGTTTTCACTGGTTTAGAGCACAGTGTACACTGGAGCTGTATGAGGACATTTTGGCTGCAAGAAAGTATTAAATTGGGATGGCCAAAAGGAATTTAAATCGTGTAGCTCATCTATATACCTGTGATGACCACAGCAATGTGTTCAGTGCATTGATCAGTTACAGTCCAACAGATATCATCTCAGGAACAGCCCACAGAGTAAATAGGTAGGCGTTAAAGCAAAAAATGCATTCAGAGTCATGGTTAGCTGTGCTCCAAAGTAGCAATACAGTAATAAGTGTTAATCACATGACTAATAATTTCTTTTGTAATAAATTGTTGGTCTACCTTGCTGCCACAAACCAAACACTTAGCTATGCAGAAGCATTATAATATAAGCTGTAGTTTTATTGAAACAATACTAACCAAGGAAGGGGAGCCAGAAAGTTTGGTCCTTTTCCTAACCACTGTTGCAGTCAATTCTATTACTTAGGTAGCTGAAAGCACAACAAAGAGATGCTGTTATTGTTCTTTAACCAAAGATTATGGCGCTAAATTCCTATCTACACTTATATAGATAGTTGTCATTCATAGAAATAATAACATGAAAACCCCAAGATCTCTTGGTTTTTCTCTTCTGGCTGTCAATGGTTTCTGAATGTCATTAAGGAAAAGAAGTGCATACATGAACTAAGTAATGTACAATACCTACAAGATGATTTTATTTTTGTTTAAAAATATGGAAGATTTCTTGCTGACCCTGTCAACAACTATGAGTAGCTAATTTGTTAGCTCAGTGACTCATCGTCAATTCAGTTTACATGTAACTGACAAAGGTCAACCATGAAAAAAATGTATTTGATTTCAAGATGTAATTCAAGGAGGTGTGACATTTCTGTTTTTTTGACTGCTTAATGTAAATTCCTCTAATTGCAGAACCTGTCTGCTGAATAGTTCTAGGTTAACTGGTTCACTTTAAATTTGATTTGAGAATCATTCAGTTAGGTTCCTAAAACAGTCTGACCTGTGTTGGCTGTGTACAGTACAACTGCAACATTGAACAAGGGGTTCTGCAATCACTGGTCACATATTTCCATTGGGTTCTGCTGGTTGGAGTGAGAAGATGCTCTTTCTGAGTTATTCAGCTCAGTTATTTC
Organism: Aythya marila; assembly: GCF_965140915.1. Taxonomy (NCBI): domain Eukaryota; kingdom Metazoa; phylum Chordata; class Aves; order Anseriformes; family Anatidae; genus Aythya; species Aythya marila. Next base: position 13,661,941 of record NC_139046.1, read on the forward strand.
AGGCCTCAGCTGTGCTGAGGTCACTGTTCTTGGTCAGATTGCCATGGGGAAGGGATAAGGGAAAAGTGGACTTCCGTGCTTCCTTCCATTTCGCTGCACAGCTTGCTGCTTAGCATGGGGCAGTTTGACAGGAAGTGGCTGTGAGGAAGCCCACACTTGTTCCAGTTCATCTATCATGATAAGAGTTATTTTGGAGTGAAAGAATACAACCTAAGGGATGCAGAAATTTCAAAAGATCAAAATCAGAGCATGTGCATGCTGACAAAGGAGAAATCCCATGTAAAGCATTGTAAATGCTTTGTAAACAAATTGGCATTGTAAACAAATGTGGCATTGGACTCTATAGCAATGTTGTTCTGTTCTGTTTAGGATTTATATGTATATATATATATTGTTTGTTTGTTTGTTTGTTTTGTTGGTTTGGATGCCTCCCTGCTTTTCCACACGCACAAGGCATTACATCTCAGGGAAGAAGCTAGAGCCCCCAGACAGACCATGACACTGATGCTTTTCTGTTTCTGGCAGTAAAAAGCTCCACAGAGAGTGCAGGTCAGTAAGAAACAATGATCAATGATAAATACTGATATATTCTAATAGGAAAGAATCATTTATGAAACAAATATACATAGCTAGTGATGAACAGATAGAAAAATAATAATAATTAAAAAAAACAGATAAAATAGATTCTTTGCTGGCAGTGGTTGGGACAGCTCCTACCAGCTTGTGAAAGCTGGATCCTTAACTTGTCAGTGAGCTACATGAATTGCAGCCCCAATAATAATAATGTAAGCTATCAAAGTTCAACTGGTCTAGGGGCACGTGTTCTTCACTGACTCCCACACCCTTCGCATCATATTCTGCTCTTTAAGAGCTAAGGACTGAAAAGAGGGAAATACATGATTTATATCTAAAGGTGGAAGAATATGTACCAAGTTGTGATTATAATACCATATATAGGATAGTCAAGATTTTTTTCCCAAGATGAGGTAGTATTAGCTACCAGTAAGTACTACATTAACCAGATTCTGTGGTACTTAAGTGCTTTCATTAAATTATTCTGCTAAAAAGTTATCTGTGTTTGGCAGGAAGCTGTATTTGCTGGAAAATAAATAAATAAATAAATAAAAATTAAAATGCAAATTGTTCATCTTGATTTTAGGATCCTTCTTTTCATTTTCTTAGCTTATATGGATATTTTATTTTGGTGTACTTTAGGTGAATCTGGAAATCATGTTTTAGACAAATGCAGGATCTAGTGTACCACCTTGGAAGTTGTAAAATGGCACTTCCAAGCTAACAGAAAGGCAAAATATGTTACGCATCTATACAGCATTACTGTTGGTGTCAGCATAACAGTTACTGTAATTTTCTTTACAAATGCACCATACATTTCACCCACACATGTATTTCCTTATATCCAGAACAGGAATTAACTGCAATCAGTTAAAGGTTTGAATTGGGAAGTGGACAACCTGCATCCCTTTTGAATCCCATGTTCTGCTGGCAGCACCCTGAGCATACACCCACCCATGGACAGAACCAGAACCAAGTACTTCAGAGCATCCTTGTACCTAAGCCAAACTGCCAATTCTGACAGCTGTGAGCTCAGCACTGATGAACTCAGGATGAAAGTACACCACTTTTGGTGAAATTATGTTCAGGGTCTGCCCAAGAGTTCCAGATTTAGGTTTAGAAAACAGTAAACATAATTTGGCACCTATTTGCAGTGCACCGAAAGTGCCCTCATCTGAGATGAAGATCCCAACCCATAAAGCAGACTATGATTCAACTTTCTGCATCTTATCCATGCATAGCTGTGTTGCCATTAGAAGATAAGAAAGGCACCTTAATAAATTAAATTAGGAAGCTAATGAGCTCAAATATGTTAATTCTTGATATGTTTTGTGAAATTAGTGTTTTTACATGAGTGTTTTGGATGAAGAAAAGGCTGTGCTGTGAGCTTGGCAGTATTGTTCTGCTGCTGGCTGGCCAGCTCACACGCACTGGATGGCCAAAAGGCATGTGCATAGTTCACGACCAGTCAGGCATGCATTTGTCAGGTAATGACAGGATTTGGGAAGGCAGCAATGATAATGCATATTTAGAAGAAAGGATCAGGGCATGTGCTAGATAACTGGAAATACAGTAATACAGACACCAGGAGGAAAAGGGAGACAACTATCTCAGCAGAAAGACCATAAAATGTAAAGGATATGTTTGTAGGAAATCACACTCTGGAAGTCTATGGCTAATAGAATCACAGAATCACAGAATCACAGAATTTCTAGGTTGGAAGAGACCTCAAGGTCATCGAGTCCAACCTCCAACCTAACGCTAACAGCCCTCCACTAAACCATATCCCTAAGCTCTACATCTAAGCGTCTTTTGAAGACTTCCAGGGATGGTGACTCCACCACTTCCCTGGGCAGCCTGTTCCAATGAAACAATCTATTGAAAGAACAATCTATTGAAAGGTAGTGTTTGAATCTGCTGACTGTCTCACTTGAGACCTACTGTTTTTCTGCTGGTACACTTATGATTTGTAATTCTAACACAGGAGTTAAGTGTTGACTTCAAATCCTGCACAGATCCACTGACGTCTTTTCCCTTTACAGAACTTGCAGTCAGAGAAAGGAGCCCTACTGCACAGAAGACTTGAATAGATGGATAAGTACCAGTGAAAGTATTTGCATAAGGAAAAGAATTATATTTTATAACTCAACATGAGAAGCATAGATTACTTTGCACATACTTATTAAGATTAGCCTATAAGAATTCATTACTGGCATCTTACTGGAGAAATTAGTTATTTCTTTCTCAGTCAAAGATAACATGTAAAACTTTGTTTGTACAGCAGACAATTAAGATGGAGGTTATTTCCTAATGCTAATGAAAGTTCTCCCTTTGAACCATTGCAAATTTCTATGGACCTCTAACCTGTCATTTTCTTCTGTTTGGTTCATTGTATTTTGCAACAAAGAAAACTGTACCCGGCTGTGCATAGAAAAAGAAAAACCCTTTTTCAGACAAAAGAAGCAAAGCTCTTTTGTTACCAAAAAAAAAAAAAAAAAAAGCACAACTTCAGAAGATATTTCCTAATTTCCTAATACAGACCACTTAGCTATTTGACTGTTTTCAGCATGCAGAGGGTTAAGTCCAGCTGAGAATGCCAGGCATACCTGTATTCATTCAATTTTGAATAAAGTGACAAATTCCTATTCTTGGTCACTGGAGCACAAAATTAGCCTTGTGCTTCAGTGAAAGGTCAACATGGGAAGAAATAAACAGGAGGTGAGAGGTCACGACCTGTATACAGAACAGCAAAAATGGCTGAATAAAATAAATAAATAAATAAATAAATAAATAAATAAAAAGTTAATTCTACTGTATGTTGTACTTTCCATATAGTCAGGTCCCACTGGACATGTAGAGCAGTCCTAGAATGTTTTCCTAAAAAACAGAGGAATGAAATGTGCTTTTATTTATTTATACTGCTGGTTTTGTACAGGCCCCATTGTTTTTGTCTATTTTAGATAACACTCATATATAAATATTCACTCATATGATCCAAGATTCAATGAATCTAAGAGAAGTTTCGCTGATCAGTCCCAGAGGACTGAGCTGTCCATGTCTTTTAGTAGCACATGTTCAGTGCTTAGTAAAGACCCCTGCAAAATGCTCAGGAGCAGCACCAGTTGCTGATGGGAACTGAGTCAGAGTCAGCTGAAAGGCATTGAAATGAAGCAACAGAAATAGCGTTTAGCTCTACTAAGCCTCTGTCACTGATGGACTGAAACACTGCTCCTATGTGATGTTGGATATCAGGACCTTCTCGTCTTGGTATAAGGAAGAAATTCCATCTTCAATCACATGAAGTGAGTCTGTTTTAGACTACATCTACACACAGGTGTCTTTACCATCACATCCTATCATGGAAGCTCAAGCTGATTGAAAATAAAGCATTACAGAAAAAAAAAAAAAAAAAAAAAAAAAAGCCTACTCTGTATGTGCATATGGTTGACAGAAGGCCCAGCTAGGAAAGAACAGCTCTGCCAGAAATAGTTGTCTCTTTAAAAACCAATACAAAATCAAGGTGTTGAACCAAAGAATATCTCCCTGGACAATGCGGTATCGATTTGTAGAGTATTTGGCTTTGTAAAAAGAAAGCATTCAAGAAGGTAAAAAAGTCATTGTTCATTCTGCAATGCTGGACAAATAGATTTTTCTTTTCTTTTCTTCTGTTCTTGAAACTTATTTGAGAGCAGATTATGAAATATATCTTCATTATAAAATGGCAATTCACTGCAATGAAAACTCTAAGCAGTATAAGATTGATTTTGACTAATGTCCTGTTTCCCCCCAAAATTAAGAGCAAATGGAAACAAAATGATTGAAACAACCTGTTTAAACTTTCTGAAATTCAAAATTCTCTGTTCCATTTGAAGTTCCTCTACTTTTAACATGGTAAGTATGCTTACATGAAAGAAAGGAAAAAGATGAACACAAAAAATATTGAAGATACTGGAATTCATATCAACTTACTCAGTTCCCTTCCAAAAGTTTGCATTTTAATTTACAAAGTAAATTTGTCATAATCTCAGAAAATGTCTCTAGGAAGAGAAATTTTATCCTGCACAGCTCCAGTTCTGAAATATTCCAAGTGCACCTGAATATGATGACCTCAGAATCCAGAAAATATCTTGAGAAAGCAGTGTGTCTTCATATGTTACCATATGGGTTTACCCAAGACTACAACTAAACTATCAAAAAATATGTAAGTAGGCAATCTTTCCTACTTCAGTCTTGCTTTAGATTTATTTTTTTAATTTTTGCTTTGTGTCTTACCAATGTTTTGCTAACTTGATCATGTTCTTTTATTCTGAAATGGGTATTTGCCTTCTGTTTGCTTTATTTTCCTTTCTAGGACTTGCTTGTGTTTTTGGCTTAATATATCTCATATTAGCAGCAGAGTTTTACAGTGTTATGCCAGTTGGCACTTTGTATTTCAGCAGGTTGAAGAGCAGTATGAGGTCTTGTGAGGAAAATACCCACCCAAATTAACCAATTACAGTCCTTTAGCAACTGTTTGTACCTTTAACTACTATACATCAGAAAACAGAATGGTCTTGATGATTCACTGATAGTCCTCCAGTGGTTCTCAAACAACATGAGCCAAATTAATTTATGTTGCTGCTCAGAGAAGACAGTAAATAACCCAGTCAGACATATGTCAAAACTTAGCAAAAATAGATGTTTGAATTTTGTATGACTAGTTAATAAATTCTGTTTGCACGCTGTGGTAAGGTATATTGTTCTTTTGAAATAAGGCCATAGTATGTATTCTGATGTTAATAGAAGGAAAAAAAAATCATCTTATTTCTTCCTATTTCTCTGTGGTAAGTATGGATAAGTGTAAGAAATCTTTAGATCATTTTATATGACAAGAAGCCCATGTGCTCCAACAGAATTCTTCGGTGAAATTTAGATACGTGATTTTCTTTGGGGAAGAAAGAGTATATAGGCTTGTATATATTCTATATACTAATGTTGTCTTTTTGTTTCTATCAAGTCTGCTTTGCTATGGCTGCAGAATGGATGACTGTGTGACAGTGACTCTCAGAGGACAGTGAATAGACTGTTGTTCATTTTTTACAAGACTGAGATAATGGAAAAAGAGTAGAGGGACAAGCAACCAGAATAATTGCTGAAGTTTAGACTGACATGCCTAGTTCAGAAATTCTGCTGTCCATCTATTCATGCAACTGGGAAGTGATTTTAGTTCTATTAATTCTCCAGCATGCAGAGGCAGTGACTTAGATAAGCAGCTTTTTTTCTCTTTTCCCATCAGCACTTGAGCAAACTCTCTCCAAAGCTGACTTTGCTATGATTGCTCATGATTTGACTCATGGCAACTGTAATGTTCTCTCAATTGGTGCAGCTTCAGACTATATGGAAACCATAGAGAATGTAGGAGGTAGCTGGTTGTTCAAATGAAGTTTCATGCCAGAAGTTTATACTGTTTCTTGAGAGCTTTTGTGGTATGGCATAGATTCAGTTCACCCTATGTCAGTGAGATTCCTACTGACCATTTCTTACCTAGAAGGAGATTAACAGTCCTTTAAGAATAGAGGTGCTTTTGTTTGGGAGCAAGTATATGAGATATGCTATGAGATAGGAGTGCGGCTGCAATGCCTGAGCTTGAGCTATGCCACAGTCCCATGAGCCATTAGGGGCTGCACTGGGTGGTGCACCAGTAGGACTGCAGTTCATGCAGCACACCCTTTCCTTCCATTCTCTATAAATCTCCTTCTTCCCTCAGCTATGAAAGAGCTGAAGCATACTCCAGTGACCAGTTAGTGGGGAATTAACTCGTGGAGTAGTCTCAAAGATTTTTCATGGTAGGTATTTCCTCTAGTTTCATCAGTACGTAGTACCTTTTGTTTGTACAAAAGAAGAAGAAGGAGGAGATGTTATTTGTCCCCGTGTTTTTCATGTTGACACAGCAGTATATAAGGGGCCTCTGTTTGGAAGGTGCTTCTTGACTTGACCTGGGAGGTCATAGGCAAACAGCTGATAGGCAAGCTTTCATTAGATGCTTATGATTTTGTCATTAAGATAACTATCCAGCAAGTTACCTCTCTGTTGCAATATGTGTGATAATTGATATCCGCAACCGCACTGCTTTGTTGCAGCATAATAATAGTCCATCTTAAACCTATATGGAAGGTTTCTCTTTGCTAAGAGTATCAAAATAAGCTATTAGATAGGGACAAATTCTGAAATCAAGAGTCAGTTTTCCTTCTGTCTGTATTCAAAGGTCTGACAGTTCGTCGCTGAAATCCCGGAATAAGGTCATGTTATGTAATTAAAATGCTATTTTTTGCTTCAGTCATATTGATATACCACTGATCCACTGATGTCTTTGAGCCGTGAAAGGAGATGGGTGTAAGAGAAAGAATAAAGTTGTGGGGAAGCTCTGTGGTAATTTGTCAGTGCTTTGTGGTGGGTAGTAACATCCAGATAACACTGCTTTGCCCAGTGTTCAATTGGCCAAAGGTCTGTTCATTAGGTTGAAGTCATCAATGTCTTTGAAATTAACATACGGAAAAAAAAAAAAAAAAAAAAAAAAAAAAAAAACCTTTCTCTACCTCTTATTTAATGGAATAGTTATTTTAATATGTAGGTAAATAAAATTTAGTTTTAATGACAAGTTTTACTGAAGTTAGCCAGAAATAAAAGAGGCAATGTTCACTGCATTGCTTCAACTGATGTGGTTTTATGTTATCCTTCTACACTCGTGGCTAATGCCTAATGATGTTTAAATGTTGGCAGTTTTATTATATTGATTTAACAATTATTTATTACAAATCTTTCTGGATTTAGAGGGAGGGAAAGCTGTAGTGCACCATAAAAATAGAGACAATAATAAATGAAATGCAAAATTTATCTTGCAAGAATACTTTTTACTATTAATTTTATGCATTATTTACACTAATAGTAAAATACACAGATTGTATCAAACTGGGAGTGTTGATACATGAGTAGCTGCTTTTAACAAAGGTACAGGTATTAATTATCAATTAGCAGAAATTGCTGCTAATAAGACTGGGGGAGGGGAAGAGAAAAACTTATCAGGAAAAGCTGACACTTACAATGTTCTGTAAATTACCAGTATTTTTTTTTCCTTCTGCCTTGGATGATAGGAAAATAAGTGTCAGGAACATAATTACTAAATACATCTAAGATACAAACCCTTTTGTTGTTCTTTTAATCATTTGAGGGAAGAATATTAATTCCTTGGAAGATTTTTGCCCTTTTCTACAGATAACAAGTAAAATTAACTAACAGCTCAATTATTTCCTTAATGAGGTAGCTCCCCTCCCCATCGGCATGAATTCAGTTTAATTTTTTTTTTTTCTTCAAATGTCTTCTACTATCAATCAAATATCTTTTCAGTGTATAATCAAGAAATCCTACTAGAAGGAAAAACAAGTTGGAGCTGATGTCAACTACAGTGGTTTACTTATAACCGCTGCCTGTCATGCATGCAGCCATACTAGCGATTACAGGTTGACTAACATAAGTAGTTTATAGCCAAGGTAGTAATAGAGGAGCCAAAGTTGAAGACTTTTATAAATATTTAATCATTTATTCAATATATATTGCTTACACCACATTTGAATACATTGTCCTTTCCCAACTGTGAGTCTTTGATGAGCAATTGATGGACCAAAATTTGCTTGCTTAACTGTTCTGTGAGTAGTTGGAAATAAGAAATGTGATACAGATATGACAACATCAAAAAAAGCACAGAAATGATACAGAGACAAATTAAAAAGCTATGCTTGCTTAATTGCTTATTCATAATACATGCTTTCATTGTCCATAACTAATGTCAAATAGTGCTTAGAATGGCAATTTGCATTTATGAAGGAAGGAAACAAATATGAGAAAACAAACAAACAAACTACACTTCTGGTTTACATACAATATTTCTACAAGTCTGCTTATCCAAGAACAACACTAATTCATGTTAGACATTTTGGCCTGAAACTGTCTAAATATATCCTGTATCTAAGAACTACATCTACTGTGTGAGTCTTTGCTTTATCATGGAAGATAAAGTTTGAGAAAATCTTTTGCTTCTTGTGATTTTGTCATATTTCAGCTCACCAGATGAGAATAACAAGAAAACGAAGTTTTATTTGTATATTTCCACTATCTTCTGGCAATCAGATCAACTGCTCACCTTGTAAAATAAAGAATAAGGACTACACATTTTGTCAGTAAGAAAGTCTGCAATAAGGCAAGCTACCAATTTCAGAGATTATACAGTAGGATAAAAATTAAAGAAAGTAATATCTCTTCTTTAATCATTCTCTCAAAATCCATTTGTTTATGCACAGAGATGAATTAGTGCAATGAAATAATAATAGTATGGATTATTTATGGAATGTACACTGACCTACTTGTCCTTGGGAAGAGGCCTGCAAACAAGTATAAACCCAATTATAGCATAACAATATCCTATTTTACAGCTGAAACAAGTCAGGCTTCTTGTATATGGATAGTCAGTAGCAGAGTTTATGCAATTCAGTGGTGATACCATGCATGTAAAACAATATGTTAAAAACAGCAAAAATTGCTTTTTTTTTTTTTTTTTTTGCTTTTTCAGGATTCAGTAACCACAAATAATCCATCATTTCTAGAAAAATTAATCAACTAGCCTCTGGCCACAAACTTCAAGGGATGTATCAGCAGGTAAAATCCACCCTACCTAACATAAAGGTGTCTATCTTTCACCCATAGTGAAAACTTATATAATATGAAAAGAAAGTGTCTTGCTGTGGGACCTGTCTTCTGATGATCTGATAGCCTAAACTTTAAAAGCCCTCTAAAGAAAACCTTACTATGAAAGCATAGTCTTTTACATTGTTTCTGTGAGTACATGCAAGGTTATTGAACGCACATGTACACAATTTTATTATACATTCATTGTAAGGAAAACAGTATCTGGAAAAAGCTTCTGGATCAACACTCCACCATGTATCTTAATAGGGTTTACCGCTATGAATTTTAAAATTAAGAAGGCTTGGGAAATTTGTGGCAGGTTGTCTGGAAAAATGATTTTGAAACAACTGGAAATTAGTGTTTTTTTTTGTTTGTTTGTTTGTTTTTTTCCTAAAATTAAGTCTGATATATATTTCTTTTATCAACAGGACATATAGAAACTCCTTAATTTTCACAGTAGCTTTCAGAGGTCTCTAAGCCTGATGACAAGGATACATTGAAGATGTGCAAATTCTTTAATAAATATGAAATAGTTTTGTATATGTGATGATACTAAATATGTAGTTTTGTTGGCTTCAAAATTTTGGAGATTAGTCCTGTGTGTAGTCCTGCAAGAAAGCAGGAGAGGGACTCCTTTGTCAGGGAGTGTAGTGATAGGACTAGGGGTAATGGGTTTAAACTTTTTTTTTTTTTTAATCTAAAAAAAAATCTAAAAAAAAAAATCTAAAAAAAATCTTAAAAATCTAAAAAAAAAACACAAACAAACTAGATTTAGAGAACCTATTAGGAATAAATACTATGAGAGTGAGGCACTGGAGCAGGTTGCCCAGACTAGCTGTGAATGCCCCATCCCTGGAAGTGTTCAAGGACAAGTTAGATGGGAATTCGGGAAACTTGATCTAGTGGGAGGTGTCCCTGCCCATGGCAGGGGTGTGGAATTAGGTGATCTTTAAGGTCCCTTCCAACCCAACCCAATCTATGATTCTATGTTTTATGTTGAATTTTCACACTGTCTACCAGTGACCTGTGAATAACATTATTGGATTAAAGTGAAATTGATATTTAGGAAGATGTTAATTCTTTATCTTTCACTCTTGTGGGATGTATAGCTGGATATAAATAAATAGTGATGGTAGTGATAAACAACAGTAAACAATCATGGTTATTATTCATTGTTCTACATACCCAACATTTTGTATTATAGTATTGAAGGATATATCCCCCAATAGATTCAGGGAAAAAAAATACTTTCAGGTAAACTACATAGAAAAATAATGAACTTCCAATTTGTATCTGTATAAAGCCATGCAGCTCTATTATCTCAGAAAGTACAGAGCATAGTTTGGCCCCATACATGCAAAATATTTTTATAGCTTTAAAATTGGCCTTTAAAAATGGGTTAAAAAAAGGCAGTTGTTCTTTATACTTCTGTTGAAAAAATCAGCAATACGGTTTTATATATTTTTTTTTTCCTTATTCATCTTTCCATTAAACAAAACAAAAAAATTATGGAAGGAGGAAAGACTACTTCACATAAACAAGAAATAAGGTAAGGTTAGGTGCAGATAGGCAGGGACAGAATGTTAATAATGTGGAGCTGTGTACTCTGGAGAATAGTCATTCCTCTTTTGATTGAAGATGAGGTGCCAGAGGTGGTTTGTTATGGTGCTCTCTCATAGCTGTAATGAAAGAGAGAGATAAAAATATATATACATTAGTGGGAGCAATGACCGGAATACATTAATGAAAGAGAGGTGATTGACCTAAGAGGTATAATAGATAGTTTCTGTTTTCCCTAAAAGAGTCTAGATTTTGATAGCTTAGTAAAATGTTGTCTAGGTAAAATAATATGCAAAACCTGTGTACTCTCAAGTGCCTGATTAATATATTCATAGGGACTATAAAAACATATGGGTTGAGAAGGATGCCAAAAATTAAGCATCTATGACCCATACCAGAATGGCTTCAAAAGTATGAGATCATCTGAATGCGTCACGTAAAGACAGTTTGTGTCATTCTGAAAACAGCCTTTTTTTTTTTTTTAACAGTAGTGTAAATACATAATTATAATAAGCAATATCAAACAGCTGTGATGGGAAACATACTGGAGGCATCAAATCCAGAAGCATCTATACTGGATGACAGCCAAGTGAAATGGGTTTCTTTCCTCTCTTTCCTACTAGCCTTTCTTTTCCCCTCCAATGCAAAATGAATCAAGGGATTGTTTGTTGAGATTTTCCTAATGTTTATTGTTTTCTCAGTGAATCAATGCAACAGTGGCTGAGGAATCAAAGAAACGAATTCCATTCAGATCCAAAAGAATATAATTCTGACCTTACTGGCTTATCAGGAGCTGATTAAGGACAAACTGGCCCATAAAACTTCACTACTGTGGCATGCTCTGCTATGGATCTGGTATTCAGTTCTGGGTAAATTTTTTGGTGCCTCAGTACACTGCATGTGAGTAAGCTGAATATGGCAATAATTGCTTTCTTCTATCCATTGCTGGAACTATCAATGTATATGCTGCCTTTGCAGCATGAATGATATCATGTTATTTTACTAGCCAGTATTGACAGAATCTCCTGGGTACCAAAATATTTTTGCTACTTTTTCTACTGGCATCATCAGAAGCATCGATAAATGTATAAAACGGGAATAATGCTAGATTGTGCTATAAAAAGTTCAAATCCAGTAAATCAACAGTGAGACTCCAAGAAATAATTAAATAGTATGGTGGAATTTGCGGATCTCCTGCAAAGGTGGGTGTTTTCCAGGAGTCTCTAGGAAAAAAGCAGGATTCAATAGTTCACAGTTCATCATGGGTAAGGCTTTCCTGATTGTCATATAAAAACTAGTGATAAAAATTCCAAAGGAACTCATCTGATTGTCGGACCCAGCATGTAGTCGATAAGGCTCAGTTATTCAGTACTGACACAGCATGGCAAAGCTATGAAGACATTGCTCATTTCAACTTCTATTGCCAAGGTTGGGTGCTTGACATCTCCATCAACAAAGGATGAAAATGGAAGAAGAAATCTGAATCACTGTCTTCTGATGAGGATGGTATTCAAAATGATTCCTTTGTTTCTTCCTTGCAATATGAGGCTGTAAGGGAAGAATTAAAGCAAGCTTAAAACCACAATGTGGTGCTCTAGCAAGACATTAGTCACTATGCAGTGAGCATCAGCACCAACAGCAATGACCATGTTCACTTCCTGGGAGCAATTCAGTCACTTCAGACACCTCTCTTCCCTGTCGTCATAATCTTTCTACAAATATTCTCCTCCTGCATTTTCCTCTCCCCAACTCAGTCTACTAAAGACCCACCTATAGAGTACATATTTTCCATTTGCCGAGTAAGCAACCCTTCTCTTGGGCAGCAGTTCTCTCACTCAGCACTTCCTCCTCAAATTCTTTCAGCATCAGGCTCCCACCCACCCACCTCAGTTACTGAAGATAACTATCATCCTGCTATTCAAATTTATGCAAGTAGATATATATACTTTTTACCTCATTTTTTTCACATTTTATTTTTGGTAGGAGAAAGCAAACAAACAAAACAAACAAAAACAAACAAACAAGTAGCAATGTGCCCATTGCCCTTCCAAGTGAGCTCATGTGTTGGGTCTGTCTGGGATGGAATCACCTTTCCCTGCAGCAGCCCACACAGTGCTGTACTCTGCACTCGTAGGTGGAACAACACTGATATCACTCCAGTGTTGTGTGTATTGCTGTATAGTGCTGGCACAGCATCAGGACTTCATCCAAGCCCCCAAGAGCCAGCAGGCTGGAGGTGGGCAAGTGATGGGGAGGGGACATCACCAGGGCAGCTGACCTAAACCAACCAAAGGGATATTCCATAACACCTGATGTCACACTCAGCAATAAAAAGGGGGGCTCTAGTGGGGGAGAGGACTGTTCCTCCTGAACAACCGCTATGCGTTTTGAGGCCCTGCTTCCCAGGACGTGGCCAAACATCGCTCGTTGATGGGAAGTAGAGAATATATATATTTTTTCCTTCTCTCTGTGCTTTCATGTGGACTTATTGTTTCTTTTGTTTCTTTTTCTCCCCATTCCCTTTTCCTTTAATTAAACCATTCTCACCTCAAACTTCGAGCTCTCTGTGTTGTATTTTCTCCCCCTTCCTCGTTGAGGAGAGAGGGAGTGAGAGAGCGGTTGTGGTGGAGCTCGGCTGCCCACCCGAGTAAAACCACCACAGCTCAGCTACCTCAGGAGAGTATCTGTATGTGTATCTTCTTCCTGATGAAGCATCTAATCATCTCTTTCTGGAAGCAAGTGACATCCATATGTTGAATGATCTCTATCTCTACTTGAATAAGTATCTTCCGTAAGTATGAGCCGGAGCTCATCCTTGCTCTGTTTCTCAGAAGGGGCAGACATTCATCATTCAATCTGATCCTACTACAGTGCAAAGAAGGCTGAGACTGTTTGGGCTGCTATCAGTACAGAAGCTGTGGGTATTATTTCCAGAAGAGGCAATTTTGTAAACCAGCATGGAGAAGATGTTGTTAAACGGTCTGCCACTTCAGAAAGTTTGGTCCATTCTAGTTTGAAATAGTTGTTAGTTCCTGTTAAGGGAGACATGTGTAGGTCTCCATCACACAATTTTCCTTTAATTCTTTCTGTGTTGCCTACCAGCGTAATGCACACTCACCATATCTGTAAATATGAAATTCTCACTAACTATCAACTGACAACTCTCCAAAATCCCCTTTCATCTATATGTAGCCACAGTCTGATTGCTGAAAGTAGCTTCAGGCTGTCCTATATGACAAATCATTGCTGGGCATGAATTTGATTTTGTTATTACATTATAGACCATACTGTTCTCTTGCTCCTATTTATTTTAAATTTTGTGTGCACAACTTAAGTGGAGATCCTTGAAATTTATACTTGTGTACACATTAACACAATCCAAGCTGCTATATTTTGTGCTTCTTTTCGTCTCTGGACCATGGTCTGGCTAACCATAATGTACTGGTGATGATATTAGACATTGGAAAGCTATTGATTCTGCCATTACAGGCTTTGTATGGGAATAAGTACAACTAACAGAGCCACTACTTACAGCACAGTATTATTTTTATTTGTACTATTATGCAGCAGTTTCTACTCTCGTAGAACCATTTAAGAAAAGGCCACACGTTTCATATGATAACTGCAATGCCCTAGGCAAAAAAAAAAAAAAAAAAAAAAAAAAAAGAGATTTAAGGGTGCTTTAATGTTTTCTTAACATTATTTTAGCATTTTCAGACCCCAAGCATTTTTTTTTTTCTAATCAAATGCAACACTGCAGAACATGAGACTGTTTGTGCTTTCCTCCTATCAGTCAATGCATGAACTGAGAACATTCAAGTCCTGTTTTCAAACAGAGATGCATTAGTGGGAAATAAGAGCTGATTGCCCTGCTGCCCTGTGAAGCTATCAAAAGCTGATGAAGTATTTTTCAGTCATCCACAGAGCTGACATGCTCTGGATCCCAGTGCATTAAATAAATCTAATTATGACACTTTAATAAAATATGTTAAAGGCATTTATTTGAGGCCAAAGTCTGAAAGCAACAGAGAACATGTTCCAACAATAAAGCTCCTACACCTGCATGTTAACCTCTTCAATGCCCTATGGACATATGGCTTCACTCCAGGAAAGCAGCACCTGTAGTTCTCTGTGAATGTCTGCCATACGTCCTCATGTTGCAGAGAAGTTAAGTATGACAAATTTAGCAAGTAGAGAAGCACAGTGACTCCAAACATGCAGAGTTTACTGGTGCTGCAAGTTCAGTGAGCCAGTAGAGAGTACACAAAATTGTTCACTCGCAGTTTGCTTGATTAGAGAACTGGGTTTGGATTCAGTCTGTTCATGTCCTTTGTTATTCACTGTTCCCAAATACTCATGTGAGCAAAGCTATGTTCCTACAAACATCCACAAACAGCAGATTTGGGCACTTGCCAGATGCATATATTCAGAAAACAAAACCTGTTTTCTGATAAAATGACATTCATTTTGGGAGAAAGCAATAGCTCACAAAGAACAGATCATCAATATGGGAACAGATATAATACCACGTGACTGGTCACAGCACTCGGCTAGAAAATCCTAACTACTGAATGATCAACTGAATGCTTATGCTTTGGATTGTTCAAGGCTTAATTGAGCTGTCTGCAGATGAGGAACATGAACAAAGCTATGCTCTTCCCTCTGCTGTTCTCAAAGAAGGGAATTCTGCAAAACGCTTTTGAACTAGACTAGGCTTCAGCCAGGAGAATCCTGGATTGCTTTACAGAAAAATAAAATATTCCCTGTGAGTTTAAATTACAGAGCTTATTTTAATTGTATAGATGCCATGCCACAAACACATAACAATTCTGGGGTTTCAAAATATGGGGGTACAAGATGGAATGTTTATGTAGCAACAGATTTTTTCCTATCTTAGTGCTAGAGGGAACTGAAATTTAGAAAATTAATATGCATTTAAAAATCCCACGCAAAATGTAAAGAAATATATTTTATTGTGCTTCTTCTGTGCCAATATCACAAAGTAATTACACAAATGGTTAGTAAATTTCACTGCCCTGCTGCTTTTCAGAAAACAATGTTAAAATTTACCAACAACAATTAACATCCTTAAATTTGTTTAATTCTGTTTATGAGTAAAAGATTACATCTGTGGGGTTATTTTTTTCCAGCCTTTTATATACCAGTGTTTTCTTTTTCTATTTCAGGTGGACATTGCTGTACCTTTAAGTACTATATATATATATATATTAATAGTCTCCAAAAAATGTGAAGCCTTGTTTGCAATCAGTGCATATTCTCCTTTTGTGTAAGAATAACAAATGTTGATAGAAATAGCCATTGGGTTTGCAAAGAACCCATTTCATGTGTCAGAATCGTTGTGCCTCTTGTAGATGAAATGTCAAAAGCAGGCAGATATCTCAATGTGAAATGACCTTAAGAAAAACCCAACCTCGCCAAAGATGACCTTTTTCCAGCAAGAAACATTACAATTACAACCATATTGATGCTGCAGCTTCAAAAACAATATGCTTTTCTTTTCTTTTGTTTTTTTTTTATATTTTTCTGTCTTGGCATCCTATGTATTTTAAATAAAGATGTACAGTAGTCCACTTTATGCTGTTTCTCTTGAGATGATTTATGGTCATGGGTTTGTTTTATAAGTGTACACATACACAGGGGCATGCATAATAATATTTTCATAAATATAGATATACATAGACACACATAAATATAACTATATACATTCATAGAGGATCAAACAAAATTATCCTAATTTCTCAAGGGGCCTAACATTTTTTGTGTCCATATTACATTAGTAGAATGTATTACTTCCTGTAACTGAATTAAATCTTTTCACAGTACCTTCCTTTTCTGAATTTTTAACAAATCCCCATGGCCTCACTTTCTTCAAGGAAAATATATGTCTTATCAATGTGTTAATCAAACTGAAGTGTTCAAGGTTCTTTTAAAGTAGCATTGAAGAATTATTCACATGTAATAGTGTATGTGTATGCATGTGCCATGGCTGATTACTGGCAAGCAGTTTCTCCTTTAGACTAGGAAAACAAAAACCAAAACCCCAAAAGATCCTTTCTTAAGGCTTGAAGGTGTACAATTCCTCTTTTTGTGAGTGACACAGAATCTCAGTCTCAGCTTCTGTTCTAAAGTTCACAGTGATTAGAAATTAAAGGCTGAAGTTCCTATACACTAGAGATCTTGAGGAAGGCACCAGATGTTCTGAAAGTTCTCATCTGTGTACACGATGATTAATGAAGTACACAGGGGTTTTGGAGGTCAGCAGTGTTGAAAGTTTATCCAAAGTCTGCCCATAAAAACCAAACCTTTTCACAGTCGGATCTGTACATTCTTGTAACACCCAAATCTCTCTTTCCCTACCCCTAGACAATGCTCTGTCCTTCCAGATACTGTTCCCACCTCTCTGGAAGATGCTCAGTTGATAGAAGGGGTTGGGAGCACCCAACATGTCCTCTTAAAAACTGTATTGGGAAAGGACAATCTCGGATTGTCTGAAAGATGGTTATAGAGTAATCTTCCTTCCTTTCTTATCATCTTCTGGCAGGGATGTAGAAGAGAAGTTGCTTCAACTCTCTATTTAGGTGACGTTTCTTACATTTATTTCTTATTTTTCTTCCATCTCCAGGTCCATCTCCATTTCAAATAACTGAAATAATGTTGAAATAATGGGATGGATTTTCTTCTGAAATCATTAAACCAAATTACTAGAATGACTTTGAATTAAACTTTCTTTTCTCAAATCTGATTCTGAGCAGGAACTACAAGCCACAGATTTTCTTTTGCTGTATTTACCATTGGGTCTTAGTAAATTGTAATTATATCTCATAGTGGCTATGCTACTACATTGTGAAACTGCCAGTAACTGCTAAACTTGAATTTCTTAGTTTAATCCATAATGTCAGCTTTGGTAGCTTTCATTTCTTTCAGTCCCCTAAGCTTCCAAAAAAGTACCCTTTGTTGTCTTATATGGGACAACAATTTCTTCTAAAATGTATATCTGAAGACTGTTTCTCTTTATCCTTGAAGTTCTTTATGGTACTCGGTTATTTAATTCTTGCATAAAGTAACCTTCAGGTAACATACTTGTTTAGATTGGCATTGGTTTTAAAAAGCAATTAATTGCTTACCAGAGTATAGTTTGTTGCAAAATGTTTTTTACTGGGGGAATTTGGACCTCTCAGTGAATAATCCAACCCAGAATACTGGCTAGTAGTAACCAGTAGCCAGGGGGAGTCTGCCTAGAGAGGAAGATTAAGGTAGCCAGGGCAGGAAGCCTGTGGCTACACTATCATCACACAATAATTTTGTTTTCTGCCTATTTTCATCTTCCTCATTGGATAATAGCATTTAAATAAGTTAAAAAAAAAAAAAAAAAAAAAAAGTGGGATTTCAAGGGAATTTCAAGAGGACAATGAGATATTTCCGCTGCAAAATTTATTTGCCAAAATCACATGGTGCAAGTACATACATGTATGTGTCTCTCTACCCACCAGATCCTCATTGCCTTTAGTTGACCACTTCCTTACTAATCTTATCATTACTGGCTTGCATGTCACCAACATGAGTGATGGCCTGATCTGGTTAGGCTGTTGAGGAAGCCTTTCTGCTTTTAAAGGCTGCCTTTTTAGCCTCAATAAAGCCCTGCACTTCCCTGCTTAACCATAGTTTTATTCTCACCATTTTACTTTGTTTTTGTTCTCAATGATACACAAACCATCTGTGCCTCTAACACAATGTTCTTGAATAGCCTCCAGGCTGTTTCTGTGGTTTTAAAGTTTTTACTTTGCCCTTCAGCCTGCTGTTAACCATTTTTCTCATAGTTTTAAAATCTGCCCTTTCAAAGTTTGTCACTTTGTTATTCCTGGGAGGAATTGTTTTCTATTATGACACAAACCCTAATTGTCCAATGATTGCTGTTACCCAACGGAGTTCAGTTTTGTAGAACTAGAAAGCCCTTGAACTTAAGATACTTAAAATAAATTAAGTCAATATTTAGGACTCAATACAGTTTGATGAAGAGTGCTTCTGAATTTCCATGGATTTTGTGAGCACTCAGGAGTTCACAGAAAATGCCCACTTGCAACCAGTAACAAGCTTCACACCAACTCTGGTATTTCAGTAACGTGATTAGACTGAAGGAGAAACAACTATCTAATGATTACAACACAGTCCAGAACATGAGAGGTTTGAATTCAGTGGTTGCTGAATGCTGATACCCAACTTTGTGGTTAGGTATCAGCATGACACCAGTTACTTGAGTAAGATAACTCCTGGAGTGAACTCTAATGTGGTCCACTGACTTTCTTCTTCATTGTCATGTGTCCTCTGAAGGTAGCCTCAGCTCAGTTTGCCAACAAAATCCAGCTGATGTTTCAGTAAGCAATATTTAAACCTTATCATGTGGGACCATGGGAAGCACTGGACTCATGTTGCCTGCTGTCCTGTCTGTTCTCTGTTAGCCTCATAACCACTTGGCAAGATCAACACAGACACAGTCCTCAGACCAGACCCAGAATCCAGTGGCACACTGGAAAATGCGTATTTAAATACAGGGCTTTCCTGCCCTTTTCTCTTAGGAGAGCAATTTGGGTTTAGCTGAGAATTGGCTTTGAGATGGCAGTGGGGGCTGCTCACTGCAGGACAGCACAGTTACAGCCCCTGCCATGGACTGAGGACAGTGGCAGTGCCCCGATTGGGATGTATGAGGTTTCTCAGGAAACACGAGGTATACAATTCCTGCTAACAGAGGCATCTCGTCATGTGTAGGCATCACATAAACTGCCCCCCATCTATTTATTTATTTATTTATTTTCATAGTGCAGATATATGGCTTCACTAAGTCATTGTCTACTGTACTATAAGTGGCTGAATACTACAGTAATTAACCCCTTCCTTTCTTATTGTCTCCAAATTTTAAAACTTGTAAAAGCAGGTTTTATAATTTTCTCCCAGTTTTCTGAGGATATGTTGTGGTCCGTAATTTTTCCTTTTGCAGATTAACTGGGTTAGGACATGCTGATTCTTCTAATTAGTACTCTGCTTAGCTCAGAAATGTGTTGACTAAGGTAGTAGATTTAAGCCGGAGCACTGCCCTACAGATCTCATTGACTCAGGCATCCTAAATAAGGGGCAATAGGAACATTCACATAGGAGGAAGATGATTTGGAAAGCCACCTGAGCATCCTGGGCAGACAAGAGGATGTGAAGGGAGAGTTGCAGGTATGCACGCTTGAGCAATGACCCCAGGACATACAGAAAATTGACTACTGTTATATAATAAAGCATGAATCACTTGTGTCCTCAAAATCATGTTATGTGCCTGGGATAAGGCAGCAAACACATGTATTTTAATAGCTATCTTAAGCAGAAAACAGAAGACAAGGATAGAAAGGGAGAGATAAGGTGGCATTAGGAGACCTAGCTTCACTTTAGAGGAATGCTGACAAAGGCAGTCTTGCCTCTCTTTTAGTCCCCAGAGTAAGTGCATGTGGATGCAATTGATCCAGTTTTCAGCTATAAGTCAGTCAACCCACTGTATTTAACCTGTTTATCATTTTCACTTGCTTTTGGTAGTTTCCAATGAAATTGGCTCAGCTTTCTTCTGAAAGTTCTTTGCATGAACCTTCTTTCCTATCAAAGTGTGTATGTTGAAAAGAAACAGAGTAACTGGGCATGAAATACAAAGAGAGAAAATGGGAAGGGAAAGGAAGAAGGAAAGGTAAAAAACTGAGGGAAAAAAAAAAAAAAAAAAGAGAGAGAAGATAAGCCAGAGAAGATAATATGTCAGATTCCAAAGATGTGTTTTTCAGATCCTTTTGGCCTTGTTATGATTGCAGTCACAACAAAGAGATCTGTAGATCCTTTTGATTTGATATGCAGAGACAAATCTCATCCACCTCCATGCAACAGGATATCCAGCATTTACTCAGGGATAGACAGCCAGGGTTGTACAAAAGCGTTAAACAGAAGGAGAAGATGAAATAGAAGAGAGAGAAAGCACTGAAAAAGCCTAAATACTATTAGCTAATAAGGCAAAATGGCAGCTACAAAAGGCAAATAAAAAATATATATATAAATAAATAAAACAAAACAAACAAACAACAACAACAACAACAACAAAACACAACAGTTTTTATACCCAATTCAGCAGCAGCATCTTTTCCAAATCCACACATAAATGTGCCTGCACTCTCAGTGTATATGTGTGTGCATCTGCATGTATACCTTTTATTCTAGCTCTATAATGGTGCTCTAGGATGACAGGAGACAGGAAAACTTTGGTTATACAGCTGCTTTCCAGTGATTTCCATTAATTTCTCTGTTAGAGTTTATGCCAAATGTTCTGATTCGATCAAAGATATACATATAGGACTAAATATAGGATCTAGGTATCTAACATGAAGAAGAGAACAGTGCACTTGAGATCCAGGGAACTGCTTAAATGTATGTGGGAGAAAAGGAAGGCAAAAGAGGAAGAAAATGGTAGGTATGAAGAAAAAGGTAGGTCAAGGGCAGGTGAAAAGAGGATCTTGAGTTTTATAAAGTAATACAATCATTTTCATAATTGAACAGTGAGTTTCAGCTACTTTTCTATGCAATATTCTGAGGAAAGCAGAGTGCCTTAATCTTCAGCAGAAATCCCCTAAAAGGGTAGAGCAGATGTACTGCAGTATCCAAAGAAAGCATTGTCTTCTGTTGTTTCTATCTGCCTCTGTTCCCAGGCAGGACTTAGGTCTGTGTAAGGAAAGCAAGTTATAAATATGAAAACCTTTGTATTCCACATGACTGGATATCTGTGGCTATTGGCCCAATGAGTCTTTGGTGTCAGAAGAACCCATTGATACTGAAAGAAGAAACAACAATATTGTCACATGCTAGAGACAGAATCGAGAAAATAACCAAAAAGGCAAGAGAGGAAGACTCTGAACAAAGCAAATACATACTTAGAGCACCTCCACATTATTTTTATCACATCATACCTTTATACTACAGTTTTATATATTAATGTTTCCTTAGGTTGGGAGTTTTAATCTGTTCTGCTCTATCGCACAGTTATATCCACTCTGAACTCTTGAGAGTATCTCTGATTTCTTTTATGTATATCGTAATTCTCCATTTCCTTGAGACATAGCCAAACTTCTCCAGTCTGTAGAAAAGGATGATTTCATCCAATTGATTTATATTTTCCCACCCTGACTCTGTAGTCAGTTATATCAGACCTCTTTGGCCAATCTCTCACATTTTTAGTTTTAAGGTGCTGATGTTAATGCAAGGACATTTTTATATTTTTGATTTATAGCTAATACCAAAGACATTATTAGCCCCTTTTAGGTTAAGCTCTGAGGACCTCTGTTCTCCACTCTGAGGTTCAAGTGTTACTGATGTGACCTTGGGTAAATTATTTAACCTCTCTGGATTCTGGAATGGATTTTTATCTTCCCAGGGGAATTCAGAAGAGATTTCAATGAAATCTGTGGAATTTCAGTATCAAGAAAGAAACTTCAATAGGAGACATTCACTCCTCTGTATTCCATTTTTCATCCCCGTGTCATTATTGTTTCCTTCAGTGCTTAATTTGTTTATAAAACATTTTAATTATCATGTGAAAGGTAAGGTACTCTACAGATACAAAGTATTCTATAGCTTAATGCTTCTGGAGTGCCACTTTTCTGCCCTTTATGGTTTCCTAATAATAATGCCCTGGAAAGCCAGCACAACTCAAAACAGTGTCCTCATATCATATTACTGTCAGTGCCAGAGTTTCCTTAAGGACAATGCTCAGGGAGCAGGTAGAATAACAGCAACAAACTCAATACTGAACTCTTTGGTAACTCTTTGCTTATTACTGCATCATACGAGATCCATTCTGGGACAGACCAGGTTCATCTTCTGTAATGATCTCTGTCCAGTAGCAGCCAATCCCTGACAAAGAAATGAAAAATGAATAACACTGCATTGTATTTACTGAATGTAGCATGACATGATCGAGTGCAAATACTTTCATGATTTCATGAAAGTAGAGAATTAAGTTCTCTAGCTGGTTGGACTTTGAAAGCAAGAACAAAAGTAGTGGTTTCTTTGCCTAATCCTAAAGAATTTGGATTTAATTGGGTTGGTGCACTGACAGACATATGTACCAAACTGGAAAGTGGGTTTAGATGTTATTGTTAAAAGAATAAAGGTTACAATAATTTTTTGGTGATGTTGTGGCAACAAGCTGTCTGGGGGACACAGTCAACCATAAAGATGATTGAGATTGGAACTTGAACTTCTGTTTGTTTTTCAAGACAAGTAGCCAGTCTTTCAATTATACCAAACTAAAAGAAAAAGAAAAAGAAAAAGAAAAAGAAAAAGAAAGAGAAAAAGAAACAAGAAAAAGAAAAAGAAAAAGAAACAAGAAAAAGAAAAAGAAAAAGAAAAAGAAACAAGAAAAAGAAAAAAGAAAAAGAAAAAAGAAAAAGAAAAAAGAAAAAGAAAAAAAAAAAAGGCAAAAAAAAAGCTAAAACAGGGATAGAAGGCTGGAAACAACTTGGAAGATTTAATTTCATATCTCAAATGAAGCCAGGCTCTGAAATCATAAAGTGAATACTTGGGAGCTGGGTTTTATTTTTTTCTAAGAATGCCTAAATTATATCCAAGGAAATCCAAGCTACATTAAAAAAAAAAAAAAATCTGAACAGCAGCCTTTTAAATTTATTCAGACTAATGAGCTAGTCTAAATTTTGAGAATACTAATTCACAGAAGTCGGTTCTGTGGTGGGAGAAACACAACAAGGTTGTCACAGCCTGTGAACAAAGTGAATTGGTTATATGACTGACAGTAAAGATTTCTTTTAACATCAGTAAAAGGAGGCTGAAGTGACAGGTAAGAGGACAGATGCAGAATTCTGCAGCACTCGGAGAGTTTGTGTACTATCACTAAGGGACAAGTTGACTTGATACCAACTTAATAGGCTCAGCAGGGGCTAACGGCAAAGGAATGGAGACTGTAAATGGGTGTAATAGGGCACCTATACTGTATCAACATAAGCACAAAAACTATATAGCCGCTTTTGGCTGGCAAAATTAATCACATTACCTTTAAAGTCAAGCTTGTCTTTTAATCTAGGACCTGCTCAGTATACAATATTTCACAGGAAACATGCACAGAATTTTAGTCACTTTTACTCATCTCAGAAATGAATTTAGCATCATCACCAGGCAGCTTAAATTCAACATCATCTCTTAGAAAATGAAATACTGAAGCAAAACAATAAATGGAAATCTTAAAAACAAAGGGGCATAAGCAGGCATGCAGCATTTAACATGCTGCATAATCTGCTAGCAAGGATGCTTGCATAAGAAAAGGTGAAGCTTCCACACTTTTCTTGTGCGTGGCAGGTCCAGTCTGCAATGAGCCTCTAAGACTGTGCAGGCTACTACGTTCAGCACCAGATGAATTAAAACAGGAGATATCTTGCCATCAAAAATAATTCTACAGTGGGAAAAAAAATCCTGCTGTGCCACAAGTTGACCTCTTGGACAAACACACTGTAATAAAAAGTGCTATTTGCTACGAGCACATTGGGAGTTTTAAATCATCAAACTAAAGTACCCGAGGCTCTGACAGTAAAATTTTCATTCAAAGAAGGGCTCAGCTTCACAACACAATAAATTATATATGACTAGGACATATAAAACATTTAAAGATATACAGAAATTCACTGTATTTGTGTTCAGTAGAGGAGTTCAGCTCTTGAAGTACTTTTTTAATGTCAATCTTGCCTATTCAGATGAAGGAGGGGGGAGTCTTTTTCTCAAAACAAGTAGAAGCAAACAAATTGTCCATTCTCTACCAAGTGCCTGAATTTAATTGCTACACATGGTTTTATGTATGGTGTGCAACTATATATGGAGACTGTAGATGGTATACACCTGTATGGGGAGATTCATTGCCTGCTGTAAAAAAAAAAAAAAAAAAAAAAAAAAAAAAAAGTCTAGAAGTTTTGGGGAAATCTTGGGAAAGGGAAAGATAAAGGGAAAATGAAAGAAGAAAATCACAGTGGTGTGCATGGTTTAGGGTGTTCCTGGATAGGATATACAGAAGGAAATGTTTCCCCCGTTGCTTTAACATGAACTCAGTGATCTCATAGTCAACTCATAGACTGCTTTTCAGCATAACTTGTATAAAGGAGCAGATTGCTAGGCTCACTGAGCACCACACCACCATTGTCACCACCATAGACTGAAAGAAAAAAAAAAAGAAAAAAAAAATTAGACTGATGTGCTGTTTCTGCCAAACACAAAGGTAAAAAATAATAATTAGAAAAAAAAAAAAAAAAAAAAAAAAAAAAAAAAAAGTAAGTTATGTGATACAACAGTGGTGCAACAGCTTTGGAGGAAAGTTTCCTCTCACTGCCCTGGCAGCTTCAAAGCTTAGAGTGCCAGGTACCCTTCATTCTGAAATGGGCAAAATACTACCCTTGAGCTTACCAAGAAATTACCAGAAAATGATGAGGAAATAAGATTCACATAAGGGAAGTGTCAGAAAGGAAGTATATGCAGGAATGCAAAAGCTATTTGGGGCCAGTTCTCCACATATGGGCAAAACTTTCCTAGAGGGAACCCAAACAGATTTGGACAATAAACCCTTTTAGAGCACAGATGAGCTCATGGCTTACATCGAGGGTGAGGTCCCTCTCCACTACAAGTTCATGCATGGCATGTCTACAGAAGGAATTGCAGAGGAAACTTCTAGCCATCTTACATCACATGAGCCAGAGGCAACTAGGACAATAGTTTGCTGTTGTGTGCAGGACATGCTTGCTATCATGTTCCCACCTAGAAATGCACTGTAACAAAAGTGTTAAGACACTGAGGCCCTGTCTGCTGGGAACAGGAAAATGGAGTAAAATGACTTTGAACTCACTCTGCAGATGTAGGGTTAATGTCCAGGATCCAAACTATTAGCATATGGAATATACATGACAAGGGACAAAAATATAAAGATAAAAACCAGGATATATATTCAGAGTATAAGCTCTTTCATACCAAGCAATGACTTCCCCTGTGACTGTACCATGCCCTGCACAATCATATCCAGCTTTAGATCATATAGAAGCCAGTCTAACAGACACTAACACATAATCATTGTTTAGCCTTCCTAAGCCCATCAACTACCTCTCAGGACTACTTTACATTAGCCTGAAATGTAATTTATAGTCAGGATTTCTCAAGGAGCCTGTAAGCATAAGGGTGTGTCTTCACTGAATGCACAACTCCAGCAGAAACATTCCTGTGTCACTGTGCTGGTCTATGTTTCCACACAGACAAACCCTTAGGTGCTCATGAATCGCTGGCTTTCAGCTTCCTGAAAATTTTAGTTTTATGTTTAATCCACAGGATGTGTTATAATTACATTTAGTATATTACCTGTTAAGTGCCATTAGTACATAGCCAGTTCTCCGCTGCAGGTCTC
Source organism: Aythya marila (assembly GCF_965140915.1). Taxonomy (NCBI): domain Eukaryota; kingdom Metazoa; phylum Chordata; class Aves; order Anseriformes; family Anatidae; genus Aythya; species Aythya marila. Next base: position 13,688,267 of record NC_139046.1, read on the forward strand.
ATTGCTTTGAGGATAAAAGTGAAGATTTTGAATCAATAGACCCTCACGAGTTTACAACTTGAGAGGATTTGTGTCCCCATCTTCCGTCTAGACAAACAGCTTTTAGGGAGAAAGCCTAACTAACTGCCCCCATGCAGCCAAACACACCCTTGGGTGATTCATCTCTTCTTCCAGTTGTGCGTAGGGCACTTGTCACCTCACTTTTCTTCTGAGGATTAGGAGTTTAAATCAAAACAGAATTAAACTAAATTCAACCACTTTGGGAATAGCACTTTTCTTTTTTCTTTTTTTACTTTTTTTTTTTTTAAGAAGAAAAAAATAATAAAAAACAAAGAAAAAAAAGTTTAACTGCAGTGTCTAAATATGCAGACAGATTCATTCATGTGCATATAACCTCTTGCCAAACCAGCATTCCAGGGCAGGTATTCAGTTAATCACAGTTTGCACAGGGACTACAGCCAAACCCTCAGGTAGCTTTGTTATGTTTTAGTCTTTTATTTATTTGCTATAATTCAGTATCCTCCACCTGTGGTCTCCGGAACCTACCATAATCAAACTGGGAGGCACGATAAGCAAACCAGCTATTTACCCTCTGGTTTGCTTTTTTTTTTTTTTTTCTTCCCATTCTCCCACATGAAATTTAATATTTTGCCCAATCTATGTAAGACATAGGACATCATAAATGGAGGGAAAGATAAAGAAACTGGCAAGAAACAGAGTTTAAAAAAATCAATCTTTATAGTGCCATAAATTATTTTTTTCCTACATAAACTTATTGGAGAGAAAAAAAAAAAAAAAAAAAAAAAAAGAAAAAAAAAAAAGATGTTATCAGCAGTGGTTTCTGCACCTGAAACACCTACATTAGAATAATTTATGAAAAAAAAAATGTTAATGACTAGTAGTATTTTAGTTAGGTCCTCCATCTGTTTTTTGGATAAACACAAACAAATACGAGTTCATTCTGAAGGCAGAGCAGAAGATAGATAGAAGATAGATAGGACAGGACACAAGACCTTTATTGTTCATGTAGCTCATCCTAGAATTAAGAATGCAAAATTAGTAAAGATTTAGGAAAGAAAAATAGCATACTCTAGAAAGATTACTTTGCACATACTTACTCGCAGAGAGACAAAGAAAAGAATTAAACTTGAAATCCACTCCACGCACATTAAACCCAGATGTTTGGACATCGTGCAAGTGGAGTGTGGAGCAGCTGCAGAGAGGAAATCCAATCTGAACCTACAGCCAAGCTGAATGTGGGGCTTTTGTGGAGCTCCAGTATAGATCCCTTCCAAACTGAGGGACAGAGGTGAGTTGCCCTCACAGCCTATGACTGGTATCTCTTCTCCTTTCCTGCAATGGAGCAAGAACTGTAACTGCAGGCACCACATGGGTGTCAACAAATCTCACTTGGGAATATGTTACTTTGAACTGACTTATTTTACCAAAATTCATTTCCTACATATATATTCATAGTAAAACTTTATTGAAAGGAATGAAAAGTTGTTCCATCATAATCTATCAGAAAGCAGATTGTTTATAAAATGTAATGAAGTATTTATCCAGTTTTTGTTTTGCAGCTGAATTTTGAAGCAACATTAAAAACATGTCTTGCGTCTCTTTTGAAAGGTTCACTGTCTCCAGCATAACACATTCCAGACTGACAGAAAAGGATAAGGATATTTGTATACATACATATAGGTGATATTGATATACAGCTGTAGATACACACACATATTGCATTGTTTACATAATTTATTTCTCAGCTGAATCTCTTAAGAGTCCTGATACAATGCAATAACTCACTTATTCAGAATTCTATGCGCAATTTCCAACAAGTACTTAAACATGCTTTAATTTTATTCCTGGAAATCTTAAAAGCATTTAGAAAGCCGTTACTTTCTCTTTTGAAGAAGAGCCCACAATATGAATATGAATACTGGATTAACTACTGAGGCTAATGTAATGTGTTAATAATACAGCAGGTTCACACTGCTGGTTGCTTTTAATAACACAGCAATACAATGAAATTCATGCTACCTGGCAGAAATTGCGTCCGTGGTCTCATGTAATCATATTTAGAAGCTGCTTTCAGACTGCATCAACTCAATTCAAATTTTAGAAAAAAAAAAAAAAATGCTTTATACTTACATAGTATCTTACATCTGAGAATCTTAAAGTACTTTAATTTCACATAGTATTAACATAATACAATAGTCTTTTCATATTCTCTTTTATTCGTATTTGACTTCTTCCTTGTCTTTTGTCTTCTCTCCTCTCTTATCCATTGCCTATATACAATTATTTCTACTTCTTTTATCTGTATCTGTATAGATTAATTCATTTTGATATGTCCATACTGTGCACAATTGTTTATCTAGAATGAGTTCCTGCCTGGAGGTTTTTAGTCAACTAAAATAAAAAAAATCTAGAATTAAAAGAAAAACACATAAAACCCATCTCTATAGCTTACATCTTACATATCTTAAACTTCTTGCTAGTTTAAAACATCAAGCCTCATTACAGAACAATGGGTAAGATTGCTGGCAATTATGGTTTAGAAGAAAGATTTTAACTTTCCTGACAGAGAAAACTACATTTCGTACTCATTTCTTGGCCCAAGCTGCAATTGTTGGAGAACCAAAGAGTGAGGAAGTTCTGGAAACCAACAGAGCGTAGAACCAACAGCAAAACCAGTCCTACTCCATAACTAGGCAGGATCTTATTACTCTGAAAGCTTTTGGCTCCAGGTAGGGTTTTCATTTATACAAGACCCTCCATGTCAGCAGGCCAGAGGACTTAGACCCAACACCAGAGGCACACCCAAGTTGCCTGGAAACCCAATGAAGATTAAAAGGCAAATTGGCCATCTTCAGGAGGTAATTTAAAAGGAAAAGCTCTGTAATAAATAGCAGTTACATAAGAAAACATCTCCCAGAAATAAAAAATTCCTCCTCTTTTATATATTCAGAGATTAGCCTAATTTCCACATTTATTCCAAATAATGTTTGTTTAGTGTAAGATTTCATTGGGATAGTCTTGTTAGCTAAGTACGCTGCATTAATTCTTTAAAAATAATTTAAACACTTGGCCAATTATATCTCTTGCAGTATTGGCTTCTGCAGTCTGATCAAAAATGGCGTATTGTCAGTTTTCTTATTAGCTTTGAATGACTCTTTCTCATTTTCATGTCAGAAATAATAGCAAATAAATAATAAGTAGTAATAAAAACATTTTATTTGCTTTTTGGTGGTAGGGAGCATCAAACACTATGTTACACTAGCACTCACAGATATTATTTTAATTCCTAAGTAAGATTTATTTCTTAAATAAAATAACTAATAATAATAATAATAATAATAATAATAATAATAATAAAGTCATCACGTACCCTAGGAAGGAACCATCAAATATGCATCAAATATGATGTTATTGAGAATCTGTTTCTAGAAAAAACATCCTGAAATAAGAGCCCAAGATGGCAGGAATCTTGGGGGGGGGGGGAGGGGAGACAGAAAAAACAAACAAACAACAACAACAAAAACCACAGATGATCTCACAAGACCTCTGCACAAATGAAATAAAATAAAATAAAATAAAATAAAATAAAATAAAATAAAATAAAATAAAATAAAATAAAATAAAATAAAATAAAATAATCTCACAAGTCAGTTTGTGCCACATGCCACCACTTAGGGCCAAAAATCTGCTGAGAACAATCTCCAGAAATGTTTGTCTATTGAACTGAAAAGAAATTCCAGAGCTGCTTTGGTCTCAAGTTTAAAGTCTAAACCCAGATCTAACCACAAGAAGCTTATGGTCTCCTCAGACTAACTCTCATATCTGTCATCAATAATACAATGGCTGAACAAAAGCACTCAAAGAGAGAAGATGGCAAAAGGAACATCTTATTACAAAGTGGCTAGTATATTTTCATATCCCAATAGCTTTCATCAACAAATTATAAAAGATGAAAATAACTACCCAGATGTTTATTGTGACAAGATGTCTGGAGAGGGTATGGGGAGAATAAGACAATTTATACAGATAAAGTGTGATGGAGCTGATTTTGAGCAGCAAGTTTGGTCCACTGAGAATACAGTTATCTTTAGTTTTGTGGTCAGCAAAGGGTGTTAAAGTTAACAAATGCCACTATAATTTGCACACACACAATATTAAGCATACAGTTGCATATGGATTCAGTCTGTGCCATGTTAATATTTACATGACTATACCTATAAGTAAGGTTACTTGACATGTAGTTAACATTAAATACGATCACAGCTAGGTGGGCCTGAAAACTATAAAATTGTATAAAAGGCTTTCAGCACCATGTTCTCTGGGACAGAACTTCAATAGGTATAACTGGCATAGATCCACTTATATCAGTGTCAAATTTATACCAGCATTGAGCCTGGTCTTACACATTTATTGTACACAATCATATTTCCAGATTATCTAAAAATAACACTTTATGATTGAGAGATGTTATCATTTTTGGATTTGTTACAGGATCTTCTGTAACATTTTGAAATTTTGCTAAAGTGAGAAAATAGAACATGGAATACTTTTTGCCAGATTTTTAAGTTATGAGTAGAGAGAGGATCTTAGAAGAAAATAGTATATCAAGCTCATGAGTGCAAGACAGATATTTATGACATGATTTGCTTCAGCCTTGTAGAATGAAAGTGGGAGTAATAAAATGTGTGCAGAGGAGTGTGCAAACTGTTGCATCCTCTAAATTCATTGAAGATGACGTGAAAAGGTTGTTTGGATGCTTTATTATGTGTGGATATCCTATTAAAAAAAAAGCTAGTCTGGAAGTAAAAGCAGCCAGAGATAAAGATGAGCATGATAGGGCTGACACTGCAATTAAACTTGAAAACCTCTTTTTATGTTGCACATTAAAAATCATGCTTGAACCAATAAACAGAATGAATAAGCATAGTATCATCGTGTATGTATTATGTATCTATAAAAGTAGAACACAGGACTCTAGTGTAGTATTTCAGCTTCGTTTAGTTATTATAAGAGATATGACTGTATTGCAGGAAAGCTTTGGGATAAGATAACATTTAGGTTAACACAAGCCCTTAAATAAGTCAGTTGAGTCTCTAATGTTGTCAATTCAGCCTTATTAGGAGCACTTCATTCTCCTAAATACATTACAAAAGCAAAAGAGGTTAGGATGAAGAAGGGTCAATAAAGAACAAATAGACATCTCCAGTAATTGAGGAAAAAAACACATTTGAACTCCTGGGTGCCACTGTGGTTCAACCCTGTGTTGCCTGGTCCCCTTTTTCTCCTGTGCCATGCATGGAGCTCATTTGCTGTCTCTCAGGAGCAGCTTGGGTCATGTGTCTCCCTGGTACCACCTGGTAACAACATCAGCAGTGTTTCTCCAGAAGAAGCCAAAAGGGCAGTCCAAGATGTAGGCTCAGATTTATTTGTCTAAATTAAAGAGGGAAGCACCCAGTAAGGCATGGCTAAAATTGCATGCAAAATTGCACCCCTTTGTATTACTTCAGGTGGGGAGAAGGCAGCATGTGAGACGCCTAACTGGGAAAGACCATGGCTTAGCAAATTAATCTGTGCACAGGCAAGAGATCTTCATCCATCTTCTTCATGTGAAAGGACAGATGACTCTAACTCTATAACCACTGTCTCTCTGTTCCAATGGCATAAAGGCATATAGACTGATTTCTTGATATGGTACAGAATAATCTTTTGGCCGTCTTAAGCTGGGACACCAGAAGGGGCAATTTGGATTTATTCCAGCTGCCTTAAGTGGAACAGCATCCTAATTTTCCCACTACTCCCTATTACTGCCTTGAGTTTCAGAAGTGAGGCAAAATGTGATATATAATCGGGTATGATGGTTCTGTGTCATGGCCTTTTTGACCCACCAGAGTGAAAAAGAAATGTATTCAACATTGGATAGGTGGAAAAGTGGATGCATTGGATACATTAAACAGGGGGTACCAGAAAGGCTATGTAAATGAGCTGATTTGCAAATACAGTGAATGGATTCATGCAATCAATCTTTGCACTTAATACTCATGTGGAGAAAAATATTAGCAAACTGACTTTTTTCATTGTTTACATTTTTTCTTGAGAATTCGTTCATCAGTATCAAAACTATGGGAAATTTTAAACAAACAAACAAAAATTAAAAAAAAATAATAATTTACTAATTGGTGGAAAAGCCATTATCTGAGGAAAAAAGATAAATAAATACTGCTTTAGAATCTCTTGACTGGCTGCAGTCTTCAGCCATTATATGACTATTATTATTAGTGCTGCTGTTATTATTAGTCTTGGTTGTTTCAAACAAAAAAAAACATTTCCTAAAATAATATTACAGAACAATATTTCATTAAATGAAAATCACTAAAATCTCTACAAAAGAATTCCAATAATGGGAAGATATGAGAGAAAGGGAACACTGGGAAGGCTCACACTGAATTTTAAAGCCCATCTGACTGTTGTGTGACATATAAGCATATTGTGTTGTATGCAGCATTTTTCCCTACACAATGGTTTAAAAATATTGTGTTTTAGCTTTTTCTTCCATTAAAAATTTCATACAATGTCATGCACATTAATTGAAGTGGATGTGAGTGAAATGCAACCCTTGGATTTTATTATGTGAATTTAATTCAGGAAAAAAGAGAAGGGGGGATGGAGAAAAAGACGGCTCAACAAATTGTCGTGGATTTATTTTCTTCATTTATATTAGTTTACCTAGAATGAAAAGCTGCCCAATGGATGTTAGATATAATAGCTAGAGAGTTTAATATGATTTCTGCTGCAAGAAAAACTGGACCAGATAAAAAAATCCATATCTTAATGATAGGTAAATAATCCTTTAGTATCTCAGATGTACATGCTACAGGCAGGAACTCTCTATTCATGAAAACTCTTTTATTCTTGTATGCCATTACTGCAGCGATATTGCTATATTGGTAGATATATTCCTACACTGATAAATAGACTGCATAAACAATATGCCCCCCCATAAGCAAGATAATGCTAGTACATTCTAGCAATAATAGCTCCCCTGCAGGAGGCTAGATTTTTCCCTTTTTCTAAATGCTAACAAGAACTGCTCTAAGGTTATCCACGTAATGAAAAACAGGGGTAAAATAAGCGTGATGCATAGAACTCTCTTTCCCTCGCCTCTTCCATCTCAGGTGATAATGTCACAGATTTCTTTATCCCCATGTTCTCTGATGGCATGTGTGAGTGCATGTGTTCGTGTGCACATGTATAAGACATTTTCTTATTTAATAAATAAATGCATGCAGTTCTCCAATGTCAATAAAGTTTTAGCTGTCTGTGAGATCCCTACATATATTGGATAGCTACTTCATTTCAAAGACTCTGATGAAGTCCATAATCCAGGGGAATGTAGCACAAGTCCCTGCATGATGTACTGTAGGGTAAGCTGCTAAGAATCACTTTCAGCTCTGCATGGAGCCACAGAGTTCTCTTTGATAAGTTGCCCGACCTGAGAAAGCTGAAAATATGTCCATTATTGTGAAGACTGTTGAAAGAATACTGGATTATTAGTCTAGCTAGTGACAAGATCTTGGAGACTGATTTACTTAACACACATTGGTTATCATGCTTTCAAAATGGAAGATTTTAATTTTTTAATTTATGAAAAGACTCAAATTTTTGGATGTCAGATTTGTCACATCAGAATTTACATTTGTTTTCAGAATAGTTGTCTGATTCCTAGAGAACCTATGCATAGATGCAGCATGCTGGTACAAAGATTTCCATGTATACAATGTCTTTCCCTGTTCATGTGCACACAAGCTGTGACCTGCACCCAGCCTAGAGATATCCCCACTGCTGGCCTAGAGAAACTCCCACTCTTTGTGTGATCTTATGAAGGGACAGTCAAAGCCATTGCCATTGCATTGCTTCACCTTTCTTTGGTCTGTCTGACTTGGGCAGAAAAGCATGGTCTGATATGCAGCTCTCACATCAGGTTACATTGCTGTATTGAGAATGACATTGAGAGCATGGAGCAGGCAGAAGAATGAAATCTAATGAACTTGGAGCATGTGCTTGGCTTTGAATATCCATATAGTTGCCTGAAATATGTGACTCCTACTGTGTATGGTGCAGCCCAAGTACACACTCTCTACAAATCTCAGTTGTCCTCATAGTAAACAATATCAATACTGAGTATGTGTGTTCACACCACGCAGCTGGCTGTTAAGTCTGGATTTTACCATGAGGTTTGATGCATGTTTAATGCAGAGTGAAGCTGCATCTAATCACAGTCTGAGAGAAGTGAAATTTCACAGTATGGGAAAATTATTTTCCTCCTTTTGTGGAAAGACTCACACATTTTGTCATGAATCATGTGGAAAAAGCAAGAGGATGAGTTAGGGCAGAAAACAGCCATTGATCTGGGTCCTGCTTTGAAAATTCTTTGCTTTAGGAGTGTCCTCATTTTTACCCATCTGCCTCTCCTTTCAGAGAAACCACAGTAACAAAAATAACAATGTATTAGCTTAAAGGTTTTTAAGGAAATGAATCTTGTTTTCCTTAAGCTTGATCCATTCTCTGCTTATAAAGAAACAGAGTTTGAAAGGAAGAATGTAGGCAAATTAGTCTTTTTAAGTATCATTCACAATACAATGTGAAATTTTATAACGCCTGTCACATAAAGGCTATATACCAAATGACTTTACTGTGTTAAATAATGTATTACAGAGTATATATATATACATGTATATATAGCATAGTCTACATATATATAATAATAGCAGGATGGAGAGGAAACTGAGAAAGTTAAAAGACAAAGGTTTTTCATTTTTTTATTTTTAGGTTGCATATGGAAAAAGTTGGAGAGTCAGGTAGGAAGAGATATGGGGAAGTCTAATACAGATGGCTGCAGGTAGGAGAATGTTTTTCCACCCAGAAATGGAAATGCCCTAGTATCAGATACCACTACCAAAAATGAGACCTGGTGGAAGAAGAAAGGAGAAGTAGAAAAATAGGGACAAGAATACATTCAGCTCTGATCAAATTCCACCCAGTGGAAACAAATTTTAACCTTTGAGGTTAGAAACCAGAGCATTTGGATGGACCTTGTATGTAATGCAAAACTTGCTTTCACATAAATTTCCAATAAGCTTTCATAAAAAATACAAAACTCAGGCTCAGTTTGCCATAAAATGTGACCAGATTCATAAATTTTTCTTTGAGACAAATCTAAGTTCCCTCCTGTGCATCTCATTATCCTGGAAAAGAAGTTACAGCAGGTCTAATATCCCTACTTGAATGGTTCTCCACTGATAAAACTTCAGAGGAACAATTACTCTGTTCTTCTATTCATCAGGCATTGACAACATTGACAACAAAGTTTCCCCTTTCATTACATTAGCTCTATGTAGAAAAAAAGATATTTTACTTCACAAAGGATTTTAAGAATACAAAATTTAGTTCTGACTTTCAGTAAAAATTAAATTGTTTTCAAATTCTCCATGAAGTAAAATAATTAAGAAGAAATAATTTCAGAGTATTCAAAATATTGAATTTCCTTAGTATTCACTTTTAATGTTGACACATTCAACAACTAAATTTAATGGAGAAAAAAAAAAAAAAGTGTTTTTTTTGTGTTGTTTGTTTTTTTTTGTTTGTTTGTTTTGTTTGTTTTTTTAACGTGAAAATTCTGTGCTTCATTCAAAAAATGTAGAAATGGGATGTTTTGACATAGTCGGAACAGTTTCCTGTTTGTTGTTGTTGTTTCACTTTGTTTTGTTTCTCTAAATGAAATTATTGAAACACCCAATTTCATAACGCTTTTCATTTTTGACAGAATCTTAGATTTCAAGAGATGTTCTATTAATTTTTCTTCACTCTGCTTTAAGCAAATAGTGTATTTCCAAACATTAATATAATCTTATAAAACAAAACAACAGAAAATAGGATATGAACATTATTTCTGCTTCCTCCTGTTATTTTTCTCTCCTTATTTCTTGTCAGGAGTAGCTGTGAGATGCCTCTTGTTGGAGGGTTACATGTGGGGCACCCTTGGAGTTGCTGGCCACTGCTCAGCCCATTGGGCTATTTGCACACACAGTGTGCAGTATTGATGGGAAAGCTGAACGAGGTGCAGTTCACTGGAGATGAATCAGCCATCAGATTTGGGGAAATGGGAAGAGTGTTTCTCTTCTGTTATTACAGAACTATTCAGAATAGCTGTTCTTGCCTGTCTCCTCCATTCATTCATTTTCCTCCTTTTCCTCAAGCCTTTCTTTCATTTAAAACATTTCATATTAAAATGATCAAAGTTGTGTTTTTCAGGTCTCTAATGGCAGCATATGGGTTTTAGTATATATAAAACATTGCAAAGTGGAAGAAGAGAATGAGGAAGTGTGAGGTGGTGATGACAGTGACAAGGATGTGTTTGTTAAGAGGCACAGAATGTAAAAGGAGTGTTCATGAAATCCTTGCTGAGCTATGTAACAATATTATTAATAAACATTCTGGAGGGAAATATCATTTAGGATTCATGATTTGTAATAAATTAATTATATTTCACATCATTTTTCTTTGCAGTATATATGCATATATACACTATCCCAGTTTTACAGAAAAGGAAACTATGAAAAACTTTCTGTAAGCTATACAACAAACTTCCAGTGAAGCTCAGAATAGCACCTAAAAATCCCTTATTTTTGTACCAGAAAATAAAAAAAAAAAAAGAAAAAAAAATGTAGTTGTCATATCATGAAATTGATATTCTAAACACATTATGAATAAAATCCAAGTACAAAGCTGCAAATTTCTGCGCATCTACCATTTCAAGTGGTAGAAATTCAGAAAAAAAAAAAAAAAACAAACCAAACCAAACCAAAAAAAAAAAAAAAAACAAAAAAAAAAAAACAAAAAAAAAAGAAAAAAAAAGAAAAAAAAAAAAAGAAAAAAAAAAAGAAAAAAAAAAAAAAAGAAAAACAACAATGAAGCCAGCAGATCTCCACAGATTTCAAGCCCTGAATAACATGAGAAAGATTAGATTCTGGTACTGCTGACTTTGCATCTTAGTTTGCCTCAAAGCCATACGAGAAACTAGACCTCCTACACAGGTTCTGGGTACTATTTCTTCAGTCCATCTTTACTGAAAAGGGAAGTTATATAGAAACTGAATTCTAGTCACCCACTGCCTGTGGCATGCACCGTTTATGAATCTCAATTGCAAACCAGTGTATTCTTGAAACCTGGAAAAAGGTGATTCATTAGAATTAATAAATGCAGAGAAAGAATTGTTTAATTTAGGTCATTAGGTTACCCATAATATATTACAACTCACAAGAACTCAACACCTTCACATTTCTGTGAATTGCTATGTGTTCTATGTATTCCTGATACATTCTTGTTAGCATTTGAACACTCCTGGGCTCTTGTACCTGCTGCCCTCAATTACTTCAACAAGGCATAGCTCTTTCTTGGCTCTGTTACTGCTTCTACCTGCTGGAAAGGAGGGAAAAAATGTCACTGTACAGGTAAATGGGAGCCCTGAGATGTTTTCACTTATTGAATACTGGAAACATCAGAAATCTCAGCATCTTGAAATCACTAGAGAACATGGTAGTTTAAATTGTATCAGATTTTGAGACATTCAAATTCCACAGCCAAAAAAAAAATAATTCATTTTGAAATAGTTGACTGGTGCAGGGACCACATTGCTGGAGTCATTCCTAGGTTATCGTCTTCTTTTCATCTCCAACGCAACAGTTGGTCTTGGACAGAGCCTTCAGTCAGGTTTAGGAAAGCTTCTGTCTGTTTTATCATCTGTAAAACAAGGTAGCCTGATAAACACTTACTTCTCCAGGGTAGCTCACAGGGCTTGTGGGATTCTCTGGTTCATGTCTGTAAATGTAAATAAGCTCTGTGAATGTCAAAAGTTCTAACATTATAATGCTTTACATACTGTTCAAAAACGTTATTACAGATCCTAGGGCAGATGCCAGCCTGGGAATGGAAGGGATGGAGGAAAAAACAAAGCAAGCAGACAAGGATGTTAGAATAGGAAAAAGGCAATGACTTGTGGAGGAGATAACACCGCTGAGAGTTTCTGCTGTCAGCAGTCTTAGAACTCACAGAATTGGGACTTAAAGACAGAAAATAACACACAATTTTTGTGGGTGAAAGTCTAGCTTTTGGAAACACAAGTCCCTTCACGGTGGAGAGGACACACAGTAGTCCAGAATAACCATAGGGTCCTGTGTAGGAGTCAGGAAGAAATATCCTCTTTATGGTCTGTTTCATCTGAGTCATTCCTCTTTTGAATCATGAGATAGATTACACTTGCCTTTAACACCTTACTAACCTATGATAACGATGTAGCTTGAAATCCTCTTAACACTTCCTCTGGCTGGTTTTATTGAGTGTGCTGGGGTAGATGAAAACCTTACCCACCCAAATATACCCTCTCTTGAGAAATTCCAGCACCTAACACAGTCTTAAACTGAAAGAATGCTACCAAATTGTGGCTGTCCACACTGAATAGAGTGTAATTTTCTACAAGACCTTCCCACCCTTGAAAAATGACTCTGTAAGATGCTTATAGAAAGACTGACCTCTATGAAGAGACGCGTTGTAAGGCATGAAGCTGGCAGGGCGGAAAGACAGACTGAAAATAGTTATATGGATTTTATCTGTTGTTCATGTAACATCAGTGAGCCAGCACCATCAGCCAAGTCTCCTATTATGTTTTTAGTACTGCTTTAACTTCTTGCTTATTTATAGAACAACCTTCCCAATTTTCACCTGGATTTTGGAGCAAAAGCAAGGAGGAAGTTGATAATTGTTCCCATAGATTTGTTATGGGAGAGCTGCTGTTTCTTTTTGCTGAAAATAAATATCTATTTGAAAAACAGTCTTTTAAACAGTAGATGGGAATTTTTAATGGTTTCATTGGGAATTAAACACCTTTTAAAATTGTATTTGTACAACTGTAGTCAGCTAAGAACACATGGGAAGTTCCCTTAACCTTGGAAATTTCCCTTTATACATCACCTGAGGAAAAGATAAATTTAAAATTTGAGACATGCATCTCTCACCTGTAACCATGAAGATAATGTTTAATATCAAAGGAGGAACTGAATATTTTGCCATTTTAAATAAAGAATTAGAAAATGTTCTAACAAGCATCTTCAACTTTGCTAAAAGAAAAAATGGTTCATACAGAACAAAAGTGAGGTAAAACCAGATCAAGAATAAGAATTTCAGATATGGCAGAGAAGAGCACGGAAATACCCTGGGATGTGACAAGACAGCTGCATGATCTTATAGCAGCTTGTTCACAGTGCTGACAGCTCTATTTCAGGTTACACAACAATTTCCAGTGGAAGTCTGCTTTCATTTTCTCACAGTTTTATGAATTTTCCTCTTTCAGGTAAAATTTTTGCAGGCTTAATGTGAGATCTTAAGTTCAAACTTAAGTAAGAATAGAAATGAAATGGTGAAAAACAGAAACGTTTCTATTGTTCGGCAACATGGATATCTGTGAGCAAATAGTGGCTGGAAGGACTGTGAAATGTCCAGTGCACCTACCCCAGCAGTCTGACCTGTCTAGGCCCTCTGACATTTTAAGTTGTAGCCCAAATCAGGCTACAAGTCTAGAAGAGGAGGTTAGGTTAGAGAGACTGGTACTGTCTTGTAGAGTTGCATTGATCTCTGCACTACAGTGTGGTGATCCCCAAATCCTTAAATGTGGAAGACCACATCTGTAACCTCCTGTCAGGAGCTTATACCCAACCTTTGGCTGGTTATATATGTAAAACTGATAAAAAGCTGTCACTGAACTAGTCTTAACCTACAGGTTCCATTTAAGATATAAACAGGACACACTGAGGTTTGGCAGCTCATCTCCCAAGATTTCCCTCAAAATCTGCTCTGAGCTCACCATAGAAATCAGTCAATGCGTCTTATTCTGTTGTTTATCTTGCTATCCCATGTAATCTATGGCTTGTTCAGCAGTCCAGAGAATCCCAGCAAAACTATTCTACTTTTCTGTAACGGATTTCCTAAACTGTGTGCATGGTTCTTGCCTATCTGCAGAACCTCCTAGCTAGACCAAAATCAGCTTTTTTCTTCTTGATAGTTTTAGAGGGCGTCAGGTAAGTTGTTTTTTTTTTTTTTTTGTGTGTGTGTGTGTTTGTTTGTTTGTTTGTTTTGTTTTTTAATATAGAAACCAAGATTCCTATAATGCAATACTGAAAATGTTCACATATGTGACCTGGAAGAGGATGTTTCTTCACAGATGATCCTACACAACCTTAGATTTTTGTACAATTTGGGAGAGATGGGAAAAAAATCTTTAAGATTTTTCTTTTCTGTGTGATTTTTATCTTCTGATAGTCTTTGTCACTCATTCTATATGAACTTTAACTCTCAAACTTACTGAATTTGCAATATTTGTTTCCAAATGTCATGTTGAGGACAGTAATAGATGCTTCTCTTTCTTAGCTTTCAGTTATTCCTTTTCTTGACCATCTCTATTCAGAAATCCAATATCTTATTCTGTTTTCTTTCATTTAATTTGGAACTTTGTTTTGTGGCTTGGGTACCATACTGAGGATACAAACATGCACATGCATTTGACATCAGATGCTAACCCCACTGTGTAGTTCCTGAAAGATGGGAGAATATAATCGTTATCTGTTTGAAGTGCTTTCTGATTACGCAACAATGTTAAAAACGGAAATAGAGATCCTTGTCAACATTTAAAAAATCAGTTCAATACCTGGTCTTTTTCTTTTTGAAAGTTTACATAGTGTGAAGAACAATTTAAAAGTATGACAGTCTCATGAACCTGTCCTACAATTGCAGTAATATAACTGCCCTCTGGCAACCACAGCATTTCATACCTGTAAAAAGAACATGAGGAAAATATTTAATGTATTTTTAGCCACCTTTAATGCTACTCCATAATTAAAGTAATTTGTAGCATGTATTAAATATTATTACATTGGTTTGCTGTTCTGATTTTTAATGACTTTTGAAAAGAACCACTAATAACAGAAAAATAACACTATGTTAATTAACAACATTAATTTAAAGTGAAGTTAATGGCACTGTTTACATTACTAATGCAAGCAGGATTTGGCCCTTAGGAAGTCATTCCATATGGCAGTTACATGTTTGCCTCTGAAATACCAATACCAGCTGCCAGGTGGGCAGCTGAGGGTAAAAAAAATGTAAGATTATATTGTTGTGCCAACAAAACTTTTTGACCTATTAGCACAGGATAATTTTTGTGGATGACTAAAAAATTCAGCTATGCCTGGAGAATATTTTGGCCTTCTTGACACCATGGAGAGAGAAGTAGCACCAAATGACCTTGGGAGTACAAAAACAAGGCAGAACAAAAAGACTGGGAAAGGGAAATAAGCCCTTATACAGTAGCGAAGCAAATGAGTAAGACTTGTGGGATAAGGAAGAGATGAGCTGCTTAGATGAAGGCTAAAGCTGAAGATTACAGCAGAGGCCAAAGCCCAGGTTGAGATAATGTTCTTCACATCTCTGCTTTTGGCTTTATCTTCCTAACCCAAGTTCAAAGCCACAACCATAATGAAGCTAATTTTCCTGATTCTTTATTTTTGGACACAAAGCATTGTGGTCTGCATTTTAGTAGGTTCCCCAGCTTTTTCCTGTATTCTCAATTCAACGTGACTCATTCAGCCCATGATCCTGAGTGAGGGCTGCTTCAAAACACAGCTTTGAAAACAAGGGCAATTATCATCTCACCTTCTTTGTTATTGGAAACATCAGCTCCATTCATTCATTATTCAGCTCAACTGTAATTTTGTAGCAGGGGATAAAGGGGAAGAAGAAAAAAAAAAAAGTTTCATGTTAGAAAGATATTTTAGAGTACTGTTTCTAAAGCATAGGAGGAATTAATATTATTTTCACTGTTCTTGTGTGTCTAAATGCTGAGCTTGCCCCTTGCTTTAAAGCATTACAACCGTTTCAATGATTTCTCAGTGGTGTAGTAGATCTACACAGTCACAGACATAATGTAATCTTCAAAAAACAGTTGTTTTTTAACTGTTTTAAAAAGATTTTTTTCTTTTTCCTTTTTATATACCTTCTGCATTGTGCAACGCTGGAAATGCTGAATCCCAAATGCAGACTCCCAGGTGGCAAGCAATCTTTATTGAAGAAAATATGATACTTTTCAGAATATTATCTAGCTAAAGATTTTGAAGTCTTTTAGTAACACTAATTAAATAATTCTCTCAACACCTTGCTTGAGGTATTATTATCGGTCCCACCTTTTAGATGAGTAAAGTGGGTCTGCCTTGTCCAACCTTAGATATCAAGCCAGTGAATACAGTGAGCAAAGAATGTCAGACTTCTTGCCTCTCAACACTTCAACTTACTCATTTTCAACCATTCTTTTGTCATTATGCCATACAGTATTCCACTGGCCCAGGGAGCACTAAGGGGAACTTATGAACACTTAAAAAAAAATCTAAATTTCATTTAAAAAGTACATCAAGATCTTCTTCAGTAACAGGTGAAAGAGATCTTAAGAACCTGCTTTCTCCCATGCTATTCCTTAGTGTACTTCCTTAATTCTTTGGGCTAGAAATCATTTTGGGGTCATCTGTAGAGGTGATGTCCACCTTTAGCCACGCACAAGCAGTAGCAACCCTAACCTCTCAGATGAGTAGTTGCCTATGTTGCTGAGTGCATGTGATGTCCCAGCAAGTACTTGGTAGCTGTTGGATTTCACAGACTGTCAGTAACAACTATTTTTTCCTCACTCCAGCCTGTGTGTAGCCACTGAAAATCTGTGGACTAGATGAAACAGGTCTGTGGACCCCTCAGTTGGATCAGGATGCTCCGATACCTAATTGCTTGAGAACTTTGTTGCCCAAATGGATGTAGTAAGTGTAGAATCAGACCAGAAATTTCACAGAAATGTCATTTTTATTGCTTTTCCTCTTCTCCGATCTTCAGAAGTACAGGTTTGCCCTCTGTGATCTGGCATGTGCATATACATATATAAAGGTATAATTTGTGACTTTCTGTTGATGGTAAATATTATATATATATATTTATAACAATATTCCACATTAAACTAAAAAAGAAGCAGCTTTAGAGGTGTGATCTTCTTAAACATGAATGACAAGGCTTAGCTTAATTTCTGTAGGGCTTCTTAGTATTCTTCTTCTTGCCATTAAGGTATTATTTATTCTAACTGTTACATGACCCTCTCGTTTCCCATTTCGTTATGTCAGTCAAAATATACTTAATTCCTGAGCTCATTTCTCTGTTTGTCCTTCCAACTACAAGTGTTTGGTTTGCTTTTCAGAAGAGACAGGAAAGTCTCTCTGTAGCTTCCCACTTCTTCAAAGCATCTTTCCGCAGAGAATGGCAGACAGACTTTTCAGAATGTCTTAACAGGTGAAATGGTTTACATCTCATGCTCTATGTTTATACTTCAAAGAAGATGAAGAATGCTTCCTATTTTTTACATCTGTTTGATGCCAACAGAATGTACGGTCATCCAAAAGACAAAGGGCTTCTGGTTCAAGTATGCAGTCTTTGGCTTATCTGTTCTAGCCAAAATGCTTGTGCACTTCCCCATAGACCTGAATGGTAATGCTGTAGCTATACCTTCCAGAATGAAAGGCTCCTCAGTGAAATGTCCATAGATCACTAATTTGTCTTGTGTTTTCTTCTCTGTTTTGCTGTTTTAGATACTATTTTTCTCATAACAAACAACATTCCCAAATCACCATCTGGAAGCAGCTACATACTCTACCTTTCTTTTACCCTTAAGGTGGAGAATAAGAATGTGTCCACAAAGAGTTGTGAAGACTAGATGAGATGTAAGGGAGTTAAACTGGTTGAATCTAAGCCCCTCCAGTGTGCTACCAGCCTGCAAAGAAAAAAGAGAAGAGAGAGAGACTGTTATATTTTCCCAGTAATCTGATGAGAAGAGAGAGAGACAGACAGAGAGAGTTCACTTGGCTAATTTTCTAGCCAGCAGCTACAACAGTGCTTCTATTAGGAGTTATGAAAAGAGACAAAGAGATATAATAACTATAGATTGGCCTTGTTGGCCAGAAGTTCTAACTATGCTAGGGGGATGATGAGGTACAGAGGCATGCTCCCAAGGGATTTTTTTTTTACTTTAATATCATCATTTTGGTGCATCTCTAGCTGCACATTCACTTAACACCGAATGAAAATAAAGGTTTTAACATATCACTGCCTGCCCAGATAGCTGAAATGAAAGCTAGAAAAATGTATTGACCTTGCATTATTCTCCTTTGCATTTACTTTGTGAGGTTCAGATTCAAATTTTGTCAGCCAGTGTTTCAGACAGAAGCCTTTCCAGAAACCTTCCTTCAACAGATAAATTTTTCATCTTATCTTCACTTTTTTTTTTTTTCTTATTAGAAAAGATAGGCACATGCCATCTTGCTTCATAGTCTGTCCAGCCCACTGTCATTAGATTATTCTCAAACTTATTTGTCAAATCCTTTACCCACACTTTTCTTCTTGTATTAATTCACTATAAACAAGAAACTGCACATCACTTATTTCTTTCTCTTCCACTCATTCTTGAACTGAAGCAGTACCATCTCCCAAAGCACAAGCATTTGAAAATTATGCATTTTCACATTTCTCATCTATGCTAAATCCAAGATCATTTTGTTCCCCCTTACCACCTCCCTCTTCTTCTCCTGAGTGCTTGCCTGGATAAAAATAAAAACGCCTTAAGGAAATCCTTTCATAACCTTATAAATTGGGATGGTTAGACCAGAGCTCCTGACATGAGAGAACATATTTCTAGGAATGGGTGTGTGCCTTAAAGCAAGAAAATGGGCAGGACTGGGTATCTTGCAAACACTCCTGTCTTCATGAGCTAACCAACCTCCACTTAAAACACAGAGTAATTTGACTTTACTTCCATGAGGATTTGACCTTTGGAGAAGAGAAGCTTTTACAAATTTATGTGGCGTCCAATAGCCATTGTATCAGGAACATTTCTCCTTTCTGGAGACATGCACTTAGCAAAGAAGGCAATTTAACATAAATGAAAAACAGAGACGTACTAACAAAAGGGACCTGACATGTGTTCATTTTTTTCTGAAAATTTCATGTGATTTTATTTGTCTATATTTTCCTGTTCCTCAGTTTACCCAGCTATAAAGTTTAAATTACTGACACCTACAGTATTATATCAAGAGTAAGGCTTTGCTAATCAATTAGATAAGTATGCTACATTGTCAGTGGTCATCTAAGATTTCATTACTGCACTGCATAGCTCATAGACCTTCACTGTGACTCACTGTGACAGCCACTACAGAACTTAAATACAGCTAGTTACAGGCTCCAAATGTTGTGGTTTCACAGGATTAGGTCCAAGAAGAGATTTGGGGCAAATCAATCCAAATTTTAAGCACTGCTGAGATCCTTAACCTCCCACTCATCTGTTGCCAAATTCTGAATAATTATATATACAGTGTTCAACTTCTTCACTAGGAGCAATTGAAAACTCCATCCAGAATTGCCAGATAATCAAGTGGTTTGAGGGTTCAGACATTGGTCTTGGATGGGAAAAAAATAATAATAATAATAAAAAAAATCCTTGCTCCAGATAAAAGAAAACAAAAATTTGAAAACTGTTTGCTGACACTCAGAAGAATGGTCCAAATGCAAGTGCTTACTTTGCAGAGTGCATTTGTTTCTATTCATGAAACTGCTTCTGAAGGGGGTCTAATCCTATGCAAGGTACCCAGTTCTGCTAGGGGAAGGAATCTCAAGAGTTCCCAATACCTCAGAGTGGAATTTAGCCTTGTGCTTCTCCTTGTCTGATGACTGCTTTACGTAATGCCTAAAGCTTGCTGGTTCCTGAGGGTCCAGTTTCTAGGTTCCTCACTCTTTGTGTTTCATGTGAAGTGTGCCTTTGACACTTCACATGGGGGCTGCAAATTTCTTTAAACTGCTAGGCACCTAAAAATTACATGCTGCATGACCCAGATCCTTTCAAGCATCCAGCCCCCAGTTCACTACATATTCCCATGTTAAGACTAAGCTCATCCTCGTGTACCTGGGCTCACTCACTAGCAGCTGATGACACACAGCTGAGGTCATTCTAATTCCCTCTAGTACAAGGTAGGGGATACACATGCAGGAGTTAGTTCATTATGGTATTATAATCATGCTCTGCTTATACCCCAAAGTCACTCAATTCCATTAAAGGCCAGGAGAGCGATTGTGAACTGAATCCCGAAGTGAGTAAGTAGCACTGTTTGGAGAGAAGGTCGATGAGGTCATGGTGGTATTCATGGTGATAGGAGACCTCATGAATTCACCTATTATTTTTTATTTCATTCCCTTCCTCAATTTTTTTTTCTCTGAGCTCTAAATAATTACAGCCAATATAAAATTTGTTTAGAGTTTTCTTTGTTAACTAACTCACATTCCTACCCTTTCTTAATTTTTCATAAATTCAAATATTTGATATTAGATACATGCTAAGTGGCTGGGCCAAGAGATTTGTAAAGCAAGTGGATCTGAGTGTCACAAGTATTTTTGTACCATGAGTACAGTAATGAGTGCAAGGACTGTCCAGTATAATCATTAGTATTTTTCTTTAGCTCAGAAAAAGATTTATATATGAGTTCCAAAGGATATTGCCTGGAGACTATGAAAGCAGAGAAGACAGTCACATGAACAAGGAAATATTAGGAGCAAAATTTACCTGTTTATTGTGTGAGTGATTTGCACTGCACAAAATTTTTGCAGGATGCATGTGGCAGAGGCAATCCTAGTGGCTGTATGCACCAGTGAGTGCTCCCAATTGTTTCTAAACTGGGGACTTACCAGTGACACTTCAGGTCACTAGATGGGGAGAACCGCCAAAGAAACAGCACAGTAAACCCAAACAGCCTTTGCTCATCTGCTTAGGTTCAGCTAAGGCTATGTGACCAGGATATAAATTTGGGTAGATCTTAATTCTTTCTTGAAGTGTTTGCCAAGACCTAAGGAAGGAAATAAAAGTAAAATCAGATTTTCTTCCTTTGGTGTGAAACAGAAAGAAAAGGGTTTTTCCAGAGAGAAGAAAATGCACTTGTAAAGACTGTCCACCTTTTTAACCTCATTCATCATTTCTTCATCATATTCAATACAAGAGATGAGGAACAGACCAGATAAAGTCTGTGAAATTACTATTCACATTTATGCAACATAAGAATCAAAATGGAAAAGTAGAAATCAAATACATCACTTCCTTCCTGGAAAGATACACATTTTGCAGCCTCAGATCCATTTCAAATACTTTCATATCTGCTATTCAGTGTTTCCTGAAGGAAAGTGAGAAAAACAATTTCTAAGTATGGAGTCAAGAAGAACACTGCATTGTTCAGCCTAGCTGTCAGATCTGTACATAGGAACACTACTCATTATCAAAAACAGCGACATGCAGGATTTATTTAAGGATACTACAGGGCAACATTGTTAAATGGTGTAGCACACAAGGTGAAAAATAACCTTAATCAGGGATACTAGAGAAGTGGACCTGGAAGAAAGAATCTCGAAGACTGACTTGGCCCATATTCATTGGATTTAGTGACCACCAGTCAGGAAAAGTCTTTTTGCAGATTACAGTAGGTATGACAGTTAGGCCTCGTGCTTAGCATATACATACATATATATATGTGTATTTTGATATTTAATTTTTATTGATGTAAGCGGACAAGACCTCAATTTCATGTCTGGTGGAACCTAGTGCAACACAATGTCCTAACACCATTCTTGGGCACTTGTTCAGTACCATCTGTTAAACAGAAGTGTTCCCTGACAAACTGCCATTTAAGTGCTGGACTAATCCAACACCGCTTAACTCATGACTACTGACAAGATCACAGTATAAACTGATATAATTAATTTCTTATTATGAATATTACTATTATTATTATTACACTACTACCTTCATTTCCCAACAGCAAATAGTGCCCCATTTTCCTAGGCACTGTAGAAACATTCCATAAAATTATGACCATAACTCAAGGGTAAATAAAATAACTAGAAGTTAAACAAACATTGAAAATGCTCTAATTAGTGCCAACAGAAATGATGTGGTACCATAATTATTATCTGCATCCTTGTTTGCCACTAAAATGTCATAATTTGCCAACAATAACCTCACTGTATTTTTCAACATGATCCTACACTGTTCTTAGAGTATGAAATAATTACGGTTGGTGTAATTTGGGGAAGAAGGTTCTTTTGTATTAGCCAACTTCCTCTTTCCCACATGTAGCCCCATTCTTAGTTCAGATGGCCAAAATTATTTGAATTAATGGGCCAAACACTAAATATAGATATAGGACAGTTTGCCTCGCTGGGGCAAATTTACATGCTCCAAGGCACTTTCTAGATTTTTTGTGACCATAAGATCTAAGCCAGTGTGGTATTTCTCATTTTAAATCAAAACTAATCACAAAAAGTTCCAATCTGACTTTGTAAAAAAGCAATTCTGGATCATGCAGTGATGCATGTCAAAAAGTCCAACATGCCACCAGCCTATTATAGCAAAAGCAATAAGAAGAGCAAGTCATAACAGAAGCAAAAATGAAGTCCTTTTCTTATATATAGTCTCTCTCTCTCTCTCTTTTTTTTTTTTTTTTTTTTTTTAATTATTTTTTTGGGGGGGGTTTAAATCCTTGCTTTGGGACACACACACACTTTATAGCATTCTGAAATCTGTTTTGCCAAAAATAGGGACAGGAAAAGGGAAACTTACATCTTTAATTACTATCCTATTGTTGGTAGAATTTATAAATTATGATATTGTTACCTGAGGGCTTACTGACAGACTGCATCAGTTCTCCTCAGTCTGGCTGTAATCCCAGCCTATATATTTTTTTGTTTTCTTTTGAATCTTGGAATGCAGACAAAAAAGGGTTTCCCTTCAATAAACCAACTTGTCTGAACTCAGATTACTGTGATGTGTCACTAAAATAAAGGATTTAACAGTAATCTCCTCAGCTTGTAAACAACAATATAAAATATCTACAGTATTTGCTAGTCTCTTCCCCAGGTAATGGAGTTTAGTTCATACATCAATTCTTATAAAACCAGAGTAGAGCTCAGACTGGGATTGAAACAATTGATTTGCTTGGATATTGTACCCACCCTTGTTTATCTCTTTAAACCCCAGTCAGTAATTAGCCAAATTTTGCCCGTCCACCACTCAGCTAGAAGTAATATTAAGAATTGGGTGTTTGTTGCCTAAGAAATCCATTGTAAAACTTACTCATCATAAATAATTTTCAATGCTAGCACTCTGAGAAAAGCATAAACATTTAAGCATGAATAAAGAGAATTTCTACAAGGAAAAAAGATGTTTTTCCGTGGCAGGTGGAACCTACCACCCCAGTTTCCCTCCCATTGCTGAGGGAACTGTCTGCCAGTTTTTCATTTTGGGGCATCCTGTGCAGTTATCCTTCTTCATGAAAGGGAAATATGACTCTCTGGTCATGCCCAGTTGGAGAGGTCCCAGATGACTGGAGACTTGCTCATGTGATATCCATCTATAAGAAGAGTCGTAAGGAAGATCTGGGGAACTACATGCCTGTTAGCCTGGTATCAGTACCAGTGAAAGTTATGGAACAAATCATCTTGAGTGCAATCACACAGCACATACAAGACAACCAGGGGATCATGCCCAGCCAGTATGGGTTCATGAAAGGCAAGTCCTGCCTGACCAACCTCATCTCCTTCAATGACCAGGTGACCCACCTGGTGGATGATGTGGATGACGTAGTCTACCTAGACTTCAGGAAAGCCTTTGACACAGTCTCCCAGTATTCTCCTGGAGAAGCTGGCAGCCTGTGGCTTGGATGGGTACACTCTTTGCTGGGTTACAAAATTGGCTGGATGGCCAGGTCCAGAGAGTGGTGGTGAATAGAGTGAAATACAGCTGGCGACCAGTCATGAGTGGTGTTCCCCGGTGTTGAGGCCCATCCTCTTTATTGATGATTTGGATGAGGGAATTGAGTGCACCCTCAGTAAGTTTGCAGATGACACCAAGTTGGGAGAAAGTATTGATCTGCTGGAGGGTAGGAAGGCCATGAAGAGGGACTTGGAAAGGTTGGATCAATGGGCAGAGGCCAATGAGATGAGGATCAACATGGCTAAGTGCTGGGTCCTGCACTTTGGCCACAACAACCCCATGCAATTCTACAGGCTTGCAATTCTGCAGTTCTACAGAGTGGCTGTGCAGAGGAAAAGGATCTGGGGGTGGTGGTTGATGTTTGCCTGAACACAAGCCAGCAGTGAGCCCAGGTGGCCAAGAAGGCCAACAGCATCCAGGCTTGTATCTGAAATAGTGCAGTCAGAAAGACCAAGGAGGTGATTGTTCCCCTATACTCAGCTCTGGTGAGACCACATCTTGAGTACTGTGTTCAGCTTTGGGCCCCTCAGTACAAGAAAGACACTGAGGTCTTGGAACGTATCTAGAGAAGGGCTGTGAAGCTGGTGAAGGGTTTGGAACACAAGTCTTATGAGGAGCAGCTGAGGGAACTAGGGTTGTTTGTCTGGGGAAGAGGAGGCTCAGGGGAGACTTTATTGCTCTCTATAACTATCTGAAAGGAAGTTGTGGGGAGTTGGGGGTCAGCCTCTTCTCACAGATAATTAGCAATAAGGCAAGAGGGAATGGCCTCAAGTTGTGCCAGGGGAGGTTTATGTTGGAAATTAGGAGACATTTCTTCTCAGAAAGAGTAGTCAGGCAATGGAACAGGTTGCCCAGAGAGGTGTTGGAGCCACTGTCCCTGGGGTTGTTTACAAAAAGGTTGGTTGTGGTACTTAGGGTCAGGGTTTTGTGAACAATATTGGTGGTAGGGGAACAGTTTGACTAGATGATCTTGGAGACCTTTACCAACTTTAATGATTCTATGACTCTAATAAATTCCTTTCCATAATGCAGTTCCATTATTTCACATAACACATAAGTCACCATCCAATGAGCTGAAGGAGTGTGCAGAGCACAGAACATTGGCTCCAGAGTCTCAGGGGAGCAGCATAACACTTTCCATAGGGTAACTGGAGATGTTTCACTTCAGCTTGGGCAGTGATCATATCTATGTACGCCTTTTAAGGAGTAGTGGTTAGTGCTTGGATAATGAAAAAGGAGTAAAACACATGTGCTTTAAGGTGTTCACACATTTCGCTTAGCAAACAAGTCATTTCACTTCAAATTGGTTTTGTTATAATCCAACAAGAACCACTTCTCAAAGAGAAGTCTTCATTCAGATGAACCAAAGCCATGTAGTCATTGAAGATGACATTTCTATGAGCTTAAATGTGGACCCTAATTCCTGGATCCAGGCCAAAATCCATGTTGATTAATTCCATTTCTTTGGGTGAAATGCCTGCCTGGCTAACAACTGGAGAACTTCATCATGTAAGTCTTGTTACTTCCATTCCAGATAAAACTGTGGAAAAGCATTCAGACAAGTAATTTATCAGGACAATGAACAGCATTCTCAGACTGAGTTCAGCAAATTGGTAGGGCATAAAAAAATAGGAAAAATATTCCTTCCAAATACCTGCCACAATCCTGCTATGTACTTAAAATGGAAAATATCAGAGTAGCAAAGCCTTGTTTTCAACAGGGAAAAAATATATGGCACAATCAAAAGCTACATAGTATTGACCAGGTTTTATGGTCTGATCTTCACTTTCCTGTAACCAAATTTTTAACCTGGAAAAAAATCAACATTTTTTGAAAGGAATTAGCAACCAAGTTGTTCAGATGGAAACAAAATCTGAACATAACATTTACAGCATCATTTGAAATCAATGCAGAGGAAATTAGCTACATGACTTTACAATTAAAAGGACCAAACAGACTACTTCAGAAAAAGTTAGTCCCCTAGGGAAAACTGAACATAACTGTCTACAGCTACACAGAAGACACCAGACTCAGAAGATATGAAATACTGAGTGTGTTATTGTTGTTTGTTGTTGTTGTTTGTTTGTTTTGTTTTGTTTTGTTTTGTTGTTGTTTCGTTCTTTCTTTTTTTATGGTCTTTGCTGCTACAAGCAGAGAGATGGGAATGTAGAATTCCCTGGGCCTCCGTGGAACTCAAATGTATCCATATTCCTGTAATGCAGTTTCTCTCTGTAAGTGTACTAACTTCCCACTAAGAAAATTAGCTCTTTAATCACTTGAATCCAAATAAAGCATTGCTATATCCTAAAGGCACTGAAATTCTGCACTTTTAAAAGAGTGTCTGAACATTACCCAAACACATGTAGAATGGGGGGAAGTTCTTTTATTTAATTTTGTGCAATTAAAGAACAAGTCAGGTAGAAACCAAAGCAGTATTTGTGATGTTGCTCACTAAAAGCAGAAGACCTGCCTTCCACATCTCTTATATTAAGTGTAAGATCCAACATCAAAAAGCAGAAAAGAAAGAGAACAAAAGCTGAAAAGTCCCTAGTGTTATTGCCCATGAAGAAAACAGTCTCAGTTGAGACAGCAAAAGATATCTCATACTTTTCTATCTGTAGTGATTTATGGGACTTCAGGTTACAAGTTTAACTTGTCAGGTTTGCACAGAATGCTTGGATTTTTCCCAGAACATACTGAATCAAATGGCTCCCTCATTCATAGTTAGAATATGCTGACCAAAGCAGTAAATTAGACAGGCAAAAGTGACATGTAAAGGGACTGGTTTGGAAGTCCTTAAGTGACCTCCTACAATACCTACAAGCCCCAAAAGATCCTACTGTAAAACCATCATCCTAACACCTCTCTAAAAATAAGCACCCTGCTCAAAGAAGCCTACCAGAGAGAGTATCTGTCGTCTTGATATACTGATCTGAAACTAATAATGCAGTAACAGTCTTTTTTGATGGGTCCCTCACAAGTTCAGCTGGTGATGGAATTCATCACAGTCTACTGCTTTCATCACTTTTTCCCACCCTCAATTTGATTCAATTCCCTTGAACTTTGTGCTCAGAAACCCTCCCCTTACTCCTAATGTATAAACCTTCATTTTTTGAGCCTCCTACATGAAAACCATCCTCGAAAGTCGATGGACATGAAGAATTCATGGAACATTGCTAACTTTGAGACAGGCTGTTCTCTGAATCTCTGTATACATATTGCATTGAGAACCCTCCAATTCGCCTCAGTTCTGAACAGCTTGGCAAGTTTGGTATGATTACAGTTGGGATCAACATTTCAGTAAGACATAATTAGTCTGCCAGGTGATTAATTCATTGTGCATATTAGGCTATCTAAATTATCCTCATTAAGGCTGTATTCCAATAATTTGAAGCTTAATTTTTAAGTATATGACTAGTATCCTTGAAATCTTGAGTCTCTTCATATACATAATGTTAAGCACATGCATAAGTGCTGTAATGAATAGGAACACTGGCTCTTTTATACTTTTTTTTTTTTTTTTTTAACTGTTTATCATCACTACTTAAAACTTATTCGCAGACTGTATATATATATATATATATATTTTTTTTTTTTCTGTGCTGTCATCAGCATTCTTGCTCTTCACTGCTTCATTGTTTGTATTGTTATTCATGGTGCACTGGTGCTCACACCTCTGATCAGCTTTCAGGATCTCATCCTGTTCTAGGAGCCGTATAAACCCAGAACAAAAAGCCTGTGTTGCAGAGAGGTTTGATCTAAATGCAATACATGGATACATGGATACATCTTGAGCAGAAGACAATAATGAGAAAATACACAATAGTTATTTTGAGAGCAATATCATGTTTCAGTCAGAGAAGCCAATGGTACTTGACAGGGTGGTTTGTTATGTTAGACTACAAAGTTATGTTCTTCTTACCTTGTGCAAGGATTATACTATATTTAGAAACAGAGTATATAAATATGTCAGGCAGCATATCCAGCAATAAGGGCACAAAACTGGGGCTAATAATATCTGTCCATTTCTTACTTTGGCTATTTAGCTGATGAACACCATTGCACCATTGTGTGATGCTACAAGCTGTAACAGACTTTGAATTACTTGGAAGTAGAGTGGCATGTAGCAGGCAAAAATTTTGAATGAGGCTATTACAGGCTACTACAATATAAATAATTAGTAGAGATGGTAATAACAAAGGTAGGTTGTATGTTCCCTTCTCAGTGGAGTCTATTTAATCACAGTCTACTAGACCCCAGTGGATGTATGTATCCCTGGCCCATGGGATTTCACCTGATTTCAGAAAGGCTTACATAGCACATAGAAAAGGTCAAAAGGAGATGGTTACATTGGGTGAGGTTAATTAAGTGTCATACCCCATTTCCATTTTTCAGAAATACCAGCTTTATCTTATGTACATAAAACTAGAAAATAATGTCAACTGAAGCCACCAGAAAGACTGCCAGTAGCTTCACTGAGATCTGGATGGATACCTTGAAGGGGCAGGTGGAAGTCACTGCATGTATTGTTCTAAAATGTCACAGAGTCACAAAAAATTGTGCATTCAACATACAACAATAAAGATGTGATTATCGCTTTCACATGTACACATGGTTGGAAGTACCTGCCACAAATGTAGAGCTATCTTCTTCTTTAACTTCCAAAATTGGAGCCTAATTTCTTAATCTGGGTTTAGTTAAACTTCCTCTACTGCTTCTGGCACTTGTCATCAAAAATAAAAGAGTCGAAAAGAGGGGGTGGAAATGCTAATTAGCCCCTGTCACAATTCATGCTGCTGTTGTAAGAATTCACAGTATGCAAAGCAGGTTCAAGCTACCCTACGTGTCAAGCCCTGCTACTGCTGATAGAAATTGACAATTCTTGGGTTAAAAGGCTAGACAAACGCTCCATCTTCTCTGCATTACAGATGATAGCATCTTTTTGTTTAGTCCATCTTAAATTGCCCATTACAATATAAAAAATAGAAAGATGAAGGTCTTTCTTATTAAGTGATGATAACACCAAGAATAACAGCGTACCTTTGGTACTACAGCACTCCTGTTACGTTCCTCGTAAGGGGGTGTCGAGAGGCAGGAGACCTTTTCTCCATTAACACTAGTGACAGGACCCGCGGGAACGGGGTTAAGCTGAGGCAGGGGAAATTTAGGCTGGACGTCAGGAGGGGGTTCTTCACAGAGAGGGTGGTTGCACACTGGAACAGGCTCCCCAGGGAAGTGGTCACTGCACCGAGCCTGTCTGAATTTAAGAAGAGATTGGACTGTGCACTTAGGCACATGGTCTGAACTTTTGGGTAGACCTGTGCGATGTCAAGAGTTGGACTTGATGATCCTTAAGGGTCCCTTCCAACTCAGGATATTCTATGATTCTATGATTCTATGACAATAAATAAGTAGCTGAATCAAGTGAAACTGCACTGAAACTTACTATAAATGTCACAGAAGCAACATTTAACAGAGTTAATTCCAAGATAAATAACTGAGCACTCTAAGCATATTATCATTAAATCTAGTAGGTTGTTGTTTATATGGATCTGGAGTAATCTAAGAAACCGAAGTAGAACTGTGACTAGATGAGTAAATATGTGTCAACAGATCAAACAATGAAAATTGGGATCATCGCTGTTGAACACTTTCAGTGATCTTTGTATCCTTCTAACTACAGATAATTTCTCTAAAGTACAGCTTGGTGCACATATGGAAAAAGCAATCTTTATTAAACACTTATGCATCCCTCTGTGAAGAAGTGTACTTTTACTTAAATTACTGAATTTAGAGTACTGCTTGTGTGAACCTTTACTGAACATTTAATGCTAATTCAAATGGAGAGAAACAAAGGCCTGTCTGTTTGTCCATGTCAATGCTCAGAAGTTTGAGGGTGAGCATGCATAACTGCTAAATAAATGATTTCAGACAAGACCAGGACGTTACATTTTCCTGGCCACACACAAAACTTCTTCCATGCCCAGAGTAAAAACAGTAAGTAACTTGGGAGAAGAGCCTTAAAGGAACTGATGTTCCCACCTTTGTCACCAGCAGGTGTAGTTACCTCCATACCTCCAGGATTTTCTGGAATATATGTCTTATAATTGCACCATCACTGTGACTGTACACAATGTCATCCTCCATTTTGGAATGTGAGCATCTGGATTGCTGGATACAGAATAAACTGGTGGGCTGAAACATATTGCAATCTGCTATTGTTGTATTTGCATAGGCATTAACTCAAAATAATGCAACTACTGAATGTAAACATATTATATGACTTCAGAAGAGGACTGACAAACTATTAAGTCTTAAAATACAGGCTTCTGAATTCTTGCCATAAATTTCTGTGTTCTTAAATTCATGAACCTCTAGCACTTGCCTGACAAAACTAATTCACTTGATTGAATTCACAATTACAGTCTTTCTTCACTTGGACAGATCTATAGGGGGAGACATATAACAGTGACTTGAAGAGTAGTTTAGGGAAAAATTAGGGATTGACTCTATTCCTCAATGTATTATATTCAAAGAGAACAGTTGTCTTTGTCTTAGACACTCTGAGAGATATAGGCTAGTGCAATTACTTCCCATGGGTTAATTAGAGAACCACAATCCTGCCATAGCATACCTGCACTAATACTGCTGTCTCCCTCCCTCTAGTGCACTGCTATCCAAGGTAAATTGGACCATTAATGTATACACCAAATGTATCTCAGCTATTACTGAACAAAGAGCCAAAGTGTTCTTAAAAAGTAAAAAATAAAATAAAATAAAATAAAATAAAATAAAATAAAATAAAATAAAATAAAATAAAATAAAATAAAATAAAATAAAATAAAATAAATAAAATAAAGTAAAATAAAATAAAATAATAAAATAAAATCAAGATAGATGAATTTTCTTTATAAGTGGCTAAAACATCCTCAGCATATCCGGAGCTATTTTGCTGTTCAAGGGTTTTCAATATGATGCTCTGATGATAGAAGAACCACTTCTATCAAATATTAAGCTACTGTAAATTTACTATAATTGAATAATTTGCCTCTTAGCCTTGGTTCACTAAAACTGTAGCAAGGTTCTCATCTCTAAGCGATCATTCCACAGTCTGTTTCAATATATGTCATGTCAGATAAGCCTCATATATAGTACCATTTGAGATTTAGTAATTCCAAAGCCAAGGGACCTTGTAAAAGATCTGGATGATTGACCATAAAGTATGTACGTATTTAGTCAAATTAAATTGAGATCAGAGTTTCAAGCTCCATATTTAAACACAAAATAGTTGGATAAATCTTCGCTACTTTAGAGAAGTACTATCTATGAATTCAAATTAATGGAGCAAATTCTACAGAGATTTTCAGCAAAAGAGACTAGGGGAATTTGGGCGGATTTTTTCATGCTTGGAGAAGATGGTGAGGGGAGAGTAATGCTGTGAGATCTCTTTTTCATGAACCTGATCTTGAAGTTGAGTACCTTTTTTAGTCTAGTTTTACTTGGTCAACACCTTGCGTTTTCAGGAACTGTTTGGCAAGACAGAATTGAGCCCAGGTTTTCCACAAATAGCTCTCTCAATACAAAGGTGAGCCATTATCATCACTGTTTGCGAAGCAAAGCCAAAAAGCTAAAAATTCAGTAGAAGCTTTTTCAAACTAAATGAAAATATTAGAAATAGTCCATTAAAGGCCACTTCCAACTCAGTTTTTCAGGCTAAAAGTATTTGGTGTTTTTGTAAGGCAGTGTGACATATGCTTATATTTGGGGTGTCATACTGAAAGTTTTTTTCTGCATCTACAGAAACAGTAATAGTGTGTTTTATTTAATTGATCTTTAGGGTTTGTTATTAGAGATAGTAAGGAAATAACATTAGTATGGAAGCAACTTTTCTCCTCATTATCATTCATTCTCCTTGTCAGGACTGAAAATTAAAGGACATTGGAAACTATTAAAATATACTTTTTCACGTGAATTTTTCATCCCAGGATGGAAAGAAGAGGGTAAAAGATACATGAAGTCTGTGTGGTACATACTTTGTGCTTCTAATAAGCAATTTTAGAGGTTGAGGTGTACAGGTAGGAAACAGCCTCTTATTCTCCCAAGCATACCCCTACAACACAAGGGATTCCTTCAACTGCCCAAGCTGGATCTGTACCTTCAATGTGAATTATTTTTAGAGGTTATAGCAGAACTGCTCCACAAATACTCACTTGGAGTTCTAAATGAATTAATTCTGAAGGTCTGCTATCCCATATCTGAATATCCACATGCACTGGCAGGAGAATTGACCAAGCCCAGGAAATTCATGCTGAATATTGGGAACATATTTGGAAAAGTTATTGCTGAATTGGTTAATAAGTGAATTAACACAAGAAAGTTGGAATGCATTTACTCTTCCAATCAGAAAATTGTCTGTGTCCAATCAAAGATCATAATTTAAATACTGAAATGAAATCCAGCTGTAATCATGATCGCTCTTTCGTGTGCCAGATCCATAAACTTTAAATGTTTTCATCCTCTTGGGAAACAAAGAAGTTTATTGCTACTCTCCATATTTTTTTATTTATCATAATCAGAATTACTATATTTAACTCCCAATACTCCCAATCTCAGGGTTAAGTGAAGCTTATTTTGATAATAACATGTCAGGTTGGACAGAGTACTGTTGAATGGTGGAGGAAGTGCATTTAGAAATGATGCCAAGTGTCTTTTTATTAAATTATAATTTTTTGACTGCTGTTCAGTGGTGTTAAACAGTTATCAGGTTATTTGTTTTGCTTTAGAAAAATAATTTTACATTCATCCATTAAAATTCTGCTTCTCATTTACTGCAGTTTCTCATACCACATTTCTTACTTCCTTTTTATTTTTAATTCAAGAGTCTGTTTTTAAAGGAGGATGTTGAGAGCACCAATCCTGTTTACATCAGAATCTTCATATCCCACATCTTCATTAAGTCAATGAAGCAGTCACTCTTGTCTTAAGCAATTTTGGTGTCATAAAGAACTGTGCTCAAACACCCTTGGCTGCACTTGTGCTTCTATCATGGCAGCATTATGACTTTTTTTCTTTTCTTTTTTTTTTTTTCTTTTTTTTTTTTTTTTTGAAATAGTACATATGCTATTATGCACCAAGAAAAATATTAAAAAAAAAAAAAAAAAAAAAAGGCAGCCAAAGGCCAAAATCTTCTGCCAGAGATGCTCCTGTAAATCTGGAATTAACTCCATTGACTTCAATAATGTATCTCAAGATTTACACTGAGGTGGTACCTCAGAGCAGAATGGGTGATATATATACAACATTGTGATAGGACACAAGGTCCTGATGACAATCTTTTCTCAGCATTTGTAATGTGGAAAGATGTAAATATAGCCTCAGACTATAAAATAAAAAGGGTAAAATTAGCAAATTTACTTCCAGAGCACCTATTTGGAAAACTAAAAAACCTGAAGTTGCTGGATTGTTTTTTTTTCCTGCAGTTGACAGTCCAGAAGTCTGGAGACTTTATGCAAAATTCATCCCTAGCTTTGTGGAGGTTGAAAAAAGTACAAATGCTTCTGGATCCTGCCTTTTGGATCTTTCCCTGTACTTCCTTCTTTTTGGGCAGAGCATGGGCACTTGTCAGTGTCTAAGAGTCCAGAACACTCTTTGCAAATCTCCCACAAGGTCTGCATCCCTGCAGATGATCTGATTCAGATCTTCATCTCTGTTTTGAAAGACTTTATGAGGTCTACGGAGCACTAGAGCTCACACAGTGTTTAGGAAAATTGCAATTGTGATCCTGAAACTTCTCACCATTGAGTTAGCACCCAGCATGGAAGTGTCTAGAATATATAGACCTTCGGGCATTCTGATTGCATCTTTTAGAAATATATCCCTCCAGACATTATCTAGGAAAGATCAATGGTACACAGAGACTCTCTTTTATGAGAGTCTAGACTTCTTCCCATCAACCAAATGCCAACAAGTTAAGTATCACATTGTGTAACTATAAAATTTAAATTCTTTCATTGGACTTAGACTTTGTTGTTGTTTTTGTTGTTTGGTTTGCTTGTTTAGCATACGTTAGAATGATTGCTGAATAAAGATAAATATAAATACACATTAAAAATTTTCATAAACTGCAACCGAATCAAATGTGCATTTCTAACAGAACAAAATTTACCTCCATTGAGTAACTTTTATGCAAAATATTCTGCCTTCACTCTCCCTAATAACCTCTCATTATTCTATGTGGGGATAAAAAGACTGCCAAAATTCCTGCTCCAGGTCCTAGAAGAGCTTGCACTATGATTTTGTTTGCTAGGCTTGTGTGATGCATTTCCACCAGAAAACTTTAACTGGAACACCCAAAGTGGAATATTGCTGTATTCTGATCTGACACTGCAAAAATTTTAGCATGTTTTAAAATAAAATTTGTGGAAAAAATGTTCTCCATCAACTGTTGGTGAGAGGAGGATGATAGGCAAAATCACACTTCACGCCACATTTTATCATTGCAGCATAATCACTGAATAGAAAGTGATGTCCCGTTCTCACTTGCACCAGCACAAAATCAGTGCAAGTCTATTTGAAGCTGTGGAGAAAATCCAGATTTTAAGTGGGTGTGGCTAATAAGAATTTGCCTCTCTTCTTATGTCCTATAATAAATATATAAATGCTTTACATTATTTTGGCTACTTACTTTGAAACTTCTTTACATTTACAGATCATTATTTGTAACTCCCCTCATAATCTATGCATCTAACAAAAACTCTGGAAATAAAGATATTTTTAGTAGATTCATGATTTTACTCATGAATCAGTAACTATTCATGAATCACGAATAATTAAGATCTTTATTTCCGAATAGACTATGCCCTTGTTCTTGCATAAAGAAGCATGAAAAGGGAATAAGTGTTCAAAGATACTAGAGAACTGCCATTAAACTGCCCAGAGGCACCTCCATGCTCTCTTTGCTCCTACCTTCTGGAAGTCTGTCCAATGCAAGGGAAGAAGACTAAGGGTGGGGTTGCAAGACACAGCACTGCAGTTGTAAAAGTTTTGATACAGCTTTCCTAAGCAAATAATGCTGTTTAAAGGAGCCCAGAGTTGTGATAGTCAAGCAAACAGAGGGATAGTATATTAAACTGTCCCATCCTTTGCTACCCACTGGTTGCATGCTCTATATACCATGTGGATGCACAATAGTAATATACCATTTACTGTTGTTGCAAAATCTTTGAGAAACCTGCTTGATTTTTGTGTCTGTTTTTATACTGATACATATGAGACGATGAATATTTCTCCATTTCATATTTTACACAGTTTTATTTGTGACTGTGTAGCATGTACTTTGAGATCTTTAGAGAAAGACTGTTAAAGTATCACGTCTGTATTATAGCAGGATCCAACCACACAAGGACATTTCCAATATGTCTACAAGGAATTTACTTGTATGTCATTGGATTTACATTCTTGTGAGGACAATTAGATCAGGCCTAGGATTAGACCCTCAAACACAGGGTGAAGTAATATCATACTGAAGATGAGTTGTACCACCTGCTGCCACAAAACTGATTATATTTGAAACTATGTTTTTAAAAATTACTCCTCTGTTCCTGTAAATTAAGTATCTGCTCATATTAGAATCATAAAATAGAATCACAGAATAATTTTGGTCAGAAGAGACGCTCAGAGTTCACCCAGCCTTACCCCTACTCAAAACAAGGCTAACTGGAGAACTTCGAGGTTCATTTTCTATAAGGTCAAAAATAACCCAGGTTTAATTGTATGTACCTCTTTGATTCAGTTTTAATTTTATCCTCTGAGATTTTTGAAAACTGACATTTCCATTCCCAGACCTAAATCCAAAACAAAAATGTCATTTGAATCATTTTTATGACTATCCGAGTATTAGGAAAAAAAAACGGCAGGAGGGTAGGCAGGAAGGTAGGACAAAAGGAAGGAGAGAAGGATAGACAGACTTTAGGTGCACATTATAAAATTTTAAAGGCTCTGGTTTCATGGCATTTTCTCAACTTTGCATTTTCTCAAATGACCATCACCTTCAGTTAGAGATCAGTAAAAAAAATCAAACAGCAAAATCTTTAAATCATCCTCAAAAAAAAAAAAAAAAAAAAAGCTTGCAGATTATCATTTGATTCTCCCACAAATTGAAGTTGTAATATTCAATTCTATTTTGAAGTGGTGCAAAAGGGCCATTGACAAAGAGTACTGTTCAGCAGTCTTTAGTATTTAAATTCTTGCACTCAAAAGGGTTAATTGCCTATTATATAAAGTTTTTGAGCGAATGCCATTCTTCTGTGTCAAATCCTATTTTCATTGCACTCAGCCCTATTTTAATGACACAGAACTGGACAAATGGGGAAAAACACCCATGGCACAATTTCTGCCAATGAATATTTCAGCAGGTGCCTCTTGGCTAAAAGTCTAGATAAAAGCCTTGCTCCAGGCAAATTAAGAGTGGAAGAAAAGATTTCTAAGTATTGAGAGCTTATGAGAAAAGAACCAGCATAGAACCTTAGACATGATCCTTTCAATCGAAAATCTAGAGATCACAGCAAAATCCAGTTACAGTGGCTCCTCCCTTGTGTTGTAGTCTGTGTTTTGCTGCTGTGTACAACATAAGCTTCCAGCTAAGAATTGCTTAGCCTCATCTTTTAAATTCGTTGTTTCGTTGTGGCTGTTAACAACATGATTTCCTCTTTAAAAAAAAAAAAAAAATGCAAGCAAGTTATAGGATTCCCTGTAAACACAGAGTTTAGGCTTGCATTTTTAAACTAGTCTGAGTTAGTTTATTCAGCAGACAATAGGAAGGATTGTGTTGTTGTAACATATTGACATGATAAAATAAATCCTGATCAGATACAAAAAGTGGGCTCAAGCCTGAAAATGCATAGCCCAGCGTAGCCTTTCTTCTCTGGGCTCTCTTACGAACTGTGGCTTTGAGGAGTTTCTGAGTACTGCAGAAAAACACAAAGGTGGGATCAGAATGGGGCTAGCAAAGGAGAGCTGGAACAGAGAAAGGAGAGCTGAAAGGGACACGAGTTTTACATGAAATAGCAGTAGGGTTCTCAGGAAAACAAAAGGGAAAGGCACTGAAGAGTGACAGCACCATAGGAACAGTGGGGTAAAGCACAGTGAAGTAGGGGAAGTTTGGGTGCGCAGTTACAACTTTTGAGTAAAACAAAAAAAAAAATCCTCGCCTTTGGGATTCCCCCAAGCTTGCAAATTCTGTAACTGACTTCCCATGCCTTCTTTTACAGTACAGACTAAAACTTTGAAGGCTATGATAAAACACGCATCCCCCAGGAGAAGGGGCATACACTACACCATAACTGTACTTCAGTTACCCATAGAGCACCACCTGCATGTCCCTTGCCATTTTATATACATCTGTTAATGCTTCCTACTGATTTCAAAAATGACTTCATTAAGAAAAGCATAAATTCAAGCAAAACAGTGAACAAACTTAGTTGATATTCTGAGTTTCTTGGCAAACTGCAAACATGGAAACTTCTAGCGCCATTAGCAGGGAGCAGAAGAAAGATGATTTTTTGCCCATATATTTTTCCACCATCTTGTATTTATTTATTTATTTATCTTATTTTCTTGCCTTCTTATTTTTTGTTCACAATATATCTCCCCTTAGGCTTTCTCTTTTCATTATCAATTTCCCTTGCATGAAATTTCAACCAGACATATTCCATCTCACTTCTCTTTTTCATATTTTTCTTTCCAGTTCTGTCCTTTTTGTCCATCTTTTGTTCCATTTCTGTTTTTATCTGAATACTAAATAAATTATTTGGGGGAGAATAAACTTTTATCCCAATAAAAAGACCCATTGAAGAATTATATTTTTTCCTAAAAGTTGTCATGCATGGAAAAAAATAATAATAATTTTCAGCCACCCAAGTCTTTGTGGTTTGATGTGTTGAAATATGTCAGCAATCTAAAATGTTCACCCAAATGACAAATCTTCCCATGAAAACTGTTGTTCTGTCAAAAACACCACTGTCTCAAGAAATAGATATTTGAGTGTGACATCTTTGACCAGCTCTATAAAATGCTCTTTCCACATCTCCCTACCTTCGGGTTCTTTGTCTTGCTTTAAACTTCCACAATACCCTTGGTATTCTCTGCATTTTGCCACCTTCTCTGTCGTCCTTGTATACGCTACTTTCTTTCTGTGCTGTCCTCTTTGCATTGATCTGCCAATCTGTGATGGAGTTGGCTAGGAATGGCTGTCTGAAAAAGAGAAGGATCATGCATTCTTGTTTGATGCCAGGGGGTATATGCCTATTCTTCTCCATTCTGTATTAACTATGTGTTATCAAAGTCAAAAGTTGTATGCAAACAATGTCCACTGAAACCTGTCAACAGGGTTTCAATTCCTAAAGGATAAATCTGGATTACAGAGGCTCTATTATAATAGGTAGAGTCGCTCTTGGAGGAAATTTAATTGTTATGGGACTGAATGAAAACAATTTCATTTAGATGGACTTTTAACACTGCATAGCTGTAAGAGCAAAAACAGTCCTTAATATTTTACTTTTAACAAAAGTCAAGATTTTAACATCATTTTAAATGAAACATCACTATAAACTAGTTCCCTGGGAGACAACTGAGTAGCTGTTTTTAAATTTTAATTCATTTAAAACGGTATTGTTACTGTAGTTAATATTCCACAGAAGAATCACTGAAGCTTTAACTCATCAAACCAAGCTAAGGAGTGTCTACTTTGGCCTCCTCAGCACTGCGCTTCTGTTAAGTCTTTATGAAAGTGAACCATAAAGTCTTCAGCAGCATGAAAAACAACTGATGTTTGTACATTACTGTTATCAATAGCTTCCGTAAACACTTCCATAATAAATGACTCCCAGATGCATAGCACGTGGGAAGTATAGTAGGGAATAAAATAAACATTGCTGAACTTTGGCTAGTTTCAATAATACAGATTTTTATAAGTATTTGTTTTTCAGAATTTCTTTTGTTTTTAATAAGGCTATAAATACTTAGTCAGAGGCCTGACCTTCAACAGGAGGAGTAGTCTTGTTAACTCCAGTACAGCTACTAACACAAGAATGAAGTTAAACAATTCTGTGTTTGGCAGGTAACATTTGAAACCTAGCCATTTCACTGAAAAACTATATAGTATATAGTGCTAAAATAAAAACTCCAGTCACTCTTCATGACCTACTGTCTACAGAGCCACTCTTATGCTGTCAGCAACAATGGATATCTTTCCACTGACTACATTATTAGTAATATGCCAAAATACATGCATTATTGCATGAAAATTAACCCAGTGTAGTATGTTATGGTATTCAAAAATCATGCCTGTTAGAGCAGTTTCAGTGCCACGGCCCCAGACTGTCCATATTCTTTGCCCCATCCGTAAGCTACTATCCATGGACAATGAAAAACTTCCCAGAAACAGTCTCCATTCACAGCCCTAAATACATAATGCTCCACTATCTCTCATGACTGCTGCTGATACTTTCACAACTGTTTCTGCCCCAGGCCTACATCAACATCATATATTTTATGGTACTACAGTACTACACAAAAGCAATCCAGAATGCATATCTCAAGTTTACTGGGAACATTCAGCACAGAGACATCACAGTGCAAGAGGGTAAATCAGTTGTTGACTGAATGAAAAACAGTAGTGATCAGAATTAAGATCTTGGTCAGTAAATATGCGAAGAAAGACAGTAAATAGCTTGTGATGGAATTGTATGTATGA
The DNA here is from genome assembly GCF_965140915.1 of Aythya marila. Lineage (NCBI taxonomy): Eukaryota > Metazoa > Chordata > Aves > Anseriformes > Anatidae > Aythya > Aythya marila. Next base: position 13,727,968 of record NC_139046.1, read on the forward strand.
CATATAACAAGACTGTATTATGGTTTACCTGTAATAAGCTGTTTTGGCATTTAACACCCTATGTAAATAAGGTGAGTTAAGTACTAAACTTGGAACAGGTACTTTTGTGACTCCTACATCGTGCCTGCCTGGATCTTTAATATTTTATTAAACAAGTAAACAAACAAAATCCTGTTTTAATCACAAACTGAGTTTCTTTACAGTACAGTGTGTTAAAATGCCTTAGCAGCTCAAGGGTTAAAAGCTCTACCCTTTACTGCCAGGTCTTCCTGCAGATGCTGTTGGGACTATAGCACCAGGAACAGCCACCTTCTCTTCTGTTCTCTTCTGTCTGCCTGCAGTATTCCAGGCAGCCTAATTGGAGAGCAAGCCTTTTGCAAGGAGAGAGTTAACAAGCCTAATTGTCAGCACCAGGCTGATTAACTACAGGGTGAGGTGATATAAACCAGAATCATAAGGGGAAGCAGGAGAAAGTGTAGAGGAAGGCTTAAAAGAAGCTGGTAAGGTTGTTGTTTCTCTTTTTATTATTATTGTTATTATTATTATTATTTTTATGCTTGTTAGTATTTCCTCTATCAAGACTAAAGTCTGAGAAATGCATTGTATTTTTTTTGGGGGGGTGGAAGCATTATCTGAGAAATTAAACTTTGCTTTAAGATGCTTGACAGTTTGAAGAAAATGTGTTCTTTACCTTGTCAGGCAATTGATGAGTGCTTGACCTGAAACCTAATTATCCTGCTTACGTTCCTAGCATGAGTCAGCAACAGAGACTAGAACTGGCAATAATAACAGTATTGGAAAAACTTAGAGGAAAATTTGGATTAATGGTTTTTCATTATTTTTTCCCTTAATGTACTGATTGCACAAATCAACCCTCACTTGGTGCTGAGAGTGGCAAAATGCATGGGCTGATTGCTTTCCATCTTATTGCCTTTATCTCAGCTGTAGAAGCAGCATGTTGCTGCTCATACAGGTGGGAAATTCTTTCCCTAGGCAAAGTTACATGGGACTTTCAGTGTGCTGTGTACCAAATCTGTTAAATGACAAAATGTATGTGACTCTAGCACATTCTGTAAGCGGTACACAAACAATTAGGCTTATGATTATAGAACAACTCTAGTATTTCTGTATGGTGGAGGAGCCCACAGAGGTGTGGCATCCACATCACTACAGGCTGTTCCAAGCTGTGAATTAGCTGAAAACATCCTGGGTTCTTTTTTTGTTATAATTATAGAATGATCTATGTTGGAAAAGGTCTTCAGGATCATCAAGTTCAACCACCAACCTGACCTACTGAGTCCCACCGCTAAACAGTGTCCCTTAATGCCACAACATAGAATCAAAAATATGGAATGCTTCACAAACTTGTGTTTTATTCATGCTCAGGTGCCATGCTAATCTTCTCTGTATTGTGCCAATTCTAGTGTATGTGTTGCTGAACCAGTGTTTCTTGCTTTGGCCTACTCTCTGCTAATAACAGCTGATATTAGCTATGATACTAGCAATGTTCAGCCATCTTAATGAGGTCATTATATTTGTTTACCCTGAAACACCAAGCTGTTTGTTTTACTCATCTTGTTTCTTGTGTTTCTCAAATCAGGTTGTTTGAGCTTTGAGAAATGAGTAAACTGGATCTCAGAAGCAGGGCTTTGCCCTCTACAGTGATGCAATGGTGGCAGCAGCCTGGGACACTGCATGGTGTGGTACTTGCAGGGTGGACACCTCCTCAGCTCCTTCACTGCACCAAAAAGTCATAATGGTCACTTGTAGACCATTCACATGGAGAAAGGAGGGAAAAGACTGTATATACATGAAGATCTGTTACTCAAACAACTGTTCATTGTGTCCTCAATGGAAAAAATGGCAGGCTGATTTTGACCCAGAGGTTGCTATTTGGACCTCATTGGCTTAATTTTTTTTCCTGTTTGATACGAATCCTTAGCTCCATGCATATTCAGAAAATATCTCTATCTTTCTTGGTTCTTACCTTACTAGGATAAATAATTGGACTTTTTTTTTTTTTTTTTTTTTTCTCCCAAATCCTGTCATACAATTAGCTCTCTAGAATTTCTCTTCCATTCCTGTTCCAATTAAAATTGCATAAGGATATTCCAGCTTTTTTGGACAAAGTTCTTCAGAATTCAACACTATGCCAGACAGTGAGTATGTTTCTCAAAGACAATGAGAACTGATACAAAACTTAATAGTTACAAGTTACAGTCCAGTCTAGTACAAAATTAATCAGTTGTACTTCACACTTCTACAGTCTTCTCTCATTTTTATTTTTTTTTTTTATTTTATTTTTTCACTTATCCTGGTATACACCAGAACTGTATAAAAAGACCTCTCGGAGAGTTTCAGGATAGCGTGGTTCTGTCCATATTGATGTGAATATCAAAGTCCTAGAGTAGTATTTATTTTCAGGGAAGCCAGAGCCATTTTGGTCAACTGATCTGTGTTTGTTATGACTGGGGAATGACTGGAATATGCAGAATATAAACTTATTTTGAATTAGAGTAGTTGGAGAACAAGAAAGCAAGTACAACTGTTGAAAAATGCCAGTTATTAGAGCTGGACAAATTATACTATTAGATAATGTAATTATTCCCCAAACTATATTTAATTATCAGGTACATGGATAAATCGGAAATTTTATTCCTTTTTTAAATATTGAAAATTAATTGAAAAAGGCTTTTTAAGATGGATAATTAAACAAATATGCTATGAAATAAGGCCATGTGCAACTTCATTTTATGTGTAAATTACATGTAGGCCCAAAGGGGATGCAGTCTTATTATACAGTTTATTCCTCTATTAGCATTTCAATAGAAAGACTTTTTCTCCTGGTTCTGAAGAAAACAAGGAATGCATGAGATATTTGCTGGAGCTGCATGCAGAAGGGGGTCTTGGAAAAGTTCCATGATTCCTCCCCTCACACGCAAAAATGAATGAAAAGAGTATGGGATTGTGATCTTTACAGACAAGAGAAGACTGTAGAAGTGTGAAGTACAACTGATTAATTTTGTACTAGACTGGACTGTAACTTGAATCAGGTCCTAAGTCTTGATACTCTAGTGTTACTTCCCTGCTGGAATCTGTTCATGGCAGGACCATAGTAAAGCATACAAAACCAGCAGAAACAGTTTTCTTAAGCATTTCTACTTCCCCAGCAACTACCTTCTTTAGATAAACAAATGCCAAAGTCTGAGAACTATGGCAACTAATCTGAAATGTTTAAATATAGTACAGAGCATCTATATTTTTAGAAAATCCAAGAAAATCAGCCTCTGAGAATTTCAGCTTCAGTTCTTCCCCTCTCGCTAGGAAGTTCCTGACATCTCCCCCAGCCAACTGTGGAGTGTTTAGCCACATAATCATTATCCTTTTGTTTCCTTTTGTGCATTTGAACTTCAAATATATAAAGACTTCCCTACAAAAACAAGCTAGCTTGTGTTCATTTTAAGTTCACACTGTCAAAGGGACATTCTGTATGTGTATCATCATGGAGACCTCACTTCTATTCTTGCTGTTTGTATGCTTTCTTAATGTTTGAATAACTAAACCCAATGGAAAGTACCTACAACTCTTGTCCAATATAACCCAGATATTGTTGTGAAATTAGAAACTGGTCTGACAAAGGTAACAATGTGATTGTCATAGCACATCTAGACATCTGCTAAACACCATAGTGCCAGAAGATGCTCCTTAAAACAGCACAATGCACTGCAAATTGTGTATATATTGAACATATTAAGAAAAGCGTATTGATAGATCTAACAGGGTAGCTGTTAACATGAAACTATCTAATGATTTCTAATATGAATTCAAGGCAACGTCTATAACTCAACGCTATTCACATTCTTATCAATAAGCTGGAAATAAAAATAACTAATGCTGAGAAAAGTGGCAGTGTTTGCTGTAATGATTAGGAGAGGACAGAGCGCGTTCATTTGAACAAAATAAATTTTAAAATAGAGAAGTCTGCTGTAATCTGGAACAAGGGACATATAACACTGAAAAATTGAGTATCCTTAGTTTAGTTTATTACGAAGAGATTTAAAAGTCAGAATTGGGAAGCAAATTAAATTATGCTTGTGATGCCATGGTAAAATGAATAAATAAATAAAATGAAGTCACTCCTTAGTAGTCAAACAACAAACTAGGGAGTGGGCATGGGATAAGGGGTGCCTGTGTAATACAATGGAGGGAAAAGGATTCTGAAGCACTGCATTCTGTTTTCCCCATGTTTTTCCCCATGTCAGTGGGAAAAGACATCCAAAACTTAGGAGTTGCATATAATAATAATAATGAAGATGAAAAAATGTGTTTTGCACTGAGAAACTCTTTATCCGAAAGTTGACAGAACCACTCTGAATTTCACAGAATGACAGAATTGTAGGGGTTGGAAGGGACCTCCAGAGAGCATCAGGTCTAACCCCCTGCCAAAGCAGGTTCCCTGGAGCAGGCTGCCCAGGTAGGTGTCCTGAAGGGCCTTGAATACCTCCAGAGAAGGAGACTCCACAATCTCCCTGGGCAGCCTGTTCCAGTCCTCTGTCACCCTTACCGTGAAGTTCTTTTGCATGTTGGTGAGGAACTTCTTGTGATACATGAGTTTTATTCCTGGAAGATTATTCAAGCTGCTAATGAATGTTTTAATCTATCACAGTAGGTCATAACAGCAACCAATAACTACCAAGTAAAGCCACATAAGCTATGAACGTGGCAAGTACTGAGTAGTCAGAGTGGTTAGCCATTACAGCAAACAAAGGTATAGACACTTCACTCACTAATTTATCTGGATCGAAGCAGGATTATTCTCTGCATTAGTTAAAATAGGTTATTGGGATTAATGCAATGATAATTAAGAGAAAATATATTACTTCAAATATATGGGACATCAGGACAGATGAGCTTGGCTACTTCAGGCCCTAATATGTTGAAATGTATAAATCTTTTTTTTGTGTGTGTACCAGCAAAATAGAAAGTGTTCTATATTTCTCCACTGGGGAGGAAAACATTTTCCAAGTAGCTGTAAAGGATGCTGCCAATTTGCAGAAACTAAAGACAGATCTAAAGATAACATTTACCAGTTTTCCAGATGTACTGTATTTTACAAAGAAACCTAAACAATGACTAGGTAATTGGTGACTGCTGTTTACTGCAATAATCATCACTGTCACCTTCCTTCTCCTCCTTTCACATTATATCTACCTGTTGTCTTTCACCCTATATTTGAATTAAGTGAGAAAGGATTATTATTAAGTAAAATGCAGGGTTGATCTCTGCCTGGAACCTCTTGCTATTACTAAGGTATAAATAAACAATAAATAAGTAGGTAATAGAGGAGAAAATAAGGTGTGAGGTCTCCTTTATTCATTGCCTTAGATGTTACTTCCTCTCCATTGCTTGATGCTGTAGACAGCATGTGAATGATCTAAAAGTACCATTACATGTTTGAGCCACACAAAGATATTCAATACAATTCTTTTTGAGTCCCCAGATTATCTTAATGTGATTTACAGTTTGCTTGGCACTTTCTAGGAATACCTGTGGTCTCCAAACTTTGTCATTTGTAGCATTTATATAATAACATAAACTGCGATAAAGTGAGGTAATATATCATAATGTCCTGTCAAAATAGAAAAGTAGCAGTAATGATGCTTATAATAGCAATAGTGATGCCAAAAGTTTTCCCTACTCCCCAAAGCTTATAATAAGGGGCTGCATGAGAAAGCAGAACTTATGTGACAACTTCCAGCTTTAAAATCCAGTGCAATTCAGTGGCGTTTCTCTCTATAAAAATGCAAAATATTTCTCCTGTGACAAAGTAAACTTTCCCCTACTTCTCTCAAGCTAATGTGTGGGGGTATAAAGGTGGTTTCATTGGGCATATAATAGCCGGCATAACTCACTTTCCATGCTTTAGGGACTTAATTTAACCCTTCATTTCAAAGTATTTTTGACTTCAAAAGTATGGAATAAACTCCCAGTGTTATCTGTGAACTGACTGTTACAAACTTCCCTTCTTGGCAACTGGTGTAATTTAAAGGTCTATTTTTTGCATCTAAATGATTTCATACCCCTTCCTTAGTCAAATGGTCAAGCAGTCTGCAGTTCCACTTACTTTGTGGGTGTTTTTTTTTCATGAAATATTACATTGATCCAGGATCCCTCATTTGTCACCTCTTTAGAGAGTCAGCTGTTAAAGACCTCAGATGTCCTGTTCTTCCACAGATGCCTTTCTGTTGGCTTCTGAAAGAGGGCAAAGATAGAAGACATGCTCCTTTTTCTGTCTTGCTGAAAGATCCAAAGTTATTTCTTTCATCCTTTCTCTTTTAGAGGAGTCTTGGAGATGCTTAGGTTTTCAGTCAGAAGCTGAGTATTCCACTCAGACCTCAGAATGTTCTGTAGACTCCTCTTGCATGCTCCACTGGCATTTTCTCCCACTACTACCAATAATGGAATTTTCATTTCTTTAGAGAATCACTGTATATTGAAAACAGTCAGAAATGATATCTAAAATATTATTCTGCATACACAATAAATTAATTTATTAATGAAAGAAAAAGACAGTACTTACACAAAGACATATCTTTGTTAAAGAGCAGAGTTATGTGACTGTCTTGCAACTGAGATCCTTCTTGAAATATGCACTCAAAGACTTATATCCCACCTGGCTAAAAGAAAAGGTTTACTGGAGTCACAGTAACTTTTCTCTTCTGATTCTGACTAATCCTCCTATTTCTTATTTGAGTTCATCTCAAACAGTTTGCTCCAGTAACTCCCACCACGTACAGTATTTGTACTTTCTCAAAATCACATTAAAGTGATTTTCCATAAACTATTTGCCACCTTCCATTAAAGTGGAAGGTGGCAAATAGTTTAGTTAAATATGATCAAATGCATTATAGATATCAATTAGTTAAAAACAAACAAAAAACACCTTTATTCTTAAACTTGTACACAGCACACAAGGTGGCCTAATATTTATGGTATACCATATCTCTACTTTTTTTCATTGTATATGCAAGACTATAGGCTTCACAATTTTGTTAATTTTTGTCCCTTGTTAATCATTACTCAAGATAGACATGAACAGCTTGCCAACTTTATTGACTAGGCTGTTATGTTTCAGATATCCCAGGTTGTATCTAGACTTACCATCTGATATAATGAAGACTGCACACTAGGGTTCCCCACTATCCACACTAATACTTCTACAGGTAGTGCCATGCTTCCCATGTGGTGTACACCCATGTGTTTACTTTGGAATGAATATGAGGGAGAAGTCTGGCCCTTCTGAGTACTTCCCAGAGCTGGAACACCCTGGGGCATGCCCCAGAAGAGGGAATTGGCCAGTTTACCGAGACACAGTAATATCAACACAGCCTCTCACAGCTTATTGTTGCACATCAATGGAAAAGAGTATAGTGGATCACTATAGTGATACTACTATGCTTTGTGGACTATGGTGTTGACAACATTTTGTCTCTGGCCTGGAACTCTTCTGGCCTTCTCTTCCCAATTACTCTCATTTAAGTAAGTTTAATGCCTAATATATATAAAATACTTTATTGCACTTTATTTCAAAAAAAAAAAAAAAATTATGTTCTAGGAAAAAAAAAAAAAAAAAGGACAATTTGTCAGTTGTCCACAGATTATTTGATTTCAGCATTTTTCAGCTTTTGGGGATAATATGCAACACAACCAGGATCAGGGCAGTGGAAAGTTACAGGCTGTTTTCATGATCAAGCTGTTAAAAAGCGAAAATGTAACTCTGAGGCCAGTTCTTGTCAACATGCAAAATTCAGCTTTTTATTATAAAATAAAAATAGAGAGCAAAGCATGGTTTAAAAACAAATATGATATATGATGGTATTAAATCTGAAAAGAGAAATAGAGCATATCTCCAAATCTATATGTATACGTATATACATAGAGTTTATGTCTATAGTCTTTTCAGTGAAGAATCTGCCAGTCTATGCCATGTTATTAATTATAAATAGATCTTAAGCAAAGGATGTATGTTGTGTCTGGTTTTAAAAGCATATGAGGTTCAGATATTTATGGGCAGAAATTTCCACAGTCTGCCTGAGCAAGAGAAAGCACTTTCAAACTGGGACTTGACACTTGCGATATGCATGTATGTCTCAGTTACGCAGTAGTCAGAGGGGGTAGGCATGCAGAGAGAGAATATTTTATAAGTCGATATCAGTAAACTTCAAAAGCAGGGCCAATGATGGAAGGGAAAGCTGTTCATAAGGTACAGTGAGCAAGAGCACACCTTTAAAAGCTTGGCAAGCAAAAGCCAGAATGTGATAGATGCTGTAATTCAGAACCAGAGGCCAGTGCAGCAGAGATAGAGCTGGAGTGATGTACTGCCTGTTTGTGCTGCCAAGGTCTCCGTGAATAAGATGAAGTTTGAAGATCACGTTTCTAGGAGATAGTTCAGCAATCAGTTCTGGATCCTAGGCCAGATTAAACTGCCAAATAAGCAAGAGATCTCTAGGGCTATTTTAATTTGAGTTTATTCTGTGCAAAACCTTAATGCAATTCAATTTACATTTTATATTTCATGTGTTCACCAGACACAGTGGCTCTCTTTTTCTCTTTGAAATGTTTTCTGTGAAAGATTGTTTTTCTAAGTGTCCCCCAGGGCAAGTTAAAGGTTGATTTAAAGGCATATGATTAAGAAGAACACAGTCCAGAAGGAAGTCTAGTTATGTACAGTGTCCGAAGAAAATTGAGTAAATGTGCCATTATGTGACATTCCCAATAGCAGAAAGTCATGAAAGATCAAGGTCTTCTACAGCTTCTAAATAAAATGAGTATGTTTTAGTTGGTAAGTTACCTGCAGATGTTAGAGGAAACAGCAAAATATTTCAGGCCTTTTCAGAAGTATATTCACTGCAGTCCAATAGGAATCTTGGTATTAATCATGCACAAGAAAATGGATTCAGATCATTCTTGTGCAGGGATAGTTTAAGTTATTTGCTTGTTTCAAGTTTTTGTGTAGGATCTTTATTGTTGCTTCAGGTCTGGGGCATTCTGTGTACCACTGAATAGAAACAGAGGATCTTCATCTTTAAGTACAATATAATTATATGTAATAACCTAAATGTATGAATATAATATTAATTCAATTTTTATAAACCAATTCAATATGGCATTACTAGAAAGATTTTGTTCATTTGTGGATTTTTATTTTCTTCATCCAGTTTCTCATTTATACTCAGGGCAGAAGTCATTTCATCTGTTTGATGACATCATGATATAAGTGGAACAAATCAACAAGAAATTCATCCCTTTGTAAGACTGGTGTGATGAATCATGTTCTGGAGGTGGGTGTCTGTCTCTCTTCACTGACTACAGAGGCAGCTGAGATAATTGGCTTAGACTAGATGCTTAATTTTTAAATGATTAATATTAGATGAGATGAATCTTACCTTAAGAGGGTGTTTTTAAGGGCAGTCAGTGTGTATACAAATGTAATTAGTAATACCATTATGAAAGTCCTCCATTTAATCAGAGAGATTCAAATGTGATGCTTTTCAGTGATAATCAGCGTTCAAAATCAAATACCTTCTTAGTACGTCAGATGCTCATTGCATATAAGTATGGATCAGGATCCAGTGGCTTTTCTTTCAACATCTTATTTACAGATGAAAAGATTCTTGTGTACTGTTCCACTTCGTCCTGTGTTGCCTTAACCATAGCCATCAGTAGGTCTCTCATGCTGCAGTGTGATATCCAGGACTGTTTTACAGTTCCAGAAACACATCTTTGAAGAAAATAAATTGCTATATTCTGCAGCTGTGTTAGAAAAGGTGCTCTGCTATTACAAGTGAAGCGGTTCATTCATCCTCTGTTCAAGTTAATGCACTGAAGTGGTTGATGTAAGAACAGTGTAGTCTGAGGGAATTTTGAGAAAAATAGATAACTGAGTAACTTTCACCAAAAACAACCTAAAATTCAAAATAGTGCCAAATATTTCCAAGCATTAGGTTTGTTAGGACCCAGGAGGATTCCAGTTTGCCTATATTCCATGATGTAAACTGTGTATCAACTGATCAGAATACCTCTACTGAGATTTCCATCCATTTATGCTATTGAGAGCAAATCAAGTACACACACACTTAAGAACCAAGAAGGCATTCATTTTTCTTTTGATTCAGTTTATTCAATTTATTCTATTACTGGATAGTGCCAAAGGAAATTTTGAAGCGATCAGGTTGAAATTTATGTGAGCTAAAAGAAAGAGGTGGCTTAATTGAATAAGCACACTTAACTCATTAATCCTATGCCACTGGGACTAATCAGTATGAACCCAGGGCTGCTAATAATCACAAAGGTAGCAAAGTTCTGCTCCTTGCTCTTACACAGAAAAGAAGATGGGTAAAATCAGTCAAAGGGAAAATACAGGTGGTCTGTAAATATTATTGGAATAAGATGGAAGACAAGGGCACAGCATAAAGTTATTAGTGCTTGGCTTTCTAGCAGAAAATTCTGTATTATTATAAAGCTGTTTTTTCCTCCCAGTCTGAACAGAACTTATTAGTTAGGAAGCAGAACAGACAGTTGCTGCTTTCACTATCATGAGTCATGTGAATGTGAAAAAGGTTGGGTGGTTTCAAACAAGAATGAAGAAATATGTAGATCAAAGACCAATGACCTCACCTGACCTGACTTAACATATACACGTATTGGAAAATGGAGATGTGAAAATGGAGTCTGTTTCCACCATTACTCAGGATGCAAGGAAGTGGGGGCTAGGGGGAGTGGTGGGCCATCTTTAAATATCTGGAACTCTCAAGATGGTGTTTAGTAAGTTGTGATCCAAGCTTCCAAACTGGTAATATCTATTTGTTTAAGTCCAACTAAGACCACATCATTTCTTCATCCTTTAGAGACAGAGAAGGTCTTATAAAGATCATGCTCTCTGTAAAAGTTGGTGGCAACATTTCATGATACACTTCATAAGCTCATCAAGGCTGAAAAAAGGAGCTTCATCTTAGTGGTATGATATCTATAGTTTACAAAATAATTTGGGAGCACTGGGAGGTATTATTTAAATACTTGAATTCTCTCCAGCCAGAGAACTATTTGGTGTACCTATGGATGTTTACTGCTTACAGTAACATCCTTATCTTCTCACTGTCCCATTGTCTAAATGAGACCAGTGTTTACATGAACAGTCTCTGGCTCAAGCTAAATTTAGACAAGATGTTAGTGATGTTTTTGGAAAAAGGAGATACTTGCTAAAAAGCACATCACTGTGGTCAGGTTAAAGGTTCAAATTCAGATTCTTCACCTTAGAGGCCTCAGCAATTGCTGCTTAGAGGCCTCAGCAATCTGTGAGTTCAGGACCTCTGCCTGCGTTCATAGGAGTAGGTCATATGAATACTAGATTAAAAAAAAATACACAACATTCTCATTAAATCCATTAAAATTCTATATTTTGGAATGTTTATTTTCCCAAATTCCATATTTTCAAATAGAGAAATTGTAGGTTCCCAAAATGTATGTTTAGATAAATGAGAATTTTAGATTTATTTCACATCAAGATTAAATGAGCACTTTACATGTTGAAAATAAAACATTTCATCTGGAAAGATGAATTGGTTAATTTATTTTTTAACAACAACAAAAAAAATCATGTTCAGCTTTCATCTGGAGTCAGGATTGCAAAATCACTACTGAAATACAGAGCTCCAGCACTAGTGATTCTAGATTGCCCTGTTCAAAATCACAGGTGAAGTAAAGTCCGCTGTATCTATACCATTCCTAACAGATACTGTGTTTTATTCTGAAAGACCTCCCAGTAAGGATGTTTCTAAACCATCAGTAACCATCAATGGTACACCAGCAGATTGAAGTTTGTCAGGTTGGAGGTTTTCTCCTGATATTCAGCCCACATCTTTGCTGTAGCAAAAAGCATCTGCTTGCTTCTTTCCTGTCTCTAGTTTTGGGAGCCACAGTTAATGTAGGTTGAGAGAAGCTCAAAGTAGCATCAAGGATGCTGCTACCATTGCTGTTGTTAAGCACAGGAAAAGGACAGTCTAGTAGCTGGCATTTCCAGAAGCTGGGGTAGGGGGTAGTAGAAGCTGTCTTAGGTGGGACATGCCCTATAAATCACAATGTCTTGTTGTTGCTTTAAACTAGGAACTGAAGCTAGCTGTAGTAAGGAATAGAACAAATGCATTATATTCCCTTATACTCTCTCTTACCTAAGCAAACACGTCACTTTAACTTTCTTCATGGGTAAAAATCTCTTCAGTCTGCCTGTGTACTCCCAAAGCTTGAGAAGCACCACCAATCCAAACTATAATCAAAGAATTATCTTTTGTGCCCTACACAGGGTAGACACCACAGAAAACCTCTTTGCAACAGCATTGCATTATTTTTTTGTTGTTGTTGTTTGTCTGACAATTCTTAATACCATAAGAATATTCAGATTTTGAAAAATATTTTACTGCAGCCTGATTATTCAAAGCTTTCAACTGGCAGAAGATGAGCTTGATTAAAGACAGCTTTTCCTGCAATGAGTATGACCTTCCATGACAGAATCACACCTTTGGAATAATGGATGAGCAATGGAAAGGGTAAGAGTGGTGAGTTCAGGAAACAGAAATCACTTGATGAGTGGCCTATAAGTTCCCATCCTCTCTTCTAAGACTGGTCACAATTAGCTTTGTCTTCAGAATGGAAGTCTATTCTTTTTCAAGTAGCTTATTAATAAAGACAGTTTACATAATGTTACATTTAGATAATATTTGAGATAACAAAACACCAGGAAAGGGAGACAGATTACAGTAGGGACCCACAATAATTTCAAAAGTTCCTCAGGAAGCTGCATTCTTTAAAGTGGTTAAACTTCTTTATGTTTAGGCTCATATGCAGAACAGTTTGTCTTAGGCACTGCATTACTCTGTATTCTGGGGAACGATTGACATGGCAGAAATAAGCCCAAATTTCTGGGAAAAAAAAACACCTGATTTTACATTTACTGTGGTATATGTATAGTGCCTTTAATGCTCATTAGTGACTGAAAATATGGAATGTGATAATTCCTTATTCATTAGGAGATGTACATTACTGGAAAGTTGAGAGTCAGATTTTCAAATGCTGTATCTAAATGAATTAATGCATGTCTGCAAACTGAGTCCAGATAGATACAGTTACATTTTAAATTTTTAAAGGAAAACATGCCATTATTTATTTAGTATTTTAATATTGAAAAGTGCCAAGTACATCCTTCAATAAAACTATTTTTACTTTAAGACTGGCATGTTTAAAGAGAGTCAGCTGTGGCCAGTGTCAGTAAGTGTGCTAATAGGATGGTTGACAGCTCCTGTGGAACATTTTCACAGCAGCTGCATTATTGGTTCATGAAGCATTCCCTCAAATATTATGAGTGACAACAAACGTGGAAATGGTGCAAGAAAGGTGCTTCCAATCTATGAAGACAGCTCACGTCTGAATTTTCCAACACCAGACCATTATGCAATCAACCAGCACTCCATCTGTACTGTAACCACATGTCACAGAACAGCATTGTCTTCCTGGGAAGCAAGATACATTGCTTCTTAGGACTAAAATAAACTGCCTTAAAACCGTAGGATCTTTCTTTCTCAACTGGCACGTTCAGCCAGCATCTAGTGGGTTAATAATTTTCCTTAGTTTATGTGCCTTTGGGCTAAACTGGACTTACTGAGAGAGAATACCCAGAGGTCAAATCTGAGTTAGTTTCTCAATTTTCTTCAATTAATTCTTATATTAAAGTGCTAACAGACTGTACTCAGCTTTCAAGGGAACTGAAGGCATACTGCTGTGTAGTTTTTCTTAGTGTTGGCTGAATCTCTGGCATTTAATCTTTGCTAAGGAAACCCAGGTGGGTGCTTTATGATTCTCCAGTACTTATTTTGCATCTCCCACCCTTCTGCTTTCCTTGCAGAAAACAAAACTTTTTAATGCCATATAACCCACCTGGTTTTGAGTCTGTAATGGGAATAGTGTTTTCCTCAAATGGGATGCCAGACTTGCAGCATTAAAGCGAGTCTTGAATTTGTGTGGTGTGGCGGTTTAGCACCCTAAGGCAGCTTTAGGAGGATTTGTGCCACCTATCAGTCCACATTACACAAGTGCCTGTAGGCACTTAAAGGAGACAACTATATTAGGGATTGAATCCATTTACCTCAGATTCCCTTTGGAGTTAGTGAAAGAGGAGGCACCTTAGGAGGTGATCAGACCTTGGGATGTTGTTATACTACTCAATGTGCTACAGTGCCTCAGTGAGTCAGCTGCATACCAAACAGTGGGAATCTCAGCTTACTCCCAGTACATGCTGTAGGGTAGATCTCAAAACTGTGAGCTGGTCGGTCTCAGAAACCAGTAGTTCTGCCGTAGCTCAGAAGCTTGTGTTTACATTTGTTTTCTTACCTCCTTCAAACTTCATCTTCCATTTCAGCATTCAATATCAATTGTCTTTACAGAAAATAAATAAATAAATAAAATAAATTCTTTCTCTTTTATTGGTTGTTTCTGACTACCACAGTAACACTGGAAAAGATGGAGAACATATGTAGTGCCATGATTTGTCCACACTGTCAGTTTTCTTGCCCTAGAATAAGCACTAAACAAAAAGGTCACCTTGAGAATCCAAAATAACGGAAAGGTTGAAAAGGATCTCTAGAGAACGGCTGTTCCAACCCCCATGCTCACAGCAGGGTCACCAAGGACTTTGTCCAGTTGGGTTTTGTATATCTCCAAGGATAAAGACACTGGTGGGATATTTTTTTTCTTCCAATGTTGGGCCACTTTCATGGTAGAAAAGCTTCTTGTGTTTGAACACAACAGGATTGTTATGGGCTGACAATGTATAAATTCTGCTAAGGTAAGTGGAAGCTGTCACATAAAAGGAAAAAAAAAATCTGAGTCCAAGCGTTAGTTGTTTGTATCAAAGGACAGTATGTCTGTGTGCTTTGTCTTGGAAGCTGAGAAGGTGGTTACAACGTGGGACCGTAGCCAAGGGTGTGGTGCTCAACTCTGGCAAGGTTAAACAAGGAGAAAAATGGTTCTCAGCCTAGAGGATAGGTGTGTGCTGAAGGTTTCTGAGAAGTTGTTTGGCATAACTTGGAGGGAGATTTTGAACCATTTCAGACTGGCAGAGTTTTAATTCAGGAAAGGAATGGAGACAACTGGCAAATGAGTTTGTGGGCGAATAGATGATATACTGGTGGTAAAAGGGCAATGGTAGACAGATTGGAAGAAGATTGATTGACTAGGGCTTGTTAGAAAAAATGGCAAGAGTCGTTGCAGATTAATTACTGTTTTCTCACACCCTTTTTCATTCTCAGGCAACCATTTGTTCCCCTGCCATTTTCATATCCATTTCCTACCTTTCTTTGGGGGAAAAAAATGGTAAAGCCAGGAACTTATAAGGTCTGTTTGAAAAATAAGTGTGTCTGTGATTTAATAGTCTACTTTACTGCCATATATGTTCCATAGATAGGGAGGAACAGGACAGCCCATAGAATCAAGTGTGATTTACAGCCAAAGTAGGGTCACATCTCCCAAGGGTTCTATTACACTCAGAGAACAATTAAGATGCTTTAAAGATTGCGTGGCTCTATTCTTCCAGTAAATTGCTGAAAGGTTCATATAAGGCTGAAGGTGGCTGAATAGACATTTTCAGCTTCACAAGCATTTTTTATTTGCCTTTAGTGGAGGACTGTAGTCTGGGAAAAGCCACAGGCCCAAAATAAGATGATAGAAGTAAAGTAGAGAAGGGGTTTATAAATACTACCAGGAGTGATACATTTAATGTGTGTATTAAATAGATAATGTATGGTCTGAGAGGTGACCTTTAAAATTTAAAGTCTAATCTAATCTTCAAGCTTGGTTCCTTAAAAATTTTCCTTTGGATTTTTTTGTATTGAAAGGAATGCAGACGTTGTTTTACAGAAAATATCCAAATTTTCCTTCACTTTCACTTTTTTTTTTTTTTTTTTTTTTTTTTTTTTTTTTTTGTACCTAGAAACTCATGTACTAAGTTCTAAAAGAACTTAAAGCAATTGTTTCCTTCCAGAAAACTTAGGAGAGTTTAAATCACATAGGCACCTGGATATGTGTACTCAGTTATTTATTGCCTTTCTTTACCATTTGGTGGTATGCATTCTTGTCTCTTATTTCCCATTCATGGTTTGAGTTTGTGGAGTAGAAAAACAAGATGAAAGAACAAGATTAAACACTTATAAAACAATATGCCATTGACTTTACATATGAACTGAACCTTGGCTGAGTTTATTTTTGTGATTTTCTACTTCAGAAATGGTCAAGTTTTAGTGTCTAATATTGTTTGTCTTCTGTTTCATGATAATGCTTCCACAAATTTTAAATATCACTGTACAAATACAATACATACATGTGTACCTATTTTTCTTATTAAAAGCAGAGGGACTTTTTAGATAATTCTTATGATTGCAGAGGTCCTGGAACATAATTTTGGTTTAGTCTTTTGTTTCTATAGTCTACTGTCCAAAGCCTGCTCCAGATTGAACTGTTAGACATTCAGGTTAATTTTAAATGCAGCACACTGCTGTAACAGATCGAAAGAGGTTTGGAGAGGACTGTTCTGTAGAAAAGACCTCGAACAGTCTAGAACCCACATAGTCATCTTTATGGTGGCATTCTATGAGTCTGGAGCAAAGTAGGATACAAAATAATTTTCCTAAGATGTGATAGCTTTTGAGATAAAAATAAAACTAAATAAAGAATAAAAATAGAAATATAGAGCATTCTTAAATAATTTATATGGAAAAGATCAGATGTGTCTATCAAAACTTTTCCTTCAACAATTTGAGAATAATTTTGTTTTTATTTTTCCTTTTTAAATTTTTTATCCTTTTTAATTTAAAATTATTACGATCCCAAACCAGAAAAATATCACTATATAGTCTATTTAAGTTTTCATTTAGAAAATATTGCAATGGAATGTTTTTGACAAAAATTGTATTTTTTTCCAACATTCAGAGTGGAACAATTCAAGAATAATTATTGACAAATTCCTTCAGTTTCCACGATTTATTTATTTATTTATTTATAGAAGCCACATAGAGGCCTCCTCTAACATACTCTTAGATCAGTAAGGAATTAAAAATTATTATGCCAAAAAGCTCACATACAGTTTTTCTGGTTCTTGATTGACTTCTTCTAAAAGCCTGGACCATTACTTTCAGGTTTTCATCATTTTACCACTGTGTTATGCAGCTCCAAACAGGTTTTATGTTGTCCACATCACTATAGTATCTGGATGTCCCAGAACAGTGCATTAAGCAACATGACTGACATTGTCACAAGTAGTTTGTTCTTCCATTCTCTCCCCTAGAGGAGAAATGGGGTGTGCTGGTTTGCTTTGGTGTGTCATTTTCACATATCCATCATCATGTAATACTCCTCCTTTTATTAGCTAATGTGGCAGCAGCTTTTATCCTGGGAGAAACACACTTCCCATGAAACCAGTATAGCTCCTGAAAGGATTCCTTAAAACAGGTCAACATCATTATCCTCTCACTTCCCATCCACACTTGTCTCAGCAACATACCTCTCTCAGTGGGCAGTAATACTGAAGTCATGCCAGAAGCTGGCACATTTCAGGTAGCACTGGTTTTCAGCACTGAAAACCACCAGGCTGATCTATTCTGTGCTTACGCAAATTCACTATGGAGGTGACTGTCCGACACGTTCACTAGTGGCTCTGCACCTTGATTACTAATGAGTTGTGTAAATCATGAAAAGTATAGCCTTCCTATAATTGCAGCTGAAATCATGGCATCACTATTGTTGCCTCTGCACCAAATCAGACACATACAATGCTGCATCTCGCTTGATGTCAAAGTAACACCACTGCTATTCAACTGGGTCAGAGGTACAAGCACTTTTTTCAAAACAAACTGACACTGAAATGTCCAGTGAAGTAATTATTGACCTTTGAGAAAAAAAATATATATATATATATATTGTGTTTGGTTGTTTGTGTTTCTACACGACATTGTATATTCCCAGTGACTTTCTTTATCTGGACAAGAACCTAATGAAATTCCTGGATGGGTTTCCCACACCGAAATAACAGTATGTCTACCTTTTTATTATTATTTATTTATTTAATTTTCACACATACAAACCAGATGAGAGGCATGAACGTGGCTCCTCCTCTTTAGGACACTAACCCAAATAGAACATTATCTTATTCAATAATCCCCTTAACATCAATGGTGCTAATCCTGCAATAAAGGTACTCTGATGATTTACAGCAGCTGTTTTACTTTGTCCACCAATATCCAATCTGAATGCATCAGCCCAACATAGAGTTAAAGAAATGGTGTTTGCATGTAAGGAGTGAGACTGGAAGCAGAGAAGTGAAGTGGATCGCAAAGGAGTTCAGTAAAAAGAAGGACTAGAGGCCAGTTCTTTCTTGGCCAGGTTGCAAACCTAAGTACTGAAGCTAAACAAAGGAGGCCAGACCTCAGACAGATGCAGAAAATGGAAGAGTGAGAGACAAAACATGGTGCATGGTATTTCAGATTCAAATAAGAGTACATAACTGTGCATGTGATTTCTTAAGAAGGCAACAGATAAATAGGACAGCTCTGAGTTAGGCAAAATGCCCATGCTGAAATCTCAAACTGCACAAACTTGGTCTCACCTTGTGCTTTGCTATCAAGTCAGAATCATCTTGGATTACAGGAGGGTTCTTAGTGTTTCTTAGATACAGCCAGAACGCAGTTTCTAAGAAAACTGCACACATTGTGCCTAATTTCAGTAGAAAAATTTTCTTAGCTTTTTTCTGAGAAAGTGCCTCTAAATGACAATTTTTCTATGTTTAGGGATGACAATGTTGAGTAGAAATGAAGAAAAAAGGGAGGTCATTAATACAGCAAATGTCTAGAGGCTGTTCAAGGCAAATAGATGAGGGAGTGACAGACAGATCAAGCTTTTCCCTACAAAAGCAGGCTGACTTTATACTGGAGGGACTGCAGCATTTTCAGAGAGATTTTGACCAAGTACCTATCTGTCATGTGACAAGCAAAGAATGCTGGAGTCAGGCTCAGCAGATTATGTATCAGCTTTCCCGTGCAAGTTGCTGCTTGCACCTGGGACCTTGCCAGGGAAGGAAGGAATGAAAACATCTTCCCTTGTTATGGGCATTTCATAAATAAGGGAATCTTGCTCCGGGTGCGGTGGGGAAAAGACTTGCAGTTGCCCTTTATGAAACAGCATTCAGAGCAGGAAAGGTTCCTATTGGTTTCAGGGTGCTGTGGTTTGTGGCTGAAGGGAAATCTTAGGAAGTTGAGCTTGCAGAATTAGTACCTCCAGGATGGAAGTTGGATGGGATGTTATTTCTGCTTGTTGGTGGAAAACAGGCTAAATTTGAAATGTATAGTTGTTTCAGTGATTAGTTTGCAGATTTCTGCTCTCATGTTTTGACAACAAATTACACAGCCAGTGGTGTCTGTATAGGAGCATAGGTGTCTACTCAGCAACTATTTAGGTTTATAGGACCTGGGACTGACAGCTGAGGTACCTGAAAAAAAAAAAGCTGTTCTAATGGAGAAAAGGCTGAGGCAGGCTGAACTAAGCTTGTCCTGTCAGGCTTCCTTTGAACTCTGCTAGATTTCATCCACAGATGTATTTGTGGTGAAGGGCAATGCTCTGATCTCTGAACCCCCAGTCCCTGTCCTCAGTGACTCCTCTCTCACACGCTTTTCTAAACTCAACTAAAAAGAAGGGCATGAAACAAGGCAAGGGGAGAAGAAAGGGAATAAACATAAATAAAAGTTCCCAGTGTAATGTCGTCTGAGGAGATACTGCGATCTATGAATAAAAGCCTATTGAGTCTGAAACCTTGGCCCCTCTGAAGTCAGAAACAAAATTCCCAGTGACTGCAATGGAATTTGGGATTTTTCCCTCTCAGCCTCAAGTGCACTGAAAATTAGAAATTCCCAGTTTTACTCAAAAAAAAAGGCACATCAAATAAATATTTTGCAATACTTCAGAATGGGGGGAAGCACTGTCACAGGCTGTATTTTCAAAATCATAGGCCTATAGCAAGAAACTTCCACAGCTTTTTGTCTTTGGTAGGGACTGGTGGGGAAAGATAGGGGGGCTGAGTGGGGGTGTTGCTTGGATGAACTTATGTGTGTTTTAAAGAATTTATTGCTGCAAGTCCAGTCCTACAACACAAGCAAATGTCAAAAAGAGTTTTATTATTGTGACTTCTGCAGGAGCAAGTTTAGCTTTTAATTTGGTTAAAGCTTGTTTATGAAGTAGTCTTCCTAACCTCTAACTACCACATGCCTATAGCATGTAATGCATGAAATGGTGTGTTTTGAATCCTTACTGGAGAAATAGTAGCAATGTATACTGGAAAATTTTACAGCTGCTAACGTAATCACTTTATTTATAACCATACTAAATTTGCTTGCTAAAATAACGCTGTTTAGAACTATTTTGATGACAGAAATGAGGACAATATGAATATATGTTAGCAATTAAAAAATGTTTGTTTGTTTTTAAATAACAACAGAAAAAAAAGTTAATATTTAAATTATTTTATTTTGACAGGCAAGTGTATAGGAATTCTTGTCTGTAAGACACTATGCATCTGTAAAGTCTGACAGTAAAACAGATATCATTCCTCATATACTTTAATTGGATTCAGTGCTGTTGATTTAAAGTAGTGTATTTTTTGTGTCTCATTAAAAGATGAAAGAGACTATGAAAGCTGCTTCTTTACTTATTTTAAAATAAATACTTCCTGGACATGCCTTTTTAGGTGGAGCAGCACAGGGAAATAAACATGATTGAACAAAGTTTTTCAGAGCCAAAAAATTATTTCCTGCAGTTTTGCATGGCATTGCAATGAGTATGTCCATCCAAGAAAAGTTTGGGGATTGATAAGAGTTACATTTGCAATTGCACGGTTTGTCAGATCAGAAACATGACATCTCCAGTGTAGGTGGACCAAACTGTGCCTGGTAATGGCTCTCAGGCACCATCTCTGTGCTTCTGCTGTGTAAAGGGACATTGCACTCATTGCTTTTTGCTGGCTACAGCCATTGTAAGGCTTGGTGTAATGGCTGTCTCCCTAGTTTGGGTGTAAGGATAGTGGACTGGAATGTGCCAAGGCTGTTTGTCCTTCAGCTATTTTGGAGAGTAACAGAGTCCAAGAAGGACTAATTGGTGGTTGAGTAAATGTAAAGCACTTCTAAGCCAGATGTATGGAATTGCGAAGCCATAAACTCCTTTTTGGTCTGATTTCTCTTGTCTTTCATTTAAGTGCCAGAAAGGATGAGCCGTGAAACTGGGTTGTGCTTGGGTACTAGCAGGTCACGTTTCACATCCACTTTGAAGACAATGCTTTATGGCCAGATATGCACTAACTCTGTCCATTCTCCAAGCCTCATAGGTACAACTGTATAAGGCTGACCCAAGACTCAACGAAGTCGATGGAAATATTCTCACCTCCATACATGAACTCCAGTTTAGATCTTTCTGTAACCACTGAGGCATGACTCATTCTGGAAAGGACAAAATCACACCCATCTACCCCATCTTCCTTAACAGCTTGCCACACGGATCAGATGCATCAAAGACAGTACACAGAAACCTCTTTTAGTACTGATGACAGCAAAGTCTGTAAATTTGGGAAAGTTTCCAGCAGTGACATGTAGATGAGGTAGATGATCTAAGCAGGGTTTTCCATCCTTGATTTCCACTTGTCCATTTTTTCTGCTGAATTCTGTGAACCAAACTGTTAATAGCTGGAGGCCTGGTAACTTGGCAAGTGTGAAAGAAGCTGGTGTGGGTAAGCCTGCATGGGCAGACCGCAGATTTGACATCCGGGTTCTGATCAGATCTGAACAAGAATTTTAATGAATCAGCACAGGTATTTACCTCCATTGGACAGTTACACTAAACGTGCTTGGGGCTGGTTAGTATCAAGATAGGTAACTTTCAGAGGAAAATAAGGAAGAAAGAGAGGGAACAAGAAAGGCACCGCTCCTTCTTCTGAACATCTCATAAATTAAAGCCTAAACTTTATTAAAGAATACATATCTGCTCAAATGTCTTCTTCCAGTTAAGATACATATAACTGAGGTACAAGATCACTTGTATTAATTACGTTGAAACTTGCATAGCTAATCCTGATAAACTCACACAGTTGAAGATATTAAAAAAAAAAAATAATTATCAAATAAAGCTGTTTTATGTTTTATAGCACAGCTAATAATGATAAATAGAATTATTAGCAGTATTATTAGCAGATGTTACTGCTGTGTCTATACTTCTGGCATGTGGCTAGTTTGATGAAATAACTGGGGTTGACTTTCTGGGCAGGTTCTTTTTGTAAAAATTTTGCTCTTGCAGAGTCTGCCTCTAAGGAGGGTGTCTTATTACTATCAACAGGAACACTGACAAAAGGACTGGGAATCTATTATTTTTATTTATTTATTTATTTATTTATTCATTCATTCATTCACTTGTATGCTGGTAGCCCAAAACAGGATAATTCAGTCTTATTTTGCTAAATATTTTTCAAATGTAAAAAAAATCCCACACACAATGACTTATGTCTTACCCATCAGACAACAGACCTATAGTATGAAGGGCTGTAGAGGCTCAGTCCAACCCTAATTCAATATATCAATGAAATATCTCTTAACAAGTGAGACCCAGAATTTCTGGAGAGACACTGGGATGCTTCCTTTCCCTTTGGCTGCCCTGTGGAGCATCAGTGGACATAAGAAGGAATAAAGAAAAGATTAGGCCAAGAAAGGTCAAAGCTGAACATTTCCCCTATATTCTGAAGAGGGAACTGTTTCAACTAGAATTGGCTCTGCATTGCCCAAGGTCCAACCTACTGCTTAGACCCTGTTCCTACTCCCATCTGTAAGAAATACTTCCTATGTGTTCAGCTATTTGGTACAAAGCAGATTTCATATGGTGGGAGATATAAGAGTTCTGGGAATATGACAGTTTATAGCAATTTTGTTGGTAATGGTCATGGATCTTATGTGTTGAAATGCGTACCGCAGACCTGGCATGAGCTCACAACCATACAAAAGGACTGTGTCACTCCACACTTCTCAGTTTGTGGTGAAATACAGAGGGGAAAAATGGGAGAAATAAGATATGGCCAAGTTTAACTTTTACAGAAGAAAACAGGGAGGATGATGCAAAGGATTTTCTGAATATCCAGAATGGAGGGACTGTGGTTTACACATTCAGAGTTAACTGGCAGTGTGTGGCTAACACAGTTTGGAATAAATGGGCAATGTAAAATATACATGATCTGTTGGTTTCTCTGCACGGCAATTTCTTTGATGTTTGCTGTAGTGTCTATTTATAAAATTTGTGCTTGCAGGCAGGACAACATGTGATTCCTTTCCCCCCCTACAGCATTTCAAGGATTTTGTTTCCTTATTAGATTTTCTTTAAAATTAGGAGAAATACAAGAAGAAAACCCTAGCCCTTAAGGGCCAGTTGCAAAGATCCTTTGTTTTCATGCTGCAGGTTGATGATACAGCTACAGTTTCTATTCTGAAAAAATGTTAAGACTTTACAACAAAGGAGGCAAGGTGCAGTACTCTGAGTGTCACTGTCCCTGGACAAAATCTGAGATCTTTTAACCCTATGCACCAGACAGTCCTGTATGATGATGTCAATTGCCAGTATGTAATGTATGTGATATATGTCTTTATTGCTGTAGATCACAACAATGTCAGATGAAAAAAAGTGATGGGTGGCAGAGGAATTGTTTTGTGTAATAGTTAATAATAAAAATAATAATGAAATAAATTAAGCAGTCAACCAACTCTCCTCATTACTTTGAAGGAGAGAGCAGAACAGGACAGCTAGGAAGAAAGAAAGGTTAGGAAGAACCAAACTAGGAAAATGTCTTTGTGGAAATTAATAAAAAATAGATAAAAGGATTTTGAATATATCAAGGTGTACTTAGAAAAGAGTAACAACAGAGCAAGGGAAAACACACACACACACAAACAACAATAAAACCAAATAGTTTTAACAACAACAACATAGCAAGATGCACACTTAAGAATACTTAGAGCTTGAATGTATAGCGCTTCTGGGAAATTACACACTGGAGTTACTGCCAATAATGCCCTCTTCTGGCGATGCTATTGCAACTAAGTTGGAGTGTCAGTCATCTCAGGACCCTGCAATTTCAATGTGCAGGGCGAATTTAACTGTAGTCAGACAGAGACTTTTATCTGTGTTAAATGTCACAACCCCCTTTCCCCCTGCCTCAGTTCCAAAGACTAGCTGTAGGTAAATTATTTTAATAAGGTAAGAGATAGCACAGTACAGTTTTCTTTTCTTCCTTTTTTTTTTTTTTTTCCTTACCCCAAATAATGCTCTCTATGTCATCTGTATATTTATGATAGCTCAAAGACATGGGTGTGTGGATCTAATTAAAAATGTGAAAGGGTTTAGCAGCCTGCTGCTTCCCTGTGAGTCTCTTGTTGCCAACTCTTGGCAGCTCTGCTGTCACCAAGCCAAATGTTTAGTCTTCAGCTGAACTACTGCCAGTGAGCTGCACTGCATTCTGGGACCACAGAGCCTCGAGGTACTGTGTTAAACTGTCTCACATAAGGATGTGCAGTTAGCTGGACTTCATATTCAATCACCCAAAAGAAAAGTGAAGGAGAAAGCCCACTTTTGCCTGGTGAGTCTCAACGTCCTGTAAGACACAATGACCAATTCCTTCAGGATTTTACATCAGGTAAAACAAATAGTTTCTCGAGGTGGATCAACCGATGCATTTGTTTAATGTGTCTATGCAACAATGCCAGTAGTTATAGTTATAATTTAGTTTAAATCAGTCTGTTCTGGATATTGAATTAGAGAAAGAAATAGCAAAAGCCTGGCTTTCTGCGGTAGGAGTCTGGCCTCTAAGCCAATACCTCATGCTAAATAAATGTATTGCAACTCCCCTCCAGGTATCCTTAGCAAGCACGGGACAGTTTGGTCCAAAGTTATTTTTAAAAAAAAAAAAAAGAAAAAGAAAAAGAAAGAAAGAAAGTTTGGCATATGTTTCTTCCATCAGCAACAGGAAAGATGTGATGATAGAAATGTGCTTAGCACAGTTGCATTGCCTAATAAATTCAGGTATAATGTGAAAATAGATAGGGTTATAGGCTAAGCTGGCCTGTAGGCTTTGATCGGTGCTCCAACTCACTTAGGGCTTAGAGTGGACAGGAAGAATTGCCAGGTCTCATGAGTCAGTGATGGATTTCCAGCAGATCAGAATTAAATTCTCCTTTTAGCTGTTTCTTCTGCACTCCTTTCTGGAAGGGAAATTACTTCTGCTAACAGCAAAGCTGTGTGTGTTGTCGGTATTTTCTTTCTCTTTCCTATTTCTTTGCTGTCCCATTTCTTGTTCCATCTTTTGTTTCCATGCCCTTTTTACCTTCACAGCATTTTATTGCCTTTTCCTTCTTGTCTTTTATTTTTGCTCTTCTCTTAAGTTTTTTTCACCTCATCTGCCTGGATTTCACTTCAACTTTTTTTTTTCCCTTAACTTTTACTATCCTCCTCTGCTGCTTCCCTTTACCGTCATAACATTCTACCTGGGAGAATGAGCAAGCCACCCCTGTTAGTCCAGGGACTTAACAGACTGATGCTGTTGCATTTTATTTCTGGAAATGTTTTCTTTGTATGTTTCTGAAACCAGCACAGTGGTGAAATAGTAACTAGATGCTCCTGATTGCACCATTGCTCCAACTCTTAATGTTGAGTATTTAAGAATAAAAGTACAGCAAAAAATGTTGGCTTCATATCAAATACATGTCTGCATTCATTCATAATGCTAACTCTAGATTAGACAGCACTAAAGGGGCAGAGAGAGAGGGAAAAAAAAATAAACATTTACACTAATGATCACGTATTGTTTGCAAAAAGGCATTTAAAGGAATAGAAACAGGCACAAGTGTGCAACACACCTGAACTCCACCTCTTTGATCTTTCCTCTGGGGTCCTTTTTGTTGCACCAGGCCTGCTCTGGGAGGCAGGCAGGCCTCAGAAGCCTCTTGGCATACAGCCCAGGCTTTGTGGGCCACTGGAGAGATGGATAGCTAGGTGCAGAAGTGCCCTGAGGCAGGTGTTAAAATGTTGTTCCTAGTTCCTTGGTGGTAATCATTGCAAAACAATCCTGTCTGCTCTATTCGTATCAACAAGCTGCTTTCCCCGGCTCGTTGCTAAGAGACAGGACTGTTGCTTACAAGTTGCTTGGTGCCTTAGACTTTCATAATTTATAATTTATTATCTTAGCATAAAAAAATGTGGGTTTTTTTTTGTTTTTTTTTTTTTTTTACATTTTATTTTGCTACCAACCCAATAATTGTCACATAAAACAAAGGTCATGTCTCTACTGGAGTAGCAGTTGTTCTTATAATATACTTTGCCTTTGTAGGTTTTGGTTCTGTGAAAAGAAAATGCTATTATAAACTGAAGATTAATATCATTTTTGTCCATTAACTTCTTGTATTATATGACTGGTTAGGTCAGTGGATTCCCTCAAGATTTCTTCACTATTGAAAACATGTTTCTGTCCAACCAAGAAGGAAATGAATTGAAATGATTTCAATTATCACACGAAAGACGTCGTCTCTTCTTGCTCTACACTTCAGCACCTAATAGTTCAACTGATCAATCCTACTTTCACGAAGTTCAATGGTAGAGATGTTTAACCAATGCCAGAAATTACTCTTGTGCATTAATCTAGCTTTGTGAATATACAAACCTTACCTTACTAAAGTGTTTTGTACTTAACACTAGTTAAATCAGCTCAGTGAGGAGTAATGCCAAAGTGGAAATTAGAATAATTTGCAGACTTCTTAAGTTGCAAAATAACTTTGTCACAGTTCACCAGTTATATGTATATATTTATGTATGTGTATATATGTGTGTGTGTGTGTGTATGTGTGTATATAAAGAAATTATTTCACTACTTCCTTTGTAAAAATTAATAATACCAACCTGGGGTTAGGATTTACTTGACTGTTTGACAGAAGAGCTGTACATACTCCTGGTGTTGTGTTATTAAACTAAAGCAGATTTAAGAGCTGTACCAATACACAACCAACAACTGCATTGGTACTGTAAATGCTTCAAAAAACTGAAGGCAAATATACCTGTTTCCCTCATTTCAGTGAGCTGGTTAAGTCAGTTATAACCAAGAACTACAGAATATTACAGAGAGTTTAGAAATGGTTATGGAAGCAGCATTGCTGTAGAGAGTACCCACCTTATAAAGCTTGTGAGGGAGTGTCTACCCAGTAAAATCAAGGTGTATTTTCCAGCATACCTGCTTTTTTTTTTTCCATCCAGCAACACCAGTGAAGTTGCCCTTGCAAGTACAATACAGCCAGGGTTAAGGCACATACCACTACACCTTGTTGTCCTAGCTGGCTAACATAAGAAAAATTATGTGAACATGTCCTATGGTGGCACCTACATTTTTTGTTGGAAGAGTATTATTGAATGCTTCAGCAGCTTAATTCCCTATTAGCTATGTAATAAACATGCCAGCCAAGTGTATTTAAGTCATTCTAAATGCAATGAGCAGTTGGTCCTCTTATCAGTTAAGGCTAATCGTAAAGTAACCATGCTCATCTATGTTTGCAATAATTCTCTAATGAATGGTCAGATATCTTCCATGACTTCCAGTAGTCCATAAGAACTATAGTTGTTCTCAATAGTGTGATGTGTGGTGCTACCTTCAGTTTAGAAAGGTAAT
Source organism: Aythya marila (assembly GCF_965140915.1). Lineage (NCBI taxonomy): Eukaryota > Metazoa > Chordata > Aves > Anseriformes > Anatidae > Aythya > Aythya marila. The sequence continues at coordinate 13,755,788 of NC_139046.1, forward strand.
TCAGATACAGCTTAAATAAATGGGATGCCAAGAACTATGCATAGGTTCCTGAACACCTGCTCCCCAATTCTGATTTAAATATCTCTCCTCCCTACTGTTAAGTAAGCAAAATGGGATACAAAACAACACAAAAGCCTTAGTCAGTTGATATTCTGTTATTTATGAAACTAGAGTGAAACTGAATGAATTTAAGGAATCTGAGTGAAGAGAACTTCCTCCTCATATTTTCCATGCTTATGAATAGCTGTCACAATAGTACCTCATTTCCTGTAAAACTGGGGCACTTCATAAACATGCAGGTGTAATGCCAGAATACATACGTCTTATATAAAAGTTCATGTTAAGAAATTATTGCTGCTGCAGCTATTCACTCAAACATCAAAAGAGATTAATAGGAAGGAGGAATATCACTTATTCATTAACCTTCCAAACAGAGCACTCCAATTGACTCTATACATGCATCACAATGCTCCACAGAACTGGCTAGAGGATATTTGGCCCCAAAAGAGGGCGAACTCACATCACTGCAGCCTAAGAAAATGATCTCTTACAGAAAATTAAACCAAAGACAGCCCTTGAAAACAGTATATTTTATCCTGTCTTACTGGGGGTTAGGGAAGGAGGGGCAGGGAGAGGGAGAGATCATTAGGTATCAAGAACCACCCACAATTTCTCAGGTAACATGAACATGAGCAAACTGAAATATGTCCACAGACTGTGGATTAACCTTCTCAGAGGTCAATTAAATACTTTGAAGGAGTATAGAAACTCAGAGGATTTCCATTATTTAAACTCTTATAGGGATTGTGGAAACAAACAGATTTATGGTTGGTTGCTACAGTTTAGCTTCTTGGGTGAGCAACAGGTACCAAAGGCTTGGGAATGATTGTAAAAGCGCAAAAGAGATATGATAAAGAAAGTGTAGTTAAGTGGCAAATTTACCATTTTTGTCTTTAGGTTAAGTCTGGTGGGAAGAAAAATAAGTGATATGATCTTATGACTAATTTAGCTGAAACCCACATGTGAAAACATCCAAATGGTCTCGAGGGATTGTCGTCAGCTGTTCACTCAGGTGTATCAAGTCCGTAGTCTAATCTGGATCTACATCTCTGGGGCTCTGCCAGAAATATGATAAACTATTCTATCATACAAAATCAATGTGTATTCAACAGGCCAAATCTAGGGGTTAAAAAGACAAGGGCTGATGGATTATTATCAAGGTACAGTACATGCATTAATAGATTCATTTGTATTTTTTTTTCAGAACAGCAATAATAACTGATTAAACAAGCCATAGGAACTGGTTAAATAATCAGCAGAAAGTTAAAATACCCTGAATTTTCAGCAGGCCAGTCTGAATATTTTTCAGCTATTGATATATTTTAAAGAGTTTTTGTTTGTTTGTTTGTTTCCCCACTTAAACTATATCTTTCCTTGTCTGACCTAGAATCTCATCCTAAACTAGGGAAGGGCAATTGGACTAAAGGACTGTAGCTCAGACACACTTCTATATCAAGAGAACCGTCCTGGCAGCTCACAACTTTTGTATGAAAAAAGGAAATGATTCTCTGTTACTTTTAGTTGCTCTGCTTTCACAAGCAACTAGTATTATTTATCAAAAGTCAAGAAAAAAAGCTTGCTAAGAATCAAAACAGTTTATAAATGTAAGCATTTGGCTGAAGCTCTGCTGTAATGGATTAACAAAACAAAACTGAGAAGACAAAGCTCATCAGAAATCACATTTTTTCAGTCACCTGATTAATTTTTCCTAGGGGTACATCAAGTTTTCCTGAGAAGAGACGTGGTCCTGTGCCACCCAGCAGGAACTCAGCATCTTGAATTATCAGACTCCTCTTCGGAGAAATGCATGAAGAATATGGGGGAGGGCTTTTTGCTGCTCCCCTCTCAGGCAAAATGCCCACTGAATTCAATAGGATTTTTTCACAAGTAAGTCAAGCAGGATTTGGCTCTAGAAGGACATAACAAGATTGAATACACTTGGTTCCCAGTAATGGCGTCCCATTGTGCTGTGGTATGGTAGAACATGCAGTGCTGGAGTGCATTCTGTCAGTGCCTCTGACTTCCAGAGGATATTGTAATATCTCATTATTGTAAACTAGAAGAAAGGGATCTGGTAGAATTAGGACTGGAGATTATTGTAGGTTTTTTTCAGTAGTACAAAAAAAGCAAAGAAATGTAACCCTTATGAATACAGGATATTAATAGCTTACATTTGCTCTGTGAACTGTCTTTAATTCCAAGCAAGTTGAGGCAGATGACATGTTTCTCAGCAGTGCCTAGTGGCTCCATTCTAACTTACGGATACATTAACAAAAATCTGACTAAAAAGGCCCAACTTGCAAGTTGTTGATTATCTCCTGTGACGAACTAAATGATTTACCTCTCCCCGATTTCATTGACTCTACAAAGCTGGCATTTTGTGTTGGCTTTGGGAGGCGAGGCATCTGAAATAGGCCTTACAAAGCACCCTGAGGACTTGGCTTATGCAACAGTGTAAAGCCTGGTGTATTCCCTGGCTCAGATATATGCATTCCCATCCATGGATCCTGGACATCTCTATCACAGTATGTTGCAAACATGCAGTCATAGAATGATCCAAGTTCAGGTGACCTACAAATCCTATATGCCTTGCAGTTTGCAAGCTCCAAAGCATTTCTACAAGGACATCAGATGAAGCTGATCTGAACCATGGAATGTATATATTATGAGAGAGAGCTCTGCCCATTTATAGAGCAGGCTACAGTGTATGTTGGGCTCAGGACAAGTGGTAACTCAGTTCATGCTTTCTCCTGGGCATGACTCAGACTTGTTGCCTGGTCAAGGGCTTTTGTCCAAGTGATATAATTGAAAAGGTGAATATGAACATAGGCTGGGACTTGAGTGAAATGTGTTTGCTCTGAATATGTTGTAGTCGTGTTCAATTTGTACCTACAAAGATACAAATTTTATTTGCTCAGATGAATTAGTGATAATTTTTCACAAATTCTGAATGTTATAGTATAGCCAATGTACTCTAGACTTCTAACATATACTGGTTACTGAACAAGTGTGTCTGGCTTTGCTAGGTCACCCTGGTATAAATTGGGAACAGCTGCCCTATTAAGGAATATCTCTGGAAGATAACAAATGTGTGCATGGCCGCATCTCAGCTGTGACCATCCTTACCTATGGTTCTGATTATTTGAAGAATGTTCCAACAGGCACAGTAGTCGTACCAGCCTTCAGAAAGCTGGAACTTTCCTGTAAGAAACATCTCTGAATGTTATAGTGAGAGGACTGTGGGAATCCATATGTGATTTTTTTATCACCCTGGCACAAACAAAAATCATTTGTCCTGTTTGAGGTTATTTTTGTTTCATGGCAAATGGTGCATCTCTTGCTATTCTCTGTTCCAAAACAATTATATATTTAAGCCTTCTGACACATACACTTTTTTGTTGTTTTTTTTTTTTTTTTTCTGAAAAATAATTTTTAGAGTTTATATGCTGTATATAAGATGTGTGCATGTGTGTATACATACACACAAATAAAATATTGCTGAGCTGAAGGTGGAAAGTATCAAATGTACAGTGAAAGTAGCAAAGGCTAGTGTGAATTAGTGATATTCTGAAAGAAAAATAAAGAAAGAAAGAAAGAGAGAAAGAGAGAAAAAAAAGAGAGAAAGAGAGAAGGAAAGAAAGAGAGAGAGAAGGAAAGAAAGAGAGAGAGAGAAAGAGAAAGAGAGAAAGAAAACCCTATCTCTGTATTCTGCGTTTACAGAGTCTCTGAGACTGCCGGTGTACCTGGAAGGCATAACATGAACTTTTATTTAACATGGACCTGTCTTTGATGTACATTATTAATTGATATCTATAAAGAAGTGCATTAAGATTTGTCTGTATATGGGCACTAGTATAATGCCATAAATATATTTAGCTAGTTGTTACAGTTCTTCAACATCACTCACCAGTGAGACAGAGAATAATATATATTTGATATGAATAACATCTGCATTTGTATCTAAATAGAGAAGGAAATGCATCTGCCTTCAGTAGATCTCTCTTTTTAATGTTTCAGCCTGCAAGAAATGCACATTAATAGCAGCTTCTTCCCTGAGGAAGGTTTTGAACTGGAGTACTTGAGAAGAAACTTACAACAGAGCAGCCTAAAGTGCCACCCAGTCCCTTTTAATTAGCACATATAAGTCCCCTACATCCCAGATATGATTGAGAATTTCTGCCATTTCATTTTAATATCAGTGTTATATGCTAACGTTTGTCAGACTAAGCTAAAAAGCCACTTCTTTTTATGTTGTTTCCCACATGCAGAGCAGACCTCTTACATTTTTGTTGGCTGCTAACGTACTAAGCGTTTTTTGGCAGTGTGCGGTTCTGGATTGAAGCCATGCATGCAAGTCTTCCACAGTAAGTATGGCCCAAAGGATTAGAGATCAATGGATTTAGTTATCTGGTGAAGTTCCCCTGCCTCTCTGGTGCTATTAAAAGGTTTTGCTATTGTAACGAGCACCAGAACTTTTCATTTTAAACTTGCCTGACTGAAGCTTCCACTTAGGCTAGAGAGTGTAAGAAAGTTACTGGACTTCTGCAGGCAGCTTTACTGTCATGCCACTGAAACACAAGTCCAAGAAAAACTCTGTACAGATATTTCATGCATTTGTGCAGGGTCCATCTGGAAAGCAGATAACTTTCCCCACAGCAGCCCATGTACTGTTGTGCTCTGCACTTGCAGCTAGAACAGCCCTGATATCACATCAATGTTTTGTCTATTGCTGAACAGTGCTGACACATCATCCAGAATCTCTCCAAACACCCCAAAGCCAGTAGGCTGGGGGTGGGCAAGAGGTAGGGAGGGGACATTGCTAGGGTAGCTGACCTAAACTGACCAAAGGGATATTTCATGGCGCATGGTGTCACAGTCAGCAATAAAAGACGGAAAACAGGAAGGAGAAGGAGGGAGGGGGCCTGTCATTATGAAAACGAACATCTGTCCTCCCAAACAAATGCTACATGTATTTAGGCTCTGGTTCCTGGGATGTGGCTGAACATCATTCCTTGATGGGAAGTAGAGAATAATTGTTTTCACTCTTTTTTTTTTTGCTTCTGTGTGGCTTTTGCTTTTTTGTTTTGCTTTGTTTTTCCCTTTAATTAAATTATCCTTATCACAACCCATGAGTCTTTTTCTTTCCCATCATACTTTCTTCCCCCTCCCTTCCCTCCCTCCCTTTGAAGAGAAAGTGAGGGAATGGTTGTAGTGGAGTTTAGCTGTCCTTCAGGGTGAAACCAACAGAACATTTAATAGTAAAAATTGTGCATATAAGAAAAAAAATAAGAGAAGGAAGGAAGGAAGGAAGGAAGGAAGGAAGGAAGGAAGGAAGGAAGGAAGGAAGGAAGGAAGGAAGGGAGGGAGGGAGGGAGGGAGGGAGGGAGGGAGGGAGGGAGGGAGGGAGGGAGGGAGGAGATATTTTGGTGTGTTTTCTTCATGTTACTGAAGGATCCTCTCTTAGAGAAAATTGCCTTCTAATTAGTTCATCAAACCCTGAGAAATCGGGTAAAGCCTGTTTGAAAAAGTCACATCCACAGCACCACAAGCCTGAGGGAAAGGAATCCTCAGTCCCAAGAGCTCTGAGGCCTCCAAACCACAAACCTGGCCAGCGGCTGGTCTGCTGTAGAGTGTTGGCTGAGGACTAGTGGACACTGCCCATTGCTCCCTGCTTCACCACTGGCTCCAGTGCTTTTGTGTGTTGTTCAAAGCTACTGATTCAGGCCCTAAAATATCCACTTCCTCCCCCTTCGCTCCATGAGGCAACATGAACAGCTGCCACCGAGATTTTCTCTGCAGTGCATGTGTGGAGATTCCTCCTGTGTTTGGCGTCCCCAGTACAGCAGAAATGTATCATAAAACCCTTCAGGATTTGGCCCATGCTGTGTGTGAATATCTTGCCTTTCAGGTTTGAGGGACTAAGCAGATTTTTATTTTCTTTTTTTTAACCATAAAGCTTCCTGAGGAGATGAAAAGCCTGAACCCAGCTTATTTAGCATTGTCTTTTTAAGGTGAACAGAATAAGCCATTTCAGGCATTTTCCTTCATAGTGGACTCTTGCTAGTAGGTAAAAATATAGTTCAAGTTTGTGTCCATCCTGTGTGTATAGGGAGTGGGAAGGCAAATAGGAACTCTTCTACACCTTCCTGCTCTCTTTACCCAAGCCTTAGTACAACTTCAGACACTATTCCTGTAGCTAGTGAGCTTCATAGGGCTAATCTCTCCTAGATGGGGAATTATAAGAAGAAAATTATGGGAAAGCAAATTCAACCTTCCCACAATTCTATTAGCAAACTACAGGCACATATTGCAGTGTCACAAGACCGGATGGCAGAAGCTGATAAAAAGTCATTCAGCACACTGGACAGATTCTGACTTGAGCCAAAGTTTGATGCAGTATTAATTCTGTCTAGAAACATTTTACTGTCCAGAGCTGCAGTTCATATTACGCTGTATATTTATGAAATTCTTTGCTGCAAAAGTGACCAAAAACATCAAAAACATCAAAATCATCAAAAGTGACTGTCAATATCAAAAAAACACTAATTCATACCAAGATGGCCCTCTCACCATTTGACTAAAACAAGAATCACCAACTACAAACAAACTGCTACTGCTAAGCTTGAAGTCTTACCAGTGTGACATCCAGCTTAATTCTAATATTACCATCTCTACCACCACAGAATAAAACAAAAATCTGCCAAAGGAAGGACAATATATAGTAAAAGAGAACACCAGTCTTGAAGAGTTGATCTAGCCTTGATGAAAGGCATGCTACTAATTTTATAATTCTGTTCTCTGTTAAAAGAATGCTTTCAGTTGCCAACTGTCCTGAAAAGATCTTCAGACCTAGAAAGTGCATCCAGAGGAAGACTATCTGGTCACCAGGTTCCCTAGGAAAGCCACATAGTTTGGTATTTGGATTAGTTCTTATTTTATCTGCCTGCCCTTATGAAAAACTATGTTTACAATTTGCTCTCTGCTATACAGAACTAAGTCCAAAACCTTTGTGAGAACTCAGATAAACACCCCTAGCTTATCCATATAAAATCAGGTTCAACCATTAAAAAGCTCCTCTAATTTTACTTATATCTCAGACTTTCCCCCAGAATCCTATCCTGCAAGCACCTGCAAACATTCCAGGATCATACAGGTGCTTTGGAGCTTTCACTGAAACATGGTGAACTTTATGAGATGTATGTAAACTGAATTTCGGAAATTCTCCACAAATTCAGAAGTTCGCTCGTCAGTGGTTTTTTAGGTACTTCTAGATTTGCTAATTACAGATTCAAATCAAAAACAACAACAACAAAAACACCTATTATATTGGCAGTCTTCTTATTCATTTCCATTTTCAGATTTTTCTAAGTTTTGAAAATTGATGCATCCATGCAAGGTGCTAAAATAATTACTTTCCTGCAGATAGAGTGCACTAAAACAGTTTTCCCCAAGAGAGACTATGCTCCTGCAGATGGTTCAAAGCCAGGGAAACAAATGGGGATTTGAACTTTCTCAAAATTGGAGTTGCTCTGTGTCTGAGGTTTACCTCATCCCAGTATAGATGCAGGAGCCAGCCAAATACCTCAGATATGAACGCTGTCTTCTTGGGAAGTGAGTGTGCCCTGAAGTCTCTGTTCCCAGCCATGACCCTTTCCCACTTGTGTTTCCATTTCCAAGGCAAAACCCACCCATTACAGTGCCCTCATTGTCAGCAGCTGCAGGTGTCTCCAGGTAGAGCTCATCTTGATTTTTTCTCTTCTACTTCATCTCTATTTTAAAAACAAAAATACCCTGTATTTTAACAATCTTCCCATCACCCTTTTGTTAAGTTGCTGGCCTTAGCCTGCCCTAACTGAGCTCACAAACACCTGTATTTACTTGTCTTTTTTTCTTTTTTTCTTTTTTCTTTTTTTTTCTTTTTCTGCTTCCCATTTCCTTCTGTTTTTACTGAAGTGATCTCAGAGCCCTAACCCATGCAAACAGACTTGAGAGACATGCAGCACTGTCAGGGGCCACAGACAGTGAAAAAGAAAACCAAGCCATAGTCAGCCTCCTCACTGCTTGCTCCAACACAAGCACTGCTAGAGGAAAATGTTCAGAACGAGGGCCACAAGGTGTTGGCTAGAAGTGAGGTGATTACATGGTCTGTGTAGTCATAAAGGATTCCTCCTGTTTTCTCAGGAGGCTGGGGAAATGTATCTCAAAAGAGCACATATAGTGTGATCTAGCAGCAAAGGATTTAATGAAGAGGATTTGTCTGGTCCTTTACTAAATAATATCAACACCTTGCAGTTTTCTTTTGTTTCTCACTTACCAATAGGGGAAGTGTGTTTAATTTAAAGTATTTCTCAACAGCTTACCAAGCAAACAAACCTACAAACCAATGTCCAAACCTGTTTTCTGCTTGTAAGTGACTCACCCTGATATTATTCTCAGTCTGTGTTTATATGTTAATGCAATCATACCTATGTCCTTCCCCTCATTTCCCAGCATGTCTTCTTTCACTACTCTTCTTGTAGCACTCCCCAAAGGTTTGCCTGTATCAGTCCGCAGTGACTGATTTACACACTAGAAAGTCTCTGAAAGCATAAAGATGCATCATGCATAGCACTGCCTTAGTTTAGAGCAGGGACATGCACAAATTAATTCCCATGATATTTATGGGAACTTAGACATAGAGGGGCAGAGAATTAAAAACAGGGATTAAAAACTGCTCCCTAGCAGGCAAGGAGACTGCTGGCTAATATACTCCCTTGGATGAAATCTCACCAGGAAAGTGTTTGGAGCCTAACCCTAGACTTTGCATGCCAAGTTCTTCAGTCTGGTGCTACGCTATATGTACCAGTCCAATCTGTGGCAGTGCGTGACTCAGCCAGACCTCACACAGCTGAACTGAGCTTGGAAGCCTCTGCCTATGAATTCCTGGTTTAGACTTCACTTTCTCTGCCTGTTTTCTATTAGCTCTGTGGGTTTTCAGGCTTTTATGGCAATCCTCTGACTGAAAATTACTGCTGCCCAAGACAGCCTGACTGCCAACAAGGTTGCAAACACAGAAGATCTTTTTCAGAAATTCTTAAGGGTATGAAAGGTTGGATATTTTCAAACTTTTCATTAAATGTACATTTCAGAAAGCTGAAATGTTAATTTCCATACACTTCTCCCTCTTTTTCTCTCCCTCTCACTTACTCTCCTTTTTAAGCTGACATCAAGAATTCAGGCAGGGAGAGAGAGGGAGGGAGTGCAAATATATTTTTCATGTAACTCTACTGAAGTCAGGGAACTTACACTAAGGAAAATCTGGGGCTGTTCTGTTTATTTTCTTATTCTGGGTTTGCTTAATTTCATGCCACTTAAAATTACATTTAATTGCAGCAGTTCTGTTTCATTTTCAGTTGCACTCCTTTCCCAGCGTGTTCCCAAGGACTTTGGAAGAGAAAGGCTGAATCAGTTTGGAAAAAAATATCAATATTTCTGCATGTGTGGACACTTCTCACCTCTCAAGTGTTGGAGGAATATTTTACTGCTCACTTACCCATCACTCAAATGTCCTGATCAGGTTATTGAAAAAAAAAAAACCTTAGGAATAATTACCTGAAGAAAATAATGCTCCTTCTGCCTCAAAAGGCACATCTACTACCTTATATACTTTTTATCTGTGTATCATAAACCCAGGCTGGTTTCAAAAAATAAACTGAGGAATGCCTAAACTTTCTAAGGCACCTACTACTCAGTGCTCAATTGATCTGAAGTTATGTTACTGGCAAATAAAACTATTCATTCAGAACTCTCACTCTGCTCTAGCTGCATTTTGAAACAAAAGCTTATACCGTTTTAGACGCTTGTACTCTGAAAGCCAAGGCCCTGACACGTGGCCAGCTCTGGGGAAGGGTGGAAAACAGACTGAGGATTTTGCTAAAAAAGCCTGCTGCCAGGGTTCCTTGACATTCTTCAGCACAACCTCTTGGACCATGTTCAGTCTTACTTTCATTTGAAAATTCAGAAAACACTCACATGGTGGAGCTTAACTCTCTTGAAAGTTCATGGCAAGTAAATTTCAAAGTCACACATAGGTATTCACATGCATGAGTAGTCACATAGGGAATTGCTCATTCACCGAGGGAGCGAAACAGTGCCACGTGACCTATGGAAGCACTCCTAACTCAGTTACACATCTTGAATACTGTACACAGAATATTTGGAGACAGCTGTTCATGATTAACCCGGATAGGTTTTAAAATATTTACATTCTTCCTTGTGGCCCTGATTCAGCAAGGTAGACAGGCGTATGTGTAACTAGGCAAATAAATAGCAGGACATCGTAGGAAAGCACAGTGTGAGGAACAACTGACATGTTTTAGTTGTCCCATTAAGCCTCTTTCAATAGAGAGATGGAAATAGATTTGGTTGTAGAAAAGGTATGAGAAAGGAGAGGACAGTGGTCTTGCATGCTGGAAATGGAGTGGTGTGACCTGTACATGGATTGGTGCTAGTCTTTAAAAATGTGGAATGTCACACGAGTAAAAAGCACATAGGATAATTTTGAAAGAAGTCACAGTTTAATATATTTTTAATGTAAAAACCCTTTATTAAAAGTGAGTTTTGCTTGTGGATTTTTCATGAGCAGGAAAAGAAGATACATTCATTGGATGATTTATGCATTTCAAATTATTTGCTCAGCTCACTGCAGGAAGAATTGATACGCTGCAGATATCCATATTACATCTATTTCACCTTCCTGTAGCTTTGAGGATACATGGCAAAACAGCTTTGCTCAATGCCATATTCATGTGTCCTATGGGAGAAAAAACTATTTTATTTTATTTTTTCTGCATCTATGTATTCATTAAACATATACACACACACACAGAAGCACTGAAATATGAAGAGATCCCCATAAGCAAAGCAAGCTGAGTTGGTACGTTTCTGAATTTGTTTGCAAAGCTGCGACAGTGAACAAGCCTCAAAAAATGATAGTTAGGTGAGACTGCAAAGTTTGGGGAAAGTTCTTTGAACACATGTAAACATGATGTGTATAGGCAAATGTTTAACTTGCTGTCTTTACTTCCACAAATTATATTATGAAATCAGATGTCTGTGACTTCTTAGGAATGTCAAATCAATGTATTCCTTCAAAACAGATAATTGCAGGGAACTGCTCTGCTTCTCAGCTTCTATAGCTTTGATTGTTCCACTTTCTGACTGATAATGATCAGTCGTTTCAGTTGTTTTAGCGGTTCATTTACATAATACAGGTAGTTTTGGAAACATCACCTGCAGCCCCAAATATAGTGTGTTAGACACTGCAGACTGAACAAAAAAGAAGCAAACACATTGAGTTTATGCAACAAGAGGACAGAGACAAGTCTTGAGCTTTTATTTGCTGCCCTTTGATCACAGGGACCTACATTTTAATCCATTCTAGGCAGAATCACTGAAAGTGTATTTGATCTGATAGCTGTATCAGCACTACTTTAATACACCTCTCTCTAAAATTCAGTATTGAAGCATCTAGATTTAAAATCTCCTTCTGGTGCCAAAAGAGATTGAATTTGACAGATTGGGATTTATGAGTACTGCTAACATGTAGCAGAGGTCATCTGTTATGGTCACTCCTATATTGTTCCTATGAGAGAATGCATTCTAGTGGTTTGGAAGTAGCAGTATGGAAGATATAGTGTATGTCTTGTTAACACACACATAATTAGGATCTTAATGAGAAGCTTTCTATTAACATCGTATTAGGGCTAGTGACCTAGAGTGATACAAAGTCAATGGACCCATTACATTGCGTGCCATACTGTACAAAGTCCCACTGAGAGCCACAGAATATTGAAGGGCCATCCATATGATGCCCTCAGGGTCTATTCTCCCTTCAATGCATATGTATAACTCTCATTAATGTTAATAGCTGTTACATCTGAATAGTTAGGGGAGAACAGACCCTCTGTTTAATAGGAAAGTGTACTTGGAGGTGATTCCACAGGAGCTTTGGGATCCAATACAATGTCAATGAAATTACTATTATCAGTAGGCGAGCACCAAGTGAAATCAACAGGCAGTTGTTCACTGTCCACCCTGTGTCCCCAAAATGAATTGTGCTCCCCACCCCCCCAAAAAAGACCTATTGTATATTCTGAAATGGAAACCACCTAAGCCAAACCTGTTATATCCTCTATTCATTTCTTCTTATTATGAGGTAGGTTCAGGACATTATCCCCATTTTACAGATGAGAAACCAAAGAGAGGTTCATCTTGCCTAACTTTCATAGTCTAAATATCAGATTAATCTGCTTTTCTAGACTCTTCTTATGATTCACAGGAAACATAAGGTACCTAAAGAAGGTAATAGATTCTGGTTGTCTTGAAACAAGATGATTCATCCTTAGGGGTGCAAATTTCCCTCCTGCGACTGCACAGGAAGTGTAGACTTAGCTGACTTACATGAGATGTCTGCAACTACCTCAGGGTCACACAGTATGCATGTAGTAGCTGTACAAGATCTTGAACCTTGGTTTTCAAGGGCCAACCTGACTACTCCAGACACCATTCTGCCTTTCTGGTCAATGACTCTCAGTCCCTGGAAATCTTCCTGTCTTTTAAAATATAATGTTTATATTACAATTATCTTCTGTGATATTCAGCAGGTTTTTTCTGGAGAGCAACTATTTTTCATGCAAGTGTAGCCATAGCTGAAGAGGCACTGCCTGGCACATGTAGGATAATTATCATTCTCTGTATGTATACTATAAAGCAATGTTTTAGATTTATTAATTAAAGAATATAACTCTAAATGTTCTCAGCATTGCCCTAAGTCCTCCCACTGAAAACCCTGGAAAGACCCTCTGTGACTGCCAAGGAGCAGTGAAAACAGGCACTTCTGATAGCCAAAGGGAGCTGGGGACCAGCACGGGGCAGGCAGGGGCAGTGGCCTCACCAATATGCAGCTCAATACCGCAGCACACAAACAAGAGCAGATGAGGTTCAGGAAGGTCACTGGTTTCAGACAAGGTCCAGTGATCACCCTCAAGTCCGTACTGGTTGAAAGACAATCCAGAAAGTCAAGTCAGTGTAATCAGGTAGGGGCCAAAGGTGAGAGCCTGATCTTAAAGGCAGCTCTCAAGCAAAGGAGTTACAGGCCTCCACTGAGACTGCAGAAGGACAGACACCTGTGCCCTATCTGCACTGGTTCCGAGCCCTAGCAACCAAACTTCCAGCCAGGAGAGGACAATGAGCTCAGGGTTCTGACAGACATTGTTTCAGAGTGGAATATTCTAACTTAAATTTCCAGAAACTTAATACTGTTACATTTGGCTTTGCATTTGCAATAAAATTAATCAAAGTCACTCTAAGTTTTGAAAGAAAATATGGATCATATCTTCTACTGTGGCTAAAGGAGGAGCCTGTGAAGGTGTGAATGGATATGCACCTAAAAAGCACTTTTAAATGGTCATGAGTGCAAGTCATTAGGTCCTGCATCTCTGAGGCTTTCTGCTGTAGCTCTCTCTTACTGACATCCAGGCTGACAAGGAACCACCTTGTATTGTGTCATCAGACCACCTAGGAGCCATGGCTAGGACAAAACCAAGGTGGATTTGAATTAGGGAATGATGACAGAATGGGAAGGTACTCTATTGTCACACCTCCTTACCTCACCAGTATATCTGGCTACTATCACTTCATTTAAGTATCTTCCCATCCCCCAGGCAATCACTTATCTGTGATTACTCTATGACCATTTTATCTTTTATCAGACCACTCTCTGACTCACCGTACTTTGTTCTGTGCCTAGAAGCATGTTCCCAGGAAGCATGGACGAGTCATCAGCCTCAGCACACCTAGATTCAAAGAAACAGCAACCCTGGGTGAGCTCCTCTAACTGCTGTGTGTAGCCCCTATGCATGACAGCAACTATCAAATGGGCTGCCATTGCTAGGCTGAACCTCTAGGCATTAAAATAGCCACTACAATCTCTAACATGGCCGCGCAGACTACATTTTCATGCATTTACACGTATTTGTGAAAATGTAGTCTATTTATCTGACAGATAGCCATGACTGTGACAGAAGATTAAAACTTTAGAAAAAAAAAAAAAAAAAAAAAAGAATTTCCACTGGAGTTAAAAAAAGAATCTGTGGTTGGGAGTTTTTCAGTGTTTCATGTAATCACAGTCCTAATGTTTGTACTAAAAAATGCATGCAACACTGAAATCCTTTCTGAACAAAAGTGAGGAGAAAAGGACTGACTGTGTGTGTATGTGTATATAGGTATCTGCATACAGCCATACCTAAAATGGGCAGTGTGTGTTTATAGATACCTGCTTACCTCTCTGTGTATGACTATACATTTAGATATATACAGCCCGTGAGTGTATATACTACACTTAGTTAAAAAATAAAGACTTCTATTCATATCTGCCTTGATAAATGCATAAATGTACAGACAGTTTCTTGGCCACAACTACTGCGTGCTTGACAGATATGGTCACCTCATACCAGACCTCACCTAGACCTGGGGCAAAGACAAATCTAGTTTGATTGATTGGGATATTGTGTATTCATTCATTAGTCCAGGCTTTGGCAGACAAGACCTGGCAGGTATCTTCTTGTAAGCAGACGGCTTTCCTGGTGTGGTCTTGGCTTTTCTGGCAGCTTTGCTGTGAAATTTTATACACTTCTGTGGCAGGGATTAAGGCTATCAGGACTCCAAGATTTCTCATATATTAGGCAGCATATGCAGACTGAACCCACTGTATCCCGAAGAAAATTAAGTGTATGCTGCTGCTGTTGGGCTTTCCTATACAGAGTGAGCAGAGGGTCTATTTTTCAAAGTTTCTTTTATAAAGAAACCACCTGGACTTAGTAGTGAATTTTGTATAAGATTTTCTTCCAATTGACTACAACATGGTCCCCAAAAATTAGCCTGGGTTTTAATATTCCCTCCAGCAAAAGGGTTGAAATGAAAAGGACAACCAAAAGAGATAACCAGAAACCAACCTCAAACTTTCATTGGTAAAGCATGGTTTATAAGTCAAATACATATTGACAGAACAGATTTGAAGGCATAGAGATAGCTTACCCTTAAAGTTGGTATTAGAGTATGTAATTACTTTGGCTACTGAAACAGTCAAGAGAAGAAAACACCACTTATACTGGCAATTTTTTATTTTTTTTTTTCATTCATTATTTTTCCTAGATAATGAATGCACTGCTTCATAAACTTGCCAAGAGAAATGTAAAGTCAATCATACTGCAGAGGACATGATTTTTTCAGAGAGAGTAAAGTTCATCAATTAAAAAGGGCCAAAGAGACTGAATTAAAATAAATGGTCTCCATTCTTATTTTCAGAAAATAAACAAAAAACATTGTTTAGTATTTAGCTAGTAAAAAAAATACGTTCACATCCACTAGAAGTCTCATTAAATACTTCCAGAGTTCAATAAAATTCCTTATTATAGATAAAAATCAGACCCGGATTTTTTTTTATTATTTTTATTTTTTTAAGGTAGAGATTCCTAATGTATGTAGTTCAAAAAGGAAAACAAACAAACAAACAAACAAAAAACAACAGTTATTAAAAGCTATTCATTTTTACTTTTAAAGCTTTCAAATGTATTAGGCTTTCAGAAGGAAAATAAAGAATGTAAATATTGCTGATCTGCTTCTTTTTTTGTTTTTCAGTCTACATGTATTCTTTGTTTTTAATTAAATGAAGCTGACAGCATTATAGTCTCTTCATTCACACCCATCAAATGCCAGATCAGAACTAAGAACAGTTTTAGGCTCTGAACCTGGAAAGGTTTAAATTCATTTTGTCTTTATGACTACTACTTGTCCCGTTGCCTTTAGTGGATTGACTTTAATACAACTTCTCATTGTGCAAGGAGTTAAGCAGGTTTGTAAGTAATTACAAGCACAAAAAAGTTAATACATTTATTGAGGTCAGTATGACATGACAGAGGAGGGATATCAATATTCTTTTGAAGGGACTCAGAGATATATTATTATTAAATAATTAAAAAATACTAAATGATTCATGCTTTGTTGTGCTTTATTCATTCAATGTTTAACAGGTAGGATTTTGTGTTACTTGATTAAAGATAACTACATTTCCTGTGAGAGCATAGCCAAAATTATTGTGTAGTATTATCAAATAAAAGATTTGATAAAATAGACCCTTTGCAACTACTCACTGAACATACTTAATTTGTAACAGAGGAATCTTTATTCAGTTTCCTCAGGTCACTTGGATAAATAGTCTTTCAACTATTTAACAGCAATACCTGTTCTATAAATACCCCCCATTTCAGTTTAGTAACTTTTGGTGTATGATTGATCACATACTATTCTTTTTTTTTTTTTTTCATCAGATGTTTAAATCTTTTACAGTTGGAAGATGAAGTCTTCCCATTAGCTGTAATTGGTGCTGGATCTCACTGCTAGAAGAAACTTAATTGAGTATAATATAATTCATACACAAATGTGTTCACCGACAATTATGCCAGCTCCTGAGAATAGCACCCATCCCTGGCACTAAGTGTCTTTAAAAAGCTCCTAAAATACTGTATTGTCTCACATTATAATACCAGCCCATACCAGAAATCTCACAAGAAGGATCTCCAGCTTCAAAGCAACATGGAAATTGTTGAATTCAAGATTTTTATTGAATATTATATCAATTAATAATATTATGTCAATATTAATAATTAATAATTAATAATATTATGTCAATATTTATTTAGCCAAGAAAAAATAGTGAAAATTTCTACCTCAGAGAATAACAAATGAAAAAAAAAAAAAGTGATTATTTATTGTAACTATCTTAATTTAAGAGAATTTACTTATATTGCTAGTAGTGTGAGGTGTATGATATATGCAGTCGACTGCTTATACCTAATGGACATATTTTCAGATATGGCTAGAACAGCTATATATATAGGTAACCAGACAAATGACAGACAAGGCCATAAACAAAATGTGGTTGTATAGATTGGAATAGAGAAAAGTAAAGCATGCCCTACTTTTCAGATACTTAATTGGTAGAAAAATGCTACATCCTCATTGTATTGGCTGAAGTGACTTTTTAGGAAAAGCTCAAAGAAAGGTTATTTTACAAAACAGGTAAAAAATACTCTTGTTTACTTGTTTAATGATTTTTTTCATATTTTTTTTTCTTTATTTATTTTTTTTTTCTAAGATGACTAGCACAAAAGCCTTGTTTTTAATGCTGCATGAGCATATGTGTAGCAAGCATGGAAAATGCAATGTAAATAATCGTGTAACAAGGATGTGTTCCCACAGTAAAATTGGACTCCCTGCTATATGTTTGTATTCTGTGCATATGTTTTTAAAAAAGCAGCAATTCCAGGGAATGGACGTTTGACAGGCAAAGCTGCTCTTAGAATTGGCTACCCCTTGGAGTACTGAAATGAGAGAGCTTTGGTTAGTGAATGTCATTGCATTGCCAGTTCATCACCTATTATTATGTGAGCGACTTATCTAAGCAGGACTGCACTGTAAGACAGCCCCCATAGAGAAAAATAACATCCTGACATGATTGGGTACAGAATGCTTTACTGTGTAGCCAATCTAAATAAACAAGTTGAAGAGAAATCAGAGATCTACTCTCCTTCATCCTACTAACCACATATAATGGCAGTGATGATGACCTTTTCCTCTTCATTGCATTTCTAAAGAGCAGAGGTTTATGTTCAAGGCAGGATGAGAGCACAATGTAGATCTTGTAGATCATTGGGCACACAGAAGAGGACCAGGCAGACCAGTAAGATGGGACACAAAAAACTGCTGTTTTTTCCTGTCTATCAATGCTAGCCCATTCTGGAATCAGCAGAGCTGGCACAAGCACAACCCTGCTTCCAACAATGGCATGGCATCTGTGCCCTTGCACAGTCCCAGTGCATTATGTCTGTCACAGGCACCATGGCTGCAGGAGGCCCTGCTAATTTGGCTCTCCTCCTCTTTCCTTCCTTCTCTGCCCAGTTTCCAGTTATGTGGACTATGACTTAATGCCATAATTCACCCTAGATAATTAATCCTCAAAACACCTCTCTCTTAAATGCATTGTTAGCCCTATATTGCAGATGGTGAAAATAAAATAGATTAAGTGGTTTGCCCATAGCCACAGAAGAAATCTGTACGGGTTGGGATCAGACCCAATCAGATACACAGGACTGGCTACAAACATGCAAAATACAGTTCAATCAAACAGTTATGTAATTATGGATAACATTTTAACTTTATTGTGATATCCACTTTTTGCTGTTTCTTATTCAACCAAAATTTCCGTGGTTGAAAGGGGAAAACTGAAAACTTTGTGTAAGAACATGGTATTATTGAACCCTGTGAAAAGGGTCTTAGGGCTTCACCACTCAGGAGAGATAGTAGCTTCAAAGGTCAAAGGCTAATTCTGGACTGAGAACTAAGGCACAAATAGTTTTCATGACTTACCCAAGGGAGTCTGTGGCATTGCTGGAAACTGAACCCAGAATTTCTGAATCCCAGTCAAGTTCTATAACCACAAGATGACTCCAGGACTAGCTGTAACCTTCAACTGCCCCTGCCCAAGAATTCATCCAGGCGCCTCATAATCAACGAGAAGTAGTTTATTGCTATTGATGAAGTACAGATAAATCTCTAAGTGGGTGAGTCAGTAGGAGCCATGTAGTTTTTCTGCAATGAGACATAACCTGACATACAGTGTATAACATTGACTTCTCTTCCAGAGCAGTTTTCTTCCTTTTCCAGAGGTTTGTGAGTTTTTGAAGCTCCATCCAGTCTTGAAAGCATAAAGGGAAACAGGTTCCCATTGATTCAAGATAAAGATGAACCTTCTTTACAGAATGAGTTCTTTTTTATTTTTATTTTTCTTCTTCTTCTTCTTCTTCTTCTTCTTCTTCTTCTTCTTCTTCTTCTTCTTCTTCTTCTTCTTATTTATTTGTATTCTTTATTTTATTTTATTTTATTTTATTTTATTTTATTTTATTTTATTTTATTTTATTTTATTTTATTTTATTTTTTCCTGACACAGTTATTTTTCCAGAATTAAGAATACATAAAGATATTTTTAGGAAACTGCAGCATACGCCAAATACTTGCCTGAGTGCTTTATGACTTTATGGTGAGGCCTTGTTAAGGGGCAAAATGTTAGCAAAGAATGGTGAAGGATTCTGTTAGAGAAATATAATACATGGTTAAGCATTGTGTCACTAGAAAGCAAACCAACACATCCTTAATAAGAACAGTATTCCTGGGGGGAAGAAAAATACACACAAACACAAAAAGAAGCTTAATAATTTTCCAGCAATGGATTTTACAGGAATTGTTGGCCCCACAGAAGACTTTTTAATCTATAATGTCTTTCCTGAAATAAACTGATTCAACCCCAATGGAGTCAGGTACATATCAGCAAACCCCTAACCTTAAATTCATAAGTAGTCCCACCAATTAAATATAATAATAAATTAAGTCTGAGTAACAACCAAAATCAAGATCATGGAAACCAAATCAAAAAATCAGATACCAAAAAGCAAGTGGCTACAAGGAAACACTGTTCTTAGTATATAGCTTTAAGGTTTGCTAAGAATTTTCATTAAGAGTCTTTTCCTTTCTTTTTGGGAAAAAAAAAAAAAAAAAGGCAAAACGAAGTTGCCTTTGGGCTTGACAGAATTGAAACTAAATCAAATTCTTCCATGCCATGGACAAGGTGCAATAGGAATATATGTCTTTTTTTTATTATTATTTTATTTTTATTTTTATTTTTATTTTATCCTTGGATCTATTTTCTTGGTAAATAGAGGAATAGGAACCTTTACTAAAAATTTATTTACAACATTATTTTATGGAGTTAAATAACTTTCCCCTTAATTTTTATATGTACTAGCTCTTCTGTGCATAAAGAATAGAATCTGCGTAAGGCAGATTCTTTGAATATATAAGGTATGGTCAAGCTTAACAGAAATGTGTGGTAGGCAGCAATTCTATAAATTAAGTGGTGTGGAATTGTGTGAGAAAATATCGAGGCTTTACTTAGTGCTGTAGTTGAAATCCAAGTTATACAATAAGATCTATTTGACATAAATTTCTTTCCATGCTTAGTATGATGGGGAAAGAGACATAAATAATTCTGCTTCCACTAATCTTAAAAATTAATATGGGAATTTCATGGAAAAGCTATGGGAAGAAAGGAAGGAAGAAAGAGGAAAAAGAAAGAATCAAATGTAATTGTTCTGTTCTGCCATTCAGAAGTACTGCTTCAGTAAGATACTTAAGCACAGTTTAACTTTCACTGCATATGTGTTTCTATAAAATTCAATAATCTCTACTGAATAAAAGAGCTTGTTTCCACAACTTCAATTTGTGATGCATTGTAAGAAAGAAACATTGAAATTCAGGTTTGTGTGGCACACCAGGCTGTCATTAATCTCACATTGCAAGGCCACAGAATCTTTAATTAATAGACGATTTTATTACTAAAGTTAAAGATGAAAATTATAGCACTTTGTTTAACTTTCATGTTAACACCTGGCCACTGCTACAGGGAATACTTAACTTTTGATCAGTTCACATGATAGTCACAGATTCAAGAGAGAAAACAAATATTTGATCAGATGAGTATGAAATATTCTTAACAAAACATACTATCAATATTTTAATAACACTAAATTTTCTTGAATAATCAATAAACTGTGACTAATCAATAATCACTGCAGGACAGATTCAGTACATACTCGTTCTATAAGATAGTGTACTTGAGTGGCTAGAAGCAATTGAATTTTCACCAGTACTTTCCATAAGAAACATTCATGCCATATATTCAAGGCTACTTAACAACAGTGCTCTGGTATTTCCTCTGTTTAGTGTCGGTTCTATGTACATCCATATGGGGCTCATCAAAATCTACTGTGGAGTGACTGATCCACATTTTGGCTGAATACAAGAGCAACTGAACTTCTCCTGTGATGCTGTAAAATGAAATGAGTAATGTTACAGTCAAAAGTAATTTACAGTCTGTAGATTTAAGCCTTGTTTATATACATAGTTGCTGCAGTTTAATTAAACTGGTGCCAACCTCCATTTGGACATCCTTCTGTTTTAGTTGGTTTAGTTTAAGCCTATTTTAAGTGACTTACAAATAATCCAAAATACGAGTGTCCGCACAGAGCCTTCTGTACTATCTTAACAAAATGAATGTAAAGTCAGATTTTAATTGATACCAGTACAACTCAACAAATTGCCAAGTCTCAGATACAGAAGGGACTATATGAGACGCTCCAAAGGATGAAGGTCCACCTGATATCTATTAGTGGGAAGTGCAATGCAATAATTTAGGAGCAAGTGCTAAAAGGAGTACAGATGGAAGACATTAAGTGAAATTACAATAATTACAAAAAAATAATAATGGGAAGAGAAAAACCCAACTGAGGTTGAACCAGACTTTTGGCCTTATGTATGTCTCCTGTATGATGGTCAGTTTAAGCCAAATCCCAGGTACCTACAAGTAGACATGTAGGGGTGTCCCCTCCAGATTTACCTCACTGCTTTCCACATTGATAAAACAAAATTCGGAAGACAAGGAATCTGTGGTAGAAGCAGCAGGCACTGGGATGAGATTTTGCTAGGCTCCCTGCTTTGTTATTCCTGCGTGTAGCAGAAACAGCACCTGCTGGTAGGAGAAGACAAAGCCTTTACAGAGAAGAAATTAGTTTCTTGCTAACTTGCAGTTCCCCTGGGGCAGGGTGGAAGACAGATATTTACAGCAGGCAATAAAGAGTATGCATAAAGTCCATCTGGGGCAGGCCAAATATATTTTATTGAATTAAATTACTCTGGATTTCCCTGAGAAATCTGTAGTTCTGGCCTTGCTTACTATATTGGCACAAATTCTTCATCCTGATGGCAATAAGATTGTTCCATGTACGGCACAAGAAGCTACTGAAGGGTTCCTACAGGCTATTACTTCATGTAAACTCATTCTCTTCACTCATGCCATCATTGCTAATTGTAGGAGCAGGATGTCAGCAGATGATATCAGAATTTTCCAGAAATATAAGGACTGGGACACTCCCTATTCTCACCTAATTCAACAGTGGTGGTTTGCACTGGCTGCCAGACAGCATATATTCTAATTTCAATTGACTTGAGGGGAAGTTGTACAGGCTGAAAATGTAGGAGTAAAGGTCCAGTGAGACATGGACTTAGATGGATTCTAGTGGGGCCTTTCAAAGACTGATCAAATCAGGAGATGATCTTTTTGAACCATTAAGAAAGAGAATCCAACCGGCTGGGTTGTCCTGTTACTTTATGATAAAGGATAAATCCTCTATATTACATCTATCCTGTGGGCATATACATTTTATTCAAAGTGGTAGCAATTAAGAAGTTGAATAGTTGTAATATTGGTACTTAAGATCATTATTTATGCACTATAGGGTCCTCAGCATACCTTGCTTCACAAAGGCTGTACAAAATATGAAAGCATCAGAGACTTTACCAGGAAAGCATGTATACATATGCTTGTATACATGACATCCACATGTCATGTCATGTACATCCACATGATACACATGACATGACACCCACATTGAAATAACAGATTAAATATCTTCATAAATTAAAAGATGTACTTACGAAAAATTCTTAGATGCTTTCCTATGAAACACCCTATGAGCTGGAGCCTGGAACTCAAAGTCAATATCACATATATATATTTCTAAGACACCAAAAACATCTCACAGGTTACTGCTGTATGGTAACTGAAAGGATTCATTGGCTAATTAGCTTTGAAAGTTGTTGGTTGGACAAGCATTTCTGTAGTGAAGATACCTAAAGAAAGTGGTTAATTAGCGTTACAAACTGAGAATCATGTTGAGATCTGTATGAAATCAGACCCTGATACTGTCTTCCTTGCCCTAACTTAATTTATGTATTTGATGGCCTGAGCCACTAGGGAATAGATACTTAACACATATCCTGCTGGTGTCAGAAACAATGAAAAGAAAATATTAACCCAGGTTTTGCAAGTATTCAATTTTCTTTCCCAAGCAACAAAGAAAGAGGATAAAATCCTATCATTGTATTGACCTTAACAATAAATGTGTCAGCGTATTCATATATTGTTTTCATGTAATGAATAGCAGAGCATCCTGCTTTAAATAGATAAACAGGTAATGGTTAGGACCGTCTCCTATGGAAAGTTATATGTTAAACAAACACAGTCATAAAACATGTTGCAGGCTTTATTTTAATCAAGACTAATGTTAGAACATATGCACTCCTTTGTCAAGACTGCTATTTTCTGTCTGCAGGCAATTGCATTTTTACACTTGAAAGAAAAGGAGCAAAAAGGATATTGAACTGAGGAAAGTTTGTTGCCCATATTATTCTTTCAGGTGTGTTTGGTACATGCAATCCACTGTGCTGCAAATCTAAAAGTTATTGCATGTTAAGGTAGGACTGAATCAAAGCCATGTTAATATATGCCAGTATACTGAAGTCTGGAAAATTCTTAGTTCTAGATACTTATGCCTGGATTCAAGTCCATTTCTAAAAACTGCTTATGTAATCTAAAAAAAAAAAGACACAGTTGTGACTGTCCAGACCTGAGAGAGGTCATTGTAATCCATTGGTACAGATGGTCTATTTTATGTATGGCTTAAATTCTGCTGTATTTGTATCCAATTTTCAAGGCGGTGGTGCACATCTTCTTGGCCATGTGGATTCCTGCTTAGATCCAAACCAGGATTCCTTAGGATTAAACTATTGTTACTCTTGGCCACAATGGCAGTGAAATTGCTGATTCACTCCAAATCTGGCACTAGAGAAGTGTAAGCCTAGAGGCAATACATAAAGAATGCACGGTGAGATTTTTTGATTTTTTATTTTTATTTTTATTTTTTCCACAGGAATATTGAATGGTGGGCGGAAATGATTTTACCTCAGAGGATTTGCATTCATGGTTCTGGGCTTGTCCTAAAACAACCAGCAACATCCAGGAAAAAATAGGTGGGCATGCTGTCAGTCAAGCTGACTCACCCTGGGCTGTTGTTTTCCATGCTTCCCTCTCTCAGTCTGTTTTACTGTCTCTTACATTTGCAATGCAAGATCTGGGGGCAGAGGTGGGGTTAGAGCATCTGCCTGCTCCATATTTGCACATTGCTTGTGACCAGGACAGTGGGGTAAAGCTTTATGTCTCCCAGGTGCTGCTGAAGTGTTATTTCTGTTGACACCAAGTCTGTCAGCTGCGATGTTATTTGCAGGTGATTAAAATATAGAAAGATCCAAAAACGTGTGGAGCTGAGTCATTTTCACTCCTCTTGATTTGAATGAGAATACTACAACTAACCAATGAAACTACCAGCCTGCAGGCTTCAAATGCACAAAAGGGAAAGTTTGTTTTCACACAGCACAATAATTAAATTGTGAAACTCATTGTCACATCAAGTAAAGCTGGCTAAAAGTAAAAAGGCAGTTAAGAACAGATTAGAGAAATTTATGGATGATAGGACTGTTGGTGTCTATTATTGCAAAACCAGGCTCATGAAATTCCTTAGATTATGTCTGTGAGAAGCTGGGCAGGAGTACCTGGGGCAGGATCCCTTTGTTTAAACCCTGTTCTTATTTTTTTCCCCATGTAACCTCTACTCACTGGTGCTGTAGACACAATAGCAGTCTTAATGGAATATTCAAACTGTGGCCTGAATCAATATGGACACAGCACTACAGACATGGCCTCGCACTTGCTGAGCAGAAGGGAAGAATGCCTTCCCTCAACCTGCTGGCAATGCTCTGCCTAATGCAGCCCAAAATACCATTAGCTTTCTTTGCAGCAAGGTCACATTGCTGGCTTATGTATCAAATGATGTAGATAGCACATAAGAGAGCACAAATCATCTTACACATTCTGGTAGGCTCACTCTTTCCATGCATGGAACCTCACCAGAAGTGGTGTTCTAGTGATCATGTAAACATGTATATGTAGTGTTGTGCAGTGCTAAGTCATCAGCTCAGCTACAGGATGTGCATGGAATGGTCAGGTGCAAAAATGGCTCCAATAGTGCCCAAGGGCATCATTTTAGGGATGAAATGAGCTGCTCCATCTTTACATACATTTAATTCTTGGCCTCTCTGAGAAGAGTGCCAGCAAGGCTGACGATTAATGCCAATTGTGGAGGACTTTTGAAGTTGGCCAGTAATTTAATTGCTGTCTAATAGGTGCAACTTGGAAGTCTGGGAACTTTGCGGTCTCATAACTCTCCCTTTCGTCCCCATTCTAGCCCTGCCATTTCACTGGGTTGTTTCATCAGGGGAAGTAATTATAAAAGCTGATAGCAGTTTTCTCTAAATTGCTGGCAGGGAGCCAGCATTATGCTACAGAGGTGCGGTACACTGCATCAAGTGGTTGCACTGAGTGACGCTCTGTAATGATGTGATGTGGCTATGTGATTAAATACTGGCTTCCTGCCGAATCATTCTCCCTGGGAAACAATTGTCACTGCACTTAGCATCTCTCCCCATTTTAGAGCAATGTGCCATGCTTTCACCAGAAGAGAAAGGCTTTATTGCTAAGGGTGATAACCTGATGTCTTTAACTGATGCCTTCTTGAGATAAACTTTTCCTGAGGCCATGAGGGCATGAAGGTTTGGTCTCAGAAAGGTTCATTTTCAGTGTCTTATCATTAAAAAATAGTGAAGAAAAGCCACATCAGGTAAAACACAATTTTTGCTCTTTCCCAACTAGTCCTTCCATTCATTTTCCTCTCCCGCCCTCCATATTCCTTCCATACTCCTTCATCCAGAGCCTACTATGCACATTTTTGAGGAAGGGATAAAGCCCCTGTTTAATATCTTCCTCTATGTATACAACATCTTGAAGGAACTATCCAAACTGGCTTCAAACAACTGCACAAAGTATGGAGAAAAGCTACCCCTTGATCTAGGATAAAATTCCTTCTGGGCAAAGATGAGAGAATGCCAAAATAAAACTAGTAGTCATCTGCTTATCTCAAACTCCCTTGGAAAGACTGCCAGAATGAGAGATCTTCTTTATGTTCATAAGTCCATATACACACATAAGATAAATAAAAAGCTCTGGCAATTACCTAATTAATCACCATTGACTTATTAACCTTGAGGGTCAGAACAGCTACTCTAGAGCCTCAGAACTGGATGGAAACACATCTGATCTGAGTCAAAGCACCCAGTGTCCTTGACAGAGACCTCAGAGAGAGGTCTGAATCAGAGACAGAAAAGAGTGGGGTCATCTCTCTTATACAGCTAGCACCATCTAGTGACAGCTACTAAAAGGACCTCCAGCAGGCTGTAACATTAGGAACCACAGTATCTATAAGTGCTCATTTATGGCAGTAAGAGAAATGCAAAAATTTATGAAAACGAGAAAACTTTTTTTTCTTTTTTTCTTTTCTTTCCTTTTTTTTTTTTCCTCCCTTTAATGTTTTACCTGTATCAAAATAAGTTCCATATGCACAGTTCACAGTTTTAGGCACACCTTCAGCAGTCCTAAGGTTCATATGTGATCAATGAAGCCTCACCACAGCTGCCACATGCTTCCAATATTGGCAGGCAGGTCAAATTTAGAATGCACACCACTCACATATTGAACACTGTAATCAGTTCTGGAGGCACTGATAGGTATGTTTAAGTGTACAACACGAAGAGAAGATCTGAAAAAGAACAAAATGAAAACCTTTAAGGCACAGATGCTATGGACAGGTCCATAAACATGCACAAAACAGTACTCCATCAGTGGGACACAACTGTGTCCTTTTAGGATACTGTATTGATATCAGTTAAGTAGATTTATATGAATGCACATAATTTCTGAACCTCAGTGATGAGTATCTCTGTTATCAAGGGGAAATTGTGAAGTGTGATGGCATGTAACAATCTACCCAGGGTCATATTACTAACTCTTGCCTTTGAAGATTATAGGTGAGTAGATATTAAGTTAATGTTTTTGTTGGCAAGTTCTTTGTTTTCTTCTTGCAATATTCTCCTGAATACTCTTTACTAAACCTGCCAGAATATTGATAAAGAGGAAGTTGTTCAAGCCCTGAAACTGGCAGTACTTTCCTAAGACTTCCTTCACAAACAAGCGCAACTTCTCTCAGTTAAGCAGATACAACTCTTCTGAAATTGCTTGAAAAAGTGTCTTATAATATCTTAGAATTCTTTTCTTTCTGACATACTGCTTCAGGAGTTAAAAAACAAAGCATCTCTACTCATTAAGAAAACATGGAACATCATAAAGTTTCCTTCCCAATTATGGCTAAATAAAAAGCATATATTTTATTACTACAAGCTTTGTATTTACAGTATCTGAAAGAAACTTTAATAAGCAGCAAATTTTGAATTGCATAAATGAAAAAAATGAATACAAACAAATGAAAAAATGAATTGCATGAATTCATTTTCACTTGTTCTTACTCTACCACCTTTCAGAAAAATATCATTGTCTATGACAAAATAAATCCAGTCAGACCAAAGAGATTGCCCACATCTTTAAAATGGCTCAGAGCCTTAGCTAAGGTTAGCTGGCATAACGTACCCCAAATGAGAATCTAACTTCAGGTTCTTTTATTTGGGAATAAAACATTCACTGTGAAGAGATCATCACCTTCTGTCTGATATATAATTTTTCATGCAGGTGCTAAATAAATGATTATGTGATTTATCTCAAACTTACCTTTTGAGATTGTTCTGTAGTTTTTATACTGAAAAAATGTGCTGAATATGTATCATCTGAATGGGAGTCTGCCCTAACATGGCTTAGGGCAGATATGCTTTGAATACCCTCAGAAACTTTAAAATCATCTTACATCCCACAATCTGTTCATAGATCTTGCAAGAGATCTTGTCCAAATCTCCCCAGCACACCTCATTTGAGACAGGTTATCACTCATTTCTAATGTAAACCTTCACAAACGTCATCTAAATTTTGCACGCTTTATCTTGTATGTGGAATGAGAAGTCCATCCAGAACAGGAACCTCAAAACAAAGACTGTCAAAATAACTATTTACACAATAATAACACAATCTGGAGTGCTCTATTTTTTTCTGTCTTAAAAAGCCATTTAGAGAGACACAGGAGACCTTCATTTTGTCAGCTCTGTCTTTGAAACCCCAAATTAGGGGTCTTGCCAAATCAAGAGCTATGATGCTGCTTGATATCAGACCTTTACAAGTACACACAGGGATGACTCTGAAGGCAAAAAATGGGGATGTGAGTCTCTGTCTCTCCATCTCTAATAGGCTCTCATGCCGTTGTTGTTCCCTGTCATGCACCTGCATCACTCCATGCATTGTACATGAGCAGGAATGTTGTTGTCTTTTAGGCAGAAAAATTACCCCCAGCTCCAAGCATTTAACCAGGTGCATATGTAGAAGGGTAGGGGGAAGAAAGAGAGAGTGTGTGAGAAAGAGAGAATGATATCCTACTTGACAGTAAACCAGAATAAATTCATTTGCTATTGATTTCTTTATCCAGAAGCTTGATCTTCACTATTCATTTCTCATATGCAAATGGGAACCAGTATGCCTCTTCTGCATTAATAAAAATAAATAAATAAATAAATAAATAAATAAAAGTATTAATCAAAATCAGATAAATGAGGCAAAAAGCTCAACCCTGCCCTTGTGCCTAACTAATTATTTTGAACAGCTCTGGTCTGTTCACCTCTGTGCTGAGTTGGTAATGTATCCCCCTTTGGTCGATTCAAGATCTCTAGCAACACCTATGGGAGAGTCTTTAATTAATCCTCTGTTACTGTTGTAATTGCATTATCCTGAGGGAAAGGCTGACTAGCCAGGAATATTATTTTAAACATATACTGTAAACAACGTATGTCCTCAGAAGAGTTCAGTTAATACAACCACTTTGACCCTTTCACTGCTGGGTGCTTAACAGTTTATTTTCATAACCACTAAAAAGTTTTTTTTTTTCCCTTTTCATGTGGGGGTTATTTAGACTTCCTGCTTAAAGACTATATAGTGCAATTACATATCTACCCACCAAATAAATAATTGTTTACAGGCTGCTTACAGTATTTCTAGCTAGATGAAGAAGGCTCTAACGTTTTGCTCTGTTCCAGTCTACGGTCTCATTATGAAACACAGCCCTTTGTAAAAACAGATTTCTCTAACAGTGTCATAACCTTTGCTTCTGCTATACCTTCCATATATGCTGCAAAGCAGTATGATACAGCCCAGCAGGATCTTCTTGTTCTCTTCATTTCTCTTACACATTTGATGTAAAGGCAGGATTACACATCCTTTGGAGCGAGAGAGTGGGAGCCTGGAGTGCCACTCCCGGTCTCGCAGTTCTTCCATGAATTTTGTTGATTGTAAAAAGTTAGCAAAATTTCATGTCTGGCTCTAAATATTTTGTTTTCTAAAAATACAAGGACTTTTTTATATTTTAAACTTTGATTAACATTTTAAAGGAATTCTTCTTCGGTGTGCTTCTCCATGTTTCTTTCACAAACTTTCTGTTGTCAAAAAAGAGACATGCAATTTCTAATACTTGCCTTTACTCATTGCAGAAAGGGGCAGACTGTTGCCCAGCATGCTGGGAGGCTATGTTCAATCCGTGAAGTGTCAGAGAATGTCCCATGGAAATTATTATGTAAGTCCAACATATTTTTAGCAAGGACATAAAAATATAAATAAATAAAAAGAAAAAGAGGAAAGTAAAATGGGACTTTGGAGCTGTTTCTGTTAGAATGCCTTGACCATTGTGTAAACCTCTTTTTTTTTTTTTTTTTTTTTTTTTTTTTAACTTTATGGAAAGTCAGTCTCTGGCACAAACTTTAAAGCCCTCACTAGTTTCAGACACTATCCAATAATGTCTCAAAAACATGGGTGGATTTACCTTGTTTTCTGATTTCAAGGAATGATATGACAGACACAGGTGGTCACTGCTTGGTGAACATTTCCTCTCCTAAACAGATAATTTTTCTTATTTGTGAGTGAACTCCTTTATAAACAACAGATATCTAGTACTGTTGTTGGGCCAGCTCTGTAAATATTTTTCTGCACTCTGAAATCTCAGCCTGTCCCAGGACCTGAAGAGCTTCTTAACTTGCCTATTCAGATGCATGTTCAAGCAAGCATCTCTTCTCATCTTCATTTTTTTTTCCTGAATTTTTTCAATAAACTTACTTAAAACTTCAGAATGAATATTGTTTACAGGACAAACAGAATGATATAAATTTTCTCACTGGGCCATTTTGGGAAATTAAACATTGATTGGATTGCACACTGAAAAGCATGAGGAAAACAGACAACTAGAGACAAATAAACCACAAGTGGCATAAACTCATTACCTAGAATGGGTGGATTAAAGGCTCTTAGGCTCAATAGGCCTAAGCTGAGCCCTTCCTCATGACTCTTCCTGAACAAGTATTATCAGACCAAGAAAAACAATGACAAAAAGTAAACAACTTTAATGTTTTGTATAAAGCCATGTTATATCACGAGAAACAAAAAATAAGAAAAAAAGGTTTTGTAGTGAAATCATATTTTCCACAGTGTGAGAAGATCATGGCCACAGTTAAATCATGCAGGATTAGACGATAATGTATGAAAAACCTTTTTACAAACAGAAATATTTTCTCTGGATTTAGTAGAAGGTTCAACTGTAATTAATTTATTGAAGGAAGAAGGAAAAAAGCAAGCAGTACTTTTCTTAAACTAACAGTCCTGAGAATATAGTATGTGTATCTCTCTTCTGGAAATTTTATTAAGCATTAGGAGGGGGGAGGGAGAGGAGGAGAGAGAGTCCAAATTGAATCTCTCTGTTCTTGCCAGTTTTTGCTGCTGTGGTGAATTATCACAAACTTCATAAATGTAAGTAAAATGGGACCCTTGAAGTCTCAGTCACTTTATTTCAACAGAATGTAACCATATTCCAATTTGCACTTGAATTAATGGGAGACTACATAGCTTTGAAAGTCTTAAAGTGCATGTCACACCTATTATAACACATTTTATTAATCAGTGACTTACATTAAGAAAGACCATCCTGCCCAGCTTTCTGCAACTCTTTCACCAGAATAATAAAAAATAAAAAAAAATAAAAAATAAAATAAAAAGAAAACACCTTATTTGTTCTTTGCACACAGTAGCGCAATATCACAAACTGGTTCTGTTAAACAGACACATTAGGAATGTGCTATGTTGAACATTCAGCTTCACATAAATCAACTTCACTAGCAGTTAATGTTAGATATATTAATTTTTTTAAGAACACTAAATATTAGTTCTTTGATATCAATGGCTTCTTTTCTACCTCTTTTTTTTTTTTTTTTTTTTTTTTTTTTTAAATCTATGTATCATCCTACATGTCCAAGATCCCTCAGAGGAAACATCTCTCCTATCTCCCTTTGACGTTGTCAAATATTAGGATTGGCTTTTGACAATGTTGATATAGTGCTGTTAGTCAATATCCATAGGTGTAACACAAAATGTTCAAGAAAACCCTGATACATAATGGGAATACTGGTGTGATGGAAAAAAAGAGATTTTCACATACAGCTCAGAGCAATGCAGGCATCATCACTTTGGGTGCCCTGATGCTAATATATTTTCATGAAGTAGAGAAACATAAGCAAGAATTTCCTCTTTTTATTTCCATTTGATTGCCTGGGAGAGTGGAACCATTATGCCTGTAATAGCAAAAGTATTAATAACTTCTATAAACATATATTATCCATATTCATTATGACGAATATAGATTAGAGGAGCTATATATAGAAGTCACTGTTTTGCCAGAGTGCTGTGGGAATATTGGATCTACATAAGGAAAAGAGCAATATAAAGGGATTTGAATTGGCAACCAGGCCAACTCTGGGAATATTTATACACATGAGCTTTGTCTGATAATATTTATGTACATGAGGCAAAGGAGCCCACGACTCTTCATAAACTTTTGAGAGCCATTTAACATCACTTCCAAATGAAAAATTAATATCTGTCCCATTACCTGGACTCCTTTCATGCGTTTCTAATTTTCCAAGATAAACCAGCATAATCTGCAAAATGAGACAATTTTTTTTGATTACATGCTTACATACAACCTTTAGGTTAAATTCTACCATCTCGAGTACATGAGTGGCATGGACTCATATGGTGAGAACCTATAGGAATTAGAGCTGGAAAAGGCTCAGCAGCACGGAACGTCCCAGTGCTATAAATTGGAGTGTTTTGTCCAATTCAACTTTAACTTGAAGCAAGCAATCAGACTTCTGACTCCTCTACTGGGAGCCTTTTCAAAATGTTATTGAGTAGACTTTTCTACTGAAAAGGTTTCCTGATACTAACTCTAAATGTTCATATTCTCAGCTTCATCTCTCCTCTTTCCACCCCTGACTAGTATCAACAAACAAAATAACACACAAAGAACCTGACCTTCCAAAACTGTAATATATAGCGCTTTCCACAATACAGTGTGGCAAACAAACAGACAGGCTATAAAGACAGCAATAGATGTTTTTAATTTTGTTTATTATTCATTTGTTCTTTCTATGAGGCCTCACATAATGTCTGTGGCTGACCTTGAATTAAATTACATCCACACTCTGCTTACATTTCCCTGATGCACCGAACAAACAGCAGAATGCAGAGCATGGCATTTCGGCATCTTCATTACCTCTTTGTACAACATAAACTGAACCATTTCTTCTTGCTTCTTCTGGAACATTGACATGCTGTTGAAATTTCTTACATCAGACAAATAGACTTTATTATACAAGCGAGTGCTTCATAAGTGCAAACCTTTGGGGATGACAAAAACCCACTGAATTCTCCACTTTCCACCAAAGCTGCCAGCAATTTCCTGGTTTTGGCAGACTTACTAAAAAAATTTTGTTAGTGGAGGCAGAAACTCTAAGCCTAGGTCCAGTTGCTGCCAGTCTGCCACACACAGAAAGCAGATCTCAACTTTCACATTTGATCATTGTTTGAAGGTGCATTTAAAAGCTTACATACGGGGGAGTTTCTTTCTATAGTCAGAACATTTAATCCTACTGATATCCAACCCATTCTGAAAGAGACATAGGTTTATGGCAAGTCACTTCAAATTAAATTGATGTGTTATTTCATTTCTTAGGTGTAAAATGAGGGTTTGATCCTAAAAGATGTCAATCATCCTCAAAACTGAGGACTCTGAACACATTGATGAAAATACTTAACACCTTCCAGGTTAGAGCCCTTAATGCTATTAAAAATGTTTTCACTTACCACACATACAGAAATCTGTATGCTTTCAGCAATCTTGGACTTTCCAGGAAAATATTCAGCAGAGATTTACAGTTATTTAAGTAAATAAATTACCCTGTTCAACTGAAACTGCACAACTGATGTCAGTGAGTGAGGTTGGAGATGGAGATCATGGCAAAATCAAAAACAGAAAAGATCACCGAATGCTGCTTGCCATCCAGGGCCTTCACCCTTAGCATGCAGAGTGTCTTTTGAGTGGTTAGATACTTATGTACTTATAGATATCAATGTATTATTTTACCAAGTAAGGCATATCAGAAAACATTAAGGGAACATTAATTTCCAAGAAGGAATATAAGAATTGTTGAGAGAAAAGCTCTTCTATGTGTTATCTAGAAAATCATTCAATAGGTGTGGGGTTCTGGTGGTGGTGGTTTTTTGGCTTTTTTTTTTTTTTTTTTTTCTTTATTTCCCCACCTGTGAGACACTACTGAATAGCCCCTGCCCTTATGAAAAAGATATCTATTGGTTTGCAAGAAAGTGGCATGTGTCACCAGGAGGACGGTCTATAAGTACAAGCCAGAGAACATAGCTACTATTTCTAACCCTTCATTTTCATAGGCAGCTCATTGCTTTTCTCTCTGAACTAGGTATGATGAATTTTGTTCATTAAACCAAGTTTAATTTTGTTTGCCAGCCTTTTTGGGGTCACAACACAAGCCATGTATCTGCATTCATATTTGATACACTGCTAGTGATTGCACTTTGTGTATACACAAGCTGCAGTGTAAAGCAGTTGTGCCTCTACCTGGGTTTAATCCCATTGTAATATCATAGGCTATGCAGTGCTTAAAAGATTGATAGTTGGAGACACAAGAAGACAGAAAGCTCCAGAATTAAATATAAATCCTGAGGCTTCTCTGGCAACTGGAAACTTGAGGGGAGCAGGCTAAAGAGACATACAGTGTCTGGCAAAGGAGAATGGCCTGGAATAAAAATGCAAGATAAATATTTATAATATCATGGAAAACCTAATGTAAGGGATTTGAGTCAGTGTCTTAACATATCTGCCAAGGTTAATTTTTCCTTCCTGAATTCAAATATCTGTTGTTGCCTAGTTATGCAGAGGGTTATGTAGCTATCTAAAGGTGTATGCAACAAATAGTAGGAGATTGAGTATAGAAAGACAAGTGTTTTAACTGAGCATCCCCAACACTGTTTACTTTTACTTTTTTATTTTATTATATTTTATTTTTAAGATGAAAGAAAAAGTAAAGTTCAATTTGTTTAACTCTTACTGAATAGGGTCCTTAAGAACTCTTGCCAACTATTTGCAGAACAGATCGCAAAAGTTTAGTTCATATGGGCTCAGGATTTGAAGAATATTTTTTTACAGTCTTTCTAATACAATGGAATTTGTGCTAGATTCTATGTATCCAACACTGTCAAATAAAACCAACCTTCCTTCTTTTTACCTACCCACAACACACACACACACACACAAATAAAAATGGGAAATAAAGACCAGGAAACACATAAAATCTCAGGGTTTAAACTCTGAAAAATATTTCTATCTAAATGCAGATTTCTAGAAAAATATCCTAGAAAATTTACACCTATCATGCAAACTGGTGTTATATGGAGAATTTTCAGCCAGGGTTCTTGTGTGAGACTTGTATTATGTTTTGATTTGAGAACTCAGGAGAACTGAGAAATGCCCTGTTCTCCAGTTATCTGGGGTTCAGGTTCACTGCGGCCAGCATTACGCTTTCCATAGTAGCCACGTCATGTATGTCGGCTTAGATATAAATTAGTCCCATTCTTAACATGGTGATAGATTAGTTCCCATAGTTACTACCACAGTTGGAAGTGGAGCCATCACTCATAGAATAACTTTGTAAAGAAATAGCCAGCAAAAATATTTATTGTCATAGCTACTTTGGCTTCAGAGGACTTAGGCCAGACTCTGAGTTTGTCCCAGTTCATTTTAGCATTTAGTATTAATAGTGTGGGACTCAATTTCAACATATAAAACTGAGGGAGCAATACCAGAATCCATGTAGGGTTTCAAAACTGCTGGACTTCACTGTGTACTCATTTGCATACCTGCAATACCTTCCCTGCTGCTAACTTTTATGGAGTACTGCAACTCACCATTACTCCCTTGCTGTCTTTTGCAAGCATGACTTAAGTGCCCTAACATTCCTTGTCTTTTTGTTCCTCACATTTCAATCAAGGTAATATTTAGCAGTCTGGCTACTATCTTGGGCATAGCAGCCTCCTGGATTCTACTTGCTTGATTTATTTGTAGGGTATACATATTCTTTAAAATAACATAAGAGTCTGCAACAAATTGTGGGCATGTCGACCTGGTGGCCCATGCCAGTGGGCTGCTGAAGTTGTTCATATATAAAAAAGGGCTCTCATCTACAAGGCAGAAGAGCAACATCTAGTCTTGAGACCCCAGTCTCCCTCCTCAAAGAGCTGTAAGAAAAAAAGGGGAGGCATTCAATATGCTAGAATGCTTAAGGTGAAGGACTGGAAGTGAAAAGATCCTAGAGCATAGGAGTCTTTATTGGAGAATGAATCCAGAGCTAGTCGTGCCCTTTTTCAAGTCTTGTTTATCTGAAAAGCAGTTTAATTGAACTGACAGTGAAAATGGCTGGATATATTTTCACAGAGCTGTTTTTAAAACTACCTCATCTCTTCTTGAAATTCAATGTAAAGAATAATACTGTAAGCAGTTTGCAACTAAGTTTATCTCACTCTGTTCAAAAATATCTGATGTGTACATATCTGTATACAGGCCAGGCAAGAGCAACATCCGGCAGAAATACTGGTGGTCTGGGATCGAGTATACTGTCAAGTTGGGGAAATCATCTCCAAATAGTAGACAAAAGATTATGAGTTTGAATAGAGCTTGGATAAAGTGGATAATGTGCTGCAAAATTCCCTGTGAAGTTGATAAAGGTTGTATCCCTAGCAATATCTGTAATCCCTAGACCTTCCTCTGATCATGCTATCAGCTCCTGTTGAAGTGCCCCCAAAAGCCTGAACATCTTCACAATTTTTTAATGTGAGAAACACAGAAGAATTGGGCTGGCTAATGCTGACTGAAACACAGTAAATGTTCAAACAAAAGAAAAAAAAAAAAAAAAAAAAAAAAAAAAAAAAGATACTATATCAAAGCAGCTTTAGTTTAAATGGTTGAAACTTTCAAGTTCCAGTTCAGCAAAGTACTTAAGCATGACTTGGCTGGGTCATATGTGGTTTTGTTCAGTGTAGATTTACAGTAGAGTGTAGTGTTCTTCAAAGACCTCCAGTAACAACAGTTTTATTCATTTTCTTTTTTTCTCCTCTGCTTCTTTAATTAAGGGTTCTGTGACTCTGCAACCAGTACAACTTGTGGTATTGCAGTGATATAATAAGAAATCCATGCCCAATTGGACACGATAACTTGACAATTTTGCTTTTCAGTGTGAAAGTGTTCACACAGCTCTACCATCTAACACCACTGACACTCACTTATTCTATCTCACACTGCAGCTGTTTGCATGCTGTTTCTTCCCAACTTCACTGCTGTTCTCTACTTTCTGACTAGCTTTCTGGTTTTGGACCCAACTGCCACTCGAACACTTTTCACTTCCCTCTACCAGCAACAAAGACGGCACAACCTAGAAACTTGTTTCTAGTTTCAGATTTGGTATATAAATTTGAAAAATGACTGACTATCAATTACTAAATGAAAACGATAGTGAGCTTCATTCCTGGCACCTTATGCAACTGCTTCTAATGTCAAAGGAAGCAGCATGCCATAGCTGAGGACCCCATTTGTCCCTCACTGATTAATAAATATACCTGATCTAGTACCTTCTTTCTGGCCTTATTGATAGATGAATATGTCAGGTGACAGAGACAGAATAGTCACTCCTGAAAACTGAAAAGTCTCTCTTCACAGCACTACAGTGTTTTTTTTGTTTGTTTGTTTGTTTGTTTTTTTAGGCTAGATGCATTAAACTGATGTATAATTATGCGGGAGAGTGTGGTCCTCACTATGATACTTGCAGTACACTGCGCAGTTTATACACATTCCGCTTCTGGAAATTAAGAATTATGAAAGCACATTTTATTTTCCTTTCATATCTTCCACAGTGTGTATAAAGTTATTTTTAAACTGACATCCAGAAACTGTGCTCTTTTAATATTTACCCCCTCCACTGCATTTGTGCACAATGTACGCACATGCACACACGTACACACATGCTGCAGCCCTTGGAATACACAGTGAGATTTGACTTCACTTACAGAGGATACTCTGCCATGACTGTCACCAAAGTTATATAATTGGAAGGAAACAATAAAATGACAGATTGCTTGTTCTAAATAATTGGATAGACAGGGTAGCAAACAGTGGGTTATGAAAAATATTCCTCAAAGGATGTCAAACTTCAATAACTCACATAACAAAAAGACACTGATATCTGTCCTCCTGTCACAATGGAATAATTTTAAGATCGAGTTATAATTTTCTACATCAATTTTTAAATCTTTTTTTTTAAGAAATAGGGAGAGAAAAGTCTAAGGATCCTTGCTGAACTTCTATTAAAAATGACACAAAAATGCTTGGCTGTATGTTTTGGGGTAGAATGTTTCTAACCTTTAAACAATGTGAAAATATTAAGCTCAATATTATTAATTAGTTTTCAGTCAACAGAATACACAGACCCTGACTGAAATCACAGCTCTGGTGTGAGAGGTGCGACGCACATATTTTGCCAAAGATAGTCCTTTTCTACAAGAGATTTTATCT
Source organism: Aythya marila (assembly GCF_965140915.1). Classification (NCBI taxonomy): domain Eukaryota; kingdom Metazoa; phylum Chordata; class Aves; order Anseriformes; family Anatidae; genus Aythya; species Aythya marila. The sequence goes on from NC_139046.1 coordinate 13,793,908, forward strand.
TATAAACTGTTATTGAGGTCAAAGAAAAATAACTGCTTTATTCCACTCGAGTGTGTTAGTAAAAGAGCTTGGAATAAAACCTGATTTTCAAGTTGGCCTATCATCTAAACCACACTTACTAGCTGTCACTGTTTATTTTTGTACATTCTAAAAACTAGGACTTGTACAGTACCCACTAAGATAAAAGCTAGCATAACTGAGAGGAGTAAGATATTTCCATCACCTAGTTTTTCTACTCACATTTTAGCAATGGGCCCTGCAAACTCTGTCTTCAGAGACATCCTTCCTAGCACTGGAGAAATATCAGGGAGCAATTTTCATAGTCAGATGCTGGTTAATGGTTACTTGTGGCAGCACAACCTACTGGCCAATTATTGGCAGTCCTTCCTGGTCCTGGAGATATCCATCTCCATCAGCTGGAAGATTTTTGCTTTTGTGACTGCTCTATCATAGATTCACCATTGTCCCCACTCACATATTACATCTTAATCAAGAGCCACCTCACTGAAATCCATACTCAGTGTTAGAAAATGTGAAGTCTGAATTAAGATTTTATCTGTGATTTATCTGTCATTTTACCTGGTTCACAAACCCACTGGAACAGATGTAAAGAATCCCATTGACATCAGTATTCTTTGGAGCAGCTCCTACTCCAATCTCCGTGTAGCATCAAGCTTTTCACCAAAGCAAGCTTATTCACCAGAAAAAGCAATATGCTCATTGGTAGATCCTAGTGGTTTTCTCTTCAAGCTGAAAATAGCACAAGCATCAGGCTTTTAAGACTGTGCTGCTACTTTTTACATCTTCATTAATATTTTCTGTAACTTTACAGAGTCTTATGCTACATTCATTTCTGTGGTAAACGAGAGCTGGAAGTGCATTCCCTATGTCATGTCTCTCTTCCACTGTCCTGGTTTCAGTTAGGACACTTTCCTTGAGTGAAACTTGAAATTTTGAAATTTCTAACTTGAAATTTTGATACGTTCAAAGGTTATACACAGTGTTTCTTGTAAGCAGTTGTTTCATATTTGTTTGTTTGTTTGTTCTGTGCTGCATGACTTTCTCTAAAGATGTGTTTATTTGCATCTTCTTAACTGAGTAGAATATACTTGAAAACAATTTAAACAGCAGAAAAATGATAAAGCACTGGCTTTCAGGCTTTCAGTGTGAGGCAACAGTCTATAGGTGAGTCTGCAGTTTGCAGGTTGTCTAGTCTAGAGAACAGTGCTGGTGTCTCTACCCGGGAAAAGAGTCCCCAGGGGAAAGAAAGAAAAAAAAAAAGTTAATAATATTTTATAATAATTCACAAATCAATGAAAATATATTCTTATTATATCAATTCTCACACAAAAAGTACTACCTTGTGCTACTGCACTACCTTTCTACCAGAAAGACAAAAGAAAGAAAAAATTTTTTTGTCTTTCCATGACTTGGAGTCTTTAAATCATGTCTATATGTCAGTTTAAGAGATACATTGCAGGTTATACACAAGTTATAGACATTATGCAGACATTCTGTGCCGTGGTTTTAAGGACAACCTGTGCCATTGCAGCTTGTGGGCAACCTAACAGATAATACCTTATATATAACCAAAGCAGCAGCAGTTTCCTGTAGACACAAATATTGTTAAAAAGATCTGTGGGCAATATTTTACCTGAGAACTGTCTTTTGGATACAATAGAACAAGATTATCATAATTCTCATGGATGTAAAAGTGATAAATGTAAAAGCCTTGGTATGTCTGTTATTTGTTGTTTTGAGATCCTAGTAAAGGATTTCATTAAGGGAAATTAATAGCTTAATTGCATTCTGTTTTTTTATTATCATCACTGCAAGCAAACCTCCAGAACAGGACTGGTGTGGTCTGGGAAGGGGAAGGGGAAGGGGAAGGGGAAGGGGAAGGGGAAGGGGAAGGGGAAGGGGAAGGGGAAGGGGAAGGGGAAGGGGAAGGGGAAGGGGAAGGGGAAGGGGAAGGGGAAGGGGAAGGGGAAGGGGAAGAGGGGAAGGGGAAGGGGAAGGGAAGGGAGAGGGAAGGGAAGGGAAGGGAAGGGAAGGGAAGGGAAGGGAAGGGAAGGGAAGGGAAGGGAAGGGAAGGGAGATATAGAGAGAAAGGAAGAGAGAAGAAATAAAAAGAAAGAAAGAAAGAAAGAAAGAAAGAAAGAAGAAAGAAAGAAAGAAAAAAAAGAAAGAAAGAAGAAGAAGAAGAAAGAAAGAAAGAAAGAAGAAAAAGAAAGAAAGAAAGAAAGAAAGAAAGAAAGAGAAGAAAGAAAGAAAGAAAGAAAGAAAGAAAGAAAGAAAGAAAGAAAGAAAGAAAGAAAGAAAGAAAAAGAGAAGAAAGAAAGAAAGAAAGAAAGAAAGAAAGGAAGGAAGGAAGGAAGGAAGGAAGGAAGGAAGGAAGGAAGGAAGGAAGGAAGGAAGGAAGGAAGGAAGGAAGGAAGAAAGAGAAAGAAAGAAAGAAAGAAAGAAAGAAAGAAAGAAAGAAAGAAAGAAAGAAAGAAAGAAAGAAAGAAAGAAAGAAAGAAAGAAAGAAGAAAGAACTATCTCTAGGAAGAAGAAAAGTCTTCAACAGAGCGTACATGTTTAAAATGCTGCTTTGTGGTAGCATGAATGATATAAGGTAGTGGTCCATATGAATTGCTCATCCCTCCACAAATAAAGTGCAGTTGCTGCCAAGATATCATGGTAGTTTGTGTTAACTGCCAACTTTAGTTGTCTTCAATAGGTTACAAAAAACATTCATGTTTAAGATATATTAATGGCACTGCGTTATCTCATAATAAAGTACTTGCAAATATGTGTCACTGCTGAACACCCACATGGCACCCTATTCTAGGGCATATGGTACTGTATGCTTTTACTAGGCAGTGAGTGGACTAATTAGACTGTGCCTTAAATAGGTATTGAGTTTTAAAGGGCTTCATGGTATTTAAGTATACATTTGGTTTAGTGAACAGAAGATGCATTTTCCTAACTGGGTTCCACACTAGTAATTCATATTTCTGACCGTGTATTTTGGTAAGCATCTCAGAAAAATGAGGTGTTAATTTTTAGAAACAATTATCGTCCTGACCTTGATGATTAAGTATGATAATTAAAAGACGTTGTGAGTAATATGTTTTATATCATAAACATTCATTTCTGATTTACTTACTGAAAAAAAAAATGCCATTTTAGAAAAGAAATGAGTATTTTTTTAACATGATTAGCAAGCCATCTGTTGACATTTCAGTACAGTCTCTTATGAAAGTCCCTAGCTTACTGCTTCAGTTTTAACATAGGAAGAACCCAAAATAGTATATGTCTTTTGCAGTTAAATCAGAATAAGGTGATTTAGAAAGGGCAGATTCAAGAGAACAATAAAATACATAGTTCCTAGAGCTCTGCAAAAGTTTCATAATGAAGCCTGAAGGCAAGGGGAATTCTCCTGATTTTTTTTTTATATATATATATATATTTATTTTTTTTTTTCACACTGGAAATGGGTCCAGATTCCACAAAAAAGATTAGCTGATGCTTGAAGATTTTTCAGCTAACCTCATCAGAGTTTCCAGATACCTTTGCTAAGTTTCAAAGTTTCAACCTGGGCGATGCCTGGGTGAAACCCATACTGGTGTAGGGCTTACCTACCTGAAGAATAAACTATAAGACTGAATAGAGACTTACACTACATCTGCCTGTCTTCAGAATTCCCCATACTGAAGGGCAGACAAAGGTGCTTTAGTAAAAGGGTGCTTTACATTTCTCTTTGAAAGTAGGACAAACTACCTCGTATTCTATGTGTGCTGAAAATGTCCTCATGAAGCACTTGCACGGTAGTCAAATAGCAATTCACAGCCTCACTTAGTACACACTGATTTCTTCCCAAACACATGCTGAAGATGAATGAAGAAATATTAAAGCCATCTCATAATTACACACCAGTACCATCCCAGTAAAATTAATAGTAAATTCCTCAAACCTGATTCACCACTATGGTAGTCCACCGTTGGAATATGGACAGTCCCTGTCAAATCCTTGTTAAAGACACAAGATTCAGCAGAGCTTTACTTTGATATTCGGGGTTTATTTGAACCTGTATCTCAAAAGAACTGTCAAGCAGAACAAGTATGTATTATATGCCTTATGCCACCTGTGTCTGCATAAACTCAGCAAGTGCAGCTTCATAGGTCCATTATTTGGCTTTAGCGAACAAACTCGAGAAGATCTGACAGAATCAACCAGTGTGAAACAACCCATGTCTGGTACATCCCACCACAGCAGGTCTCCAGCAATGCCCCTCTTTACTATGATAAGTAAAGGGGAAATACGCCTACAGAGCTCAGTGTCCTCTGTAGAACCTTCATTGGGAAAATCCAGACTATTTCATACCTGCCAAAACTAAGATTTTCTAAGGATCCAAAATACAAAAGCAAACCTAGGAGTAAAATTCACTTTTGTGGATTATTTATTTATTTAGAAACTGCACTAAGAAAACTTGTTTCCTTTACTTTTAGTAGTATTTAGTAGGCTAAATATACTTCTCATCACCCATTCTGATTTTCTGATACAGTTCATATACAATTGCTCTGCTCCGGCCTGCTCTCAATCTCCCCTCCCCTACTCCTATTCCCTATTTATAGGAAGTTATGCAGGAAGAGAAGGAAAATGCAGTAACCAGATATCTCACAATGGGGAAAGGAAAATAAAAAGAAAAACTGGTGGCATTTTTTATTTTTTTTACTTGTCCTAATTTTTCTCACAAGCCTCAGTTAAGCAAAGCTTTACAAAGACACTGTTGACTTCCCCTTTGTCTGTGAGACTTTTGCAGATAGAGAATAGCTCCAGGGCTACTCTAATCTCCCCAAGCCACTCAATTAGCATTCGACCCATTGTGAGAAGCCCATGCATTGAATTTTCAGTCACCTGGGCCTGGCGGACATCTGTGGATGATGAATGTTTGCTTGTTCTCACGATACAGGGGTCCTGAACAAGTGGACAGCATATGTACCATAATTTCCTGGCTAAACACTGCAGTCCATTGCTAATTATTAAAGATGCAGAAGCCTCTTTCTTTCTCTCACCCTGTCTCTCCCTCTGCCTCTCTCACTTTCTTTCTGTCTTTGTTCTGAGTAGCAGCCTCAGCAATGGAAGAACGGCAGTTTAGACTCTAGTGTCTTGTTTGATTGAAGTGGGTTGAGTACAATATCCTTCCATTCTGTTATATTTACAAACCAGAACAGCTGAACTCTACATCAAAGAGCAGCCAAAACATTTCTTCTGTCACTTCACAAGCAGTGTATCTCACCAATGTCTGCTTATATAAAGTAAGCAATTAAGATTGCACTGAACTCCCCTAAAAAAATGATACACCTGCTTGGTGCTTGAGCTCCTCTTAGATCCAAACATCTTAATCTAATCAATTCTGGTTTTGTGTGTGTGCTGGGGAGGGAGTTGAGTGTTTATTTATTTATTTTTAATCTTAAACTAATTAAGTTTGATTTATTTCTGGTCACTTTTGTAATTGAATGTACCTGGGCAGAATGGGATTTTAAGAAATGCTTAATAGACGAGGGCAAAAGGATGAAAGGACTTTGACCCAATGCATCATTTCAGTCATATCCTACTTTAAATCTTTTTTTTTTTTCTGTGCTCTTACAAGCCAGAAATATATCCTAAAATATAAAATGAGGTAGACATCAAGGGCTCTGTTATAATTCTTGATTCAATACAAACAGAAGAGCAACCTTGCCCTTCTTCCTACATGTGGCTTGCCAGCACCATAACAGCTTATGAGGTGACAGTAGGGGGGTTATCAGTCACTGTCTTGGAGGAATGGGTGAAAAACAGACAGTGGAAGAGCTGTGGGGCCAGCCATCCTACCCCACAACTCTAGTCCTAAACCAAAAGCCAGACTGTGCAGTATTAATCTGGTTGCCACACTTCACGTTCCAGCTGGGATCAGATTGCTGTGCTCACCCCTAGCTGGCTTCCACCAAGGCTGTACAAACTCTGCTCAGTCTCATCCTGATGGTGTTTAGGTACCCATGGTGTCAACCAAGGACAGGAACAATGCTCAACTGAGACTTCCTTGGAGCACAGCTGGGGCTCACCAGCTAACACTGACCTCTCAGTTTTTAAGTCATCTTGTTGCTTAAGCCTTTGTAGCCAGTGGACCCATGTCGTAGCATATTCCATATGTGCACCAATGTTTCAAACCCAAAAGACTGTAAAGAGTAAATTCCACTGAACTCTTTTTAATGTAGTCTTTTGGCTGGGGTCAGAAGTAATGTACTCCATCTAGAAAATGTTTTAAATGCTTTCCATGTTCATTGTGAAATAACAATGTCCTCTGATTAAAAAGCCATATCAAAGCTAAAGGGGTGGGTAGCACAGCTTTCTACAAAGAATATTTCAATTAGATCTGAAATGGTATCAATAAGAGAAAAGAAATGACCCATGCACAGAGATTTTCCTCTCTGCCTGATCCCTTGCTGAGCCTTATGCAGTTACATACCCCAGAGAAACTTTCTTTCTTCAGAGAGATCTGTGTTTGTGTGAGTGCACAGGGTGGGAGGGAAAGGTTATACTGCATGGCAGCTGTGCCAGACACTGAGCTTCTTTGCAGTGCTTACGTGATTGATCTCTGCTATTTAAATGAGTTTCTAAAATTACACACCTAACTTTTCAGAGGTTGCACAGCATGTTTTACTGTTAAAACAATAACTTTCTAAAGAAAACATTTCAGTGCCATTCCTTGTATCAGTGAAAAAAAATGTTAGTTGCTGGCTTCGAATCAGTAGGGTGGGTGCAGATGACTGTGGGCACAATTATCACTGCTGCTGCAAAAACACGATGATACATCTCTTACCTTAAAACTGACCTGCACAAACAATGCATCAATCAGAAAGCAGATCTGTCTATGTACTTACTTGTCTGTCTCTGACTGCTGTATGGCTCTGATCATCATAGTAGTTTGAAACCTTTCCTAATCCACCTACTGTCCCTCCTCTTTTCTCATTCATTTTGACAGTGATAACTGCTTGAGTCTTTCCTGTCATCATTTGCCCTTGACTCTGGAAGAGTTTGGAGATCTTTCAAAGGCTTGGCCTGTTGTCAACATCAGACTATGGCAAGGAAATGGATGGTAACAACACACAGAAAGGTCTGTACTGTGGATCTTGCTCTACAATTAATTCATCTACTCTGCCTGAGAATTAACAATCCTGAATCTATGTAGGAGCATAAGCACTTCTGATATTGAATGAGCTTTAAAAACGTCTCTAGGAGCTAACCATCAAGCAATGAATTCTGTTTGTCTGGAGATTATTTCAGCTTATTAAAATATTTTCCTTTGTGGTATATCATGCAATCCCATAAGTCCTTCGTTGTTTAGAATCTTTGCCACTTTTTTTTTTTTTTTTTTTTTTTAGATGACATTGCAGGTTATTGCTGTTTGATGCAGTTGGAGTTGGCGTTTTAAAATATTCATTTCAGATCAGAAGTGATGTATTTGCTTGAGACGTGAGTGGTTTATAACTGCCAGCATTGACTTTAAATTTAATGACACAAAGAATGTCACGTACATGTGACACAGTCATCATTCCCTTCATTGTAATGCAACTTTGTGGCACAGACGACATCATTTGTATGCGAGTTTCCATGCAAATAATGTCATTTGAATCCTTTTAACAGAAGATAATGACACAAAATTCCAGGAGAACAGGGAACAGGCCATGAAATAAGGACTTTCAAGTGACAAATGGCAAGTTACCTTCCTTATTTACATTTCTCTAATTTTTTTCCTTTTTCTTATTGCTCGAGGCCAGTTGCACCCAAAGGAATGGTCAGGGAGGGAATAAGAGCTACAAACACCTTTATGTCCCCACTAATACATAGTCTGGATAGAGGGGCACTCCCCCTGGACTGCACTCAAAGTTGCTCTGATAGTTTTATTCCATTCAAAGGTGGTGTTTTTTTTGTTTGTTTGTTTGTTTTGTTGTTGTTGTTTTGTTTTTGTTTTTTTTTTTTTTGTTTCTTGTTTTTTTCATGTTTGTTTGTTTTTTACTTTAAATCTTTTCACCATTCGTAATAGAAATGTCAGCACCCTTACCCAATACAGCAGGCTTTACAGACACAGCCACAATCCCTGCTCAAGTGGAGGAGGCAGTAAGAACCTCAATATGCACTAGTTCTCCCTTTTTTTTTTTTTCCTGTCTTCATCCTTCACAGATGAAATAAACCCAGGTTTTCTGTGGCCCTCTAACATATTGTCCACCAATTTATCCCCTAATCTCCAACAAAGGGACAGCCTCATGCCTACCTAGCCTCATTTTCTGCAGCCATAACCCAGCTGTGATGAAATGAAAACTTGGTCCCTCCAGACAGGGCTTTCCTACTTGCCTTGGAAAGCCTCTGGAAGTCTTACAGCCCCGTGTAAGTCATGCATGGATAAATAACTGCAGCATCCTGGACTGCCCACCCTGGCACTCTCTGTTCCATTTTGCTATCATGCCTTGGATTGATGCGTAGACAGTGCCGTTTGGATAGACTGTGTTCAGTTAGTCCTTGTTTATTGATTCAAGCATGTCTCTTTATTTCTGAGTGAACTGAAGTGCATCATTAACTGAATGAAAAAATAACACATAAAAGCATAGTTGTTGATTTGTTTTTGGTTTTGTTTTGCTTTGTTGTTGTCATTTTATTTTTTTCTCTCGTGTAACTTTACCATTTTTAAGCATGGCGGTTTGTAGCTAATACATGTACTAGTGAATGGAAACACTATTTTGGATTTTTTCTCCACCTCCCTCCTACTTTAATTTATGCACACATATCTTTCTATTCTTAACATTCTTCAGAGCAGAAGGCTGATTACGTTGCCTTTCTTGCACTCTGCATCCTGAGATGGGATTTGACAGAAAAAATCAAACAGTTGCTCTATCATGCCCCACAACAATGTTTCCAGGGGTGCTTGACGTGTCAGTGCCTGCAACAGAAGATGAGGCTGTTGTTTTTTTTTCCAATTTTTCCTTTTTTCCAATACCTGCATGTTTAAGCACTGCTGTCCTCTAAGGAGAGCACATATTCTCTATAAGGAGCTTTATTAGGGGCTCACCATGGCAAGTCTCAGCATCCAATTTGCATAGCTTTCTGGCACAAAAAGTAGCTTTCCCTATGGAGAGGGTGAGAGGATTACATGGAAAAGGCCATTATTCACAAAAATGAGTTTGTCTGTTATGTCATGTCTTTCACAGCTTTAGGCTCCAAAACTTCAAATATAGTAAAAAACAGCCCTCTTAAGGTAAAAGAAAAGGGTCAGCACTGTGTTTTCACATGATGAGAGAATAAATCACTTCCCTCAAAGTGGTACGGGGACATTCCCAAATTGGAAGTGATTTTGAATGTCTGTGCATTGTTATTTTTGCTGATCTTTTCACATCCCCACAAGAAATGAGCCATGTCATCTGTGCTGTTTGGATGGTTACTTGCATGGTGTTCACCATGTTTATAGGTGGCTGATCATTCCTTCCTCTCTGATGATGATACCACTTGCACTTGGTCAGGGGCAGTCCACAGGGCACCCAAAACCTGCACAGCCAATAGGAGAGCCACTGCCCAGGTACTTGTACTTTCCAAGGTTTTGAACACCCCTGGAAACATCATGGTGACCATGATAAGCAGGAGTTTGATTCTTTGTGTTAAGAAGTCCCATCTCAGTATGGAGATGCAAGAGAGGCAATGTAACCTTGTTGGAACATCTGTAACATGCTGCAATTTGGGTGCTGGAGGCTTCCTACATGTATGTTCTCACTGGATGTGCTAAAGTGCTGGGCAGAAGAGGAAGGACGTATAGCTTGATGGTGCTTGATCTTGATGCATTAAACCACCAGCTGTCCCTAAGCGCTGCAGCACATCTGCCTTGTGACATGTCCTAAATCCCGAATAACCAGTTCAGAAACCTGGCAAAATTGCCATAGACCCCTTTCATCTATTAATTTAAATTTTCTTCCTGCCAAAGAAGTGGGTAGGTATAACCAGGAGCTAGGGTTGCTATCAGTATAGAGGCAACTTTAAAGTATCTCACACACAAGGCCCCACAAGCACAATCAGCTTTAAATTGGAAGCATATGAAAGGCACAGATTTCAAGGCAGAGCAGTGTAGTTCCAATTTTAGCTTGTAGCACTGGGGCAAGTACTATAAATTTTGAAGTCTGTGTAACCTGTGAAACACATCCATTTTTGCTGTGCAGATAACAGCACAGAGCAGCTCATATGCACCAAACTACGGTAGTGTAAGGCAAGCTGATCGTTGACCTACTAAATTCTAGGAGCTTCCCCAGCTGCTGCCTGCACCAGCCTGTATGCATAGGTTTCTCACAAAAATGTAATTAAAAGTGCCCTTTTTGAGGTCCATATGAAACAGAGATATATGCTGCCTCTCAATCTTTTCCAGACTACAGGGTCAGACAGTGACCAGACACGCAAATAACAGTCAAATTATACAGGAAGTTGTCAAAAGGGTCCTAGCACAGGCAGAAAGGACTTTTGACCTTCTCAGGTGTCAAAGGTCTGGTTCAAGTTTCTTTATAGTAATCTGTAGCTATGGCAATGAAAACAGACCCTTTGAGTGAATCAGTTTGTGGATTTTGCTTTGAAAGTTTCTTTGACTTTCATATTTGAATTGAATTTTAATTAAAAAAATGTTTAAAGTAGAATTTATTTACAACAGAAAAAGAACTGAGTCTGACAGCTGTGAGGGTGCGTGCAGGGAAAGAAAAAAAAAAAAAAAAAAAAATAAGGATAAAACAAAAGTACTATGATGTCTCCCCACATGAGAATCAAACCAAAGTTTCTTTCTCCTCTGTCTCTTTCTCCCTCTTTCCCTTTGTCCAACCACTTAGGGAACAGGTTACCTGCACTTCCATAGAGCCTAAAAATATTTTCAGAGACACTAGTAGTCTGTGAGAAAATCATTAGGATGTGCTGACAGTGTCTTCAAAGTCAGACAGAAAAAGAAAAGGCTAAACGCAAATTAAAATGGTTTGCAAAGAGCAAAAAAGGGTTGCTGTTTTTTTCCACCATAGCCACTCATCATAATCAGAGCCATTCTTAATTTTTGTTGTTGTTGTAGTAATAGTTGTTGTCTTACAGATTCATTAATGCAAGTATAGGAAAAGATTAAAAGAGTTTAGATTATGACACAACTATCGATATTGGTGCCTGACAGCAATATTATCACCTCATTGATATAAATGCTGAGCATAGGTGATTTTAAAAGTGTGACTGATTAAAGCAACATAAATAGTAGTCTTGGCACTAATGATGTCAAGCATAAATCTGGGACCTTGACAGTATCGTGTGAACCCAGCTTCTGACTGTCCTGAAACCTTCCATTTATGCATCTTTGCAAACATACCTGTCACCTTCTTTTTTTTTTTTCTCCTGTTTTTAACTGAACACAGCAAAATTATTTTTATCAATTTTTAATGTTGTTCCTGAGCATCTACTATATTTTATCAGCATCACTTTTTTTTTTTTTTTAATTAAAAACAAACAAGCAAACAAACAAACAACAACAACAACAAAGTTGTAAGTGTTCTCAGTACTAGCCAAAATAGTGCTGGAGAATGCCTGTGAGAAGGAGTTTTATTCAGCGTGGTTTGTAATCAAGGCAATATTTGTCATTAGGCTACCACATTTTTTACTAAATTTATATTTTTTTCCTCTTCTGGGATATTTCCTGCTTGCAGCTACTTGAACAGGTAAACTCAATAGTGCAGATGGGCTGTGTACAATGCATCGTGTCCCATTAAATGTACTGACTGCATGCAAGCCGTCTCTGAAGCACATTTTCCAGTTGGTCTCAGGTTTATCAGTATAATTGTGCATAAATTTCCAAGAAAGAAATTCTGTACAGAATTCATACAGGTTTAATATCAACAGCTTTCACTCTCCTTCAGCCAAGAGAAGATACACAGAGGGAGCTTCAATGAGAGTAGATGGGAATGGTGGGGACAACGTGGAACACCCTGTGCTTTCCCTGTTTCACAGCTTGGACTCAGCTACTCCTTGCCAACTGCTGGGCAAAGGAAGTGCTCAGGACCACAAGATATACTTCACAACAGCAGGGCAGGGAAATATTCAGTGTCTGGGTGGCAATAACATCCGTGCATGGAGTCCAGGACGTCTGGCCAGAACCCCTCAGCAGGGAAGAGGAGCTTTGAGCCAGAGGTAGAGATGGGCTGCAGACAGCCTTGGGGAGAGGAAGAGATGGGTTAGCATTTATGCATGTGCTCTTGTGTTCTTTCACCCCAATAGATACAGGCACAGAGACCTACAGTGTCATCCATAACATACCTGAGCTGACAGGGTAGGAGGAGAGGTTAGTAGGCTAGTTTTCTATGAAATCATCATCCAAAGCTGTCCAAAACTATATCATAACAGGACCTGTTCTTTATTTCCCATTGCTTTTAAGATTGGGTTATGGTCCTGCTGTTTATCACATTCACCCTCCAAAGATAGGCAAACAATTGAATCAGACATCCAGATTACAACAAATACTGGAAACTGCAATATCCGTGTACCATGTGGCACAGAGGAAATGGTATTCCTAAAATCACCAGTCCTAATAAGAGGGAAAGTGTTATCTTAAAGTAACATATACAAACACTAGGTTCTTTACAGTGTAAACATGCCATCAGCTATCTAAACAAACTCATTTTGGCTCCATGTAAAGACTTAGTAGCTATTTTGCACTTACACTTTAAAACATCTTTTGTTTGAGGCTCTTCTGGTATCCCATAATTGAAAATGAAATTATGTTCCCTACACATCCTGGAATAGTAATGGTTATTCCTTTTTTGCCTATAGTGTAGTGACTTCTGACTTCCATTATATATACACTGCAGCACTTGAATGATTTTAGTGGAGTGAGGGACCCAGTAGTGATGGACACTTTGGGGCTCTAATAAGGCAAAGTGTGAATGAAAAATACCTTTCCTTTTACACCTTCTCAGCTAAATGGAATGCTATGCCTGTGTCCCAAATATGCCTTGGAAGACGCCATTCCAATGTACTGAAGTAGAGAAGGGTAGAAAATAGAAAACAAAGAGCTTTGAAAAAAACTTCTGAATCAGAAATAGGCAGAACTTCTAGAAATATTTCATCAAAGGAAAGGAAGAATAAGAGGACACTGGAACTCTTGCACTCCCTTATTTGCCCTACCCTTCCCACTCCTCCCCAGTCCAGAATATCCTTCCATTACAAAACTCACTAGGGACACCAAGAACTTGTGCTCAGATTTTCTTAGTGTCTGATACGGTGCACTGATTTTAATCCAGGTCTCTTCCACTTTGATGAATAGCCTACAAGTTATTGTAGGGCAAACCTCTGAAATCATCCTCCTACAAATCGTACCTCAAAGGAGAGAAAAATTTTTGCCCTGTGAGTGTTTTCAAAGACAGAAGAGGAGAGAATATTGAAAAAGTTCTGACAAGCTCCATGTTCAAAGTTTGAGAAGATTCAATTATTATTAATAATAATTGAATAATAATAATAATAATAATAATAATTATTATTATTATTATTATTATTATTATTATTATTATTATTATTATTATTATTATTATTATTCAGAGAAACACCGTTCACACCCAAAAATCAAAGGATAACCACTGCAAATCATGGAGTATCTGGAAAACAAAACAAAACAAAACCAAAAACAACAGCAATAAAAACACCCAGTGATTGAACCTTTAGGTTACTGGTTTTAAAATCTAGATCTGTGTGTTTTAAAAGAATGCTACCTCACTCTCTGTTTTGTTAAAGCAATCACTGAACAGGAAAAAGAGGAAAGCTAAAATATAACACATGACAATAATCTGACTATAATGTTTTGACTCAATGAACTAATTTCTGCTTTTATTTAGACATCATTGCTGACTTATTCCTATTCTGTTTTGAATGCAAACAAGATATGGGCCTATGTTTTTTAGACTTTAGCAGAAGCTATCTGAATCAAAGCATGTAAATTGCATCATGATAGCTTTGGAGCAAGAGGATTCTCAGAACTCTTATGTTTCTCTCTCTTCTATATTTTCCAGATCCCCAGATTTTAGAAACAAGTAAAATGTAGCATCCTATGGTTTTAATAATTGGTAGTAGCAATGTGTTTATATATATTTGGATGGAAATTCACTATAGTTGTATTTTTTTTTCCTGGTTCCTCTGAGTAATGAGGTCCCAACTTTTTTGCCATTACAAGAAGTTTTCTGTGGTTGGAGGGCTGGAAAGATGGCATTTCTTTTAGACCAGGAAGGAAGTTAGTGAGAGAAAGCAAAAGCAAATGCCGCTTTTTTTTTTTTTCTTTTTTTCTTTTTTTTTTTTCTTCTTTTCCTTTTTTTTTTTTTTTTTCAATGCACAGTGGATAATTGCACTTTTGGCAAGCAACATTTGATGGGACAGACTTTATTTAAAATGCCCCAAACAGCCTTCTACTAAGCAAACAGTAATCGGGCTTAAAGGAAATATTTTTGCTCCTTGTGCCAAAATAGAGATCTGATCATGTTTAACTAATCAGAGGTACTAAACAGGACTTGGCCTAGTGGATTTGTCTACTTCTGCTTTACAGAGAGAGACCTGTCAAGTGCAACCTAGGCTGTTCCGCAGAAAGAATCATCATTTGAAAAGATGGTTAAATTCAAACATGCTTTGATTAAGGGAGTCAGAGAGCCTAATTCACCAAAGTACTAATTCTGCAGATTGAGGAGTAGAGGTGGTGTTGTATGTAGTTCCTGTAAAGTAGATGGAAATCCTATTACTTTCAAACTTAAATATGAATTTAGGATTAGAAATGTCTGCCTGTTAACTTTTTTTATTAAGAAAATAAAATTATTTTCTTTTTATTATTTATTAATTTGCATATTTGCATTAAGCATGTACAATTAATTATGTACAATTTTCAAGCTCCCAACCGCCTGATTTCAGCAAAAGAAACAGGTAGAAAAAAAAAAAGAAAAAAGAAAAAAGAAAAAAAAAGAAAAAAAGAAAAAAGAAAAAAAAAAGGTCTCAGTTGAGTCTTTTCACTTGAATCCTAAAAAAATCATGCAGGGCACCTTGCAGTATTCTTGGTCTAATTGATTCTATGAACATACAGAAGGATTTCCTTTAAAAGAGGTGTCATGTTAAAACCAGACAGGTAGACAGACAACAAAACTGAGGGGACAAATGGTTTTAAATAACTTACTAGAAGGGTGAAAACTGATAGCAAAATTTTCAGTGTAGATCTGATTCTGCACCAGTGCTTTCAGTGGGAGCAACCTTAGGTGCTTTGGGACAAATCTAAATCCCACTGATATCAGATGAAAACTTTAACTTTGGTGGGCAGAGGATCAGCTAAGTTTGATTAACTTTTGCACAACGTGTGTTTATCTACCTGTTCAGGCCTCCAAGGTCAGTGTCTTTCTTTTTCTCTGCATCTACCAGTTAATAGTACTCTCATTATGTAGTATCTAAACATATTTTCACCGTCTTCTTCCAGTGCAGTTCAGATTTTTTTTTTTCATTTATTTCTCTATCCTCGTGATTTTTTATTTTTTTTTACTTCCCTATTAGCTATGAGAACTGTACTTCCTAAAACTCCTACAGGTGGCAGTTGGTAATATCTTATCACAGTAACTTAGTAAGAACCACTAATATGCCAGCCAAGCCATCAGGTATGTTTGACCTTCCCCACTTAGCAGGAATGCACTTTTGATCAGTTCTCATTGTTTCAGTCAGGAGTTTAAAACTGCGGTGATGAAAATGAATGTCTTTTTTGAGGAAAGGCAGTAAAAGAGTTATTAAAATGATACCTGCCAGGAAAAGGGAAAAGATTATAGTTAACAATCAGCAGATTAATGTTAATGTTTGCAGTACCTGGAACTGGAGAAGTATATTTCAGTTCTCCAGTTTAGATTCCACTCTCTCCTTTCTAAGGCCTTGCTTAAAAAAGTTAAGGTAAATTACTAAAAGCTTAAGTAAGAACACAGTATTTTGATTTATAAGAAACCAGTATGAATGCTTTTATTCAGAATTAGGATGTGTTTGCCTCAGTTTCATGCTTTATCAGGGTATCTCTGCTACGATACACAAAGGACCTTGTACAACCTAATAGCTATCTATCTAGTCTTGAAGAATCAGTAAATATCTGAAGGCTAACTCTTAAAGTTGCCAAGTTGTGTACAGGTCTTGACTAATTAAATTAGTTATTACTATTACAATAATTTGGTGTTGTTAAATGTGCAGATCTAAACCACAGAGCAGTTAATCTTCCCAGAGTTCACTTTGCTCATGCTAAAAGTGGTCTCTCACTCCTTCTGTTGGTGTAGATTATGAATAAATAAATAAATAAATAAATAAATAAAATAAATATGTTGATACTTATTGTCTGGAAGAAAATCTTTTTCTTGCAGTGATAACCTTTCTAGTTAGTTAAACTTTCTTTTCTGTGAAGGAGATATGCACTGCCAAATCCCTTCTTCTCTCTCTCTCTTTCTGTTCTACACCCTTTTCCTCCCAGTTCTTTTCCTCTGTCCTACACTATTTCTTTCCTTCCTGCTTACATTTCCAGTTAAAAGTATTTTTGCCTAAACACCATAACACATAGATAAGAGTTGGGTTTTACATTACCTCCTACTTCAGTCTGATATATATTTTTTTAATACTTCCAGAATGTTTTACCAAAATGTCTGACCTCTATTTACTATGAACAGATTACTCATTCAATCTCAGGGACAGTGCAATCAGGTTCAAGGACCACACACTGAATGCAGACAGTGGGTTTGATGTCTGGAAGTGACATGAGGCAGATGTGAGAGGGGTGATTTTAGCCAGTTCCGTGCCTAAGGGACCCATATTTAAGTTGCTGCTCCTATTTTTCACTCACACATTAAGCGTATATTACACTTTGTCAGGTGTCTTTGTCCAGTATCTGGCCAAATGGACAAAAAAATGATCTTGCATATCATTCTTCTTGGGTTTCTTTGTTCAGACCTTCTTAGAGGAAATGCTTTCAAAGAGCAGACAGGTGAAGAGGAACTTCCTGGTGACCTCTCTAACCCAATCTCTCATCACGCTATGTTTATTGTGCTCCCAAGCTGGCTTGTTTATTAAGGTGCTGTCAGTGCAGCCAGTTACTTCATAACATTCCAGTACTGATATTTCTGTGCTCATATCCAGAGATCTCTCCCTGAGTTCTCTCACACCCTTCCAGCCTGACTGGCTTGCTTTCAAAGGCCCTCACCAGAGCTGAGCACATGTAGACTTGTGTGTGTGTCCTGTGCAAGCTGTCCTAGGAGTAGCTTGGAGAGGGCAACAACAGCAGGAAACCACTGTATCTCCCCTCTGACCACATACCCTGGTAGATGGAGTAGGAAGGAGAGAAGGGGAAGCTCTTTGTGGCAGAGGACATGCATAGTGCCAGGCACAAGGATCATGTCTAGGGGATCAGTGACCCTATTGATTTCTATAAATCATTTCCAATCCTGTCCCTACAAGAGCCCAAAAAATGTACATTACTGCAGCTGCATGCTTGTGGCAAAGTAACCAACACTCGAAAAATGTCCTTTGTCCCCCAGGAGTTACCTACAGTAGGAAGAAGGGGGCTCAGCAGCACCTTGTTATGTGCTCTCAGGAACTTCTAGCTGGAGGAGAACTACACAACTGGGATTTCTTTCCTGAGCGAGGTGTGAGCAAGAGGATGGTATCAGGTTAACCATTTTACCTTGAACCTTCCATGAATAATTCAGACACTTCACATTTAATATTCATCCACATAACCTCATTTGTCACTCACCAAGGGTCATTACTTCCTACCCACATCCAGTTTTACTTGTTCCTGAATCTTTCCTTCACGTCCTTATAAAAGGGTCAGCACAAGTGGGAGAGATAATTATGGCCTCATCTGCCAGCTCAGTCCCCAAAGTGGAGGTTACTGTGTGAAGTCACAAGTGTGATTTTTGTGTGCACTCGTTCTCCTGCCATGAGAGGATACAGATTACAAAAATATATTTTCATAAACCCCACATTAAATGCAGCAGTGAATGCTTATGAACCATGTGTCTTTGTGTTACCTCACTCAAGGTTCTCTTGAAAGGGACTTCCTGAAAACTAGCTCAACAGGGAGAACTGGATCAGTCCTTTGGTTCTGCAGACTGATCTTTCTAGTTTAGCAGGTGGCTCTCTGGTTAATATCACCAAGACGATTATTCCCAGAAAACCAGGCCAGAATTCCTAATGTTACAAGTGAAGGTTTGCACTAGAACACTTTATAGACATTAGACTCTTTTTATTAAGAAATCCAATGAACGTATATCAAAATGACAAAATGCCTGTGCTTCCAAACCTGCAAAGCTACTCGACTTTGCCAATTCTGTATCAGTGAGACTCTCTCTTACCTAGTCAAAACATCCCCAGGAACACAGATAGTGGTGCAAGTTAGAGCAGCCATCATGCTAGTAGGAGTACAGTCTAATTTTGCAAAAGCTTAAGAAAGAAGCCTGTTCAGAGTGAAGCAGTCCTCTTCCTGTAGACTGAAAAATGACAGCTAAAATCAAAAAATTTTAACCAGATGTTTCCTAATTATCCACAAAATTATATTTTTCAACATTAACTTAACTCCTTAATTTCCTGATTTGAGCTGAACCTTTGCACTTGCTTGGATATTAAATGGTAGGGCAATGATAACTTCTAGTGGTTTCTTCACTGTCAAAGAGCACAGCAAGGTCACAAAATCTTCTTCCTTCATCTGGTAATTTTTTTAGACTGTAAATATGCCTGGAATTCCACTCAGATTTTCCTGTCCCAGTTTCCTTCAACGTCAACAAGCTATTGGTCTCTTCACTTGTAGTCACATCAGCCAGTGAAAAGAAGCCTTGGAAGCAAAAAAACCATCACTGATTGCTTCCACACTGAATGTTTCCACAATGCATATTTTTTAATATAAAATAACCCATATCTGTATCATGTGATAATGAGAGCAAGGCTGACAGTCACTGAACTTTCAAACCACTGTCAGACCAGATTGCAGGTATGGGTTGGTCCAGAAGTTCATTCTATTCTCATGGCCTCACCTACACACATAATTATGCTGTCACTCCTTTCTCATGAACATATATTTTCCAGGTCTTTTAATGTGTGCTTTTTACTATTTGTTTTGTAAACCATTTGAAATATAAGTAATATCTTTATCCAATAAATAAATAAATAAATAAATAAAAATTGTTGATGTGCAAGTGACACAAGACTGAATAAGACTAGTAAGACTGGAAAGAAGAAGCCCTGATGTTACTCCCTAACTACAACTCTGAATGAAAGTGACCTTATGAGATATCATGGGAACTTTTCTTAACGGTTTTTCTTTTTGCTAGTATTAAACGCATTTCATTTACTAATAAATTTACTAATAAATACTTCTTCCCAAATTAATGAAGTTGATGCAGCGTTTCATATGTTATTTTCATCTGAAATTAATAATCTTGATTTGATCCAAGGCAAGGAGAAGTAAACTGTAGAATTCCTGGAACTAGTTTTGAGCTTCAGCAGTTCTACAGTTTACTTCTCTTTGCCTCCTTTGCCTGAAGTGAGCAACCTCCTCTGAAAATACCGCAAGGACTGGTGATTTTGGAGCCTTACTGTTTTTTTGCTTCCACTCCAGCTAGAAATAGCAAGTGCAGGAGTTCACTACAACAACAACAACAAACAACAACAACAAAAGTCAGTGATGTTAAAGGGAAAAGTGATCAAACTTCCAAAAAAGTGATTTGATTGGATCTGTTTCCAAAATATGAGCAAAAATTTACACTGAGTTTGTCCTTGCAATGTCTGGACTCTCAAATTAATTGAGATGTATTTGAGCAGAATATAGTGAGAAGGGAGATCTTAATGAACTGAAGCCTGTTCTCAGAAACAGCTAGCTGTGTAAAGGGAACCCTGTAGTAAAGGTTAAGTGTACACTGTATATTATCATCTTTCTTTCTTTCTTTCCTTTTTTTTTTTTTTTTTTTTTTTTAATAAAAGGAAGAAAGAGAAAAAGAAAAAAAAAAATGTTGTGAAAGTTTAAAAGTATGACCTCCAGAACCAGACATGCTGAGACTGGGCAATATTGAAGCCAGAAACAGAAGGGGTTGGATAAAAGGCTTTGTGATATGAATCTCTGTCTCTCCTGCCCTCAGCAGAAAGGCTTAAATATCTCCTTCTTGGACAAACAGATCAATACAAGCTTTTTAACATCTTCAATGAGAGCTCATTAATGCTCTCATGGTGTCCTCTTTTGTGCCCTGATGACCTGGTGGGAGCCAGGGAAACTGAACTGCAGCTTGGTAATTATCACAGGAATAACACTTCATATCATCTCCTAGTGAAATGTGAATTGTTTTCCTAATTATTCAGGACAGCAGCGAGTGAAAGTGCAAACTAATTGAAAAGACATTATGATTTATTTGAGTATGTGAGATTGGACCTATTAGTTTGAGTTAAATGTTAACCAATAGAATATTTGCCATCTCTTTGAAGAGCTGAGTTCCAGTAAAACACAAGAACAGAAAACTCCAACAGTCACTTTCTTCATTAAGTGTAGTTTATGGATTTTCTTTTGCCATTGGAAGCTTCTCAATGTTTCTTCCTTACAATGCTGGTGTTCAGGCTGTGTTCAAGTTCTTGAGATCTTTGAGAATTTAAGTGATAGGGGTGGGTTGTAAAGTGATGACTTTTCTTAAGACAAATCATGACAGAAGTGAGAGTATTAAGTGATGAATACACCGAATAACTGAATAAATATCCACTTATACAACAGCATGGGTGGAATTTTATAAGGAAGCTGTCCTCTTCTTTGTACAAACTATCTTGTGCATGTCTTTTAACATCAGTTTTAGTCTATGCTGTGTTTCAGTAAAAAAGGGATGAAAAGAAATTTTCAGTTTAAAAAATTTTTTTCCTTAAATTAAAGAAAGTACAGCACCCCCCGCCCCCAAAAAATAAATAAATAATGGAATAGAAAACTCTAATATAAAATGCTCTGAGCTTACTTGCTACATAGCTTACATGCTACTCTAACATTCAAACTGACCAGTTTGATTGAACTCTTTAGTGGCTGGGGAAGAAAAGAGGTGTTCAGACATTTTAATGAAGTTAGATCTTCTTTAAACACTGAAAATTAGAAAAATCAAACCCTCTGCTTATGTGTGACTTTTAGTCCTGCAAAATTGGAACACTCAGAATCATTCACTCTGTTTGAAAACTGAAGCCACATATATAATATAATAGGTATTTAATTTATATGTTTGCTCATTCAAGCACCTGTCTCAAGAATCTTATTATTGACAATGTAGTTTACTGTAGTGCCACGCTACTACTACTACTACTACTACTATGTATTAGCCTGGAAATAACACTGTATGCATGGAACTGGGAAAATGCTTTTTATCTTTGTAAATAGTGTGTAATTTTTGGGGTGACCCATCTGTTAGCCTAGGCATGTAATAGCTAATCATGATACAGTGCAAAGACACCAGAACCCACAATTTTTAATTAAAATAAAAATATACAGAAAAAAAAATAAAAGGAACAACAACAAAAAAAAAGCTGCTCTGATCTATTTTAGTCTCACTTTATAATCCTGTTTTTAGTGCAAGAATTTAATTATACATATTTTCATCATTTCTTATATTCTGACATATTAATTAAGGATGCTCTAATTCAATTCCTGTGGCACTATTGGCCTACCCTGTAAAAACATTTTCCTGTTTTTGTATAAATACAAAAATGAAGAGGAAGGTAAAGGCAGCACCTCAGTTTGCTGCCTACACGCTGCTGTTCCCTGTCATTGAAATAGCAGGCTAATTATTTTATAAAGTGATAGATTCTCCCATCTGTACAGTGCTTGGTGGCACTACCACTTAATAAAATATACATGGGAAAACAGCAGTCTCCTGAAGTTTCCTGGGCTGAAATGTGTGTTTATCTCTGACTGAAAAGCTATGAAAACAAGGTGAAGTGCCTCACACTTACTATGACTACACATGGTCTCTTTCAGCATTATATACTCTTTGAAAACTTTTTAAGTAGTAAGTAAGGTTTATGGACTCTTATGTCTTCTAGGGTCCTCCTTAAGGCTCTTAGTTATGAGAAGGCATTACCTCAAGGCTAAAGGATATGGCTAAACAACTTGGTTTCTATTGTTTTTGTCACAATGGATTTAACCCTTCAACAAGGAGCCCATAGTATGTCAGGTTCAGTATGCACAGGTGAATGTTAGCAGTAACTAATACAATCATATGATGATAAAGAGTGCACAGACTGCAGTCAAACAAATATCAAAGGCAAAGCTACCATCCATAGCTAGTAGGCCTTCAGAAGCAACGCGCCTAACATTGAATCCAACCATCTGAGACTGCAGCTAAAGTGGATCCACTAGTATTTCTGTTGTGGCTTGTGTCAAGCTAAATGCATGCTGGGTCCATGTCCAAACACCTCAAAATGCACAGGAGAGTTTGGGAGCATCACTGACTAATGAGGGATATAGGCCAGTGTGGAAATTAAAAACAAAAATACTCTGACAAGCACTGAAGGGGACAACAAGGCCCACACGAACACTGACACATGCTCACAAGGGAGAGAGCAGAATAGCCTTGGATTCTTCAGTACTGGCAGGTGAATTAATGTCTGTAGAATTTGCTCAGACTATCATTAACATATGCCTGATAAATATGGCAGTGGGATCTCAAGGTCTCCACTGTAATCCTGCCTTCTCCTTTAATTCAAAAGAAAGTGTTGTACCTTAAAGCAATGCTGACATACAACAATCATTTACCCATCCCCTGCTCCCGTTGAAGGGACATGAGCTGGTTGTGAATCATTCCCTCAAGAAATCTTGACTATTTTTGAATTTCTTAATGTATTTTTATTTAAAGCCTAAATTAGACTTAAGCCAGTGATAGTGTGTCTTGAACCACTTTTGAAAATAAATGAGATATGCTGATGCCAAAATATTGGTAAAAGGGGATTAAGAAGACTAGGCTGCTTTCCACCCCAGTGGCTTTGCGTTACTATTAAGAGGGATGGATTAATATCAGATTTCTGGTATCTGGTTCCTCAGTGATACTGCTTAATTATCCAGATAAGTGATCAGAGTCAAAGCATGAGTGGCAGCACAAATATAAAGAACATCATCGTATATTTTTTTTCCCTAAAAAATGTGTATATTAGTTTTAGTATCATAAAAATACATTCTTAAAGTGCTCATTAAAGTTTAAATTTTAAGTAGTTTTTAGATACTTAGTTTGGGTTAGTCATCCCTTAAAAAGAAAAGTAGCAGTTTATTTATTCATTAACAGGCACAGCCAAGTGGCTCACACTGAAAGACTTCCATTAACACTGGCCTGCTTGTCCCTGTATTAAGCAATTTTTCATACCCAGTCCCCCTCATCAGATTATTCCATATTCTTTCTTTTCACTCTCAAGACCCTGTTGCAGAGACCTTACCCTTGTTGAGGGGGGTAGGCCTTCAAGCTTCCCCTGGCTCACATCAGAGGCTGAAAACATCTGGTCTCCCTGCTCAAGCTGTGGAAGGGAGGACCATGAATTCCCAGGTTGCTTCTAAGCCCTGATCTTCTTTACAGCTCTTGTCTGTGTTAGCCGGTAATTTTATACAACAGCACACTTGATATGCACATGCATGTGCATGCATTTGTGTGACTACCTCTTAACTTTCAACGTAGACAAGTACTTGGATTGATCAGGATCTTAACATGAGAGACAGATTTGGCACTTAGAATTGGTTCAAATAGATTTATATATTTATTTATTTATTTAAGTCCTTTGTTCAAGAATCTCAGATTGGTATCAGACATGATACAAAGAGGAAAAGATGATTTTAGCAAAAGCCCCCCACCAGAAATCTTTTGTGATCTATGCCCAGCCTTCTTAACTTGCCATCAGGGCAGGATTTTCAAGTATTCTGAAACTGAAAGTCAGACTGGAGATTTCTGAGAGGTAATTATTTTCTTGGTACCCTAAGGGCATAGAGGATAAAAGATTCTTACTGGTGTTGTTCCTCTATTCCCTAAGGAATCAGAAAAGAGAACAAGATGTCCATACCCACCAAGCTTAAAAGAAAAAAAAGAAAACAATAACAACAAAACAAACAAACAAAATCCTGCAGGCATTTTGTCCAGAAAAGGAAACACTTAAGGACATAATAGGAATCCAACTCTGAATACAACCTAAACAAGAACTAGAGTTCCAGTTGCATCCCTGACTGCAAGAACTTCTTCAGCCATATATATATTTTAGACCTCATTTGTTCCTAATAAAATTACCATGCCTTTACTATACATTGTAGAACCAGCCAGAATACAGCTAAATTTCATACCACAGAACAAATGTTTACATTTCCTTTCTTGGTGTTCTGCGTTTCAGTCACTCATTCCAACTACAGCAACATCCTCATAGCCCTTCCCTCCAGCTTACCAAGAAGCAGGAGAAATCAAGATGTGATTCAAATTCCCATTTACATTCTACTATTGCAAGCGAATAGCAAAGCAAACAGCACTGATGGAAACAACTGAGTCAAAAAAACAACTGCCTCATCTTTCTGCTTTCTTCTAAGTAGGGTGCTAAAACCTAAGACGACTTGTAGATACAAAAGGGAATTGAAAGTTGTGGACTTGAAAACTCCATACATTATGATAGCAGTCTATATCTCACCCAAACAGTTTCTCACTTCATTCTGTAGGTGGGGAGACTATTCGATGGTGACTCAGAATCAGGAAAGACTCATCATACTGGTTCAAATCTGAGTCTGCGGTGGGAGGAGGATTATTGCTATGGGTCTAGCACCCTCATTTCTGCAACTGAGACAAACTAGAGGCTATAGAAAGCATCTTTTAATGTGCTCAGCGTTTTGCATGGATTTAATGCTAACAGGCCAAAGACAATGTGTACTCACTAAAGAATATGTTCCATGATTGTTGAACAGGCCAGAATGTCAGTAGGCCAAACTAACACAAAAAGAAAAATAAACACAGAGGTGTGTGTGGCAGTAATTCTTGACAACAAGGATATGTCTATATGTAAATATGGGATAGTTTAGATAATAAGAATCCTTTAGTATGTCTTGCTTGTTTTTCTTGCTTTGGATTATTCTTCAAGTTCCATCTGAACAATGCTGAGTTCTTGTCAGAACAGAGTCCTCATCAAATAGGTCAGTTGATGAAAAAGCCAAACCAAAGTCCTTCAAACTGGCACTCATCTGAGCTAATAACATCCTAGGATGACGTTAAAGACCGTTGTACTGTGGAAGGTGACATCTTTTGAAGAGGACATGATTAGTCCTTTGACATCCTTTACCATTTTATACTACTTTCTCTAGTGGGACTTATATGTTCATATGTTATAACTTAACTGCAGCTAACTGCTATTCTCAGTGCCTACCTACATGTATATAAGATTTTCACCTCCAGTTCAACGTGCTGTATGTTTTTTCCTTGTAGATAAAGCAATATTATTTTGTATCAAGATATCTGAACCTTGGAGCTAGGAAATTAGTATGTAAACTGAGAAAGGTCTCTGTTCAATCCTGTCTATAGATCAGCTCTGTTCCCATCCTGGATCTTATATCATTTAATCTTGGAAGTAAGGTATTGAATCTTTCCTAGATTTTCACAGATGCTGCAAAGTTTGATGTAGCTGACCAGGACTCTAAAGTGCTCACATTGCACATTCTTCATTCTCAGCAGCTGAAGAGCTTGTGATCCCTTGTGTACACCTCCTCAGTTTCAACATAAACACAAGACCATATGGCTTTACCACACTCCTGAGTCATTAGCTAATGCCACCCCTCAAGAAAATATAGTAATAAATGTTGTAATCAGAATGAATAATCAGAAAAATAGAGAAAAAGTCTGCAACAAGAATTCATGTACTTTTCTACACATCAGCTGGCACTGTCCATTACCTGAGACAGATAGTAAACTAGGCAAATCTTACTCAGTACTGAAAAACAAACAAACAAACAAGCAAACAAACAACAAAAAGAACCACTAGTCTCATATAACTTACCTTGTACACGTAGATAGTGCCTTGGGATCTGCTGGTCAGCTCCCATTTGACCATCCACACTTTCTTAGACTATTTTAATGTGAAAAGTTGTTTCACCTAAGACCATGGCAGACTCACTACAGGGTCATCACTGCCTGTCCTTGTTGCCTTGGAAGCCCATAGGCTGACTAGAAGGAGCCAAAAAGTTTTCTAATGTGTGTCCAGTGGGGGAGCTCAAGTGGTACCTCCCAGCTGCATGCTCTAGTCAATCTAGAAGGAACTGAGGTCCACTTCTAGGATTATAGAACACAGGATATAGTAAGAATGTTAAGGCAATTTGATTACCAGAAACTGTCAGGCAGGAATAGTATGCATTTCTGGATCACCCAATCATCCTGCATTTCATCTCATTCATTATGCTGCAATGGCAAGACAGTTCCTGGAACTGATCAAGTTTATCTCAGTTCTAGAGAGAGAGAGAGAAGAGTTCCAGAGAGAGAAATGAACATTTGCTGTCTGAAGAATAAGTCAATTAACTCTTAGACCCCATTTCACAAAAATAAGAACAAGCAGAAAATGCATAAAATTATGAACTGCAATATTTTAAACTCTTTGGAGTGAGCAGATATAAAGGGAAAAAATGTGTCAAGCATATTGTTTTGTCTGCTAATAGGAAACATGAATGTCCAACTGTTTCCTTGTGAGCGTGTTATATATCTGTAAGCACTTTGGCCCTATTTTACTAACAACACATAAGTTGACATTGGTGTGCATGTATACCAATATATTCAATACACATATACAAACCCAACACTAATAATATGACAAGAATAAAACACAAACTCTTAATGGTCATACTTTTAATGGAAGAGTCTCACCACAGATGTACGCTCCCATTTTCAGCTACCTGTGAAGCAAAAGTTTAAATAAAATATTTCTTCCTGAGTAGACTAGTTACAAAAAAATACCCCCATTATTTATGCAGTTGTTTGTTTCACTGATAATTTAACCAAGACCAGAAAATAGAAGGAATGCTTTTGAGAAGTATACAATAATATTATAGTCAGTTTCTTTTTAGCTGTGTCCAAGTCATACCAATGTTATTTATTGACCCCCCAGTTCTGAGGGCTGTTAAAGTTTCAGCTAAGTACCAAGATTTAATTTGCCAGTCCAAAGCCTGTTTTCTGTTGTTTTAATTGTTTCTCTTGTGATATTTATTTGTTCATTTATTTTGCATTCAACACCAGAACACTATGGCAGCAGTTCTAAGCTGTTAACAACTTCTGGAGAAAAAAACATTATGAGGAGTTACCTGATGGGATTCCTATTTACATGGTGTATCACTACAAAGAAATACAAGGCTAGCTGTTCAGTGTGTCTCTGACGTGAGTGGTGATGTGCCAAATTATACTACCTCAAAACCTGAAGGGTCCATAATGGCACTGTCATCAGAAGAAGCAGTGAGATTTGTGGTGAAGTCTTCTACAATAATCCAAGCCCTCAATGTTGAAGCAAAGCACTGAGGTATCTAGCAAGAATATTGAAGCTCAAAATCTATTCCCCTTACACATCTTTACAGTCCAGATTTTATTGCATGTTCTCCCCTTATTTTGTGGCTATTTTGAACACGAAGCTCACACCACAGGTTGTTACTGTCCTCAAAACAACCATTACATCTCCAGGACTATTTGCCTAGCAACTTTCAGAAACCCTAAAAGAACTTTAAAACAAAATGAAGATAGATCCACAGAAGTCTGATAAAGAAGGTGAAAAGCATTTTTGTTCTCCTGAAGAATTTATGGTGTCAAGAAGCATCAGAAATATTTTAGAAATCAGAAATATTTATATCTTACAGAAGGACTCTGTCAACAGGCAACAAAAAAATCTCAGAAATTCTTCTCTCTCAATAAATATGTTTGTTTTCTTTTTCCTTCTCTTCTCCTTCTCCTTCTCCTTCTCCTTCTCCTTCTCCTTCTCCTTCTCCTTCTCCTTCTCCTTCTCCTTCTCCTTCTCCTTCTCCTTCTCCTTCTCCTTCTCCTTCTCCTTCTCCTTCTCCTTCTCCTTCTCCTTCTCCTTCTTCTCTTCTCCTTCTTCTCTTCTCCTTCTCCTTCTCCTTCTCCTTCTTTTTATTTTTTTTTCTTTTTTTTTTCTTTTTCTTTTTCTTTTTCTTTTTCTTTTTCTTTTTCTTTTTCTTTTTCTTTTTCTTTTTCTTTTTCTTTTTCTTTTTCTTTTTCTTTTTCTTTTTCTTTCTTTTTCTTTTTCTTTTTTTCTTCTTCTTTTTCTTCTTCTTTTTCTTTTTCTTCTTCTTTTCTTCTTTTCTTCTTCTTCTTCTTCTTTATCTTCTTCTTCTTCATCATCTTCTTCTTCTTCTTTCCTTTTTTTTTCTTTTTTTTATTTTTTTTTTCTTTTTTTCTTTTTTTCTTTTTAACAGATTCACACATTAAAGTTAGATCTAGGTCTGATGTAAAATCCATTTAGCTGCATTGAGGTTAATGAACCAAAGATGATATACATCCATTGAGAATCAGCCTTTGTGTGTGATCAACTACAATGCTATTTGTTTTTATTGGCTTAGCCATTGATGTGTTACTATGTGGTTCTGCAAGTTTTCTTAATCGATAAGGGTTAACGTACATGAAAACTGTGCTTCTGTGGAATTAATGCCTGAAAAAGACTCTCCTGAAGCCAAATTTCCTTTGAGATGTGTTTATGTACTGCAGAAATCAGAACATATTTTAAAATTGAATTTCCTGCTAAATGAGTGAGCTACCATATACTTATCTTCCATGAGAAACAGGACAAAATTTTCAAAATGAGTACACATTTCTCTCCTCATAAGAGGTCATCTGGAAGTAGGGGAATATTAAGGGAAAAGAATGATATCTTATGCACACAAGATTAAAAGTAATAATAATAATAATTCTACTTTATAAATAAATGCAAAGTAGTGTTAAAAAAAAAAAAAAAAAAAAAACATATTATAAATAGACACCTTTGGAAATAAACTTCAGAAGCCTCTAGAGAGCTTGAGAAAATAACTATCTTGCACAGCATTAAGTGGAAGGAGTTCCCCTAAGGGAATCAAGGGATCAGAGATATCCTGTCTTGGTTAGACTTTGATAAGTTTGCATCTATGTCTTTTTCTTACTGCTGGTAATAAGTTGAGAGATGGATTGTTACACGGAGGCAAATGGCAAAATTATTTCTTTGGTAGGGAATGCTAAAACTGACTGATTTTTTGGGGAATTACATTAGCACAATTTCACACCCTATTCAAGTTGCACAAGGGGAAATGGATTCAGGGTTTTCTTTCTCCCCTTTTCATGACCTCGTTGTGTAGCCCTGAACAAAACGACTCAGAACTACTTCAAGCATAAAATAAATCTGTTCTGATGAAACTAAATATAAAACATCATTCTCTGCTGATCTCAACTAAGATTTTTTGACAGACCTAAAGAAACGTCTTTAAGTTTCTCAAAGATACACAAAACAAAGCAGGATTTTCTCATTTTCATAAGTCAAAAATTTCAGAATTCTTGTGGGTAGATGAAGAGAGCAGGACTCACCTCACCTAAATTAAGGCATGAACAGAGTGGATACTGATCTCCGCATGTGGTTAGATGAATGTCACTTAAAAACAATGGAAGCTAAAGCTCTTCCCTGCAAGTGACCAATAAAAAAACTACTAACCAATTTGCTGCAAATAAGTGCAATCGCTCATTTAAAAGTAATACAGAATCAAATAAATTCTGTCATAAAGTTTAAAAACCATCTGGAAGTTATATTTCTTTTCTGAGAGATTTCTAATTGTCAAAGTGAATGTGCTTTCTCCCAAACTCTGAAGGCTTTTTGTTTGCTTGGTTGGTTGGTTTAGATTTATTTTATTATTCTATTTTATTGTATTTATTGTATTTTTAATAGGAGTGTTGCTATTTAATCAAGTCTTCTTCTGGTTTCCTTTCTTACCCATATTTAGCGATGGAGTTGCCTCTTAGAAAGAAATCTAGACCCAGCACTTTAACCAATAGTTGCCTATAGCCCAAGACTGAAATATGATTTAAATCTATCTATTCAATTCCATGTACCTGTAACATCTTATTCTGAGGAACTGGAGTACTTGAAGTCAGAGATTTAAGACACTTGGTATACTAATAAATACATGAACCATAAGATTTACGCTGGCTAGCATAACATTAAAATTTGCCCTTCTGAAAACTGAGCTGCTACACTAAAATCACTAAAATGGAACAAAATCTTATGTTGCACTGGAAACTCAAAAAGAGACAAAGTGCTGTAAATATAACTGTCACACTGTTGGCCACTCTTCTTTTGAGTATTTCCATTCATACATGGCTTCATATGATCAATTAGTATTTCTTGAATTTGCTCTCCTTTTTTTTTTTTTTTTTTTTTTCTTAGGATGTTAGAACTCATAGGAGACAAATAATTCCTGGAAACATGTCAATTGTGAAGACACATCACTTTAAGAAAAACAGGAAAGATAAATAATAATAAAGTTGGAAAATTCCAATTTAACCTTGTCAGAGCAGAATATGTAGTTATTATTTAGAATTACTATTGTCTTGTGATTAAAAAGAAGTTAAAATTGGGAAAAGGTAAATTGATTTCAACAAAACACAGGAATTAAACACTTTATGAGCTTTGTTTTGCATAAGATTGCAAAGCAATGATTCTGTTTGTTTTGAATAAGAGAAGAAAGCAGAATTCTTACTCTTTAGCAATAAAAACATCAGTTTCTTTTCTACCTTTGTTAACAACTCAACCCTATTGCTAACAAGAGAAAAATCACATGCCTAAGAAGCCAGGAAGTCATCTAAGCCAAGCCCCACAAAGACATAATTTTTATGGCCCTAATTCCCTCAAAATATATCAATATGACATTATTTAGATGCTAGAAACTTCCTCAGAACAGGAAGCAAGTATGCAGAAAAAACATGAAAAATGAAACCTCTACAAGCCTAACCATGTTAATAGCATTCATGTAATAAATAGACAGAAATACAATATGTACACCATGTTTTGTATGAATCATTTATTTAACCTTCATACATATCCTAGTACACTTTTTTTTTTTTTTCTCCTAGACAATTAAATGTCATTAATATAGAAATAATACAGAATACATTTTGGCAATATCTTTCAAAGTCATAGGAGCATTTTTATTCATCTGAAGAATTTGAAATAACTCAATGGGTGTAAACTTAGGAATGGGAATGTTGACACGTGGCAAGTTTTGAATCTGACCCAGCCCTATATAAACAATGTTAAGAATTACCAGGCATACAGTGAATACAAAAACACAGGAATCTGCCACGCACTCCTCTACCTGTAGCATAATATCAGAGGAAGATCTTAACAACACAGAAACAAAGTTTTGCCATTGACTTACCAAGGACTGAATCTCACTCCTGGAATTTCAGATAAAACAAACAAACAAATAAATAAATAAATAATATTTAATTAATAATATATCAGAATACAAATAAGCTAAACATCTCTTCACTTTCCTGTTTTCCATTATTTACCAACATATTCTGCTCTATTTCAAATATTTGTCTTATGTAAAATGCTCCCTTTCTTTCAGTAAAAAACAGAAAACTTATCACAACACTATCACTGTAGTTTTTAATGAGACCAGTTTGGAAACAATATTTTTAGGTAGACAAGCTGGGATATTGCTAGCAGTGCAGAGGAGGATACTCACAAGAACCTTTGTGGTCTTTGACCACATGAGGCCTAACCAGCCTTGGATGCATTCCTCTCCAATTCTGCCCTTTATTACCCTCCTTAAAACCCATTAGTGACCTGAAACTTACAGGAGTTTTTTGTCTGCTAGAGCTGCAACTTCTTGCTTGCACTTCTCTCTACTATAAGATTTTTACTTTAATGATGAAGAAGGGAAGCAAACATTATAGACTGATTGCAGAGAGATTTGCATGTAATGTCCCTGCTTGGGCTACTCTTTATTACTGCAATATAACAGACAATTTAAACATGGTATTCAAGTGTATGAAGAGAAATTCAGTAATACCTGTGTATTATATGTACTTTCTATAATTATTATTCCATAGTATAAGTGTAATTTTAGAATCTTGAACCAATATTGAAGATAGTTTTTGTGTTTTTATGAGAGTTTTTAAAGGTTTAAGCAATTACCATTCGCAAATGTTTTTATTTAACCTTAGAAAATGTAATCAATCATAATAAAATAACAATTACACAGGGAAGCATCTCCTAATGTTTTATCTCACAAGCCATTCTTGCTAAACAAAAAAAAGCTGAAATGACCTAGTTACAAAAATCCTTTCCTTTCTGCATCCTGACAAGGATCTACAGGCCCTGAAGGAACCTGGATCCAGCATTTTCTTCCCTGGAGAAAAATTATTAACACTAATCCTTGTCTTTGAACACAGCAACCTTTTGATTGGTGTAATTGAGCTACATTACCTCACTTTTCTACGTCTGTCACAGCATCCTATAGATGCAGCAAGATGCAGCATAACTGAATTCATAAGCCTTGTACAGAAAGGGTCAGAGTACTAATATGTTAATAATGTGCTAGCTTGCAAATTATTATTTCTTTTTTATTATTTTTACTTTTATATATATATATATATATATATATATAAAGTCTCAGTTAATTACGTTGTAAGGTTTGGCAGCCAAACTGAATTTTACTCCTGTAAATTTGCAATTCTGTGTTCTTAAGTAGATAAAATGAGAGAAATCCATTACAAATTGGTTAAAATGTGTGACCCTGATATTTGGCATCTGGTTTTATAGATGTTCAATAGCACATGTGTAACTATCTACTACATGTCTGAACATGTGAAATTAAAGATGCTTGCTACTGGGCCACATCATATGTTGAAAAGAACAACCAAAAGCAGTAAAGATATGGAAGACTTAAACCCTCTGTCATTTTCCAGCCTGGACCAGTGTGCTATAAGCCAATCCACCTGAAAATATTCCTCCTTCACCCTCTCTTCTCTGTGGTTCCTCCTCTGTCACACACAGAGACACACATGCCTCCTATCCCATCTTTCACCTTCTCAAATGTCAAATATAATTAGTTCTTGTTTGCTGTAGGCTAGAGTATGGACATAGTCTATGTCTGAGTTGACTCAAGGGAAATGGCTTCAGGTTGCACCAGCAGAGGTTTAGGTTGGATATTAGGAAAAATATTATTTTTTGAAAGGGTTGTGAGGAATAGGAACAAGCTCAGGGAAGCAGTTTAGTCACCATCCCTGTAGGTATTCAGAAAATGTGTAGATGTGTTGCTTAGGGACATGGTTTAGTGGTAGACTTGTCAGTGCATGGTTAACAGTTAGGATTGATATCTTGGAGGTCTTTTCCATCCTAAAGGACTCTATGATTCTGTGATATATTATGATCTGTTGTGGATGAAGCCAACTGGACAGTTCAAGTAAGCAGAATGGAAAGCTTGGGTTTATGAAGATTTTGTATTTCTTTAAGGCACTGGTAATGCCAGGCTTTGTGATTTTGAAAGACTATCTTCAAGTAAAAAAAGAGGCCTTTCAATGTCAGCTTAATTAGTCTGGTTGCACAACGAAGATAAAGACAGAAGTAGATTCCAGAAAAGGGAAAACTGGAGAGAATCAATATAGCAGGTTAATAAGGCATAATATGGTTAAACAGGAAGACTGCAAGGGACAGTCTTCATACAAAGGTTACCAAAGTCTGTGGAATGTCTCCCCATGCCTTGAGCTGCCTTTGGATCAAATCTATAATAAGAAGAAAATAGAAGAAGTAAACAAATTAGAAGAAGGATAGGGAGGAACAAAAGAAAGGGTGATGGATTAAATGGAGGGTGTACATGCAAAATAAACAGAGGAAACAAAAGTGCTTAGGGTACATGATCTACAGTGAGAATTAAGGGAAAATAAAAAATTAAAAAAAAAAAAAAAAAGTGTAGGAAAGTTGGAGTAGGGTTTTTCCCACCCATCTATTCTGAAATTGCCAAAAACGTTTCTAATTTAAAATGGCTTCATTCTGAGTCATACGCTTAAGGAATGTGAAACCTCTCTGCTTAGAATCCATCCCCACACATTTTTCATACAGAAAATCTCTTTGTGATTGTGCAGATACACAACCATGGTGTCAAAGGTACTTTTTTTAAGCATTTCCTTTCTCCATTTGAACCTTCTTATCATTGTTTTTCAAATTAGGACTGAATGTAACATCCAGGAAAGAACTAAGTTAAGGTTGCTTCTCAGTTTTGTCTCTCATGAAAGAAACAAGTCAGAATCTCTATTTATGTTTAAAGTCAAGCAACTTTGAGCTCAATTTGCACCTTTCTTTTAGTGGTACAAGTAATATAAAATTATGTACCTAAAAGTCCAGATGGACAGCCTCACTTTTCCTTGCAAGCTGAACTTCTCTGCTGAGAACTAAGACAGGTCATGTCACGTGGGATTGTTCTCATCTAACTTTAAAGATCTGCAGTGTAGGCACGTACATCTGAGACAGCTATCCCTGCACTCAACTGGGAGAAATAGGCAACTTTAGGAAACAATTTGTCTGATGTAGTTGAGTGTCTGCTTCAGGAGGGGATATGCTGTGTACATTACAGATGTCTGCACATGATCAAACTGCTTCCACCCATTAATTTTGCTTGCATGTTTGCTCTCTATGGACCTTTTCCTGAGCTTTACCCAACTTAGATTCTGTTTAGATTCTCTTCACAAGAGGAAAAAAAAGAAAAAAAAAAAAAAAAAAAAAGAGAGAGAGAAAAAAGTGTTTGTTTTGAATGCTACTAAACATTCAAATATCAATGCAGTGATTTGCATTGATATTTGCACTGATATCAATATCAGTGCATATCAATGCATTGATTTGCACAAAGCCAGATTAGCTGTTTTCTATATTCAACTGGAGAGGAGTTAACAAATGTATTCGCTGTAGATCAACCAAATTTTTCATTTGCATTCTACTTTAAATTGGTAGGAAGACTGGAAAAGAAATATTTTCAGATTTTGGCTTGTGGAGGAATAAGAATATGTTTATGTCCAACTTATAGCACCACAGGGATTCAGCTATAGCTCAGGTCTCTAGGTCAAGAAATATAAATCTTATTACTGTAACATATGTAGGTCTGCTGATACTACTATATATTTATATCAGTGGGACTTGAAATACTACATGCATCATTCCATTCAGTCTTAAAATAATGAAAGCCTTAATTTTATTGCATGCATCTGTTCTTGTGTGTTTTCACAATAATAGTGTTCCTACTCTTCCAAAGAATTTAGAAAAGAAATAGTCTGCAGAGATATCTCATCTGATAAGTGATAAGTCAACAACTGAATACAATTTGTGAATAAAATTTATAGCTGAAGACATATAGATGTCTTCTCCTTCCAAGGCTCAGTTTGTTTTTCTTCCATGAATGCATCTGGAAAATAAATAAATAAATAAATTTGTCTCCTTTTGCCTTTGTTTCCCTCTCCTTTTAATCTAGCTAGTGTGTAAAACCTTGACCTCAAGGACTGTTTATTAGTAAGTGTATAGTGCCTGGCACAAGGAAGCCTGAACCCTCTTTTGTGGCTTCTACTATATTAGTAATAATAATAATAGTATTTTTGAAGATCTATTAAAATACCTATCACTGACTGGAGATAGAATCTCAGTAAACATTAAACCACACTGTAGTATATATTCTTACAAGTACTGCATCAAATTGAATTTGTTGGAATATGAAATGGCGTTCTACGAAGCACTGACTGTTTCTGTCAGGATACATGAACAATAATCGGATCATCAAAATGTTTTTCACTCACACCCAGATGCCACAGCCCCCCCAGAGGATGCTGCTGCCACTGCCATGATGTGATAGTTGTTCTCATAACAACTACTATGCCTGTACAGTTGGAGCTCAGGACAAGGATCCATTTTAAAATACCCAGTTGTGAACTGCAACTCAGCAGCAAAGACCTCTGAAAGAAAGAGGAGCCATTGTGGGAACCTTCAACAATCCCAGTTAAAGCTATTCATCCTTGTGAATAGGAGCCCGTGATGTCAAAACAGACTTTCCTCACCAGTAGCATACATTATAATAAATGATTTTCTGCTCTGCATACCCCTTAAAAAGCATATTGAAACCAATAGTCAATGACTTGTTATCAGGTGCTGATCTAGGCTGGTGGTTTTAATGGTCTTACTGATTTGCAGTGTCAGCTAAGTGTTACACAGAAGCCTTACTTGATAGCCAGGCTGTTTTCACACCACAGATAATCTGCTGGAAGTGATGCTGAAACTTTATAAAGAG
The DNA here is from genome assembly GCF_965140915.1 of Aythya marila. Classification (NCBI taxonomy): domain Eukaryota; kingdom Metazoa; phylum Chordata; class Aves; order Anseriformes; family Anatidae; genus Aythya; species Aythya marila. The sequence continues at coordinate 13,830,266 of NC_139046.1, forward strand.
GCAATAGGCTGAGCAACATCAGCATGCCCCACTCCTCCAACTTCACCATGGTAGTGACAGGTTTGTGCTTGAGGTGTTGTGCAAGAGGAAGCATAGCTTATTTGTCCACATAACAATTGCACCTACCACCACAACACCTGACGGGTAGTGCAGTAGTGAACAAGAGATTTCTGCTTACTTTAGAAGAGATATGAAAAAAAAAAATGCTTTTGTTATGATGAAATGCTTGGAAGAACTAGGGACTTACATCTAACATGGAAAAATATGTTCTTGACTTGACTACACAGGTATATGAAGATATGGATCTGGAGCTGGATATAAAGACACTACAAGTTTAACAGGTGATATTGTGGGTTGGGGTTGCTCTCTGGTGTACGGTGCATGTTTCTGCCTTTCTCATGCACTGATCAAAATGCCTGACACAAAATAAAGATGCAGAATGAAGCACAGTGTATTCCAAAAGGATCGTCAGTCTCAGATAAACCAGTATTCTTCATGTGAACCATTTAGTTTGAAAATATATATGAGTCCCATTCTGCACACTTGCTGTCAGCAGTTCTAACGCACTTGAATAACCATAATGACAACAACGGGTCTGCTTGTGTGGATAGCTGTTATATGAGCAGAGACTTAACAAAGCCATTTATCTGTGAACATTTTGATAGCCCTACCCCACAGTGTGGGGCCCTAGAATCTACAGTTTCAAACTACCATTTAGTTTCAATATATCATATGCCAGCACTTGTTTGTCTAAACACATCATTCAGAAAAACACATTAGTGTTTTTAGTCAATTATCTACTCCATTTGTTTTCTTAGCTGTATGTGCTTTTGAATGGTTATCTCAGCTTGGTACTGTGGTTCTGTGAGGTGTGTCCAACACTTAGAATACAATATTTCTCATGCTTACTGAAGCAGAGAAAAAATAGTGGAAATCACCAACAATGAACTTCACATACTTCTGCTATATACAGCATGCATGTTTGAGTCTAACCCTTCAATGCTTTCATATTAAAAATTCCCACAAAACCTGAGACAGTCTTTGCTGAATCTAAAAGCCCTGCAGGATCAGTCCCTTAATGAATACTTTAATGTTTCTGCAGGTGTATTGAAAATAGCTAGGTGCTTAGGGAATTCTGACTAGTACTGATATGACTGATAGGTAATTCTATGAAAAATCAACGCTTTGTCTGGGAATAGAACTTCTTCAATTTTGTAGTCATTGGTGCATTTTCATAAATTCACAGAAAACAGGACTGAAAGGACTTCTTGTGCCATCTAGCCCATCAGCTTGCAATAGTGCTTATATATTTCCCCTCAATTTTAGCAAGAGTGGAACTACAGGCAGATAGAGGTCAGCCCTAAGATTTAAGTTTCCACAGGACTCTCTTATCCTTCTTTCAAAAATTGGCTCTGAAGTGCCACAAAAAAAAAAAATAGGGGTCCTTGTCCTTTCCACTGTTCAACAGGATCCAAGAAAAGAACACCACATCCTCTTCACTCAAGATCTCAGGATGGATTTGAACTACAGTTGCTGAGGTGAAAGAGCTTGACAAGGCACACTGCTGTCTTCCTCTAAACTGCTGGAATGGCATCAAAATATTTTATTCTATGCATCTCTCCCACACTTTATTCTGGTTGGAAATAATATGCTGTGTAGTGAGTTTAAGATAATAGCAAAGTATCTAATTCAAACCAACTGAACTAATTGGACAAAAAAAAAAAGATGCAAACAGCCCAGCCTACCAGACTGTATTTAAAACAATTGTTAGCAATCTATAAATCCTGCTGAATTGTTTGATTTCATTAAAGATGTATTTGTTACTAAGCAGCTGGCACACAAACAGCTGCTTTAAATAGAGAGAGATTTCTTTCCTGCTCTGTTTTACCATGTTCTTCATTATTTTATTTGCACATTTTCAGAGACAATGACTACTGAATAAAATCAAAATGCAGATAAGCAAATCACATCTTCGCATGAGCCTGTGGTGGGTCAGGAGAATGGATAGCAGAAATGACAGACTGCTTTCCTTTCTACTATCCCTGAACATTGTTTTTCAGACTTTCAGCAATCAGTCATGACTGTAAAACCAACGTTGGTACTGCCCCACTGATAAATAATAAAGACATCATAGCTTCCTTACAAAGCCCTGAATTTTGCTTTCTGTTAATACTGACTTTAACATTAACATCCATCGAACAGTGTTAGCCCACAAAATGAGGATTTCCCAATGTTTTAAATGTGCTTCATAGTGGAGCCAGGTCCTTTTAAAACACACTTTAAAGCAGATTAAAACTGGACCCTACCCAGGTGATACCTCTGCCCCATTATGTAACAGATAATGGGGCTAATAGTTTTTGTGAAATGTTTTGGTAGCAAACCAGGTAACTTTCCTCTGTGGTTATGTTGTCACTAAGCAAGGTGGAACATGAGACAGCTTTTAGAAAGGAATCCAAGATCGGATAATAAAACAGCTGCAAATTTGAAATCAGTCCCAGGATCACTTAGGTACATGAAGCCAAGCCAAATTCCCAGAGTGCAATATAGACACAAGAAAATCTTTAGTTTTCTTGGTTTTCAGCCAAATCTAGCTGCACCATGACTGTGGTCATCATGATGTTCTCAGTTCTGCACTCATAACCTGAAGTAGAAGGACAGTCAACTGAAAGACCAAGGTGGCACTCCCTGCCAGTTCTGGAACCTGCCAGTGTCCTTTTGGCATAGAAAGTTAAGTTTTTCTCTCCTCATCATCCTCCAGTAAAGATGGGCTTTGAAGCTATGGATATGTTTGCAGCAATACTATTGACTTCATAGGGAAGTATCCTTTATTGTTGTTATTATTAACATTTAATTGGAGGCTTTTATTTCTAATCTGAAAACCCTAGCTCTTCATCAGACCTTCATTGCTCTCATACATTCATCTGTTTTCATGTTGTCTGTCTAGGCTGCAATGCACATCCACAACCTTCAGCTAACTTGCTAGTTGTTCAGAGTTTTTCTTCTCTTCACCTGGCTAAGAGGAGCTGTGCATGGGCTCTTCCAGACAAGCCCCAGCACCTCTTCTCAGTGGTGTTCCCAAACAGTCCAGTGACCTGGAGACCTTAGAGTTGGACATTAGAGTCAGTATCAAGTCATAGTAATGTCATTTAGGGTATAGCATGAGATAGAGTCGGGTGGTTATTTTTAAATGAATTATTGTTTGAATTGAAGAAATTGCAAACCCAGAACGGTTTAGCTAACAAAGAAACAAGGGAAAAAAAAAAAGAAAAAAAAGTTGAGGTAAAAGTACTAGAATTCAAACCTCTGCTGAAACAGTCATCATACACAACTGCACAGTCCCAATAATATGGTTGTTCATGGTATATATGTGGCTCTGGTGACATTCACTGATATAGATGAGCACTTTCATGAAGTTGTTGCATCAAGGACTTTTGTTTGATACTTTCTGTATGACTGGTACAAGCAGATGAAACCTCAAACTAAACCAAAATTAGACTGATCCCTCCTTGAATATAAAAAAAAAAGAAAAGGAATGAATTGCATTGATGCTGTTTTATTCTAACTTCCCTTTGAATTTTATGAGACAGATCCTGAGCGGACGTCATGAGAACTATGCTGATGTACACAACCTTAATCCAAACACAACTCAAAGGCCTAATTACTGAAACATCACACAGGAGTATATTCTTGCAATGTTTCAGACTATTTGACAACCAGGTGGTGGCATGAATATCCTAAAAAGAAAGCTTGTCTGTCAGCCTTGTCTCTTGACCAAAGAAGTTTGGATAAGCATGCAAACTTTTTGGATGCATATTGCAAACATTTTGAAGTCTGCCCTACACTAATTATCTGTCGCATCTCCACTTACGGTCATGCAGGTTCTTTGCAGCCAGCCACAAGAGAAAGGAAGCAGTAGGTATCTTTTTAATATCCATCTATTCCTCTGTAGTTTAAAAAAATAAAATAAAATAAAATAAAATAAAATAAAATAAAATAAAATAAAATAAAATAAAATAAAATAAAATAAAATAAAATAAAATAAAATAAAATAAAATAATAATTCTATTTTAGACAGGCAGAATGTTTCAATGGAACTTTAGATTCATCCTAATATCTTAGGTCCTGCTGTGCTGACCCTCCCCTCTCCCTCTGCTATCTGCAGAATTTGTATGCAAAATCCACAAAAAGATTTTGGAATAGGCCATCCATCCCAAAGCTTTTGACAAGGAACAGGGACCGCTTAAAAGAAAAGGTCTTTTGAAGCAGTGTTTCTTTTTTTTTTTTTTCTTGTCCTTTTTTTCACCCTGAATTCATGCACCCTTAACGACTTCACTGGTACTTTAGCCTGTGTGGGCTTCGTCCAGCACAATAAATGAAAGTGTGCAAACCCTCTTTGTTTAACACACTGTTGGAAGGTAGAGGCTGTGTATGGTATAAAAGAACCCAGCTTGCTTAGGAGGCGTATGTCCAGTGGTTATCAGTTCCTGTTATAAACCAGAGGACAACATGTTTTCACAATAAAATATGTATATTACATAACATTTTTGGCCAGAAGTTTTCAAGCAGAGAAGTTAATAGCAACTTCTCCCGTTGAAGTTGGAGTGAGAATAACTTTTAGGCAGGAGTCGAAAGAATAGCTTTTCATATATCCATGCAGATTAAGTAGGGCATAGAGAACTAAGATAGGTCATCTGTCCACATCAGTTTCAGGCAGCTGAATGTTACATCTAAGGCTTAATCCTTCAATATCCAGTCCATTACTTACTGTGTGCATCAAAAAGTTTAGTTAGCATCTAAAAGGATCAGGTTGCATATGTATATACACCCATTGTCCCAGTTCAGTAAATCAGCAGATGATGATCCCAAAACAGAAGGAATTTTCAAACATTATGTTTTATTCCTGGCTGTCTTGAGCATGGCTGGGACTTTTCTACAGCCAACTAAATCCTTTGTACATAACACTATATACAAAATTTGACTGCAGGTTACACTTTGTCTGGACCTTATGGTCATTAGTAAATGCTCGCTTTTGTAAAAGCTGGGTGACAGACTGCCAGAGTTGCTTAAAAGTGATCATGTGAAATTCTCAATGTTATCTAATACAGTAGGGTGGTGAGACACTGGAACAAGTTGCCCAGAGAAGCTGTTGATGCTCCAGCCCTGGAAGTACTCAAAGCCAGACTGAATGATGCTTTGGCAACCTTATCTAGTGGAAGGTGTTCCTGCCCATGGAAGGGGCATTGGAATTTGCTGGTCTTTAATGGTCCCTTCCAACCTTCCAACCCAAATTATTATATTATTTTGTGATTGCTCTCTAGTAACCCTACTGGTACTGTTTACATATGATGTAAATCATGTCTCCATGCACAAAATAATAATAATAATAAATAAATATATATATAGAGAGAGAAAGCTTAGACATATGGTTGCGTAGTCGTAGCTCAACATGTTAACATGCATCAGCTCAGCTGAGTCAGGTTCATGCTAACAGCATTTGTATATGGTTAAAACACTAATTATTACATCTTGAGTGAATATCTCATTCACATGCAGTTGGAGTGGTCTAACTGTATCCAAAGACAGTTATGACAGTTCAGTTTATGTAGAAATCCATTAGTGAATCTAAGTCCCAATTTAAATGGTGTTACTTTAACTGAATGCATTCAGCCAGTGCATGACCCTGCTTATTTCATCTGAAAGGTCATATTTGTCAATTTAAATTAACCCTGTAAAATTAGAGATTTAAACTCTGTCAATAGTATTCAGTCTTCAATGAAGGGAAAAACTGTCCATCCTGCTTTTGTTACCACTAAGCCACATCATTGTCAACTTGGACTTTTCTTGAGAGAGATGTCATCCTCTGATTAATATCACACTGGTATACTTCCCTCCCTGACTTGGTGCTACAGAATTCAGATAGTCCTACACAAAAATACAAGTGTCCAGAGCACTGTCAGAGTTATACAAGGACTGAGGGTGTCACCACACTTCTGCCTCGGAGGTAGCAGAATAATAGCATAATAATAATATAATAATAATGATAATAAGGAGCACACAATAATATTATAATAATAAAATAATAATGAGCACAATAATAGACTACAAATACAGTTTCAGCAGTATGATCTGGCTTAGAAAACAAATCAAGACTCTTCTACCTGAACTGTTTAAGCTAACCCAGGTCTTTTTGTCAAGCCCATGTTAGGTTGAAGCTAGGTATGTCTTTCAAAGGAGACAAAAGGAACAAATTTTCAGTCATGGAGATGAATTTAAATGAGATAACAGATTAAAAGTTCAAGCTCAGTTTGCCTGTGCTCACAGCTGCTCAAAACCTATGCAGCTATGTAACTGCTTTGAAGAAAAGGGAGACCAGGCTGCAATACTAAACCTCTCTGCAGGTTCCCATGCTAACCAGCTTTTGGGCAGCTTAAAGTTAGGACAGTGTGTGTTCACATCTGTCTACAATATGTTGGGACAACCTATCTTGCTTGAAATGTTAAAAAGAAAAAGATGGGGTATGAAGAATTTGTAGGAGAACATACAACTCACCTACATATGTCAAAACAGCCTCAAATATAACTTTTTATGTGAAAACATACTATTTTGTAAATCTTTGGAGATTTCATCTCCCCACAACACGCATACTTACACTTTTACTAACCTCCCAGACACTCAGTTTTAAATAAAACTCAAGTATCTCCTGTAAATGATTCACAAAAGTCTCACCAGTCATACGGCATTTAGCAGGGAAAAAAAAAAAAAAAAAAAAAAAAAAAAGAGAGAGAGAGAGAGAGAACAATTAGGAGGAATATTTAAGAGTATCTTTTTCATTATAGTTTGGGGAAATTTTTTTTTTTTTTTTAATTTTCTTGATGATGTGTTGCATTGTGCTGTCACTTTGGGGTTTGTCAGTCACATCTGTTAATGTAATACAGTATGACTGACACATGTGACATGTCAGCATGAAATACATCACTTGGAAACTTTGGCAAACATATTGAAGAGAAGGAATTGCAGCAAAAAGACTGCTTATATATTTTACATTTATTTATATTTTTTTCTTTCCTTGTCCCTGTCTCCCTTCTTTCTCACCTTTTCTTCTGCTCTGTTCTTCTTTCATTCTTCCTTCCTTTCCTTTCCTTTCCTTTCCTTTCCTTTCCTTTCCTTTCCTTTCCTTTCCTTTCCTTTCCTTTCCTTTCCTTTCCTTTCCTTTCCTTTCCTTTCCTTTCCTTTCCTTTCCTTTCCTTTCCTTTCCTTTCCTTTCCTTTCCTTTCCTTTCCTTTCCTTTCCTTTCCTTTCCTTTCCTTTCCTTTCCTTCCTTCCTTCCTTCCTTTCTTTCTTCTTTCTTCTTTCTTTCTTTCTTTCTTTCTTTCTTTCTTTCTTTCTTTCTTTCTTTCTTTCTTTCTTTCTTTCTTTCTTTCTTTCTTTCTTTCTTTCTTTCTTTCTTTCTTTCTTTCTTTCTTTCTTTCTTTCTTTCTTTCTTTCTTTTTCTTTCTTTCTCTCTCTCTCTCTCTCTCTCTCTCACACACTCTCTTACTTTCTCTCTTTCTATTTCACTTTCTCTCTTTCTCTCTCTCTTTCTCTCTTTCTCTCTCTCTTTTTCTCTCCTTTCCAACAAGTGGAAATATTTATTTCAAAGATAAAGACATAACTAACAATAGTATACAGAATTATTTTCTAAGCTTAAGGACTTGCTGGTATTAATCATTGGAGAAATTGTGATCTGCTATATAGATACAGCATTTCAACAGGCTAATAATGTAATTTCCACCAGTGGACTGGAAAACAAAACAAAACAAAACAAATTAAAAAAGAAAAAACACAAATCAGCAATGAACAAACACAAAATATATGCTTTTTAATCAACCATTAGCATACTGTTAGTTATCACAGTAGGCAGTGCAGCCTCTATAAAAGCAAGTTCTAGCCCTAGTGAAAATACTAATACAGACATAAAAATAACTTCACAATTTAACTAACTCATCACAATGACAGGGTGGAAGTCTAAGAAACTCCCAAGACTGATGCTGGCTTCTTTAGGTTAATGGGAAGCAGGACTGTTTTCACTTCTTCCTTTGAAAATACTGAAAATGCCTTAGTTGTCTGGTGTAAGCTTACCAGGAGTAGTCCATATTTTACTCTCTAGAATGTAAGTTGGTGCAAAGCAAAGTGCATTTGTGATGACAAATGTATAAATACCTCAGAAGATAGGAGACAGGAAAACATGCACAATTTAATTAACCTGAAGAAGTCAGTAAGCTTCTTTCCTGAATGTCTCACAAGACTGGGTATACTGTTCTTGAATTATAGTGGCATCTCAGATTTACCCAGTATTATCAAGGCAATCCGTCCTGGCCTATTACCAGCTAGTTTTGAACTCAGATTTTGGCCCCTGTGCAGAGCTGCTCATTGCATTCCTTTATATGTTTCTGTTTTTTTGTAGTTCATTACAAAATCTTCATTAAAGAATGAATGTATACCCAAAGTAAGCATAAATAAGAACATGGCAAGTGCAATAGGCACACAAAGTCAGAAACAAATGCTTGATAATTTGTTGTTGTTATTGTTAAAATAATTGCAATTTTTGCATCCTTTCTATTTAACATTGTGCTTAAATATTTTTTTACTTTCATAATACTGGAATTTGGCCCCTAATTTTCAAGAAATATACTGAGTATATAAATATATTTGCTATATATATATGTATGCTTCTTGATGGGACTTTAAATACAGCAAATGTAATTCAGCCTTCTTTCTCTTGTATTTTCCTCCTTCTCTCTTTTCTCTCTTTCTCTCTTCCTAGAGCTTCCACCAAAATTGTAAGACAAACTTGTCACTCAAGCACTTGTGTGCTGTTATCTATGTTGTCCTAAGATCATTGAGTGGTCTTTTTTATTTGCTTGGGGGAATGTTACCAGCATATCTCATAAATCAACTTTCTCAAGCACTGAATGTAGTATATTACTGGTCTTCCTTTTGTTTTGTTTTGTTTTGCTTGTCTATGATGAAAAATTAGACAGTAGTACCTGAAAGTAGCTCTTCTATGAATAACAAATTTTTCTGCAATTTATCTTTTTTTTTTTTTTTTTTTCCTACTGCACTTTAATCTGTTAGTTTTATCTCTATGGTGTGGTTTGGAAAAAAAATGTTTGCTTTGTAACTAACTGTAAGAATAAGAGACACCCTGAAGTTTAACTGACTCTATCCATTACCGTGTGAACCACATCTTGCAGGCTTGCATAACAAACTCTTCTCAAGAGGTTCGTGGGAAAGGTATGAGGAGGGTTGCACACAGTCTGGTAAAGGAAGGATATTCAGTGCTGCTGTTCTTACATACTTGTACTTTTATCACTTCCTATCATCTCACTGGTCGTTAACCTCAAAAGTAGGACAAACTGCTAGAAGTGCTATTATGAAGCATTTATTGGGTATCACACAATTGGTTAGAAGCAGAAACCAGTGCAACAGTTAATAGCTGTATTAGCAGCCAGTGATACCCAGCAATCATAAAGTTCACTATTTCTTACTGCCTGATGTGCTTTAACTTGTTTTCACACAACATTGAAGGGCCTTGGTAAACGCACAACAGAGAAGCATTTAGGATCTTAACCTGACATTTACTGAGTAGCTCTATGCTGCTGTTGTAAGAGCCCTTCTGGGGTTTGCATTAGCAGAAGTCCAGAGATTTTGTGACTTGCCAAATGTAGTAGAGAGCAAAAGCCATCCAACACCTGTGAAAATTGCCCTCTCAGTTTTAGTGCTGCCTAGGAAAGGAATCACTGGGGGAGAGAGCAGACATTATGGTTTAAAGAAACGGTGTGTGTGGAGGGGCTGGTTTCAGCTCATTAAAAGGAAAGAGAGAAGGAGGGAGGTAGGGAGAAGAAAGAGAGAAGAAAGGCAGAGATCTGAGTTTTGCAAGGAATATCATTTAGGCATATCAGCTCCCAACAGCCTGAGGGGCACAGCCAGCAAGATGTAGTTACCCTGACCAGAAGACTATTGTACATCGAGGAGTCGGTGACCCATAGTAATGTTAACCTGAGTACACCCATGCCTGTGTTGTGCTGCACATATAGCGTGGCCTTCAGACCTGTGTTGTTCTGCAAAATCCCTTGCCCACAGGATAAACTCTACCAGTTTGTTGTAACAGAGAGCCTGCAGATAGCTCTCACTTGGTAGGAGCAACTACGCCACCTGTGTGGCACTGCTTTTTTTTATCTAACAGTGCAGCATGAGAACATCCATTCTGTTTGACTGTAAAAATGATAAATAGAATGTTTCCTTGTAAGAAAATTATGTAATATATTGAAAGACCAAAATGGGAGAATCTCTGCTATAGATGGGGTCTGCATAGTATGCTGCACATGAGTCCTGTTTGATGCTACACAGCTCAGGGCAGTCCAGCATCAAAAAGAATGTAAGGTTATCTGTGCTGTTCTTATACTGTTAGCTCTAATAAAAGGCATTTTAAATAATAACTTACAGAGTCTGAGTGCCTTTGTTATCAGGATCATACTGGACCTGCACCTCCTGATGCAAAACACCAGGCAGGCTGCAGACATGGCTCAAGATGCTTAAAGGGGCCTATGCAAGTCCCTCACTCAGGTGGAAGATGAGAATAGGAGAAGAGATTTTGAACTCACTTCAGCAAAGTTAAAAAAGCCTCTCCTTATTCTGAGAGGAAGGATGGTAAGTTCCATCCCCATCCTTACATGCAAAGTGCCACTCTAGATCAATCAAAGAGGAGCTCTAATCCCAAATCAGGCACTTCCATGGGTTGCACAGGATCTATAGGCTCTGGTATGTAAGTAATGTGATGCAAGCTGTCACAAAATGTAATGCTTTGGATTTTCCCCAAAAGAACAACCACATTTCTAGATTCTAATTTCACAAACAGGAATAAAATCAAGGAGGGGGAGATCAATGTTTCTTGACTGCTATTTCAACACTCAGCAAACCATACGTGTATGAAAACAATTACCTTTAGATGAAAGAATGATGAGTGCATTAAGTGAACATAGTAGAAGATGACTCATAAAATATTCCATAGTCATTAATGCACAGAGTGGTTAACTAGAGAAATAAAGAATTAAAAGGTTGGACCTCTCATTAATACTAAACTTGTCTGCCTGTTTCTATATTTTACAGCTATCTGGTATACTTGCATATATCTCATTTACAGTGTGGGCTAAGTAATGTCCACTATAGTTAATGTTTTTGGCATAATCATATATTCCTGAAAGAGTATTTTGGGACTAAAACATTTCAACATTGTTCTTTTATCTACAGTTAATTTATGCTTCAAGGAGACAGAGGCTAAAATCTGTGTAACTAACTGATTTTTCACCTTCTTGGTTTTCCAAAAAATCCATCACTGTTCGCATGGACATGCTACATTGTTTTGGGTCATCCTGAAATTATTTTTCAGGATTCTTGGCAGTTAGCATAATATTATTTCTGGTTGAAACAACATTTTTGTTCAGCCTGGAAAAAATATTTCAGTTAAGTTTTGGTTATTTTTAATGACAGAAGAGAACTTAGGCAATGAAAGGCTAACTTCAAAATGGGATTCAACTACTACTTGCAAAACCCAGAAAGGACTATCGCTCTGCCCATGAGACCAGTGTCAAGGGGCTACTCTGTGGTATGGGAGAGACAAGTTTTAAATCCTTAAGGGCTTTGAGTTCTTGATTGTTCTGGGTGGTACAAGATTACTTCAGTCTGACTAAAATATTCTTAGAGACACCTTTGGGGAGGCATTTTTAGCACTCCTCTGATACGGATACTCATGTTCCTGATTTTTGCCGATTAGTTATGTTGTAAAAGATAACTATTCTGAATGACTCAGAAGAGCTAAGTGACAACTGTAATTGGGCAGGCCGAAGCTAAAATTCATGGTCTGAAAGCAGCATAGCTATACTACATTCAGGATGCACTCGAGCTACTGCTGAGCCTCTTCTGGTTCTATTGCTAGTTTAGTCCCATCTATAGCTCTGGCACTTCAGTATCATGCTGAATTGTAATCAGTATACAGTAGTTAAGCAGTGTAGTTGTTAAGTACTAGGACTGACCCCACTTTCCCCAGACACACACACGAACACACACAAACTCCCTTCCCACAGTAGTTAGATCAGTCCTAGGTCATGTGTTCTGTTATGAAATTAGCCTCGAAGAGACTAAATTAAAAATACTTGGATTTTTCCATGCTTCAGATCTTCAGATACTTTTTTTTTTTTTTTTTTCCAAATACATTCATGAAATGTAGCTTGAATTCACATACACTTTCCACTTCACTATATATATATATATATATATTTATTATTTTTTTTTCCCACTGGCTAAATTACTAACTGCAAACATTAGCTTGGGCTGAATGTTGGCAAAAACCTATTCCCTGTGAGGACACTCAGGCATTTGAGTAGGTTGGCTGGAGTCTCTGTCCCAGAGGTTTTTAAGACATGACTCAACAAAGCCCAGAGCAACCTAGTCTGATCTCATGGCTGACCCTACTCTGAGCAGCCAGTTGGTCTAGAGACCTCCTGAGGTCCATGCCAGCCTGGATTAGCCTGTGATCCTAAGATATTCAATTCCCTCTATTCCCACTGACTTCATTGGGAACAGCAGTTTTTCAGCATTACTATGAAAAGAAACTAGAAACATGTTCATGAGATCAGATCTCACAGTGGTATAAACTGGCAAGCAGTGGCTGAAGAGACAGCATTACCCAGAGACTAAGACACTATGCCAGGCCTCAGAAAATCTAGGCATCCCCTGAGATCCTCTTTTATTTCATACGTTTGTCTGTTCCTCTCAGAGGTGTTTTTGTTTTTTGTTTTTTGTTTTTTTCCCTCATATATTTCGACAGGGAGATTCTTTGGAGACCAACTGCCTCATGGCACTTACAGTCTATACAGTCTATAATAAAACTGGATTTCAATTTCACTTGGGATTTCAAGGCTCAGCTATTAGGTAAATAATAACAGTTCACTGCTTTCAGTGGATCTATACCAGTTTACACCCTCTTTAGGAACACTGAAGGCCAGAAGGATCATGTACTTTCAGATTGCATGTTCCGACCTCCAAATATAAAATTCACTAAGGCAGTGCAAATAATTATTATAGGATTGAAGCCCTGCAATAATATACTCTGTACGGTTTAAAATAAATAAATAAATTACAAATATAAATTTCCTGTCTTGAAATGTCTATCCACAGGTTACAAAAGTCATCTCAAAATTTAATGTTAACAAATGGCTTCCCCATCAGCTTCCAACGGTTAGTATCTGGTATCTGAGAATACACTCAGACAAAATGGATTTAAATTTAACAAAGATAGGCACCTTTGAAAATTGACTATCAACAGGGAAGGACAGAATATCTCAAATATTTGCTTGCAAAAAATATATGCAAGTGCACAGACTGTCCATCAACATCCATGGAAAAAAATACTGCCCACATCAAAACCAGTAACTCCACATGCAAAAGACAGTGTCAAGGGGCAAAGTAGGATGGCTATATGCATGTATAACTGCAGAGTTCATGTCTGAAAAATTGTCCTTCTTGGCAGCCTGCCTGAGCAGAGGAGGATAGATCACCCTACAGAAAGGTGAGGCTTAAAATTATGAAATGGGTTAGCTTATCACTCACCCCGGCAGACTGTAAATACTGTAAAATCCTCACTGACCATGGCTAGCAGTAAGGTATGTAACATAGTTCTGTATTTGCTCAGTGTCAAAAGAGGAAAATTCCTCCTACATATTTGCTCTTATA